>NC_142473.1:21382500-22007500 GCF_049115385.1 Moschus berezovskii
AAGAAGCATACACCTTCTTCTCAAGTGCACATGGAACATTCTCCAGGATAGACCACATCTTGGGTCACAAATCAAACCTCAGTAAATTTAAGACAATTGAAATCATATCAAGCATCTTCTCTGACCACAACGCTATGAGACTAGATATCAATTACAAGAAAAAAAAACTGTAAAAAACACAAACACATGGAGATTAAACAACACATTTCTAAATAACCAAGAGGTTACTAAGAAATCAAAAGGGAAATTTAAAAATTTCTAAAAACAAATGACAATGAAAACATGACAACCCAAAACCTATGGGATGCAACAAAAGCAGTTCTGAGAGGGAAATTTATAGCAATACAATCCTACCTCAAGAAACAAGAAAAACATCAAAAAGACATCCTAACTTTACACCTAAAACAACTGGAAAAAGAAGAAGAAGAAAAACAAAAAAACCCCAAAATTAGTAGAAGGAAAGAAATCATAAAGATATGAACAGAAATAAGTGAAAAAGAAATGAAAGAAACAATAGTAAAGATTAATAAAACTAAAAGCTGGTTCTTTGAGAAGATAAACAAAATTGACAAACATTTAGCCAAACTCATGAAAAAAAGAGAGAAGAATCAAATCAATAAAATTAGAAATGAAAAAGGTGAGGTTACAATAGACAATGCAGAAATACAAAGGATTATAAGAGACTATTATGAACAACAATATGACAATAAAATGGATAATCTGGAAGAAATGGACAGATTCTTAGAAAAGGTCAATCTTCACAGTCTGAACCAGGAAGAAATAGAAATTATGAACAACTCAATTACAAGCACTGAAATTGAAGCTGTGTTCAAAAATCTCCCAAAAAACAAAAGCCCAGGACCAGATACTTCACAGGGGAATTCTATCAAACATTTACAGAAGAGCTAATGCCTATCCTTCTAAAAGTCGTTCAAAAATTACAGAGGAAGGAACATTTCCAAAACTCATTCTATGAGGCCACCACCACCCTGATACCAAAACCAAAGACAACACAAAAATAGGAAACTACAGGCCAACATCACTGATAAACATAGATGCAAAAATCCTCAACAAAATTTTAGTAAACAGAATTCAGCAACACATCAAAAAGCTCACACACCATGATCAAGTTGGGTTTATTCCAGGAATGCAAGCATTCTTCAATATATGCAAGTCAATCAATGTGTTACACTATATTAACAAACTGAAAGATAAAAACCATATGATAATCTCAATAGATGCATTAAAAGCCTTTGACAAAATTCAGCACCCACTTATGATTAAAACTCTTCAAAAAATGGGCATAGAAGGAACCTATGTCAACACAGTAAAGGCCATATATGATAAGCCTACAGCAAACATTATTCTCAATGGGGAAAAACTGAAAGCATTCCCCCTAAGATCAGGAACAAGACAAGGGTGTCCATTCTCACCACTATTATTCAACAAAGTTTTGGAAGTCCTAGCCACAGCAATCAGAGAATAAAAAAAAATAAAAGGGTTCCAGAGCAGAAAAGAAGAAGTAAAGCTCTCACTGTTTGCAGATGACTTGATGTTGTACATAGAAAACCCTAAAGATACTATCAGAAAATTCCTAGAGCTAATCAGTGAATTTAGCAAACTTGCAGAATACAAAATTAATACATATAAATCACTTGCACTTCTATATACTACAATGAAAAACCAGAAAGAGAAATTAAGGAATCAATCCCATTCACCATTGTAGCAAAAAGAATTAAATATCTAGGAATAAATTTACCTAAGGAGACAAAAGAACTGTACACAGAAAGTTGTAAGACACTAATGACAGAAATCAAAGGCAACATAAACAGATGGAGAGATATTCCATGTTCCTGGGTAGGAAGAATCAATATTGTGAAAATGACTACACTACCAAATGCAATCTATAGATTCAATGTGATCCCTATCAAATTACCAATGGCATTTTTCACAGAACTAGAACAAAAATTTCACAATTCATATGAAAACACAAAATTCCCCAAATAGCCAATACAGTCTTGAGTTAAGAAAGAAGAATGGAGCTGGAGGAATCAACCTTCCTGCCTTCAGATTATAATACAAAGCAACAGTCATCAAGACAGTATGGTACTGTCAAAAAACAGAAATACAGACCAATCGAAGAAGATAGAAAGCTTAGAAATAAACCCATACACCTATGGGTACCTTATTTTTGAAAAAGAAGGTAAGAATATACAACGGAGCAAAGACAGTCTCCTCAATAAATGGTGCTGGGAAAACTGGACAGCGAGGTTAAAAGAATGAAATTTGAACACTTCTTAACACCATACACAAAGATAAACTCAAAATGGATTAAAGACATAAATGTAAGACCAGAAACTATAAAACTCTTAGAAGAAAACATAGGCAGAACACTCGATGACATAAATCAAAGCAAGATCCTCTATGATCCACCTCCTAGAGTAATGGAAATAAAAACAAAAGTAAACAAGTGGGACCTGATTAAACTTAAAAGGTTTTGCACAGCTAAGGAAACTATAAGCAAGGTCAAAAGACAATCCTCAGAATGGGAGAAAATAATAGCAAATGAAACAACTGACAAAGGATTAATTTCCAAAATATACAAGCAACTCATACAACTCAATACCAGGAAAACAACCCAATCAAAAAGTGGTAAAAAGACCTAAACAGACATTTCTCCAAAGAAGACATCCAGATGGCAAACAAACATGAAAAGATGCTTAACATCACTCATTATTAGAGAAATGTAAATCAAAACTGTAATGAGATATCACCTCACACTGGTCAAAATGGCCATCATCAAAAAGTCTGCTGCTGCTGCTGCTAAGTCTCTTCAGTCGTGTCCGACTCTGTGTGACCCCACATACGCCAGCCCGCCAGGCTCCCCCGTCCCTGGGATTCTCCAGGCAAGAACACTGGAGTGGGTTGCCATTTCCTTCTCCAAAGTGTGAAAGTGAAGTTGCTCAGTCATGTCTGACTTGTAGCAACCCCATGGACTGCAGCCTACCAGGCTCCTCCATCCATGGGATTTTCTAGGCAAGAGTACTGGAGTGGCTTGCCATTGCCTTCTCTGTCAAAAAGTCTACAAACAATAAATGCTGGAGAGAGTGTGGAGAAAAGGGGACGCTCTTGCACTGTTGGTGGGAATGTAAATTGATACAACCACTATGGAAGATGGTATGGAGATACCTTAAAAAGCTAGGAATAAAACCACCATATGACCCAGCAACATACCCGAGTATATCCCACTCCTAGGCATATACCCTGAAGAAACCAAAATTGAAAAAGACACATGTTCATTGCAGCACTATTTACAATAGCTGGAACATAGAAGCAACCTAAATGTCCATCGACAGAATGGAATATTCAGTTCAGCTCAGTTCAGTTCAGTCGCTCAGTCGTGTCCGACTCTCCGCGACCCCATGAATCACAGCACGCCAGGCCTCCCTGTCCATCACCAACTCCCGGAGTTCACTCAAACTCATGTCCACAGAGTCGGTGATGCCATCCAGCCATCTCATTCTCCGTCGTCCCCTTCTCCTCCCGCCCCCAACCTTTCCCAGCATCAGAGGCTTTTCCAGTGAGTCAACTCGTCGCATGAGGTGGCCAAAGTATTGCAGTTTCAGCTTTAGCATCAGTCCTTCCAATGAACACCCAGGATCGATCTCCCTTAGAATGGACTGGTTGGATCTCCTTGCAGTCCAAGGGACTCTCAAGAGTCTTCTCCAGCACCACAGTTCAAAAGCATCAATTCTTCGGCGATCAGCTTTCTTCACAGTCCAACTCTCACATCCATACATGACCACGGGAAAAACCATAGCCTTGACTAGACGGACCTTGGTTGGCAAAGTAATATCTCTGCTTTTTAATATATTATCAAGGTTGATCATAACTTTCCCTCCAAGGAGTAAGCGTCTTTTAATTTCATGGCTGCAATCAGCATCTGCAGTGATTTTGGAGCCCAAAAAAATAAAGTCTGACAATGTTTCCACTGTTTTTCCATCTATTTCCCATGAAGTGATGGGACCAGATGCCATGATCTTTTGTTTTCTGAATGTTGAGCTTCAAGCCAACCTTTTCACTCTCCTCTTTCACTTTCATCAAGAGGCTTTTGAGTTCCTCTTCACTTTCTGCCATAAGGGTAGTGTCATCTGCATATCTGAGATTATTATTTCTCCCAGCAATCTTGATTCCAGCTTGTGCTTCTTCCAGCCCAGCGTTCCTCATGATGTACTCTGCATATAAGTTAAATAAGCAAGGTGACAATATACAGCCTTGACGCACTCCCTTTCCTATTTGGAACCAGTCCGTTGTTCCATGTAAAGTTCTGACTGTTGCTTCCTGACCTGCATACAGATTTCTCAAGAGGCAGGTAAGGTGGTCTGGTATTCCCATCTCTTTCAGAATTTTCCACATGGAATATTACTCCGTCATAAAAAGGAATGCATCTGAGTCAGTTCTAAGAGGTGGATGAACCTAGAACCTATTATACAGACTAAAGTAAGTCAGAAAGAGAAAGATAAATATCGTATTCTAATCCATATATATGGAATCTAGAGAAATGGTATTGAAGAATTTATTTACAGGGCAGCAATGGAGAAACAGACTGGAGAATAGACTTATGGACATGGGGAGAGGGGAGGAGAGGGTGAGACGTATGGAAAGAGTAACATGGAAACTTACATCACCATATGTAAAATAGATAGCCAACGGGAATTTGCTGTCTGGCTCAGGAAACTCAAACAGGGGCTCTGCATCAATCTAGAGGGGTGGAATAGGGAGGGAGATGGAAGGGAGGTTCAAAAGGGAGGGGATATATGTATATCTATGACTGATTCACGTTGAGGTCTGACAGAAAACAACAAAATTCTGTAAAGCCATTATCCTTCAATTAAAATATAAATAAATTTTTTTTAAAAAGTAAGTACTTGCAAACCAAACAATTCTAAACACAAGAAAAATTAAGCTAAATGAACTAGGAAATAATTTAATACCAGATACAAATGTTTGTTTATTGATACAAAGTTGTCAAGAAAAATAACTTGATGTGAAGAAACTTTAATGAAAGAAAATGCAAATGAAATAAGCGATTCAGGTGAACTTTTAGAAATAATTATATTTTAGGGTCTCTCCAGATATTCGACAACTTGAAAGTTAGAACTGCACTAAAGTAAGTTAAGTGATGTAACGTTTATGGACAGTGGACCTCAAAAAAAGAGTTCTGTACATGATCAATCAGGACTAAGTTTAAAATAAGTTTAGTTGAGTAAATAAACTTTAAAAAGTAAACTGGTGCAAAAATTGAATTTGGCTTTTCTCTCTGTTAAAAAGACAAGTTTTCTTAAGATATTGAACTGCCTTTGATAACAGATTTTAAATTTCATTTCCTTTTAAGTGATCTCTTCTGTATTTCCCTTTGAAATCTTTATTATCACTTTGGCTAAGTAAACAACCATTGTTTCACAGTCACCTATGATCCTGCTGTGTTTTAAAACCCTTCTGATTTTTTTGAAGTCAAATTATAATGAAGTTCTTTTGACCTCTAGTTAACTTTGGGATGCTTCAAAGAGCCCTAAAACACCTGTAAAAGGAGATATTAAACTAATTAGGTCTACATGGTATGTTAAATTACATACCAAGTGTTGCCAAATGAATAATAAATCTTTTTCAATTATATTGTATGGTAAATGTCAGATATTCTTGAGATTATATGGAGCTCCTAAAATCTGATATGTCCTAGTAAAATAATATTTGAAGTGTGTTGTATGTAACAGCAGTAACTGAGTTATTAATACTTTGTCAATTGTGTTGTTGCTGCTGCTGCTAAGTCACTTCAGTCGTGTCTGACTCTGTGCGACCCCATAGATGGTAGCCCACCAGGCTCCGCTGTCTCTGGGATTCTCCAGGCAAGAACACTGGAGTGGGCTGCCATTTCCTTCTCCAATGCATGAAAGTGAAAAGTGAAAGTGAAGTCGCTCAGTCGTGTCCGACTCTTCACGACCCCATGGACTACAGCCTACCAGGCTCCTCCACCCATGGGATTTTCCAGGCAAGAGTACTGGAGTGGGTTGCCATTGCCTTCTCCCCAGTTGTGTTGTAATCAGATTTAAATATGACTTCTTAAGTCTTTTATCATTATAGACAGTTATGGTTTTACTTTGATGCCTTTGTAAAAATGCCTCCTGTTCAAGAAGATTTATAAAAAGGACTTTTGGATAATACAATTTTCTGACTTTCAGATCATAATGCTGAACTGGGTAAGAAATTAAAGAATTCTAATAGAAAAACCTGATGGCTTCATAAAGTTGTTAACAAAAGGACATAGCACTTAGTCAACTGGTAAATATGGTTATAACTTTTATGATTTCTATCTAAAAAAAATTTACTGGTTTAAATCTGTGTTTTTCAGGTGTAAGGAAAACCTTCCCCTTTAATTATGACTTAACAGTAACTGAGTAAATTATACCTTTGTAAACAGAATTGAAACATTTATATTTTTCTTTTTACTTGGTTGATTCTGCCAGTAGCACATGCTTGTCTCAAAGATTAAGCCATACGTATCTAAGTATGCACTGACAGTACAGTGACTCTATGGATAACTCATTAAATCAGTTATGGCTCATTTGGTCACTCAGTTATTGCAACTGGATTACTACTAGTCATACTAATCATTGTCTTAATTTGTTCTTTGTTTTCAAATTGTGCTTTTGTGTCTCCCTGCTGTACTGTCTTTGTCAATGTTACTAGCTGCATTACTTATATCCTCCTAATTTATGAGATCATTGTCTCTTATAGTACCCACTATGTAATAAGGCCTCCAACAAAACTTTTATAGCTAAGCATTTTGAGGAAATGGATCACATTTATAACATAAAATAATGGTAATAGTGTGATTCTATGTATGGGAAGAAGCAACAAGAGAAAATGTTTCCTCGGTCATAATTAGACATAGGATCCAGAGGTAAAAGTGAAGTCTCTCAGTCGTGTCCAATTCTTTGCGACCCCATGGACTGTAGCCTACCAGGCTCCTCCATCCATGGAATTTTCCAGGCAAGAATACTGGAGTGGGTTGCCATTTCCTTCTCCAAATCCAAAAATTAACACTTGGATTAATATATCAAGAATTTTCACCTGATCTGGTATGAGCCTCCCACTGCCATGGGACAAGATTTGATCACAAAATATCTCCCAAATATTGGTAAAATTCCTTATCAAGAGAATCTGAGAAATGGAATGTTTTCTGCCACTATAAACCATCAGCGATTGCAGCCCTCCAATGTGAGCTGGTGAAACCTGAGGAAACTCAGGAAGGAGAATAATACCTGCCATCTAGCAGCCATCAGACTGCAGCCACTACGTATAGTGAACTCTGAGGAAACTCAGGATATGAGAATACAGGCCCCTAGATAGCTGAGGTGCATATCAAGGGAATGATTTCAGTGATCCCTGACACTTGCTTCTGTATGGGATACAGAAAAGTGCTAAATTATTTAACTTGAAATGCTGCCTCCTGGGTCTGAAGTCCTCAAAATTCCCACTGAATAAAACATTACTCTTAACTTTTAGGTTGTGAATATTTTTAAAGTCTACAGATGTAAAGTACATACTCTCCACATAGGAGCAAAAGGAGCAACATTTGGAACACTGGCATGGATGGTGGGACTTTCCCAGAGAGATCCATCTAACAAGATAAAACAGAAAGCAATTAGAATGATCATCTCCCCCTTTTCCACAAGATTGTAGAATGGACATCAACAGTGGGGAATTGTTACAGGGAAGAACTGACTCCATGTTGAGTCTGTTTCTCTTACTTTAACTTTTGCCTCCCATTGGTTTTGTTCACTAAAAGGATACTGTCCATACATAATGGCCTGCCTTGAGGAACCCTTAAAAGTTAAACAAAAGTATGCTTGTTTAGGACTCTGTCTTCTAGTAGATGGCTATAGGGTGGAAGAAATGAACAAATTCCCTCCCCAAAGCTGGTCATTCCAAGAAGTATTTTCAAGACTTACGACCTTTCTACTTTCTCACCTCCTTTCCCTCTCTATTCTATAAAAGAACCTGGCATTCAGACCGTGATAAGATGATTTTCTGGAAACACTAGTATGCTATCTTCTAGGTCTGCTGCTGCTGCTGCTGCTAAGTCACTTCAGTCATGTCCGACTCTGTGTGACCCCATAGACGGCAGCCCACCAGGCTCCCTTGTCCCTGGGATTCTCCAGACAAGAACACTGGAGTGGGTTGCCATTTCCTTTTCCAATGCATGAAAGTGAAAAGTGAAAGTGAAGTTGCTCAGTCGTGTCCGACCCTCAGCGACCCCATGGACTGCAGCCTGCCAGGCTCCTCCTTTCAAAGTCATAATCCTTGCCTCAACACCTTGTGTCTGATTCACTGACCTATTGTATGGTGAGCAGAGTGAGCTTGGACTCAGTAACAGTTCAAC
This sequence comes from Moschus berezovskii, assembly GCF_049115385.1. Taxonomy (NCBI): domain Eukaryota; kingdom Metazoa; phylum Chordata; class Mammalia; order Artiodactyla; family Moschidae; genus Moschus; species Moschus berezovskii. Next base: position 21,390,944 of record NC_142473.1, read on the forward strand.
CCCTGGTCCAGGAAGATTCCACATCCTTCGGGGCAACTAAGCGCCTGCTCCACAACTATTGAAGCCTCTACACCCTAGAGCCCACGCTCTGCAACAAGAGAACCCACCACACGAGAAGCCCACACACCACAACTAGGGAGTAGCCCCTGCTCGCTGCAACTGGAGAAAACCCACGTGGGGCAACAAAGACCTAGCATGACCAAAATTAAATAAATAAAAGAAAAATAATTAGATACATAAAAAGAAAGAATGGATAATCTAAGCCATATGCAGATGGGTCTTTCTTTGTAGTAAGCTGTCTCTGGAAAACAAAGTTTGGTAGGGGGATTACCTGCCACTCTTTTCTAGGAGCACAGGGCTCATGTAAAGATCAACGGTGTCAGTATGTCATACCTGAGATATTTGTGAGATCCCAAGTAGAGAGGACAAGCATGTGACTGGATATATGAGTCAGGAATCCAGGAGAGAGGTTCAAGTCTGGAAATACATATGTGAAAGCTCTCAGTGTTACAGCTGATATTTAATACTACGGGACTTGGTATGATCACTAAAGGAGAAATTGTATATAGAGAAAAGAGGGACCAAGATAGAGCTCCAAAGAACTATAACAATAAAGGTTAAGTAGCGGAGAAGGGCACAATACGAAAGAGACATAACCATAATGGAGGAAACAGGAGAGTTTGGTATCATGGAGGCCAAGAGAGGAAAGTGTTTCAGGAAAGGGAAAGTGGAAAACTGCACTAAAAGATGTTGAGAATTAAAATCAAGGCAGTGACAACTAGAATGATGAGGGAGTTAAAGAAAGGATTCTTTTCTTTGGAGATGAAAGATGCTTCTGAACTTTTAAAAAATATATATAAGAATGAAATAAAATAGGAGGGGGGGAAAACTGATAATACAAAAAAGGTGAGGGATGGATGGTTCTTGAGATAGGATCCCAAATACAAGGGGAAGTACTGGGCTGGAGGGGGGCCCTGGCCAATAGCACAGTAAGAGAAAGGGATTAAAAGCTGGAAGGACAGAAGTTTTGATCTTGGAGAGACAGCAGTGAGCAGTGGTTTGAAGTGAGATCTTAGTTCTTCCTTGCCCAGGAGTAGGATCTAGGTAGCCTGGATAAAAACCAGGAATCCTAACCGCCAGTCCAGCAGGGGCTAGAGGCTGGAAGTAAAATTCCTCTGGCCCTTGTCTCCATTGAAAAATGCATTTCTCAAGGAGGCATTACTGTAAAAGTAGGAACAAAGTCTATTACTAGAGACACAGCACAAGGGGGAAGCACACAGATGAACAGTTTAGTGAAAACAGAAGCAAGGCAAAGAGCAAGGATGGGGCATCCTCCCTAATGAGAAGTGCAACTAACAGCAGTTAAACCGCTTATATAGGGCAGTTCTTCTGGGTCTTTGTTTACTTTTGGCCAGTTGTCTGTTTCTTTTTTCCACACCTGACCCACCCTAGAAGAACCCTCTCCAACATGCACACGCACATTTTTTCCAAGAAGGATTCCAGCCCAGAGGTCTACTATGGGGTGATGCTCCCTCCTTTTTGACCCTCAGGGGGCCTTCCTGGGCATGTGAAATGCCTCCCTTGCGTCAAGGAGGGGAAATATGTGACCTCTTGATCTTTCACTCAAAAAGGGATTAGCCCCTCTCTGTCCCCGCCATAACTATTATCTCAAAGTGTCCAAAGGAAACAAAGCCCGGTTTTTTACCCTATTTCTGTTGTTCTTTCTATTTCAAAGTGCAAACAGGAGGCTGACTGTAAATGCCTAACCTGGAGCTCAACTACCTCCTGTCTCAGGAAATGCAAACAGGGGGTTAGTTTTAAGTATCTTGCCTGAAGCCCATCTATCTCCTGCCTCAGACTGAATATTTCATGGGAGAAAAGAAAGATGCCATTTATATTTGCAATGAAGTAGAGAGGGAGGTAATTCACTGCGGAGAAAGAAGGGGAGTAAGTGCTTATAAAATGAAGTAGGCATACTAGGAAATGGAACGGAAGAGCAAGCCCACTAGAGAAAAATAGGACAGGATTGTTGGGTAGTGTTAAGTTCCCATTTGAGCTCTGAGTTTGAGTCTAAAGTAAAATCACTCAACTCAGTTTTGAGCTTTTCTCTAGCAATGTTTAGCTACTTGGGTGTAGGCATGAAGAAGATAGAGGATTTATTGAAAGGTTCTATTTTTACTACTTACGTATGACAGAGGAGAAAAGGGACTAGGTTGTTGCAGATATTTTTAAGAAAGTGATTATTTAACATGTATAAATTAGACTGTGGGAATTTCACTCCTGACCATTGTCACCTGGGTGAAAATCTTAGGATGGTTTTCTTTAGTTTCTTAAGTTGGTAGTAGGGATTTCACTTCCTTACCTCTCCATTCTCCAGCCACCCATCTTGTCCAGGGCCCCACTTTCTGGAAATAGGAATGGAGCTTAGGAGTATTTGGGGTCATGGAAGAGGAAGTCATCCAAACAGAGTAGTCCTGTGGGCTGAGCAGACTTAAGGTACAGGTGATTGCCAATAGGCAATATGGAGAAGGCAGCCGCCTCTGATAGTCTCCCCCAACAAAGACAAGTAATACAGCTGTCTGCACTGGCAATGTGTGGCATCCTCTGGCACAGCAAAGAAGCAGTTTCTGGTTTAGGAATAAGGATAGAAATTGATAAAGAAATACAGTTAGATTCCAGTTACTGTTAGGCTTACGGTTGGGTTTAGGGTTGGCTCTGTGGGTCTTCCTGGTGCCCGGCGGTCATACAGTTTTTTGGGGTGAACTCTTGTTTTCCTCCATGTAGTACCCAGAGGTCTAGGAAGCCCCAATAGCTATCTTCCTCCGTCTCCCACTCCAAAATCTTGAAAACCCTTGATACTCCATCTAGTGTTTTACCAGTTATTAATAGTTTTTTTAAAAAAATAATTATTTATTTATTTTTGGTCGTGTTGGATCCTAGTTGTGGCAGGCAGGATCTTCTTTGTGGCATGAGAGCTTCTCTCTAGTCGTGGCTCATGAGCTCCAAAGCAAGTGTACTCAGCAGTTGCAGCATGGGGGCTTAGTTGCCAGGCAGCATGTGCGATCTTAGTTCCCCAACTAGGGATTGAACTCATATCATCTGGACTGGAAGGTGGACTCAACCACTGGACCACCAGGGAAGTCCTTAACTAAGAGTTCATTGATTAAGCTTCACACACCACCTTTATATGTACAAAGATTTGTTTTTTCTTCTTATAAATGAAAAGCTTTGAATTTATTATTATGCTAAAAATGGACTTTAAGAGCCTATTTTGGAAGTAACAATCCCAAACTTCCTGGTAGTAACAGGTGCTTTATGGTGTGCCAGTCTTGCTTGGATTTCTATAAGGAAGTGTGAAAAAATAAACACAAATATATTTTTCAGATTTATATCATACAGCTGAGTGGGAAAAAAGATGTTAAGTGTGTAAGTGGTATGTCATCATTTGTGGGAAGAGAAAAGAAATAAATATATGAATGTTTATATATGCAGCAAATGTCCTAGGGATTCACAAGAAATTTATAATCGTTATTTCTGAGTAAGGGACAATGGTTGCCTGAGGGACTGTGGAGGAAGGGAGGTCTATTAAAAAAAATTCCCACAACATTTAATTATGAAAAATGTTAAACATGTAGACAAACTGAAAGATTTTACATAGAGGACACTAGTTAATCCATCCCAGATTCTGCCATTAACATTTTTTACTATAATTGCTTTGTCAACTTTTCTATGCAACCATCAATCCATCTTATTTTTTTGATACATTTCAAAGCAAATGGTAAGCATAACTTCAGTTATCCCTAAATTCTTCAGCCTGAATATCATTAACTAAACTCAAATGTTGTTTCTGCTTTTTCTTTTGAATGAGATGCAAAAATCTTAATGGTACACTGGCTGGGTTTTGACAAATAAACAGTGGTAAAAATCTGCCTGCCAAGCAGGAGACATGGGTTTGATCCCTGGGTTGGGAAGATAGCCTGGACGAGGAAGTGGCAATCCACTCCAGTATTCTTGCCTGGGAAATCCCATGCACAGAGGCACCTAACAGGCTACAGACCATGGGGTCACAAAGAGTCGAACATGGCTTAGTGCTTAAACAACAACACAATAACAATATACCTGAATAAACCAAATACCTGCCACAATATAGAACATTACCCTAGGAAAGGGAAGGAGGTTTACTTTTAACTGTATTCCTTTTAGTACCTTCTGAATTTTATGTGATTGTGCTCTCTATTTTTAAATAAAATATTTGAATGTTTTAATAATGATGGTTTACAGAAGCTAAACTGGGTGACGAAGAAAGTGAAAAAGGAGGGAATGATAAAGAACAAGGAAGTAGTGGGGTCAATGGAATGAAGAACTCATTTGAGGTCACACTGTAGCAGTGGGGTTGCCAGAGCATGCAAGTTTGGAGAAAGGAATGTCTTGTTAGACAGTGGGATATTTGAAACTGAAAATTCAGAAGTGGTCATAAGGTTCAGAGTGTGATCATAGGAATAGTACAGGATAGTAGTCCCTTCCAAACCATATGCTCAGAATTGCACATTGTATTTTACACTTGCGGTATTTATCACACCTCCATTTCAGCAACATTTGATTCATGTAACTATGCTTAATATCTAGCTCCTTTATTAGACTATAAGCTCCAAGAGGACAGAGGTCTTACCTGTCTCATTTAATCCCAGATTTCCAGTGCTTAGTACATAACAAGACACTTGAACAGGCATTAGATACTTAATTACTTAATAATGAATTCTTTAAGAAGGGTCATTAATTTATCAACAAATTCAACTATTACAGTTTGTTGCCTAACTTTTTAATGGTACATAGTTATAAATTAATCAACTCACACTTTGCAAATAAAGCGGTAGAGTTGGACTAGGGTTGAAGACAACCCAGTGTCACTGGAAAAGGGATCCATAATTATACAAAGTTTATCCTGGACCAGACTTTTTGTCGCACCCAGTTGTGACCTTGACCAGAAGGAAGTTTCCATTTTCTCATCTGTAGAACAAAGATGACCTTATCTCCATGTTGACAGGCCATTACAGGCCTAGTGGCTCTGAATCCTTGTTCTACCATGTAGTCATTGTTTAATCATGCCTAGATTACTCTCTAATAAATCACTGTAAAATGTAGGCCACCTAGGTGGCATGATTGTGTCGATCTAATGAGATAATACAAAAGCTTTCTAAACTACCATTCTCATTGGATTCACTATACAGCAGTCAGACCAATCACGTTGAAATGGGAGTCTGATCATACCACTCCTCTGTTCAAAAATCTGCAAGGATTGCCCATCTCACTGAGGATAAGAGCCAGTCTTTGCTGTGGTCTACAAGGCACTATAAGGCCTTCTGCTCTTCCTACTCTCTCTCCACTCTAAACACACTAACCTTCTAACTGTTCCTCTGAAACTCTGGGCAACTTGCCACCCGTGCTCCCCCCATTGGAAATGCTCTCCTCCCAAATATGTCCTGGCATTCTCCCTCACCATTTTCAAGTCTTTTTGTTAAAATGCCATCTTCTCAATGAGCCCTACTTGGATCCCTCTGTTTAAAACTGCAAACTGCATCCCTCTTCTCTGCTTTTTCACTCTATAGCTCTAACTTATTTCTCACATATTATGTATGAATGAACAGTTCGGAAACGTGTAGAATACAATACTAGGTATACTGTAGGTGCTACATATAAATTATATTCCCTTTATTCGGCCAGTGGTTTGAGGTCTAAAGGGATAAAGCTTAGGGGTCTTAGGGTATAGGATGTTCTGGTATACCTGATCAACCTCTTAGAGGTTATTTCAGTGCCAGGCCCTCTTGAGTAAAAATATTAATAGTTAACACGTTCGTGCATGGATTCATTGATTTATGCAAACAATATTTCTTGGGTCCCTTCTATGCGCCAATTCTTGAAGACAGCTATTACAAACATTTCATTCCGGATAATGCCTTTTTCGTAACCCCTCCCCGCCCCGCGAGCACGCGGCGGCGGAGGGAGACACGTACCCCTGCCAGCAGAGGGCGTCCCCCCGCCCTCGCGGCGGGATCTCGGCCCACGATCCTTTCGGGCTCCCACGCTCGCTCCCGAGCGCGGCCCCGCCCGCCGCGTCACGTGACGCGGCCGCCGAAGCAGAGCGGCCGGTCCCAAACCGAGCTAAATTCGTTGCCAGTGGCCTCTGCGGGTGCCACCACAGAGGCTCATCTGAAGGAGTGGGGAGGCTCGTGGAGCCGATGCTTCCTCTTCCGATTTCAGGTCGGCTGCTGTTTCCTCTCACCTTTCGCCGCCGCCGTCTCCCTGAGTGTTTGCATGAGCTCTCTCGTATGGGGAGGCCCCGGTGATCATGTAGGGAGGGAAGAGCGAGGAAGCTCCGGGAGTGAGGGACGAGGTCAGCGCTCTGTGCACGCCGGCGCCCACCACATCCACAGTGCGGGCCCCGGGCCCCTCGGCCCAGGTGGGAAACTCGGGCCTGCAGTAGTGGCCTGGCACGGAGCGCCACGAAATCCCGCGCGGTCTCGCGAGAGTCTAAGTTGAAGGAACATGGCGACGTCTAATCTGTTAAAGGTAAGACCCTCAGTCCGGCTTGGATTTCTACTCCGGGAGCGGTGGGTTCAGCTCTTGGGGAATGGCTCGGTTCTGTTTCAGCGGCGAAATGGGGAAGTGTTCAGGGGTTGTCTACCGGAAGGGGAGCCGGGGAGGCAGCCGCCAAGGAGTGGAACGCGGTTCTTCGGCCTTGGGGTCGAGAGGCCCTGGTTGTCCCTGCAGCCGGTTGCCTGGTGTATGAAAGGCCGGGCCGAGGGCTGACGGCGGGCACTGGGCTCAAGGGGCCAGCGCTGGGCCGGGACCCCAGAAGAAAGGTGGTGCCGCTTCCCTCGCATCGGTCAGTTAGGTCTCAGTTTCTTCTGATGCGCGAGTCTTGAGACGCATAAAAAGAAAATCCCAGAAAATGTTGCCAACAGGTTTTAATGACCTGGACACCCACCTCCTCAGTTTGTTCTTCTCGTTCTGCCTGCGCGGAATTCCAATCAAGACGGCAGCGCCTGTCGCCCCACTCCCTCCCTCAACTGCATGCTACACCTTCCCTTCTGTTCTTCCTTTCTTGAGTTCGTGTCTTTACCCTTTTTAACTTAGGAAACTGTTCCTCAACCCCATTACAGCACACAGCCAGATGACTACAGTGGAAGCACTGCTGTTGTTTTAGGGCTTAGGAAAGTTGCCTTTTCAAAGACAACCGTTAAGGTTAGTTTTATGTATTTGGGATGACAAGGGGGATCTAGGCCCAGAGAGGCAGATTCTCTACCATCAGTTACAAAGTTTAGAGGAGAAGGAGAAAGACATGGCACTAGTTTCTTCTATGGTATGTTTGTAGTAGGCAGTACTTTATACCTTAAAAGTATTACTGAAATGGGGGTAGTGGATGAACTACTTCTCCCTCAAACACCCTGTCAATTAGGCCTTCAAACAGTGTTGATAGAAAATATATTAAAACTTTACTGTAACTTCACGCTTGTCTTCTTTAGACTACTGATGCTAACTGTATTAGTCCCTCTAATTTTACTAATTTTAGAGGCAGTATGTCTTCTTTTGGAGAAGGGAATGGCAACCCACTCCAGTGTTCTTGCATGGAGAATTCCATGGATAGAGGAGCCTGGTGGGCTACAGTCCACGGGGTCGCAAAGAGTGACACGCCTGAGCAACTAACACACACATATACACCGCCGACCCCCTCCCCCCAACCCCGCGTCTTTTAAAAGAGGGAGGGACCTACAACTAGACCGAATTTCTGCTACTTAGAATTTCTGCTCCATGACTTTGGGCAAGTTTCTAAATCTCTCCGTTCCTGAGTTTCCTCATCAATATAATGAAATTATCACTAGCACTTATTTCATAGGAGCTTTGTGAAGATTGAGTTAGTAGTATATATATAATCTTAAAACAGCGACTGGATCTTAACTGATATGCAATACACATAAATTACTACTGCTGTTTCTCTAAGAAAACAAGTTCATAGGAGTTGAGTAACTCACTTTTTTTATAGCAGTATGCTGCTGCTAAGTCACTTTGTCGTGTCTGACTCTGTGCGACTCATAGACCGCAGCCCACCAGGCTCCCCCATCCCTGGGATTCTCCAGGCAGGAACACTGGAGTGGGTTTTATAGCAGGATACAAAGTTCTAATATATTAATTCAGAAAGAATTAATATATTAATTGCAAAGACGCCTGTTAATGTATCCATGCATTTACATAACCAATAGTGTGTTATTAATAGAAATGTGTTTAAGAAGTAATTGTGAATTTTTGACTTATTGATAACGTGGATATAAAGCAAAGTCTTTTTTCCTCTGAGATTTATGTCTCAGAAAAGAGTGAGTCACTTTATTCTCCTCCATACAAAGCCTTACAAAGCATTGTTTGAAGGAGATATGTCTGAAGCTCCTTCATTCAATACTTGTAAGTCGTTACCTTGTAGAGATTATGAATCTATATGTATAGTACACACCCACCTGTAAAATGAAAAAGATACCTGAATGTATAGAAATAGGTGTTTAAGACTTAGGTTAAAAAGATCGTAATTTGAGCAGTTCTGTAACTCAAATAACTTTTGTAAATAAAAGGAAAGTGATAATGTTTTGACAAAACTAGTAAAAGTCACAGTCTCTAGTGAATATGAAAAGATGACAGATATACTGGAAAATTTTCAATAAAATTATTTAATGAAATGTTGAAAAGGGGGAAAAAGAAATTCTCAATATTTTATGTAGTATGTGATTTTAAATACATACAGCTAACAAAATGGTTATTTTAAGTAGACGTTTGATTCTTTTATCTGTATCACCAAAAGTTTCCTTATTCACATTGGTCAGAAAACCTTTTTTTTCCTTTTTTTCTCTCCTCATTGAAGTGTGTGTATGGGTGGGTGGGGGGATTGTATTTATGCCTTTAGAAATAGTTAATGAAAAAGTAGGAAGTTTGTCTTGGAGAAATGGCAGGGAGACCCTTATCAGAATTCATAGGGTCATTTGAATTAAAGTCTGGAGGAGGTTGAGGGGAAGGGATGGACTGGGAGTTTGGGATTAGCAGATGCAAACTACTGTATATATAGAAAATAGAACGGATAAACAACAAGGTGCCACTTACTGTATAGCACAAGGAACTATATTTAATATCCTGTGACAAACCACAGTGGAAAAAACATTGAAAAGATTGTATGTATATATGTATAACTGAATCACTTTGCTGTACAGCAGAAATTAACACAGCATTGTAAATCAACTGTACTTCATTTAAAATATAAATAGATCAATAAATAAATTCAAGTCTGGTAATACCTTGAATAGTCATAGATCTGGCTGGGGAATGGCCAAGTTAGCCTCATTTCCTTTTTTGACAGGTTTAATAGGCTGGTTCACTAGACGGATGCCTTGGACATTGGATGCCATGGTGCAATTAGATTTCATCAGAGCATATTTGACAGAATTACCATGTCTTATGCGGTTCATGGGGTCGCAAAGAGTCAGACACGACTGAGCGACTGAACTGAACTGATGGTCACAATTGAGAAGTGTGGCCTAGAAGAGAATACAGTTAGAATTTGACTGTCAGGTAAACAGCTGTATCTGAAGAATGATGAGTAATGTCATCAACCCTGAAGGGAGGCCTTTAGTCTTCTGCTGAAAAATAACGCCCTCTTCCTGTGTACCAGTGATAAGTTTATTGAATTTGTGGATGAAGAGTTCGGAGGGATAGCTAATATGTTATGAAAGATAACATTATTCAGAACTTTGTTATGAAACTTAAAAGTAAGAACCTAATGCAATAGAAACCACCTACTTTTTTCATATTGGAATTTGATTGTATTAACAATGTATTCACGCAAGTAGACCTTTGCTGGATTTTAGAACTTTTTTGGATATACAGAGATTTTGTGTTGTACATTTTGATATATGCAATTACCAGTTGCTTATGGGTTTGCCAGGTGGCTCAATGGCAAGGAATCCGCCTGCCAATGCAGAAGACACAAGGGCCTTGCGTTCAATCCCTGCGTCGGGAAGATCCCCTGGAGGAGGAAATGGCAACCCATTCCAATATTATTGCCTGAAAAATCCCATGGGTAGAAGAACCTGGCGGGCTATAGTCCATGGGGTCACAAAGAATCAGACACTGATTGAAGCGACTGAGCATGCATCATGCATCTTACTCCAAATAGCCGTTCGAATATTTTTTGTTAAACCTAACCCTGTTCAGTCCTTAGCACATTATCTAGCTATTTGAATGCCCTTAACTTCCTTGGTCAATATCACAACGTTTTCTAGTTTCCCCTATGTTCTTCTCTTTTCCAAGGCACCTGCTCCATTGCCTCCTTCTGCTTGTTCTTATTCAACTTTCATTTTCCCACCAGGACTTAGCAGCCAGTCCCCTGTTATTTTGTTTCAGTCTTCTTTATCCTCACCTCTCTTGTATTTCTCACTGGCCTCCCTTCTCTCCTTTCCAAATATAATTATTTCTTGGGATTTAATCTCCATCGTTTCTCTATTTTTGTACCTTCCTCCCTGCCCTCCCCACCCCACTGGAAGTCTTAACTCCCATGATTTCACTATTTTTATCTCTTAACTCTGATCTGAGCACTAGGCCAAAGCACAGTGCTGACTGTATCAGTTTCCTCCTCGTATACCTTGGTAGTTAAAATTCTTTGAGATCTTTCTAGTGAGGTCTTCTCCCTAATATCTCTCTCCTTCTCCTTCCCCTCTCTCCTCCTTCCTCCCACATGTGCATGGGCTTGCAGGCGCACACACATACATATACATTCCTTCCCTCCCTCCTTGCTGGTTACTTTTTGGTTTATTATTGTACCAGAGTCTTCAAGACTTTTTATTTTTGCTGTTTCTTGTATTAGGAATATCCACCCCCCACCCCAACCTGTTAAAATCCTATTTAAGTCATCAAGACTCAGCCCAGATAGCTCCTTTTTTCTGAGAGCTGTCATTTGGAATTAGTTGTTGCCTACTCTTCACGACCATAGCATTGCATCAGTATCTTCAAGCACTTACATTTTGCTTTTTATGTTAGTTACAGGATCTGTTTGAGTATCTTAACTCTCTTTCTGGATTGTCAGCACTATTAGTTTAGGGACTTTATAATTTGTTGATGCTTTAACCATTTAGTGTGGTGATTATTCATGGTTCATTTCAGTTCAGTTGCTCAGTTGTGTTTGACTCTTTGTGACCCCATGAACCACAGCACACCAGGCCTCCCTGTCCATCAACTCCTGGAGTGCACCCAAATCCATGTCCATTGAGTCGGTGATGCCATCCAACCATATCATCCTCTGTCGTCCCTTTCTCCTCTCGTCTTCAATCTTTCCCAGAGTCAGGGTCTTTTCAAATGAGTCAGCTCTTTGCATCAGGTGGCCAAAGTATTGGAGTTTCAACTTCAGCATCAGTCCTTTCAATGAATAGTCAGAACTGATTTCCTTTAAGATGGACTGGTTGGATCTCCTTGCAGTCCAAGGGACTCTCAAGAGTCTTCTCCAGCACCACAGTTCAAAAGCATCAATTCTTCGGCGCTCAGCTTTCTTGATAGTCCAACTCTTACATCCATACATGACCACTGGAAAAACTGTAGCCTTGACTAGATGGACCTTTGTTGGCAAAGTAATGTCTCTGCTTTTTAATATGCTGTCTAGGTTGGTCATAACTTTTCTTCCAAGTAGTAGCGTCTTTTTATTTCATGGCTGCATTCACCATCTGCAGTGATTTCGGAGACCAGAAAAATAAAGTCTGCCACTGTTTCCTCATCTATTTGCCATGAAGTGACGGGACCGGATGCCATGATCTTGGTTTTCTGAATGTTAAGCTTTAAGGCAACTTTCTCGTGGTAAAGTGAAGTGAAAGTCACTCAGTCGTGTCCGACTCTTTGTGACCCCCTGGACTATACAGTCCATGGAATTCTCCAGGCCAGAATACTGGAGTGGGTAGCCTTTCCCTTCTCCAGGGGATCTTCCCAATCCAGGGATCCAACCCAGGTTTCCCGCATTACAGGCAGATTCTCTGCCAGCTGAGCAACCAGGGAAGCCCAGGTGCTCCATTAATGAATGATAGTTGACTGAAAAGAGAAGTCCAGTGCAGTATCCATGCATTGTTCAGTTCAGTCGCTCAGTCGTGTCCGACTCTCCACGACCCCATGAATCACAGCACGCCAGGCCTCCCTGTCCATGCATTGTTGATGCTCAGTAAATGAGCATTGGTTGGTTAAAGGGAGGAATTTCTGACTTTTATTTCCTTCTAGTTAGATCTAGAGAGAGGGGGAGAGAAGGGAGTAGAAGTGTAAAACCAACCCACCAGACAGTACAAACTTACAAGTGAAATGTGAAGCACTACTTTTTTCAGAAGCATTTTTACTCTTTGAGAGGAAAGAAAATGGAAATACAAAGGAGTGGTTCAAAGTGTGTATAGAATTAATTTTTATTAAAATAATTTTATAGACTCATATGCAAGGCACCAGGATATAAAGATAATGGAAAACAATGTCCATAGCCTTAGGGAATTAACCAGATATTAAAGGTTTTAAGGCAAGAACTTTAGAAGTGTTACCATGTGTTGGATTGGTCTCTCATAGACAGAGGAGATCACTTCTGGTGTGATGATCAAGAAAAGTTGTTTTTTTTTTTTTTTTTTAAGAAAAGTTTTTATTTAGAAAGCATTGGAGCTGGAGTTTGAAGAAAGGTAAACTTTTTGTTGGTGATGGTTAGGGGAAACTTTGGTAGAAAATGCTTGGCAAAGAATATGAATGTGATACCAGATTTGAATAATGTAGTGAATGTGATTAAGATACACAACTGGAATTATTTTTAATGTCTATTTAAGCATAAATGATAGCCTTATTTAGAACCGAACTTTTCATTGGGTTGATGGAAATTGCCCTTTTGAATGAGCATCTAAGGGAAATGTGATCCTTGGGGCCACTGTCCTTCACTCCAGTGGCCTGACCTAGAGACCTGGTTACATTTGACACTCACAGCTGAGGGAGAAAACCAATTCAAGGGTGCATATATTGGCCAAGGATAGGGGTGGGAGTGGGAATAGAGGACTAAATCGTATACTTATTATATGTGATATTTACTATAAAACTGATAAATATGAGTGTGAATATCTTTCATGTTTTGTGAAAATAAGTGAGTGAGCAGTTACCATAATCTGGAGGTGATATATTACTTAAAGCTATTCACGGGAAATGACAGTTTAAGATAAACTGTGAGAGATCCATCATTTATCAATGGATTGGAAGAGAGGAATTTTAGGTTGCAGTGAGATTTCAAGAGGACGCTAGGCATCCAGCTGGTGGACAGAGAAAAATGGAAAAGAGAGACAAAGACAGGTGTTTCTTATTAGGTATTTTGCAAGGGTCCTAGTGAACCTAGTTATATTATAGAAAGTCATGACTCCTGCCTTGGTGTACTGTATACAGTAGTTGGTGCCTAATCAGTTCTGTTCACTTCAGTTCTTGTCTGACTCTTTGCGACCCCGTGGCCTGCAGCACTCCAGGCTTCCTTGTCCATCACCATCTCTGGGAGTTTGCTCAGATTCATGTCCATTGAATTAAAGATGCCATCCAAACCATCTCATCCTCTATCGTCCCCTTCTCCTTCTGCCTTCAATTTTTCCTAGCATCAGGGTCTTTTCCAATGAATCAGTTCTGTCTCTGCTTTTTAATATACTATCTAGGTTGGTCATAACTTTTCTTCCAAGGAGCAAGCATCTTTTAATTTCATGGCTGCAGTTACCATCTGCAGTGATTTTGGAGCCCAGGAAGATAAAATCTGTCCCTGTTTCTATCGTTTCCCCATCTATTTGCCATGAAATGGTGGGACTGAATGCCATGATCTTAGTTTATTGAATGTTGAGTTTTGAGCCAGTTTTTTCCACTCTCCTCTTTCACTTTCATCAAGAGGCTTTTTATTTACTCTTCATTTTCTTACATAAGGGTGGTGTCATCTGCATAGCTGAGGTTATTTGTATTTCTCCCAGCAATCTTGATTCCAGCTTGTGTTTCATCCAGGCCGGCATTTCTCATGATGTACTCTGCATATAAGTTAAATAAACAGAGTGACGATATACAGCCTTGTCATATATTCCTTATGCAAATTCCATTCGCAATATGGAACCAATCCATTGTTCCATGTCTGGTTCTAACTGTTGCTTCTTGACCTGCATACAGATTTCTCAGGAGGCGGGTAAGATGGTCTGGTATTCCTATCTTTTTAAGAATTTTCCACAGTTTGTTGTGTTCTACACAGTCAAAGGCTTTGGTGTAGTCAGAGTTCTGACAAAACGTAGTCCACTGGAGAAGGGAATGGCAAACCACTTCAGTATTCTTGCCTTGAAAACCCCATGAACAGTATGAAAAGGCAAAAAGATATAACACTGAAAAATGAACTCTCCAGGTCAATAGGTGCCCAATATGCTACTGGAGAAGAGTAGAGAAATAACTCCAGAAAGAATGAAAGGACAGAGCCAAAGAGAAAACAGTGCCCAGTTGTGGCTGTGACTGGTGCCTGATAGGCTCTGTAAGGGAACAAGTTACAGCTCAGGTTAAAACATAGGTCATTATACTTGGAGCACATAAAGGCACTATCAAGGATATTTGATCTGTGTAACCGGGCTTGTTCATTCCACAAATACATTAGCACCCCTTCTCTGTTGGATACTGTTTGAAGTGTCAGTAACAGTAGCGTACATTCACTACATATTCAGTGGTGAATGTGATAGACAAGGTCCCTAGCTCTTTGGAGCTTATATTTCTAATGTGTAAATATGGACACTGAAGGAATAAGTAAGGTGGTTTTTATAGTAATGAGGTCTGTGATGAAAACAGTGTAATCAAGACTGCTCAGAAGATGGTGCCACTATTTTGCTTCCTTATTTACAACAGAAAGTCATTTTTCCCGTAAATATAGCTTTCAGTTATGTTCTGTTGAATTGTCCTTCCCTGCTATTTGATGACATTTCAGCCAGATTCCAGAGCTTTTTGGTTTTTTTTCCCCCAAGTACTGTTTAGGGAATTCCCTGGTTGTCCAGTGGTTAGAACCCTATGCTTCCACTGGGTGGAGCCAGGGTTTGACACCTGGTCAGAGAACCAAGATCCCATACGACGAGTAATGTGGCCAAAAAAAAAAATACTGTTTAGTCTGAATTAAAATTTCATTCTCATAGCTAATCAAACTAGCTGTTTTACTGGCTTTAGATCTTGGCTCTGGATTTGCAGAAAGGAAAAGGGAAGGGCATTTTCCCTAGGTTGTCTTGAGAAGGCCTCTGAGGTGACACTGACCCTGAGACCTGAATGATCTTCTTTCTAGGCAAAGGTCTGAGGTGCGGTGGTGAGCTTGGCATATTTGAGTAACGCCTTTAAAAGGGTAGTGTGGCTGGAACATAGTCAGAATTGCCAGTATTCAAATATATACTGTAGTTTTGTGGTTCTTTTGGTTAATGGGGATTGCAAATGTGGTTTCAAATCACATAACTGAGAGCAATAGTGGCTTGTAGATGTTATGGGAACCCACACATTCAAATAGCTAGCCTCATAATTTACACAAAAGCCCTAAAATATACAGATTTGTTTCCTTTTGAAAGGTATTAGAAGGCCATCATTGGATATAATCCACATTCAATAAACTAGGAACTTTTTTTTTGGCCATACTGCATGGCATGCAGGATCTTAGCTCCCTGACCTGGGATTGAATCCATTGCCTTTTACAGTGGAAGCAGCGAGTCCTAACCACTGGACTGCCAAGGAATTCTAAACTACGAACTTGAAAGAGGGAACAAATACAAACATTAAACAACTGAGCTCCTTGTAGTGTGGTAAAAATGTTACAGGTGTAAAAGAATACAGGTGACAAAAAATAATTGCCATCACTTGTGGGAATGTTATTATTTCTTGTCTTGGTTACAACTTCTCCTTAACTTTTCTTTTTTGTCATCCATGAAGATGTAGCAAGAAGACCTCTAGCAATAATAATTACATTCTTTGTTTCTTTCTAAATATGCAACATTTGACATCATTATACTATATTATTGTAATATTGTTTGCACAGTTTGGTGGGGGTATGTATGTTTTGTCTTATATGTTGTATTAGGATTTTTGGATATTTTCAGGGCAAACTAAATGCCAGGTTTGTATTATTTTATTGGAAAGTGAGTGAGTAATTTAAAAATGACTGTTGGGACTTCCCTGGTGAACCGGTGACTAAGACTGTGCTCCCAGTACAGGGGGCTTGAATTCAGTCCCTGGTTAGGGAACTAAACCCCATATGCTGCAGCTGAGAGTTCGCATGCTACAACTAAGGAACCTGAATGCCACAACAAAGATGGAAGATCCTGTGTGCCGCAACTAAAAACCTGGCGTAGCCAACTAGATTTTTTTTAAAATGACTCTGTTACTTTTAAAACATTTTGCAAGCCAGTGGGATTTTCTGTTTTTCTTGTGTTTACTGAAGCACTCCCACTTCTTAGCATGATACAAATTTTATATTTGTGCATAAGCAGTTACACATCTACTCTTTGTTGGGATTATATAACATGGGATTGTAGTTGAACTCATTGCCTGAAAAAGCAGTTGTGAATTTCAATGGAAGGTGTGCAGATTTTTAAAGTGATGATGTATTCTAGACAGATCTATAAAGCATCTTTCATTTCTGACCTGTAACACCTCCACCCACTCCAGGGCATTCCAAAAATTTATTTTTTTTGTAATTTATTTCCTAATGCTTGTTTGTTTGTTTGAACAAACAACCAACAGAGCTATAAATATGAGATTGTGGAACTTCATTGTTAATCTGTTTTAGAACTGATTATTCTACTAGGCAGTATTTTTCAGGTAAAGCTGAATGTATTTAAGTTGAGTCTGGGCAACCAACATGCTGTGGATCCCACCAGCCATTCATTAAAGTCAGAGGCACTGTACTAGAAAGTGAATTACTTGAGAACCTTTCATTTATGTGTCCCAATGACTAGCATAATTTTTCTTGTAAAGTAGGCACTGAGATGTTTGTTGCATGAATTAAGTATAATAATAAATGATAAAGAACCCCAATAAGTTCAAACTCTTTCATTAGTAGTTATCTTTTCCTTCTTAAAACTAGTTGTTTGGGTTTTTAAAAATACAGGCATCATCAGAATTTGTGTAAAAATTTTTTTTTGCCTCTAAAAGAAACCTAAAAGCCTTTTTTCCTTTTTTTTTGACACCCCATTTATGAGTCAAAAGAAATGTAAAAGTTGTAAAGGGAAGGATAATGTGAAATTTTTCATTTCAATGGGAAAAAAAATTTTAACTTTTTGGAAAAAAGTTTCCTACTCCCCCACCAAGTTTAAAGAGAAATATGTCTTTTATGTATTGATGCTTTCACCTTGTGACTTCTAGATAATTGCCACTAAATTTTTATAATCATCGATTTTTTTTTTCCCTTCAATTTATAAGCCTGATGAGATGAAGCCAAGGGCTGAATCTGGCCCATAGTTTAGTCCCACCAGTCCTCTTCCAGAAAGGATCCAGGGAGTGTTTAAGAATGTGACAGAACGAAACTGCTTGGACTTGACCCCTTGCTCTGCACTTAGTGCTTGTAACCTGAGGGTTACAAAAAAGCAAAATGGCTGTCTGAGGAGGCCTTACAAATAGCTGTGAAAAGAAGAGAAGCTAAAAGCAAAGGAGAAAAGGAAAGATATAAGCATCTGAATGCAGAGTTCCAAAGAATAGCAAGGAGAGATAAGAAAGCCTTCCTCAGTGATCAATGCAAAGAAATAGAGGAAAACAACAGAATAGGAAAAACAAGAGATCTCTTCAAGAAAATTAGAGATTCCAAGGGAACATTTCTTGCAAAGATGGGCACAGTAAAGGACAGAAATGGTATGGACCTAACAGAAGCAGAAGATATTAAGAAGAGGTGGCAAGAATACACAGAAGAACTGTACAAAAAAGATCTTCACGACCAAGATAATCATGATAACGTGATCACTGACCTAGAGCCAGACATCTTGGAATGTGAAGTCAAGTGGGCCTTAGAAAGCATCACTAGGAACAAAGCTAGTGGAGGTGATGGAATTCCAGTTGAGCTATTTCAAATCTTGAAAGATGATGCTGTGAAAGTGGTGCACTCAATATGCCAGCAAATTTGGAAAACTCAGCAGTGGCCACAGGACTGGAAAAGGTCAGTCTTCATTCCAATCCCAAAGAAAGGCAATGCCAAAGAATGCTCAAACTACCACACAATTGCAGTCATCTCACATGCTAGTAAAGTCATGCTCAAAATTCTCCAAGCCAGGCTTCAGCAATATGTGAACCGTGAACTCCCAGATGTTCAAGCAGGTTTTAGAAAAGGCAGAGGCACCAGAGATCAAATTGCCAACATCCTCTGGATCATAGAAAAAGAGAGAGAGTTCCAGAAAAACATCTATTTCTGCTTCATTGACTATGCCAAAGCCTTTGACTTTGTGGATCACAACAAACTGTGGAACATTCTGAAAGAGATGGGAATACCAGACCACCTGACCTGCCTCTTGAGAAACCTGGATGCAGGTCAGGAAGCAACAGTTAGAACTGGACATGGAACAACAGACTGGTTCCAAATAGGAAAAGGAGTACATCAAGGTTGTATATTGTCACCCTGCTTATTTAACTTATATGCAGAGTACATCATGAGGAACGCTGGGCTGGAAGAAGCACAAGCTGGAATCAAGATTGCTGGGAGAAATATCAAAAATCTCAGATATGCAGATGACACCACCCGTATGGCAGAAAGTGAAGAGGAAATAAAGAGCCTGTTGATGAAAGTGAAAGAGGAGAGTGAAAAGGTTGGCTTGAAGCTCAACATTCAGAAAACTAAGATCATGGCATCTGGTCCCATCACTTCATGTGAAATAGATGGGGAAACAGTGGAAACAGTGTCAGACTTTATTTTTGGGGGCTCCAAAATCACTGCGGATGCTGACTGCAGCCATGAAATTAAAAGACGGTTACTCCTTGGAAGGAAAGTTATGACCAACCTAGATAGTATATTAAAAAGCAGAGACATTACTTTGCCAACCAAGGTCCGTCTAGTCAAGGCTATGGTTTTTCCAGTGGTCATGTATGGATGTGAGAGTTGGACTGTGAAGAAAGCTGATTCCCGAAGAATTGATGCTTTTGAACTGTGGTGCTGGAGAAGACTCTTGAGAGTCCCTTGGACTGCAAGGAGATCCAACCAGTCCATCCTAAAGGAGATTAGTTCTGGGTGTTCATTGGATGCTGAAGCTGAAACTGCAATACTTTGGCCACCTCATGCGACGAGTTGACTCACTGGAAAAGACTCTGATGCTGGGAAGGATTGGGGCGGGAGAAGAAGGGGACGACAAAAAATGAGATGGCTGGATGGCATCATCGACTCGATGGGCATGAGTTTGAGTGAACTCCGGGAGTAGGTGATGGACAGGGAGGCCTGGTGTGCTGTGATTCATGGGGTCGCAAAGAGTCGGACAAGACTGAACTGAACTGAGCCTGAGGGAAGGGATCTAATCCAATCTCAGGTTACAGTGTATAGTTTTCTCACCTCTAAATGTCACCTAAAACATACGGTAGTTGTAAAAATTAAATGGATTAATATTTTAAAGTATTCAGAATCTAACACATGCTTAGCAATCAGATATTTAAAATGATCACAGCGATGGGAGTGATCTATATTGAAGTTAAATGATAGAGGGTAAAAATAGCTGAACTCATATTTTTTTCCACAGATCTTAAATGTTTGAGCTACACAAGGAAATGTAAAAGAGACTATTTGAAGGTAAAAGGAAATGCTCTTTTGTACCACATTTATCACAAATACAAGATTTATTTTCTTGTATAGCCGCATGCCTTATATTGCCCCTGCAATTGGAAGTATGGGGTCTTGGCTACTGGATCACCAGGGGAATTTTTTTCATTACAGTTTCAAGCATCGTACGTACTCTTAACCTTCTTCTGTTTTTCTAATTCAGTCTAGTGCTCCTATTCTTATAATTCAGCTCCACTGCAGTCTCCAACTCACTGATTCTACCTTATCATTTAATGTCTTAAGTCTGTGGGTTTAAAGTTTTCATCAAATTGGGAAACATTTTGGCTTTTATTTCTTCAAACATTCTCTGTACCCCAGGATTCTGGTTATATGCAGGTGAGGTCATTTGAGGTTGTCTCACAGCTCACTGATATTCTTTTCATTTTGACTTTTGTTTATTTATTTAAGTATAGTTGGTTTACCATGTTGCTTTAGTTACAGGTGATTCAGTTACACACACACACACATACATATATTCTTTTTCAGATTCTTTTCCCTTATAGGTTACAAAATATTCAGTATAATTCCTTGTACTATAAAGTAGGTCCTTGTTGGTATCTGTTTTATTTATAGTAAGTGTGTATATGTTAGTCCCAGATTCCTAATTTATCCTCCCTGATACTTGTTTGAAAACATCTTTTGTTTCTGTGATGTTCATGCTTTCTACTATCTTCTTGTAAATGTGTGGAATACATGTATAATAGAAGGTTTAACATCAATGTCTACTGAAACTGTCATCCATGTCATTTCTGGATCAGGTTCTGTGGTTTGGTTTTTCTCCTGATCGTGGGTTTATATTTCACTGCTTCTTTGTTTGCTTGATAATTTTTTTTAAACTTTTCTTTTTTTTTAATATCGGAATAGGTGGCTTAGTGGTAAAGAATCGCCTGTCAGTGTAGGAGAAACAGGAGATGCAGGTTCAGTCCCTGAGTTGGGAAGATCCCCTGGAGGAAGAAATGGCAACCCACTCCAGTATTCTTCCCTGGACAGTTGCATGGACAGAAGAGCCTGGTAGGCTACAGTCCATGCATAGCCAGTTAATGATGCAGTTATAGCAGCAAAGGGACTCAGCCATACGTATACATGTATCCATTCCCCCCTAAACTCCCCTCCCATCCAGGCTGCCACATAATGTTGACCTGCTTAATTATTTTTGATTGAATTCCAGAAATTGTGAGTTTTGTGTTTTAGGAACTGGAGTTTTAAAATTTCCTTCAACTATTTTTAGATTTGGCTGTGACATAGTTGAGTTACTTGAAATCAGTTTGATCTTTCTAAAGCTTGCTTTTATTGATGAGTTTTGTTAGAGTGGGTCTGAACAACACTCAAGGTGGGGTACGTTGGTATCATTATAGATGCAGTACTTTTCTGAAACTGCTGGATACCTAGCATGTTAAGGAATGTTTCCACTCTGGCTGGTGGAAATGTGATCTATTACTAGGCCTGTGTAGACTCTGGCAATTGTTCTGTTTCTTTCAGTTGTTTCCCCAGACTCTGATAGTTTTCTCACTCACATGTATAGGTCAATATTTAGTAGTGAGAGGCTTGAAGGGACTCCTCTGTGTATCTCCAGAGCTCCCTGTCTGTACGGTTCCTTCTTCTGATACTCTGTGCCACACATATTCATCACTTTGGCCTCCCCAAACTCTGAACTCTGTCTCCTAATCTTAGTAAAACCACCAAGCTATTTGGGTTCCCTCTGGTTATGCTCAGTCCTGAAAACTCTACTCATAGGTAGCATGCTTGGGCATTTTTAGGGCTCACCCCCATTTGTGTACCTTTTCAGGAAATACTGTCCTGTACTGCCCTTTGACTTTCCAGTCATTTGGGCGGGAGGGGAAGTCTGGAACTTGTTATTGCATCCTGGTTGGAAGCACAGGTTTCTGTCTGTCATCATCTTGTCCTTTCTCTTCCCCTTACTTTCCCAGCCTAAGTTTTTTATTCAGTCATTATAATCACTCCCTGAAATACACTTTGACTCCTTTGCTCCTCTCCTGTTTCACTGGGGAAAACCACACCCTGGTTCAGTCCATCTCTTCACCTTTCAGTGCCAGCCTCTATGCGGTTGAATGTTGCAGGAGAAAAAGATCCACACCTGCTACTTTCACTTTAAATTCATAACCACAAACTATATTAGAGCCCAATCACATTACACTTCCATAGTCATTTATTCTTCCACTTTCCTGGATGTCTATTTCATATATTTCCTGTCAAACCTTTGGCACCTCCCCCATCTTTCAAATTGTGCTGGAAAAGAGAGTTCCTTGGACTGCAAGGAGATCAAAACTGTCAATCCTAAAGGAAACCAGCCCTGAATATTCATTGGAAGGACTGTTGCTGAAGCTGAAGCTCTAGTACTTTGGCCACCTGCTGCGAAGAGCCGACTCATTGGGAAAGACCATGATGCTGGGAAAGATTGAAGGCAAAAGGCAAAGGGGGCGACAGAGGATGAGATGGTTATATAGTATCACTGACTCAGTGGACATGAATTTGAGCAAACTCAGGGAGATAGTAGAGGACAGAGGAGCCTGGCATATTGCAGTCCATGGGATCACAAACAGACACAGTGACTGAACAATAAAAAGTCAGTTTACAGAATACTACCCTCTTTATTTTCTTACCACCTCTCTTGTTGCTTTCTTTTTTCCTTTCCTAGTTCTTACTCTTCTCCCCAACTCTTAAGTACATAAGGACTCAGGCCTGGTTCTTTATATTTACTCCCTTTGTGATCTCATCCAGTAGCAAGTTTTAAAAACTTACAGTTTTTAAATGTACCCTGATGACTTTCAGATTTTTATTTGCTGGTCTGATCTTTCTTTTAATTCTAGATTTACTTATTGAGCTGCCTAGTCAACATCTTCAAAATACTGTTTGATAGACATGTCAAGTGTAACTGTCTGAGCTTTCCTTCTTAAGCATGTTATATCTGCAGTCTTTTACATTTCAGTTGATGGCAATGCCATACTTCTTGGACATGTCAAATCACAAAACTAAAACAGTATAGTAAAGAGTTTGATGTCCTTCAGTCAAAGGAAAATAATCAGTGGATTAGAATAGTAGAGTTCCAAACAAGCAATGGAGTATTCTTCCTGAAGGATTTTTATGGAGGAGCGAGTTTTATATAATGTTAAAAGAGGCAGTACAGAAACAAGGCATGATTGATTAGGAGGTCAGGGATTTCATTTTGAGGTAAGCTGGTGCTATTTTTTTAGATAAGGTTAGCTGGATAAAGCTAAATTGAAGGATTATGATTGGCATTATATTTTCTTGACTGTGAGATGTTTACCATCTGTGCAGGCTGATTTAGGTTTAGATTTTTGATGTGGTGTGGGCCAATAGGGTGGCCTCCCATTTTGTGGGTCCCGGTATACAAATTTATCAGACAAAAACTTGAGTCATGCTTTATTTCTTTTTCTCATCTCAGATACCTGTGGTCAGGAAATCTTGTTAGCACTACCTTTAAAACATATACGAATCTAACTGCTACTCCCCATCTCCCCTGCTGCCACCCTGGTCTGTATCACTGATATTTCTAACCTTGCCTCCTACACACAGCTGTAACACTTGCCCCTTATAATGTATTCTCAACATAGCAATCAGGAGATTTAAAAATATAAATCAATTCGTGTCACTTCTTGCTCAGAATCTTTAATGGTTCCCCATCTCACTTACAGTAGAAGCCAAACTTTTTACAGTGGCCTTCAAGACCTTATAAGATTCAGCTCTGTGTTGTTTCTCTGACCTCATCCACTCTCTCTTCTGTCCTTATTTTTCTCTACCTTGAATATATCAGACATGCTTCTACTGTGGGATCTTTGCAGTGGTTGCTTTCTTTGCCTGGAAAATTCTTCTAGTTAGCCCCCATAGGCTTCTCCATGACCCATCTGTGTGTTTGAGAAGAAGAGTGCCTCTGAGGGAATTAGTTGTGTTGTAAGAAATGAAGAATAACGGGACTGGGTTTTGGCAAATGTTGAAATACTGTTGGTGAAAAAGAGCCAGTAGGTGAGAGAATATTAGACTTAATAGCTATTCTGAGTGTAATGAAAGAATTAGAGCAGAAGAGACTTGTAGCACATCCGTAAAGGTGAGGCAGCCTTTAGTTAACCATTGGAAACATTCATAAATCAGAGTTCGTAGTTTGAAGGTGTCTTTGCTTATTAATATCTTTCATAGACAGTAGGTTTGGTGTCTGATGCTTCCGTTCCGTTGCTCAGTCGTGTCTGACTCTATGCGTCCCCGTGGACTGTAGCCTACCAGGCTTGTCCGTCCATGGGATTCTCCAGGCAAGAATACTGGAGTGGGTTACCGTTTCCTTCTCCAGGGGATCTTCCTGACCCAGGGATCGAACCCGGGTCTCCCGCATTGGAGGCAGACGCTTTAACCTCTGAGCTTAGCTATGATTTAATGATGTGCTCTTCAGTTTGACAGAGAATAAGTCAAGGAACTACTTGAGCATCATTTTTGGAATCTACTATAAAAGCTTGATAGGAAAATTCAATTATTTAATGCCTCCTTTAACAGTATTAGAGGAAAATGTTTCTGTAGTTAATCTTGTATGTTTCATCAAATAGGACTGTTTCATCAAATAGGACTGTTTCCTGTCTTTTTGCTGATAGATTTTCCTGTCATTTTGTCATAGCTGATAGATTTCAGAGCCTAACCAGTGTTTATCTTGGATACCTGTTTAGTCTTCTGTACCTTTTTGATTTTTAATTGCAGGATTTGTACTATGTTTCATTTTATAAGTTGACAGAATTGCCTATGGAAATAGACTTAGTTGACATTATAAAATATTCTTTTTAAGAGGGTATTATGAGTCTTCATGTCATAGTCAAGAAAAGAGTTACATGTCCTTTCTGTGGTTCTTCCATATTTGTTTATTTGCCTACCCTTCCCTCAGAGGGAAGAGTAAATGAAGAAGATGGTTATAGGAAACTAATAACAGAAAAAATGAAGCTGGCCATAAGATTAGTACACAAAGTATATACCATGGGATCACAGATCAGACTGAATTTCTCATTAACCAGTACTAAGAAGAGCAGTTACCTATATGATTCACTTAAGTCCACAAGGTAAAAACAAAGTAGTTGTTCAGGGAAGCACAGCTAATCCCAGTACTAATTTTTGAGTATCTCCCACATCTTTATAAGAAGATTACTTTGTGATAAAAGTAGGTACCTGGGGTGAGACAGTACAGTTACTTTTA
Source organism: Moschus berezovskii (assembly GCF_049115385.1). NCBI lineage: Eukaryota > Metazoa > Chordata > Mammalia > Artiodactyla > Moschidae > Moschus > Moschus berezovskii. The sequence continues at coordinate 21,415,993 of NC_142473.1, forward strand.
GGATCAACTGTGTAGGTATAAGAAGTATCATTTTTTTTCACAAAAGTTAAAAGTTAGTAGTTCTTAATCTTCTTGGGGTCATAGACTTTGTAACATTTTTATATAGTTTTATCATGAATTTGCTAAACATGTAAATTCTAAACTCAAGAGATTTCTGATACAGCAAGTCTGTAATAGGTTTTATAAATATTTGTGTAATCACCACTCTAGGTGATCCTGATATAGATTCTTGTTAGACCATATGTTTAAAAACTGCTTCTGAAATATAATTTCAGGGAGTTCAAAGATTCCATTCAGTGCATGGATCTTATCTGATACAAGGGAGCAACATTCTCAACAAATGTATAGTAAAATCAATAGTGAAATTCACAAGGGTATTAGAAAAGTTATGATTTTTGTTGAAATTTATTGATTCAACCAAGTCATATGGCCATAGTTAACTTGAAAATGAAAACTATTCATGACTAACACATATGGGGTGTCCCCCCCATTTTAATAATGAGTTAGTTTTTTTCCCCTTAATATTGAACCACTTTCACATTACTGGAATAAACATGTATGATTATGAGGTATTATTTTTTGATATGCCACTTATTTAATTTACTAATATTTTTAAGAGTTCTGCATCTATATTTTTAAATTAGATTGGTCTAGAATTACCATTTCTTGTTCTTGTCTCACAGTTTGGTATCAAGGTAAGCATTATAAAATGAGATGGGTATCTTTCTGTTTTTTTTTTCCTTCCTCAACTATCAGAATTTATTTGGATTTTCAATGTACTTTTTGTGAAGAGTTAGGGCACAGTCTCTAAACACAAGACCGCCCTCACTTCTGACACTAGCTTCAAATTTGGGAGGTTCGCAAATTACTGAGACTCAATAATTTGTTAGAGATATTCATAAATCTGAAAATACTTAGTAAGATCTTACTGAAAACTGCTCTGCTGATAGTTATGGTTTATTAAGGACCTTTTTTCAGCTGAAGGAAGAAACATACAGGCTGGTGTCCAGGAGGGCCAAAAACAGAGCTTCCGTTGTCCTCTCTGGTGTTGTCAGGTCACATTTCTCTCCTTCCCTCATTAAATGCCAGCCAGAGAAGCTTACCCAAACTTTGGTGTCCAAAATTTTTATTAAGGCTTCATCATGTAGGCATTGCTCATGTGGGTAATCTCAGTCTCCAGGTTGACCCCAAATTGCAATGACCCCAAAATCTCATTGTTGGTATTTCTGGATTGCCCAGCTCCCACCCTAAAACCATATGGGTTTACCAGTCCCCTCCCTAAATCACATTATTAGATTATCCAGTATGACTCAAGGCCCCCAGGGACTCTCTTATCAGCATTCCCAAGACTCAGGGATACTACTTACTAGAAGCCAAGGGCAAAGGCCAGATCTGCTCTTTGGAGAAGGCCCAATTCTTCACTATACCCTTTCATGTAACCTTTTTTTTTCCTCTTGTGAGTTCTTCCTGTGATGCCTTGATACCAGATTAAGTTATAGGGATTCCATTATGGAAATCTGATTCTTTTAAATTTCTCTGGTTGTCTCTTATGAGATAAAAATAACACACTTCTGATTTAACTGCCCTTGAACTACTCTGTCCTTTTTTTTTTTTTTTTTTAGAATAAAGGTTCTCTTCAGTTTGAAGACAAATGGGATTTCATGCGTCCAATTGTTCTGAAGCTTTTACGCCAGGAATCTGTTACAAAACAGCAGTGGTTTGATCTGTTTTCGTAAGTAATTGATTCATTCTAACTTTTTGCTAACATAAAGGAAGTTTTGGTGGCTATATTCAAATGGAATATTGGCTCCAGATTGGACTGCTTACCTGTTTGAAGTAATTACTGGTATTGAAAGTGAAAATGTTAGTCACTCAGTTGAGGTCAGCTCTTTGTGAGCTGTGGACTGTAGCCCACCAGGCTCCTCTGTCTATGGATTTCCCAGGAAAGGATACTGGAGTGGGTTGCCATTTTCTTCTCCCGGGATCTTCCCAACCCAGGGATTGAACCTGCGTTTCCTGCCTTGCAGGCAGATTTTTTACTGTCTGAGCCACTAGGGAAGTCCATGACTGGTATTGGGGTACCCCCAATCACTGAACCATTCCTGGGCTTCCCTGATAGCACAGCTGGTAAAGAATCCACCTGCAATGCAGGAGACCTGGTTCAATTCCTGGTTTGGGAAGATCCCCTGGAGAAGGGAAAGGCTACCCACTCCAGTATTCTGGCCTGCAGAATTCCTTGGACTGTATAGTCCATGGGGTTGTGAATAGTCGGACTCGACTAAGCGACTTTCATTCATTAATATTTCATTGTATTTATGAACCACAACTTCTTTATTCATTCATCTGTCAGTGGACATCTAGGTTGCTTCTGTTTCCTGGCTAATGTAAATAGTGCTGCTTTGAAGGTTGGGGTACATGTTTCTTTTTGAATTACTGTTTTCTCAGGGCATATACCCAGAGTGGGGTGGCTGGATCATTTGGTGGTGGTTTTATTTCTAGTTTTTAAAGGAATCTCCATACTGTTTTTCATCGTGGCTATATCAGTTTATATTCCCACAGTGTAAGAGGGTTTCCTTCTCTCCACATCCTCTCCAGCACTTACTCTTGTAGATTTTTTTTGATGATGGCCATTCTGACTTATGTGAGATGGTGCCTCATTGTAATTTAATTTGTATTTCTCTAATAATGAGAGATGTTGAGTATCTTTTCATGTATTTGTTGGCTACCTGTGTGTCGTCTTTGGAGAAATGTCTGTTTCGATCTTCCATTGTTTTGATTAGGTTGTTTTTCTAATGTTGGCCACGTGAACTACTTGTATATTTTGGGGATTAAGCTTTTGACAGTTGCTTCTTTATTTGATTATTTTCTCCCATTCTGAGGGTTGTCTTTTCATCTTGTTTTAAGTTTCCTTTGCTGTGCAGAAGCTTTTAAATTTAATTAGGTCCCATTTCTTTTTGTTTTTATTTTGATTACTCTAGGAGGTGGGTCAAAGAGGATCTTGCTGGGGTTTATGTCAAAGAGTGTTTTACCTGTATTTTCCTCTAAGAGTTTTATAGCTTCTGGCCTTACATTTATGTCTTTAATCTATCTTGAGTTTATTTTTGTGTATGGTATTAGGAAGTGTTCTAATTTCATTCTTTTATGCATAGCTGTCCAGTTTTCCCAGCACTGCTTATTGAAATGGTTGTCTTTTCTCCATTGCCCTCTTTGTCAAAGATAAGGCGTCCATAGATGTGTGGGTTTATCTCTGGGCTTTCTATCTTGTTCCATTGGTCTATATTTCTGTTTTTGTACCAGTACCATACAGTCTTGATTACTGCAGCTTTGTAGCATAGTCTGAAGTCAGGAAGGTTGATTTCTTCCACTTTCATTTTTCTTTCTCAAGATTGCATTGGCTATTTGGGGTCTTTGGTATTTCCATACAAATTGTAAACTGTGAAAAATGCCATTGGTAATTTGATAGGGATTGCACTGAATCTGTAGATTGCTTTAGGTAGTATAGTAATTTTCACAATACTGATTCTTCCAATCCAACTTTGTGTCCTCTTTTATTTGTTTCATCAGTGTTCTATAGTTTTCTACATACCGGTCTTTTGTGTCTTTAGATAGGTTTACTCCTAGATATTTTATTTTTGTTTCAGTAGTGAGTGGGATTGTTCCCTGCATTTCTCTTTCTGATTTTTCACTGTTAGTGTGTAGGAATGCAAGGGTTTTCTGTGTATTGATTTTGTATCCCGTGACTTTACTAAATTCACTGATGAGCTCCAGTAATTTTCTGAGGGTATCTTTAGGGTTTTCTATGTGTAGTATCATGTCATCTGCAGACAGTGAGAGTTTTAGGACTTCTTTTCCATTCTTGATTCCTTTTATTTCTTTTTCTTCTCTGATTGCCATGGCTAGGACTTCCTAAACTGTGTTGAAATAATAGTGTTGAGTGTTATCTTTTTCCTGATCTTAGAGGAAATGCTTTCAGTTTTTCACCATTAAGAAAAATGTTTGTTGTGGGTTTGTCATATATGATCTTTCTTATGTTGATAGGTTCCTTCTATGCCTATTTTCCCGAGAGATTGTCATCAGAAATTGGTGTTGAATTTTTTCAAAAGCCTTTTCTGCATCTATTGAGATTATCATATGATTTTTAACATTTACTTTGTTAATGTGGTGCAGCACCAAAAAAAGATGCCCTTTTCATCATAAGGGGCTGGAATGCAAAAGTAGGAAGTCAAGAGATACCTGAAGTAACAGTCAATTTTGGCCATGGAGTCCAAAATGAAGCAGGGCAAAGGTTAACACTTCCTCCAAGAGAACACCCTGGTCATAGTATACACCCTCTTCCAACAACACAAGAGACAGCTCTACATGTGAACATCACCAGATGGTAAATACTGGAATCAGATGAATTATATTCTTTGTAACCAAAGATGGAGAAACTCTATACAGTCAGCAAAAACAAGACCTGGAGCTGACTCTGGCTCAGATCATCACCTCCTTATTGCAAAATTTAGACTTAAATTGAAAGTAGGGAAAACCACTAGGCCATTCAGGTATGACCTAAATCAAATCCCTTATGATTGTACAGTGGAAGTGACAAATAGATTCAAGGGATTAGATCTGATAAATGCCTGAAGAACTATGGGCAGAAGTGTGTGACATTGTATAGGAGTTAGTAATCAAAACTATCCTCAAGAAAAAGAAATGCAGCAAGGCAAAATGGTTGTCTGAGGAGGCCTTACAAATAGCTGAGAAAAGAAGAAAAGAGAAAGGCAAAGGAGAAAAGGAAAGATACACCCATGTGATTGCAGAGTTCCAAAGAATAGCAAGGAGAGATAAGATGCCGCCTTAGGTGAACAATGCAAGGAAATAGAGGAAAACAATGGGAAGAAGAGAGGAAGAATGGGAACGACTAGTGATCTTTTCAAGAAAATTGGAGCTACCAAGGGAACATTTCATGCAAAGATGGGCACAGTAAAGGACAGAAACAGAGAGGCCGTAACAGAAGCAGAAAAGATTAAGAAGAGGTGGCAAGAATACACAGAAGAACTATACAAAAAGGCCCTGGATAACCACAATGGTGTGATAACTCACCTAGAACCAGACATCCTGGAGTGTGAAGTCAAGTGGGGCTTCAGAAGCATTACTATGAACAAAGTTAGTGGAGGTGATGAAATTCCAGCTGAGCTATTTCAGATCCTAAAAGATGGTGCTGTTAAAGTGCTGCACTCAGTACACCAGCAAATTTGGAAAACTCAGCAGTGGCCACGGGACTGAAAAAGGTTAGTTTTCATTTCAATCCCAAAGAAAGGCAATGCCAAAGAATGTTCAGACTACTGCATAATAGCGCTCATTTTACATGCTAGCAAGGTAATGCTCAAAATCCTTCAAGCTAGGCTTTAACAGTACATGAACTGAGAACTTGCAGATGTGCAAGCTGGATTTAGAAAAGGCAGAGGAACCAGAGATCAAATTGCCAACATCCACTGGATCATAGAAAAAGCAGGGGAATTCCAGAAAACATCTACTCTCTGCTTCATTGACTATGCTAAAGGCTTTGTGTAGATCACAACAGACTGTGGAAAATTCTTCAAGAGATGGGAATACCAGACCACCTAACCTGTCTCCTGAGAAACCTGTATGCAGGCCAAGAAGCAGCAGTTAGACCGGACATGAACAATGGACTGGTTCAAAATTGGGAAACGAATACTTCAAGGCTGTATATTGTCACCCTGATTATTTAACTTATATGTAGAGTATATCGTGTGAAATGTTGGGCTGGATGAATCGTAAGCTGGAGTCAAGACTGCCAGGAAAAGGATCAATAACCTCACATATGCAGATGACATCACCCTAATGGCAGAAAGTGAAGAGGAACTAAAGAGCCTCTTGATGAAGGTGAAAGAGGAAAGTGAAAAAGCTGGCTTAAAACTCAACATTTAGAGAACAGATCATGGCATTTGGTCCCATCACTTCATGACAAATAGATGGGATAAAATATGGAAATAGTGACAGACGTTATTTTCTTGGGCTCCAAAATCACTGTGTACAGTGACTGCAGCCATAAAATTAAAAGATGCTTGGTCCTTGAAAGAAATGTTGTGACAAACCTAGATAGTGTATTAAAGAGCAGAGATATTACTTTGCTGACAAAGGTCTATATAGTCAAAGGTATAGTTTTTCCTATAGTTATGTGTGAATGTGAGAGTGGGACCATAAAGAATGCTGAGTGTGGAAGAATTGATGCTTTCAAACTGTGGTGCTGGAAGAAGACTCTTGGGAGTCCTTTGGACCGCAAGGAGATCAAACTAGTCATTCCTAAAGGAAGATTCATTGGAAGGACTGATGCTGAAGCTCCAATACTTTGGCCTCCTAATTCAAAGAGCCGACTCTTTGGGGAAAAACCCTAATGCTGGGAAAGATTGAGAGCAGGAAAAGGGGATGATAGAGGATGAGATGGACTCCATCACCGACTCAGTGGACATGAGTGTTAGCAAACTCTGGAAGATAATGAAGGACAGGGAAGCCTGGCGTGTTGCAGTCCATGTGGTCACAAAGAGTTGGACATGACTGAGAGACTGAACAACAGCGACAGATCACATTAATTTATGTATATTGAGGAATCATTGCATGCTTGGGATAAATCCCACTTGATCGTGGTATGTGATCCTTTTGACATGTTATTGGATTTGTTTGCTAGTGTTTTGTTGAGGATATTTGCATATGTACATCAGTGATACTGGCCCGTAATATTGTGTGTGTTGTAGACCAAAAAAAGCAATTCCAGCAACCTGACCTTTGAGAATTAGGTTTTGTTTGGTGGGAATGTTAGGATGGTGGGAAACATCATCTCAAGTGACTCCAAGAGAGTTGACTCACAGGAGGCGGGGGAGGAGCCAGGCTGTATATAAGTTTGCAGCAGGGGGTAGGTAATCTGAATATTAAAAGATTACTGTTAATTAAGAGAAAACTAAATTTATCACATGAAGAGATTTAGTGATCTTCTTTGTATGGGAAAATACAAGTGTCTGGGCTTGCTGAAATCATTTCTTTCATATGCATCTAGGTATTTGGGGCCAGTCCTGCTTCCTTTATTGTTCACATACTAATTTGTTGTTTATGGTAAGAAATAGCATATGTGGTGGATGGCTGCCTGTCACATTCCCCCAGCTCCTTAGTGCTCACAGGGGAGGACGTAGCTGATAGCTTCCAAATAGCTGGCTTGTTTCACCTGGGCTCAGAAACCTGTATTTGGAAAAGGCTTGTGTACTGGTAGAGAGTAGAACAGGAAACATTTCATATCACAGTGCGTGTGTGTGCGCGTGCGTGCGTGTGTGTGTGTGTATTTCCTGTCACAGTGTGTGTGATCTTTGATTTTGGTATCAAGGTGATGGTGGCCTTGTAGAATGAGTTTGGGAGTGTTCCTTCCCCTGCAGTGTTTTGGAAGAGTTTTAGAAAGATAGTTATTATTTGTTCTCTAAACATTTGATGGAATTCACCTGTGAGGCTATCTAACCCTGGACTTTTGTTTTTTGAGAAATTTTTTGCTCACAGGTTTGATTTCAGTGCTGTACCTATTTTCAGTTGGTCTGTACATATTTTCAATTTCTTCTTGATTAAGTCTTACAAGGATATACTTTTTTAAGAGGTTGTCTATTTTATTGGTATATACAATGTTGCTCATCAGTTCATTTCAGTTGCTCAGTCGTGTCCGACTCTCTGCTACCCCATGAATCACAGCACGCCAGGCCTCCCTGTCCATCACCAACTCCCAGAGTTCACTTAAACTCATGTCCATAGAGTCGGTGATGCCATCCAGCCATCTCATTCTCTGTCGTCCCCTTCTCCTGCCACCCCCAATCCTTCTCAGCATCAGACTCTTTTCCAGTGAGTCAACTCGTCGCATGAGGTGGCCAAAGTATTGGAGTTTCAGCTTTAGCATCAGTCCTTCCAGTGAACACCCAGGATAGTCTCTTAATGATCCTTTGTATTTCTGCATTGTGTGTTGTAACATCTCCTGTTTCATTTCTAATTTTATTCAGTCTTCTCCCTTTTTTTTCTTGAGGAGCTTGGCTAATGGTTTGTCAATTTTGTTTATCTTTTCAAAGAAGTAGGTTTTAGTTTTATTGATCTTTGCTATTGTTTGCTTCTGTTAGGTAGTTAGAATAGGGAAAGTTAAGTTCAGTTCAGTTCAGTGGCTCAGTCGTGTTCGACTCTCTGCGACCCCATGAATCACAGCACACCAGGCCTCCCTGTCCATCACCAACTCCCGGAGTACACTCAAACTCATGTCCACAGAGTCGGTGATGCCATCCAGCCATCTCATTCTCAGTCGTCCCCTTCTCCTCCCGCCCCCAACCTTTCCCAGCATCAGAGTCTTTTCCAGTGAGTCAACTCGTCGCATGAGGTGGCCAAAGTATTGCAGTTTCAGCTTTAGCATCAGTCCTTCCAGTGAACATCCAGGATTGATCTCCTCTAGAATGGACTGGTTGGATCTCCTTGCAGTCCAAGGGACTCTCAAGAGTCTTCTCCAACACCACAGTTCAAAAGCATCAATTCTTCGGCGATCAGCTTTCTTCACAGTTCAACTCTCACATCCATACATGACCACGGGAAAAACCATTGCCTTGACTAGACGGACCTTGGTTGGCAAAGTAACGTCTCTGCTTTTTAATATACTATCAAGGTTGGTCATAGCTTTCCTTCCAAGGAGCAAGCGTCTTTTAATTTCATGGCTGCAGTCAGCATCTGCAGTGATTTTGGAGCCCAAAAAAATAAAGTCTGACACTGTTTCCACTGTTTCCCCATCTATTTCCCATGAAGTGATGGGACCAGATGCCATGATCTTTGTTTTCTGAATGTTGAGCTTCAAGCCAACCTTTTCACTCTCCTCTTTCACTTTCATCAAGAGGCTTTTGAGTTCCTCTTCACTTTCTGCCATAAGGGTAGTGTCATCTGCATATCTGAGGTTATTGATATTTCTCCCGGCAATCTTGATTCCAGCTTGTGCTTCTTCCAGCCCAGCGTTCCTCGTGATGTACTCTGCATATAAGTTAAATAAGCAAGGTGACAATATACAACCTTGGCGTACACCTTTTCCTGTTTGGAACCAGTCTGTTGTTCCATGTCCAGTTCCAGTTGAGCTATTTCAAGTCTTGAAAGATGATGCTGTGAAAGTGCTGCACTCAATATGCCAGCAGATTTGGAAAACTCAGCAGTGGCCACAGGACTGGAAGAGGTCAGTCTTCATTCCAATCCCAAAGAAAGGCAATGCCAAAGAATGCTCAAACTACCGCACAATTGCACTCATCTCACACGCTAGTAAAATCATGCTCAAAATTCTCCAAGCCAGGCTTCAGCAGTATGTAAACCGTGAACTCCCAGATGTTCAAGCTGGTTTTAGAAAAGGCAGAGGCACCAGAGATCAAATTGCCAACATCTGCTGGATCATGGAGAAAGCAAGAGAGTTTCAGAATAGGGAAAAGGAGTCCAAAATGGCGGTGGCTAAGACAAGGAAGGGAAGAAGCCTGCGAAAATAGAACAGAAGAAGGTCAAAGGAAGGTCTGAGGACCGGAGTGAGAACTTCAGGTAGAACAACACTCCTGACTAAGCCCAATTTCCATAGGGCAGGCCCAGGGGGAAGAAAAAAACATAAAAAGAGGAGCCAAAGGGCTCTCTCTTTGTCCCCCCCATGCACTGGGGCACTCTTCTTTTCATGTCTTTGGATCGATGTGCCCTCATGCCTCGAAGATGGATTTTCCTGCTATCTTCTAAATAAAATAGAGCTGTAACACTAAGCTGTAACACTGATTTGTCTAAGAGCCTTAACATGGTCCATTTGAGACTTGAGAGCTATAACATGGACTGTCCAAGACGCGAGAGCTGTGACACACCGAGGGGGTTTTAATGTCCGTCACTCCAAATCTTTGTTGTGATGAGACAAAAACTGAGGAGCATACACTCGCCAGACATCTATAATTTTCCTGCTCTCTTCTAAATAGAGCTGTAACACTAAGCTGTAACACTGATTTGTCTAAGAGCTGTAACACAGTCCGTTCAAGACCTGAGAGCTATAACACGGTCTGTCCAAGACGCGGGAGCTGTGACAAGCCGAGGGGGCTTTAATGTTCATCACTCCAGATCTTTTTTGTGACGAGAGAAAAGCCAAGGAGCACACACTAGCCTGACACTTCAAAGGCATAAATTTACCTAGTTAAAATTAATTCCTCCTAACTGTGACATTTATCTTAGAAAAACAGCTGTCTTTCTCCCTCAGTTTCTGTGGTTTGTTGTATTTAGTCACTAAGTTGCATCTGACTCTTTTGGGACCCCATGGAACGTTGCTCCTCAGGCAAAAACTTTGGAGTGGGTTGCCATTTCTTTCTCCAGGAAATCTTACCTACCCAGGGATGGAACCCACATCTCCTGCATTAGCAGGTGGATTCTTTACCACTAAGCCACCAGGGAAGCTTTGGATGCTTTTTACATGCCTGAGGCATCGATTCAAGCAAAGCACAACAGTGGCCATAAAGTTCAATTTGACCTGAAAATTTTTCAGGGTTGAAGGTAGTGTCTTGATAAGGCAGGGTACATATGAAAAGAAATACAGTTTCAGAGGATCCACATGGTAACCCTGGAAAGAAAGAGTTTGCATTTCTGGGTACTCCAGGCAAGACATAAATTAGATATTGGATTGGCCAAGAATTTCCTCAGTTTTTAAAGTAAAAAATTGTTGTCGTTCAGTTGCTTAGTCATATCCAACTCTTTACAACCCCATGGACTGCAGCACGCCAGATTTCCCTGTCCTTCATCATCTCCCAGAGCTAGCTCAAACTCATGTCCATTGAGTGATCCCATCCAACCATTTTGTCATCTGTCGTCCCCTTCTTCTCCTGCTTTTAGTCTTTCCCAGCATCAGGGTTTTTTCTAATGAGTCAGCTCTTCACATCAGGTGGCCAAAGTATTGGAACTTCAGTTTCAGCGTCAGCCCTTCCAGTGAATATTCAGGACTGGTTTCCATTAGGATTGACTGGTTGGATCTCCTTGCAGTCCAAGGGACTCTCAAGAGTCTTCTCCAACACCTCAGTTCAAAAGCATCAGTGTTCTTCAGTGCTCAGCCTTCTTTATGGTCCAGCTCTCACAACCATACACGACTACTGGAAAAACCATAGCTTTGATTAGATGGACCTTTGTTGGCAAGGTAATGTCTCTGCTTTTTAATACATTGTCTGGGTTTGTCATAGCTTTTCTTTCAAGGAGCAAGCATCATTAGACTTCATGACTGCACTCATCATCTGCAGTGATTTTGGAGCCCAAGAAAATAAAGTCTGTCACTGTTTCCATTTTTTTCCCCCATCTATTTGCCATGAAGTGGTGTTCATTGGAGGGACTGATACTAAAGCTGAAACTGCAATACTTTGGCCACCTCATGCAACGAGTTGACTCACTGGAAAAGACTCTGATGCTGGGAAAGGTTGGGGGCGGGAGGAGAAGGGGACGACAGAGAATGAAATGGCTGAATGGCATCACCGACTCTATGGACATGAGTTTGGGTGAACTCCGGGAGTTGGTGATGGACAGGGAGGCCTGGCGTGCTGTGATTCATGGGGTCGTGGAGAGTCGGACACGACTGAGCGACTGAACTGAACTGATGGGACTAAATGCCATGATTTTAGTTATTTGAATGTTGAATTTTAAGCCAGGTTATTTCACTCTCCTCTTTCACTTTATCAAGAGGCTCTTTGGTTCCTCTTCACTTTCTACCATAAGGGTGATGTCATCTGCATATCTGAGATTACTGATATTTCTCCCGGAAATCTGGATTCCAGCTTGTGCTTCATCCAGCCTGGCATTTTAAATAAGTTAAATAAGCAGGGTGACAGTATACAGCCTTGAAGTACCCTTTTCCCAATTTTGAACCAGTTCATTGTTCCATGTCCAATTCTAATTGTTGCTCCTTGATCTGCATACAGATTTCTCAGGCAGCAGGTAAGGTGGTCTGGTATTCCTATCTCTTTGAAGAATTTTCCACAGTTTGTTGTGATCTACACAGTCAAAAGCTTTAGTGTATCAGTGAAGCCGAAAGTATATGTTTTTCTGTAATTCTCTTTCTTTTTCTGTGATCTGACAGATGTTGGCAATTTGATCTCTGGTTCCTCTGCCTTTTCTAAATCCAGCTTGAACATCTGCAGGTTCTCAGTTCCCGTACCGCTGAAGCCTATCTTGAAGAATTTTGAGCATTACTTTGCTAGTGTGTTGAGATGAGGGCAACTGTGCAGTTGTTTGAACATTCTTTGGCATTGCCTTTCTTTGGGATTGGAATGAAAACTGACCTTTTCCTGTAAAAATAAGAAAAGTATAAGTAAAAATAGAAGACATATTTTTCATTTCTGCCAAGAGCTTTACTGAACATCATATTCATTTTTTTGTTCCACTACCTTCTGCCATTTTTCGGGGAACATCATCATTCTATCCTTTTTGAGCAAAGAACTTTTGCAGGTGCCTTTCACAATCTCCTAGGGAATTGAAATTTTTTTCCATCACAATTTTGTAAAGACCAAAATAAATGCACTTCCAGAGGAGCGATATCTGGTGTGTATGGTGGATGAATCAGACCTTCCCAGCCAAGCTGTAACAGTTTTTGCCTGGTCATTAAAGGAACATGCAATCTTGTGTTATCCTGAGGGAAGATTATGCATCTTCTGTTGACTAATTAAGGATACTTTAAGTTGAGTGCTGTTTTCAGTTGATTTTATTGGGAGCAGTACTTGTCGGACTAATCATTTGTTTTTCTGGAAGGAGCTCATAAGACAGGATTCCCTCCCTTAGCAAACCACTTTGACATGTTGGATCAGTCACAACACTTTCTCCATATAATGCACAAGTCATTTTTTTCATTTCAGTTGTGTTTTTAACTCTCTTAAAATGATAAAGCATAGTATCCTGAAAATGTAGCTTGTTTCCTTTCATCTTCAGTACTAAAATGGGTACACAAAAATTCACCAGTTTTGATGAATTTTTAAAAAAATCCTTGCTGATATGACAGCTGTCACAAAATTGTTTCAAATGAAGTTAAAGACAACTAAGCACTACTCAAGCCATCTTACAGAAAAAAATGGAACAAATATTTTGGCCAACTCAATAGTATAAGCTAACAGGCCCCTCAGTATTCATCCCATGGGGCCATTCACTTTAGCATTCTAAGTTTAGTCCGTTTAATTTAGTTCATGACTTGTTTTCAGATGGACTGCCTGAAGGCAATAAGTTCCAATCAGTTTCTTTACCCATGACACCATCTCATTGGCTTCATAGTGTGGACGTCGTTTAGAGGTGTTCATTGTGAAAGGTGTAGGAATTGGGGCTGCTTCCTGCTATCACAGAGCACTGGTAGGTGTGATTGAAGCATGGCATTCAGTTTGAATTGAAAGGACTCACAGCAGTGTGGAAAGCCAACCCCCAGTTTTCCTTCAGGAAGAAGGGAAAGTTTTCAAGAACACTTACGAAAAGCAAATGTCAGTGTCCTCCTCTCTGTACTTCACCAGGTGCTGTGTTGTATTTTTTTCTCCCCTGTAGAATCTGTGTGTCCCATTCAGCAATGAAGACTTTTCATTTTTCTCCCAATCACCCAGACCTGGAGGATGAACAGAAACATTTTTACAAAAAAAACCATTTTTATATAACTTAACTAGAAAGACGTGTGATTTGGGATTAGTCTGGATGAAATCCCAAATTTTCAAAAATTTTCAAAATAAGTTTATGTCACCTCCTATACCGTTTTTGTCCTGGTTATTTATGTAGTGCAGTGTGTTTATTATGCTGGCTAAGTCACTTCAGTTGTGTCCAAATTCTTTGCAACTCGATGACTGAAGCCCGCCAGGATTCTCTGTCCATGGGATTCTCTAGGCAAGAATACTGGAATGGGTTGCCATTTCCTTCTCCAGGGAATCTTCCTGACCCAGGGATTGAACCCAGGTCTCTTCCATCTCCTGCATGGGCAAGTAGGTTCTTTACCACTAGTGCCACCTGGGAAAAGATCAGTTCCTTTCTGGAGATAGCTGTGTATAATAATGAAGCTGCCTAAATAAGTGTGTGTGTGCAAGGAATGGTAAGGTGAACGTGAGGGAAGTAAAATCAGGTTATTAATTCATTCTTGAAAGCTGCAGCTAATCCAGAAAGCTGGATACAAGTCCGTAGCAGTGAGACTTCCCTGAAAGGGAATTGTGACTCCAATCTGTAACAAGGAGTAGAGTGCATTCTTCCAACTTACAACTTTTGGCAGTAGTCATAAGTTAGGAATGTACTTTAGGCCTGTATAACTGACAGCTTGATGGAGATGGCCCTGTCAGAGAATGAGCCCTTTCCTATGGGCATCTGCAAGTGATTCAGATGGTCCAGCCAGAATCCATGATGTTTTCAATTTATGGCTTCAGAGAGGGTGTCTTAAATCTACAGTCCTTAAGTCAAAGTCCTGTTCACTAAGCATATGCTTGCTTTAGTTCAGCACAGCTTGTGTTGAGGTTTAAATAGCCAGTATCAGACTATTGTCAGTTTTTAGCTTAGAGTCAGATCCAAGTAGTTAGGATTTGTGAATTCAGGATTCTGAAAAAGCCAGTGACTTTTCTTCAGCGGGGGCCGAACCAAGATGCAGCAGAGCAGATAGTTATGTTCTGAGTCCAAGTGACAAGCAAGACTTTTCTAATCCCTTTTCATTTTCTCAGTCTCAGAGTTCAAATTAATCACTCAAAAATAATGCATATCACGCTGGAAAATCATCAGCCTTTCAGGATTAGATGTCTGACTTCACAGAAGCTCAGTAGCAACTAAAAACTGCTTTTTAAAACTCCAAAGGTATATTTTGTTTGAAAATTTCCTTTGTTTACATGTTGTCTCCCTTTTCTCTGAGATGGCAATAAATAAAAATAATACTGATTTGGCCAGAAGTTTGTTCGGCTTTTCTATAAGGTGACTCTAGTAGTGCTTATTTAGTTGTCTTTAATGATGCTAAAGCTGAAACTCCAATACTTTGACCACCTCATGCGAAGAGTTGACTCACTGGAAAAGACTCTGATGCTGGGAAAGATTGGGGGCGGGAGGAGAAGGGGACAACAGAGAATGAGATGGCAGGATGGCATCACCGACTCGATGGACATGAGTTTGAGTGAACTCCGGGAGTTGGTGATGGACAGGGAGGCCTGGCGTGCTGTGTTTCATGGGGTCGCAAAGAGTTGGTCACGACTGAGTGACTGAACTGAACTGAATGTCATTTGAAACAATTTTGTTAAGATTGTATTATAATAGCTGTCATTATCAGTGTGCATTATAAAACACTTATCAAAATTGATGAATTTTTGTATATCCATTTTATTATTGAAGAAGAAAGAAAAAAGCAACATTTTCAGCATATTGTCCTTTATTATTTCAAGAAATGTAAAAACTCAACTGAAACCCTAAAGAAGATTTGTGCATTATATTGAGAAAGTGCTGTGACTGATCCAACATGTCAGAAGTCGCTGGCAGTTTCGTGCTGGAGATTTCTCACTGGATGATGGTCCATGTTTGGGTAGCCAGTTGAAGTTGATAGTACTCAGATCAAGACATTAATTGAGAGCAGTCATGCTGTAAGATGATGGAAATAGCTGACATACTCAGAATACCCAAATGAAGCACTGAAAATCATTTGCACCAGCTTGGTTTATGTTAATGACTTTCATGTTTGTATTCCACATAAGTTAAACAAAAAAAAAACACCTTTTTTTTTTAAACCGTGTTTCCATATGCAATTCTTTACTTAAATGTAACAAAAATGTTCCATTTTTAAAACAAACTGTGATGGGCAGTGAAAAGTAAATAGTGTACAATAATGTGGAATGGAAGAGATCCTGGGGCAAAAGAAATAAACCACCACCAACCACACCAAACGCAGATCTTCATCCAAGAAGGTGATTTTGTATATATGGTGAGATTGGAAGGGAGTCCTCTATTATGAGCTCCTTCAGGAAAACCAAATGATTTAATTCCAACAGGTATTGCTCCCAGTGAGACTAAAAAGCAGCACTTTATAAAAAGCATTCAGAATTAGTCAACAGAGAACTAATAATTTTCCATCAGGATAATGCAAGACAGCATGCTTGATAACTGAACAAAAATTGTTACAGCTTGGCTAAAAAGTTCTGATTCATCTGCTGTATTCATCAGACATTGCACCTGTGGATGTCCATTTATTTTGTTGTTTTTGTTTTGTTTTCTGCTGTGCCACGTAGCTTGTGGGATCTTAGTTTCCTGACCAGGGATTGAACCCTAGCCCTCTGCAGTTAATGTGAAATCCTAACAAGTAGACTGCCAGGAAATGCCATGTTTTGGTCTTTACAAAATTCTTTTAATGGAAAATATTTCAATTCTCTGAAAGACAGTAAAAGGCACCTGTAGCAGTTCTTTGCTCAAAAGATAAAAAGTTTTGGGAAGGTGGAGTTCTGAAGTTGCCTGAAAAGGGGCAGAAGGTAGTGAAACAAAACAGTGAATACAATATTCAATCACATTCTTGGTAAAAATAAAAATTGCATTTCTTATTTTTACTTACAAAATTAAAGGAACTTTTGGCCAACCTAATAGTATCCATTATGGAGATTTATTTATTCTGTTTCTTATACTCAAACAGTTTAATTTTCTAATCCACTCACCAGCAGCGTAAAGCAGGCAAGGTATGTCTCATCTAACTTTTTGTTTTTCAACTTTTCCTGATTGATATGATCCATCTAGCATTTATGAGAGTGCAAGCATATAATACTTTATATTTTTATTTCTCATACCTCCAGATGCAATAGCCACAAAATACAAAGGCATCTTTTAAACTTTCCCTGCCTCTTTTTTCTTATTGCATATTTATTCAAACTCCTAGCGATAAACTTAACATTTACAATATTAACATTACAGTTGTTGGAAGTTCCTGACTGGAAAGTAGGAGGCAAGAAAGGATTGCTGAAGCAGCAGTAGTTAGGCTGAAAAAACAGCTGAAATAGTTTCCTTTCCTTTTGTTATCTAAAGCTTTCTCCAGCCCTGAGACCTAATATAACTTTTAATTTCTCATGCTTGGAAGAGAGACCAACACAGGCATTTAACAATTTTGGTCCAGCCAAAGCTTACCTTTGAGAATTTTGGGCCTTTTCTCCTGCGGTTTGAGGCGAGAAGAAAAACCAGAGCTATCACCTGTACTGTGCTTTTTTCTCTTCTCACTTCAGTCATCATGGCCAAAGCAGATTGAAGATTGAATGAGCCAACTCTCTTAGAGTTAGGTCTGTCATTTTCAAATTTCATAGGTAACTTTTACCTCTCAACAGATAGCAACTCAGCTGCTGATTCATCGTGCGTGATTTCATAGCCATGCAAGTAGCAAAGTTTCATCATCCTACCACATCATCCTTCCTTTTCTCAAACAGTGCTTTCGCTGTGTTTAATGAATCCCACTTCTGACATCAGCCCTGTCAGTGGTCTTTAAGACCACTCCCAGGTTCAGTGATTGTTAGGAAGACTCATAGGACTCAGCATATAGTTGTGTTCATGGCTATCATTTATACAGTAAAGGGTACAAAGCAAAGTGCAACAAAGGTGCCTTTGGTAAAGGCCAGGAGAAACCAATACAAGTTTCCAAGCATCTTCTTCCAGTGGAACATATCTACTTAATTCCTATAACAATTGATTGTGACAACACATATGAAATGCTGTCTACCAGGGCAGCTTCTTAAAGATTCAGTGCCCAGGGCTTTTAATAGAGATGGTTTCAAAGGCAGGTTCTGCCTAAGGCGAACTAAAATTCTAGACTTCTAGACGAAAAGCAAGTGTTTGACAAAAATAAAAATTTTATGTAGCAGTTTAGGCATTGTGAGTGATTTTTATCAGGAAATGGTAAGAGCTCTTGCAAAACTCAAGTCCTGCCAGTCAGGAACTAGTCTTGCAACCGTGTCTTTCTAAGGATAGTAGTTTCACACCTGGTATAATTTGTGTGTGTGTGCACGCACTAGTAAAATACTATATAAGTGGGTTGTAGATGTGTGACTAAATAATCTATACACGTTAAGCTGTTCTTATTTTTTTCTTTCCCTCAGAAAATAGTCTAATCTTAATAACATAGAACTTGTTGCTTTATATTAACCTATATTCATGATTTGGCCTTTTGAGAAGTCAGAATTTAGCAAAAAGCAGCTGAAACATTTTAAAAACTTCATAGCATTCTTGTATATGTGTATTTTTCTTATTTAATCAAATGTATTTTATGAACAATATATTGAATGTGGTGGGTTTTTCTGTTTTGTTTTGTTTTTGCCACTTTGTTTGATAATTTGATTTATCATGTAGAATAATGCTTGATATCTGTGCACTCTTGACGGAAAGTTAGCATAGTGTGGTGGTGTTTCCTGCTTAAACTATACATCTCAGCAGAAATAGTACTTGCTATAGTTAGTGGCCTCAGCACATTGTTTTTAAAAATCCTTAATCTCCTTGGAGTTATCCAAGGCTGCTCAATATGTGTAATCCTTTTAGATTACAAGATTCCTGTAGGGGACTTCCCTGGTGGTCCAGTGGCTGAAACTCAGCACTCCCAATGCAGGGAGCCTGAGCTCGATCCCTGGTCAGGGAACTAGATCCCGCATGCCACAACTAAAGATCACGCATGCTGCAAGGAAGATCGAAGGTCCCACATGCCATGACTAAGACCCCTTGCAGCCTCACAAATAAATAAATATTAGAAATAAAGATTCCTGTATATCTTACCATGTCATCGTCAACTGTAAGACCTACATTAATTAAAACTTTTCGAAATTTTAGCCTATTTTGCCTTGTTAGTTAATAACCTTTAGGTTACTTATATCTTACCAAATCTGAGGTACTAAAATAATATATTTGTATTGGACTGTACTGACTGTTTTCTCTCCTTTTCTCATAACTTGAATCATTTTTCAGTAGAGGTGCTATTGGTATTCTGGGTTGTTATAAAAGATTGTTCTGCATATTGTGACATGTTTATCACCTCTGGCCTTCACCCTCATAAGCTTAGTAGTGGATACTTTTTATGTACGCTTCTCCCCACCCCTCATTTATTGGAACAAAAAAAAATCTCTTATTTCCAAGTGTCTGAGGGTACCATACCATCCTCAGTTGAGAGCTGTTGCTTTAGATATATATTGTTTGATTTGACTCTGGTTTATGACATTGAGGCCAAAATTGAAAAATCAAGTATTTTTAATTTGTGAGACTTTATTCTTAATATTTTTTTTAAATTCAGCTTTAAATAATTTTGAAATGTTTTTCTTGTTCCTAAGTTGGTTTTTATGGTACCATTTTTTCCTGTTTTTTTCTCCTATCTCTTGTCTGCCTCATCCCAGTCATGTTAGCTGATTCATCCCTTTTGTGCTTTTAAATGTTGGTTTTCTCCAGAGTTCTGCTTTTTCTTATTCTTTTATCTGAGTTCTCATATCTATAGAAGCAATCCAGATCATCATCAGAGTTGAACTTCCAGATCCATGTGGCCTGTTGTTTCCTGCATGTCTGTCCCTTGAGTGTTGTAAATACTCCAGATATAGAATGATGAAAATCTGTCATTTGTAGTCTGAAATAAAGAATCTGGAAGCTTCTGTCAATCTCCTATTTTTTCTTTTTACTCCTTCATATCCATCTGATTACTAGATTTCATAGATTTTTATTATCTCTTGACTTTCTTTCCATCCCATTTGTCTTTTCCCCCACTTTCTTGCCTAAATGATTACAGTAGTTTCCTGCCTTCTTTGTTGTTTCTATTAGTTATCTACTGCCACAAAACAAATTACCCTGAAGTGTAGCAGCTTAAAATAACAAAAATTTATCATCTCACAGTTTCTGAGGGTCAGGAATCTGATTGCAGCTTAATTGAGTTACTCTAACTCAAAATCTCTTACAAGGTTGCAGTCAAGCTCCAGGCAAAGATCTAGGCCTATATTCAGCTAGGAGTGGATTATCTTCTTCAAAGCTTACCCACATGAGTATTGTCAGGCCTCAGTTCTTCACTAGCTGCTCAGTTTCTCACTGTGTGGAACCCTCCATAAAGCTGTTTACTGTTGGGCAGCTTGCTTTCCCCAGAGCAGGAGTGTTCCCAAGACAGAAGTCATGGTGGTTTTTTCTTGGCTGAGCTGGGTCTTCGTTGCTGCTTGGTTTTTTTCTCTAGCTGCAGCGAGCGGGCTTCTCATTGTGGCGGCTTCTCTTTTAGCAGTCAGTGTGTGGACACCAAGGCACTTGGGCTTCAGTAGTTGCGGCTCTTGAGCTCCAGAGCAGGGGCTCAGTAGTTGTGGCGCACTGCCTTAGTTGCTTTGTGTCATGTGGAATCTTCCTGGACAGGGATCAAACTGGTGTCCTCTGCATTGTAGGGCAGATTCTTAACCACTGAACCACCAGGGAAGCCCATTTTATAAATCTTAGAAATTACAAACCATCGTCTTGCTAGCTCTCTTTTAATTATAGTTGATCTGCAATGTTGTGCTAGTTTCAGATGTATAGCACAATGAATTAGTTATATGAATACATATATCCACTCTTTTTATTTTTAGTTCTTTTCCAATATAGGCAGTTACAGAATATTGAGTAGAATTCCCTGTACTACACAGCAGGTTCTTTAGACCATCTCATCTTTTGTATGCTATTGATCACACAGACAAATGCTTGTACACTGTTGGAGGGAACTTTTATGTGGGTACAGATACCAACCAGGAGACAGGGATCATTGGGGGCAGTCCTCAAGATTGTACCTCAGAGTAAGTAGATGATTGCAAGGTTTAGAAGATAGCTCAAAAAACATTCTAGTTTATATCACTAGAGAGAAGTAAAATAAGAGAGCGAACTTTGAAAATGAAATAGTCAAGATAAAGAAGAGATCTTTATAATAAAAAATAGAAATTAATTTAAAAGTACCAAATTAGTAGAAAAATAAAAGAGTTCTCTTTGAATGTAGACCAGAGTATGGAAAATTAAATAAAAATGAAGAAATACAAGAATGTCTTTAGAATTTGGCTAACTTAGAAGGAGAAGGAAAGAGAAGAAAATGGCAGCCCACTCCAGTATTCTGGCCCAGGGAATTCCATGGACACAGGAGCCTGGCGGGCTACATACAGTCCATGGGATCGCAAGAGTCAGACACAACTTAGCAACTAAGCCACCACATACTTAAAAGAGGTTCCAGAAGGAGAGGACAGAGATAGTAGAGGAGAGGCTATAGTCCCAAAGGATAAGAAGGAAATTTCCTGGGGCTGAAATCTTGTATCTCCACACCTAGCCCTACAGATCTTCCTCCTCTTCTTATTTTTCTTCTCCTGTTTCTTCTTCTGTCTTTTTGACTATTATATATATATATATATATGTATATACACACACATATATTTAAACTCTTTACAATGCTGTGTTAGTTTCTGCTGTACAGCAAAGTGCATCAGCCACACAGATACGTATATCCCCTCTTTTTTGGTTTCCTTCCCATTTAAGTCACCACAGAGCATTGAGTAGAGTTTCCTGTGCTATACGGTTGGTTCTCATTAGTTGTTTATTTTATAAGTAGTGTAAATATTGCCAATCCCAATCTCCCAATTCATCCCACTCCCCATCTTCATATTGAAAGTGCTAAAAAAAAATCATGCCTACACATGCCTTTAATTTCAGAATTCCAAGGATAAAGAAAATAATCTAATTCTTAGAAATAAAAAAACCAGTTAACCTTTCAGGCAAAACAGACTGTGCACTTTGTTGGTCAAATTGAAAGCAGGAGGTTGACGCATTTTTCTTTAAATATTTAAAGGGAAATTATTTTGAACTTAGTGTTCTTTACCTAGTCGAGTTTTCAGTCATGTTCCAAGCAAGATGAACATATTTTCAGACAACTAAGTATTTAGGAAATTTAAGGATTCTGCAGAAATGGAACCCTTTTCTCCACTATTATCAACACTGTCCATAAAAGAAACTGGGCTTGACTACACTAAACTGAAGGAGGTGCTCTTGAACTAGGAATCCTGACCATGAAAGTGAAAGTTGCTCTGTCCTGTCCGACTCTTTGCGACCCCATGGACTATAGAGTTCATGGAATTCTTCAGGCCAGAATACTGGAGTGGGTAGCCTATCTCTTCTCCAGTGGATCTTCCTGACCCAGTAATCAGACTGGGGTCTCCTGCACTGCAGGTAAATTCTTTACCAGCTGAGCCACAAGGGAAGCCGAAGAATATTGGAGTGGGTAGCCTATCCCTTCTCCAGCAGATCTTCCCGACCCAGGAATCAACTTTGGTCTCCTGCATTGCAGGTGGATTCTTTACCAACTGAGCTATCAGGGAAGCTCTGACCATGAAATGAATGTAAATAGAAAAAAGCAGACATTACCTATCCAAAACTATTTTAAAAAGTACATAAATTATAACATTTTAGGTGATACACATTTTCTCACAGAAACCAGCTATGAGGTAGAACACAAATACAGCACTTCAGACTGAGTTCTGTGTTCTCACACAACTTTTGGCTATAAAACAAATTTGAACTGAAAATTTAAGAGCTGAGGAGAGAAATCAACAAAAGTTAGGAAATAACGAAATGAAAATTGAACTCAGAAAACAAATAGAACAAGACAGAATCATATCAGAAACCAATCTTCTTAGTAGATGGAGAAAAGACATGGGATCTTTCCAAAATGAAATATAAAAAATGAAAATATTATTCTTTAAACTGGTAAAGATCATCTATAAGTTTCTTAGCAGCTGTATCCCAGTAATAGTATGTTGGAAGCATTCCGTTTAAAATTGGGAATAAGACAAACTGTTTGCACACCTCATTTCAGTTTCCGGTAGGTTTAGAAATTTGTTCCTTAGAATTACAAGTAGTATACTTATATTGTATATGTGGTTATATCTCACTTTTTATCCCCAATCCTACATATTTTTCTTCCATATGGCTATTAAGGAGTTGATCCATTTTATAGGTCTTTTCACATAATCAAGCTATAAAAATTACTTTGATATGATTTATCAAAATATATTGGGACCAACTGTGCAGTACAGATTCATAGCCTTCGATTCATATATTACACAGAAAATGCTAAAAGTGCACAGTCTGTTTCTATTTCAAGAAATGAGGAAAAAACCGGCAGACAACTTAAAGAAAGTAGAAGGAAGGAAGGAAAGACAAAAGCCAAAATTAATGAAATACAAAATAATTGTAAATAGAGAAAAAAAAGGAAAAATTAGTTATTCAGAAAAAATAATATTCCTTTTTTGTTTTCTTTTTGGTCTCCAGTTTATTTTGTTCTTTGGTTTCTTAGTTCTTTTATTAGATTCTTAGTTTTTAAATTCTTTTTAACATATTTCTTTACAATCGAAGCTTTCAAGTCATATATTTTTTTCTTCAGTTCAATTGCTTAGTTGTGTCTGACTCTTTGCAACCCCATGGACTGCAGCATGCCAGGCCTCCCTGTCCATCCCCAGCTCCCAGAGTTTGCTCAGATTCATGTCCATTGAGTTGGTGATGCCATCCAACTATCTCATCCTCTGTCATCCCCTTCTCCTCCTGCCTTAAGTCTTTCCTAGCATCAGGTCTTTTCAGATGAGTCAGCTGTTCGCATCACGTGGCCAAAGTATTGGAGTTTCAACTGCAGCATCAGTCCTTCCAGTGAATATTCAGGACTGAGTTCCTTTAGGATGGACTGGTTGGATCTCCTTGTAGTCCAAGGGACTCTCAAAAGTCTTCTCCAACACCGCAGTTCAAAAGCATCAATTCTTCGGCGCTCAGCTTTCTTTATAGTCCAACTCTCACATCCAGACGTGACTACTGGAAAAACCATAGCTTTGACTAGACGGACCTTGGTTGGCAAAGTAATGTCTCTGCTTTTTAATTTGCTATCTAGGTTGGTCATAACTTTTTTTCCATGGAGCAAGCGTCTTTTAATTTCATGGCTGCATTCACCATCTGCAGTGATTTTGGAGTCCAAGAAAATAAAGTCAGCCATTGTTTCCACTGTTTCCCCATCTATTTGCCATGAAGTGATGGGATGGAATGCCATGATCTTAGTGTTCTGAATGTTGAGCTTTAAGCCAACTTTTTCACTCCTCTTTCACTTTCATCAACAGGCTCTTTAGTTCTTCACTTTCTGCCATAAGGGTGGTGCCATCTGCATATCTGAAGTTATTGATATTTCTCCCAGCAATCTTGATTCCAGCTTGTGCTTCTTCCAGCCCAGCGTTCCTCATGGTGTACTCTGCATATAAGTTAAATAAGCAGGGTGACAATATACAGCCTTTACGTGCTCCTTTTCCTATTTGGAACCAGTCTGTTGTTCCATGTCCAGTTCTAACTGTTGGCTCCTGACCTGCATACAGGTTTCTCAAGAGGCAGGTCAGGTGGTCTGGTATTCCCATCGCTTTCAGAATTTTCCACAGTTTATTGTGATCCACACAGTCAAAGGCTTTGGCATAGTCTTTCCCATCCTAATTTTTTTCTCATTTCTTTGCGTTGATCACTGAGGATGGCTTTTTTGTCTCTCCTTGCTATTCTTTGGAACTCTGCATTCAAATGGGTATATCTTTCTTTTCTCCTTTGCCTTTTGCTTCTCTTCTATTCACAGCTATTTGTAAGACCTCCTCAGACAATCATTTTGCCTTTTTTGCATTTCTTTTCCCTGGGGATGATCTTGATCCCTGCCTCCTGTGTTTTTTTCTTAATACTACTTTTATGGTCACCATTGGTTTTGTGGTATGAAATGTTTTTCTTTCTTGATTGTTGGTAATTTTTGTTTTTTCTTTAATCCATGCATTATCTGGGAACTGAAATTTCTATATGGTGAAGTTTTAATTTAGTTATTTATGGATTATAATCAGTGAAACAGCCTATAAAATTACTTTTTAAAAATTTTGTGTGTTTGCCTGTGCTCTTAGGAAAAATTTATCTTTCTGTGAGTTGCAATAATCTCTGCCTTGTAAATCATAGACATTAACTTTTTTTTTTGTCTGAGCCCCTTGGTTTATGGGATTTAAGTTCCCCATCCAGGCATTGAACCCAAGGCTTCAGTAGTGAGAGCACGGAGACTGCTAGGGAATTCCTCCATTAATTGTATTTTTAAATTCCTGTGTGTCTTTAATTTTTTTCTTCTAGATTTTAAATGTTGAGAGATTCTCTGGCAGACACTGTTGATTGGCTCGGCCTTATGCCTTTGCCTTGTGTTCCTCCCGCTATAGAGGCTGGATAATTTAATATTCACTTCTTGCTGCTAAGGTGGCAGGGCACATTATACATTTTGGCAAATACACCTATGGGAGGGTATCTAGGAAGTTTTTTGCTTTCCAGATGAATTTAACTAATGTGCTTGGCACCCTCTTCCCTTTCCGCCTTTGCCCAGTCGTAGGCTAACATGCTCAGGTGACAAAGTGGAGAGAGACAGGTCTTGATGAGCCTCTGAACAAAACACCAGCCTTTTCCTCCTTCTAAACTTCTTGTTATATAAGAAAAAGAATCTAGTAATGTAAGCCATTGTTGATTGAGCTTAATGTTTTCATCCTCCTGATATAAGGATGTTTTAAAGTATTCAAATATGTCAAGTTTTTACATTTCTATTTGTTTTGTATTTTACTATGTATATTTTTGGTGTAAATAAATGGACATATATTAATAAATGATGCTTTTTTATCATTACATGATGTTCCTATCACTAATCCTTGTAACTTTAAATTCTTCTTTGGATGATGGTAATATTGCCACTCTGCTTTCTTTCAGTTTATACTTGCCTAGTATCTCTTAAGCCATTAAATTTTTTTTTTTTTGTAAAATTGTATGTTGCATAAAATTTATCATTTTAGCTATTTTCAAGTGTATGATTCAGTCGCATTGAGTTCATTCATAATGTTGTACAAACACCAACACTCTCCATTTTTAGAACATTCACATGTCAAGCAGAGGCTCTATACCAATTAAACAATACCTGTAGCTCTTTTCCCCAGCCTCTGGTAACCTTCATTTTGCTTTCTGTCTCTGAATTTATCTATTCTAGGTACCTCACAAAGTAGAATCATAGTATCTGTCCTTTTGAAAGGTATATTCTCTTCTAATGGGATGGTTTATTTCATTTTAATATTATAACTGATATACTTTTTATTCCTTCTATAAATTTACCACTTATTAAATACTATTGTTTCTTCATTTTTCCTTTTATTGTTAATCTGAAAGTTTACTTCCATTAGTGGTTCCTTTCTGCTTTTCACTCTCAATCAGAAGTATGTGGTATTGGACCTTCCCTCGTGCTTAAGAGTCCATGCTTTCTCTACAAAAGGCGCCGGTTCAATGGTTCAATCCCTGGTCAGAGAAGTAAGATCCCACATGTCCTGCCATGTGGCAAAAAAAAAAAAAAGGAGTATATGGTACTGCTGCTGCTAAGTCGCTTCAGTCTGACTGTGCGACTCCATAGATGGCAGCCCACCAGGCTCCCCTGTCCCTAGGATTCTCCAGGCAAGAATAATGGAGTGGGTTGCCATTTCTTTCTCCAGTGCATGAAAGTGAAAAGTGAAAGTGAAGTTGCTCAGTCGTGTCCAACTCGTAGTGACCCCATGGACTGTAGCCCACCAGGCTGCTCCATCCATGGAATTCTCCAGGCAAGAGTACTGGAGTGGGGTGCCATTGCCTTCTCTGAGTATATGGTACTATTGTTAATTAAAAGCAGAATACCTATTTTTTTGCATCACGGTCACACTATTTCTCTTTTCTTTTTAAGCTAAAGAAGTTGAAATCTTTGAAATACTTCTTACCTTTTGCTTCTTTTCTCATCCTTTCTGTCTCTCCACTTAAAACCTTAAAAAAGTTTTTACTTCATCATCCTCCCATTTCCCAGCTCCTTGACTTTTTTAATATACTTAAGAATTTAAAAACAATTTCCTTTGCTTTTTAAAAAATATTTATTTTTTGGTTGCATTGGGTCTTTGTTGCTGCGCATGAGCTTTCTCTAGTTGCGGCAAGTGGAGGATACTTAGTTGTGTTGCGGTAGCTTCTCTTGTTGTGGAGCATGGGCTCTAGGCACGCAGGCTCATTAGTTACAGATCAAGGGATCATTAGTAGTGGATTGTGAGCTCTAGAGAACAGGTTCAGTAGTTGTGGCACGTGGGCTTAGTTGCTCCGTGGCAAGAGTGATCTTCCCAAATCAGGGATTGAACCCGTGTCTCCTGCTTTGGCAGGTGGATTCTTAACCATTGGACCACCTGGGAAGTCCAACAGGTCCCTTTTTAAAAGCACTTTGATTATATGTTCCAAGAGAGTGTGTTCTTATTCATTCAGACTTAATTTCAGATGTTTATTGCTCATCCATAATTCCTTCCCTTTTATGTTGACATGCCATGTGATGTAACAGACGAACCAGAACTACATGCACTTACGTGGGTAAATATCAGAAACATGTTGAGTAAAACACATTATTTGAAAATATTATTATTTGATATATTTCTGTAATCAGAAACCCCCATAGTTTGTTGTAAAACTTGAAAACCCAAAACAGCAAATTCAGACTTAGTTACTTTTGGGGAGGAATGAGAGAGTAGGTTAGAGAGAGGAACATAAAGGGCTTTAAGGGTATTATCGTATACTTCTCAAGAATTGGATTAGCCTAAAATTCTTCCGGGTTTTTCTATAACATCTTACAGGAAAAACCCAATGAACTTCTTGACCAGCACAATATACATTATATTCCTCAAAATGTGTATGAGAATTGGCCAGGAGCCTCAACATGTTCTGTCGTGTGCTGGTGAGAAGTATTGTGTTTCAAATAGGAAAGAGTGTATTGACGATCTTCTTCCATGATGTACAACATACAGAAGTACCTGGAAGTTGAGGAAAGGGAGCTGGAGAAGACATGTGGATCAAAAGTTTGGCTCTTTCTTGGGTATCCAACACCACACCATTCTCTCTTGCCCTTATGAGACTCAAGTCACATTTGAGCCTTTCCAGCATGTGCCACTGTGGGTCTGAGTAAGCAGGGATACTAAGGTAGTCTAAGTATACTAGGTAGTACTAAGGTAGTCTTAGTATACTAAGGTAGTACCTAAGTCTCTAAGGTATTTTAGAGAGCTAGGGGACTCTGCTGATGGGTGACTTGTGCTCCAAAACTCTTCAAAACTTTCTTTACAAAATTTTCTTGAAACTGTAGTCTTAAGACTCTCGCTACTCAACCTTCTTTCTTCCTACTCTTTCCCACAGGGCTCAGACTGGCATTGTGAGCTTCTCTGTTGCCCAGCTTCATGTAACTCACTTCCCATTGTCCCTCACAGACATTGCACGTGTGCTCGGTCACTCAGTTGTGTCCTACTCTTTGTGACCCCATGGACTGTAGCCACTTCTGTCCATG
The DNA here is from genome assembly GCF_049115385.1 of Moschus berezovskii. Taxonomy (NCBI): domain Eukaryota; kingdom Metazoa; phylum Chordata; class Mammalia; order Artiodactyla; family Moschidae; genus Moschus; species Moschus berezovskii. The sequence goes on from NC_142473.1 coordinate 21,444,350, forward strand.
GTGGTGTCCAGGCAAGAATACTGGAGTGAATTGCGATTTCTTTCTCCAGGGGATTCCCCCAAGCCAGGGATCGTTTCCTGCATTAGTAGGTGGATTGTTCACCACTAAGCCACCTGGGAAGCCCTCCCAGGCATTACCCTCAATAAATCTCTTGCCATGTCTGATCCTGGCTGTTTCTCAGAAGACCTAAACTAATACATAGGTCAGTATGTGTAAAGTCCTTGGCAGTCAATACATGCTCTTACACGTTTGTCTGGCAAAATCCCACTTGTTCTTTGAGATAAACTTAGAAATCATCTCTTCCAGGGAGTCTGCCCCTTTTCTCTTTACCTCTCATTTCCACCCTTTCCTTTGCCTTGGGTTCCTAGACCATCTTGTGTTTATAGGCTTAGTAGTTGTAAACTTATTGAAATATAATCAATCTATTTTTGTATCAGTTTTTTCTTTTAAACTCTAGATTTCTTTAGCCATGAGGTGAGATTGCAGAGGTATTACACAGGTCAGTTAAAGTTTTGTACTTTATTCAAAGAACAATAGGAAACCATTGGAAGATTTTAAATATAGAGGTGGGCATGCGTGCCAAGCTGCTTCAGTGTGTCTGACTCTTTGTGACCCCATGGACCGTAGCTTGACAGGCTCCTCTGTCCATGGAATTTTCCAGACAAGAATACTGGAGTGAGTTGCCACTTCCTCCTCCAGGGGATCTTCCTGACACAGGAGTCGAACCCCGAGTCTCTTAAGTCTCCTGCATTGGCAGGCAGGTTCTTGGTACCTCTGGCGCCTCCTGGAAAGCCACAAATACAGATGCAATAAGATGTAATTTGCTGTTGGACTGTTGCATGGATTGCAGAGGTGCAAGAGTAAATTAAGAGAAGCAGTTTCATGTGGGCTCTGGAGCCCAGTTGCCTGTGTTCACTGTATACTAGCTGTGTATACATAACCTTTCTTTGCCTCAGTTTCCCCATCTCTAAGATAGCAATAAAATTGTACTGTATCAGAGTTGCTGTGAAGGTTGAGTTAAAACAGCTTGGAATAGTATTTAGCATATAGTAAGCAGTTGGATCTGGTCCCATGACTTTATGGGAAATAGATGGAAAAACAGTGGAAACAGTGTCAGACTTTATTTTTTTGGGCTCCAAAATCACTGCAGATGCTGATTGCAGCCATGAAATTAAAAGACGCTTACTCCTTGGAAGGAAAGTTATGACCAACCTTGATAGTATATTAAAAAGCAGAGACATTACTTTGCCAACAAAGGTCTGTCTAGTCAAGGCTATGGTTTTTCCCGTGGTCATGTATGGATGTGAAGAAAGCTGATCACCGAAGAATTGATGCTTTTGAACTGTGATGTTGGAGAAGACTCTTGAGAGTCCCTTGGACTGCAAGGAGATCCAACCAGTCCATTCTAAAGGAGATCAATCCTGGGTGTTCATTGGAAGGACTGATGCTAAAGCTGAAACTGCAATACTTTGGCCACCTCATACGACGAGTTGACTCACTGGAAAAGACTCTGATGCTGGGAAAGGTTGGGGGCAGGAGGAGAAGGGGACGACCGAGAATGAGATGGCTGGATGGCATCACCGACTCTGTGGACATGAGTTTGAGTGTACTCCGGGAGTTGGTGATGGACAGGGAGGCCTGGCGTGCTGTGATTCATGGGGTCGCAGAGAGTCGGACACGACTGAGCGACTGAACTGAACTGAACTATAGCAGTTGGAGGGCTTTCTCTGGTGGTTCAGATGGTAAAGAGTCTGCCTGCAATGCAGGAGACCTGTGTTTGATTCCTGGGTCGGGAAGATCCCCTGGAAAAGGGAATGGCAACCCACTCAAATATTCTTGCCTGGAAATCTCATGGACAGAGGAGCCTGGCAGGCCTCAATTCATGAAGTTGCAAAGAATCTGACCCAGCTAAGCAGCTGACACACAAGCAGTTGGATGAGGCTTCCCAGGTGGTGCTAGTGGTAAAAAACCTGTCTGCCAGTGCAGGAGATGTAAGAGACGTGGGTTCAATCCTTGGGTTGGGAAGATCCCTTGGATGAGGGCATGGCAACCCACTTCCCCGCTCTAATATGTGTGACTAAAAAACTCATTCTGCGAACATGTATTAGTATTAAATATGTTTCTATAATGAATGACCTTTTGGGTAAAATATGTCAGCTTTAGAATTTAAAGAGCTTTTGTTCCTGTTTATTTTGTTGTTGTTTAGTCGCTAAGTCATGTTTGACTCTTTTGCAGCCCCACAGACTGTAGCCCATCAGGCTCCTGTGTCCGTGGGATTTCCCAGGCAAAAATACTGAAGTGGGTTGCCATTTCCTTCTCCAGGGAAATCTTCCTGACCCAATGATCAGACACAGGCAGATTCTTCACCGCCAAGCTGCCAGAGAAGCCCTCTATTTATTTTTTTATTTGAATTGATTATGGTTTTTTGTGTTTTTTTTTTCAAAAAGTTAAATTTTGTATGTTGTACTAGAAAGTTGAAATAGTCACTCTTTTCTTTCTTTTTTTCTTAATTTTTTTAGATTTGTCTTTTAAATGTACTGTAATTGCTTTACAATGTTATGTTAGTTTCTGCTGTACAGTAACATGAATCAGCAGTAAGTATATGTGTATTCTAAATAAAGGAGGCACAGTGATAATTGATGTGTAAATGTGATGAATATTTGGGAGAAATTTGGAGTTTTGTTGTATTAGTATTTAAATTACTAACTTTCTAAAAATGGATAGTTTATATGTGTATATATATATATATAGTGTTATATATTAAAGACTTTATACTTGTCTTTGCACAAGAAAATTTTGGTAGTATTTAACTTTGGAAGTCTGATTAGGCGATGCTTTTGTAGTTTATAAATTAATCAATAAAGTGGCAAAGATTTAAGGAAAACAGTAACAAAGAAAATAAAAATAGAAGCAAGTGTACCTGTATGAGAAAGCTTACAAAGAATGCTTGGTTCATATGAATGGATTCAAGCACCCTTAGCATGGTCCATGGAAACCATATTGAAACAAAAGTTTTGTGTTTGTTCTTGTTCCAGTGTTAAATGTTTGTTTACCTGCTTTATTTTTTACAGGGATGTACATGCAGTCTGTCTCTGGGATGACAAAGGCCCAGCAAAAATTCATCAGGCTTTAAAAGAAGATATTCTTGAGTTTATTAAGCAAGCACAGGCAGTAAGTTTTGCATCTATATATTGTTTAAGACTTCACTCAGAGTATCATCCTGAAGTAATTTTAAAATATCACATAAACTTTTGACACACTTGCTAGTTAAAATTTTTTAATGAAATAATAGTCATTTATTGTTTTCTCCTCCCCGAGTGGCATTTCTTTCAAACGGATATTTAGTTACCTCAATTAAAAGATGCTGTAAAGAATTTCATTCTTATACATTCTTTAGAATCCCCCCACCATTATTATTGGCTACATATCAGTCCACATAAATCTTTTTTTCTCACAATTAATACCTCTTTTCAGGCTCTCAGTAGTTTTTTTGATTCTAAATAATTGTGTGACTGTATAATTCTTGGACTGTCCCTTGCATTGCTCCCGCTGAGCTGAAATTCAGTACTCTTGGGTTGGTACTGTGTACAAATGTTTAATGTTAAAATGAAGGCAGAGCTCAGTTAGGTATTAGGTATTTGTTTGTTTTGTCTTTACTGACACTTTTGTCTTTTGGGAAAAATTAATGCAGAGGTAAAGTGTTATTTCAGATCAACTGTGGCGTCACTGATGCATTGTTTATCACTTTGAAGAAGGGCGTAAGAACATAAGGTTATTTTCCTTTCTATAAAGTTTGAAAAATAGTTAGAATTTCTTATTCTTTATTTGAATTTTTGCATCGTTATCTTGTACAACATTAGTAAAAGTCTGTTAGAAATGTTGTTGAATATTAATGTGTTAGCAGTTGGAAATTAAAAATGAATATATGACTTGAAGGAAGATACTGAAATTGAATATATGATTGGTACATATTTAATTCTGATGAAATAAGGATGATGTCACATTGGATATTACTTACAAAATGAAATGTCTTATTGTTGATACCATTAATTTTGCCATGTTGATCAGTGATTTTTTAAAAATTAGAGTTTTATAAGAAAATTATAAAATTATAAGAAAAGTATCTTTTAATGAAAATAAATCATCTCAAGTTTGCTTAGAAAAATGAAATGTTTCAATATCACAATTTAATCAAAACATACATTTTTCTAGGCCTGTTTAAGGTAAAACAGTTTCTTCTTGCATTGCAAAGCATATCAGCTTATCTCTTTATGACTTTTGATGAAGATAAATCATGTATATTTCAAATCGATAAAGTATTATTCTTTAGTTGCTGGAAATGGGTTCAGAAACAATCATCTTAGAAATATTTAGAAATATATTTTGTACTAGAAAACAAAATATCTTCAGTGTTTCACTGTAACTTGATCCAAAAAAGTTTGGAGTGTAGGCCTTAGCAAGAACTTGAAGTTAGGATTTAGCACCAGTAATTCAGAGCAGTTAAATTTCAGGACCAGCAGTGCCAGACATAAGTATATAATTTTAAAACATTTTAAAAACTTTTAAGAAGATCTAACTTTGTGAGTTTAGTAAACTCAATTACTGGACTAATTGAGTTTATCTTGTTAGGAAGGACCAAATCTCCCAATGGGACAGGTAGTGAGCATTAAAATGTTTATTATAGCATTATTTTAAATGACAAAAAAGGGAAGTAAAAATAAATGTGCAGTGCTTAGAAAGTTATTAGGATATTGAATTTTTTTCTTTCTTAAAGATTAACATAACTCTTCTATTTGTACATAATTCTGTGACTTAGCATTTTGGGCTAGGCTCACCTGATTTTGCCTGAGCTTACTAATGTGGCAGCAGTAAGGTGGTGGATCTGCAGGGACTGGATGGTCTAAGAGAGCTTTTTTCGTATTTCTGGTGTTTGGCACTGTACTGGCTTCCTTCTGGGGCTTTGTCCCCCTCATGTGGTTTCTCGTTCCCAAGGAAACCAGTCTTTGAGGTGATAGTGGAATCTTGCAAACCTCTTGAGATCTTGGCTCAGAAGTGTCAGAGTCACATCTGCAGAATTCTGTTGGTCATAGTTAATCACGGGACCTGCTAAAGTCCAGTGGAGAAATAGATTAGGATCTTTTTTTAAAAAAATTGAGATACATTTGCATACCAGAAAATTTCTTTTAAAACTTGTTTAATTTTGTGTGTTTTAGTATATTCATTAAGTTATATAACTATTGCCTAATTTTAGAAAAATTTTATCAGCCCAGATTGGAGAAGGAAATGGTAACCCACTCCAGTATTCTTGCCTGGAGAATTCCATGAACAGAAGAGCCTGGTGGGCTACAGTCCGTGGGGTCACAAAGAGTCTGGCAGGACTGAGTGACTAACACATACATCAGCCCAGATATTAATAGAAACTCTGTACCTCTTAGCAGTTACTCCCCCATAAACTGCCCCTTCCCTTTGGCAAACAGTTTCCAGTGGTCATGTATGGATGTGAGAGTTGGACTGTGAAGAAAGCTGATTGCCGAAGAATTGATGCTTTTGAACTGTGGTGCTGGAGAAGACTCTTGAGAGTCCCTTGGACTGCAAGGAGATCCAACCAGTCCATTCTAAAGGAGATCAATCCTGGGTGTTCATTGAAAGGACTAATGCTAAAGCTGAAACTGCAATACTTTGGCCACCTCATGCACCGAGTTGACTCACTGGGAAAGAGTCTGATGCTAGGAGGGATTGGGGGCGGGAGGAGACGGGGACGACAGAGAATGAGATGGCTGGATGGCATCACCGACTCGATGGACTTGAGTTTGAGTGAACTCCGGGAGTTGGTGATGGACAGGGAGGCCTGGCATGCTGTGATTCATGGGGTCGCAAAGAGTCGGACACGACTGAGCAACTGAACTGAACTGAACTGAATCTACTTTCTGTTCCTGTGGATTTATTTATTCTAGACATTTATTCCTATAAATGGAATCCTATAACATTTGGCCTTTTATGACTGGCATCTTTCACTTGGAGTAATGTTTTTCAAGTTTCATCTATGTTGTACCATTTAGCACTATTTCATTCTTTCTTATGGGTGAGTAATACTCCATTGTATGAAAGTGAAAGTGTTAGTCACTTAATTGTGTGTCTGACTCTGTGATCCCATGGACTGGAGCCCACCAGGTTGCTCTGTCCATGGAATTCTCCAAGCAAGAATACTGGAGTGGGTTGCCATTTCCTTCTACAGGGGATCTTCCCGACCCAGGGATTGCACCCAGGTCTCCCACATTGCAGGCAGACTCTTTACCAACTGAGTCACCAGGAAAGACCTATTCCATTGTGTGACTGTGCTGTATTTTGTTTACCTATTTGTCATTGACAGACATTGGAGTGTTACTACTTTTTGTCTATTTTGAATAACGGTGCTGTGAACATTTGTGCACAAGTTTTGTTTTAGGTATAATTGACATATAACATTATACCAGTTTCAGGTATACAACATAGTTATTTGATATTTGTATATTTTGTAAAATGATATGTATGTATTGCAAAATGATCACCACAATAAGTCTACTTCATATCCATCACCACATATAGGTACAAAATTTTTTTCTTATGATGAGAACTTTTAAGATTTACTTTTCTTTGCAGCTTTCAAATGTGTGCTACTCCTTTACTAACTGTAGTAACCATGCTGTATTGAGTTGGCCAGAAGGTTCCTTTTGTTTTTAAGTAAAAATAAGAGACACATTTTTCATTTTCACCAAAAACTTTATTGAACAACAGATTCACTTTGTTCCATTTGTTGTTGTCGTTTAGTCGCTAAGTCATGTTCAATTCTTTGTAACACTGTTGATAGGCAGGAGAATTTTTTATTGCTGAGTCACCAGGGAAGACCCTTTTATGCCAGTATCATACTGTTTTAATTACTAGCTTTGTGAAATAATTTGCAGTCAGGAAGCAAGATGCCTCCAGCTTTGTTATTTCTCAGGACTACTTTGGCTATTCAGGGCCTTTTATAGTTCTGTACAAATTTTAGCATTCTTGGTCCTATTTCTGTGAAAAATGTCATTAGAATTCTGTTAGGTATTATACCAAACCTATACTACTTTGAGTAGAGGGGACATTTTAACAATAGAATTTTAACAATCTGTAAGCACAGAATATCTTTTCATTTATTTGTGTCTTAATTTCTTTTATCAGTGTTTCAGTGTAGGTCTTTTACCTCTTAAATTTATTAGTATTCTTAGATATTTTGTTCTTTCAGATGAGATTTTAACTGGGATATTTTCCCCCTAATATTTTTTTGATAGTTTGTTATTAGTGTATAAAAACTCAGGAGATTTTTATATATTGATTTTTCTATCCTGCAACTTTACTGAATTTATTTATTACTTAATGGAGTCTCTAGTGTTTTCTATATATAGTATCATGTCATCTACAAGTAGTGACAGTTTTACTTCTTTTTTTCCAATTAGGGTGCCTTTTATTTCTTTTTCCTAACTAATTGCTCTGGGTAAAACTTGCAGTAGTGTTGGGTAGGAATGGTAAGAGTAGGAGTCCTTGTCTTATTCCTGATCTTAGAAGAATAGCTTTCAACTTTTCACCGTTGAATATAGTATTAGCTGCAGGCTTGTTCTTTATTAAAGTGAGGTACATTCCCTCCATACCCACTTTGTTGAAAGTTTTTAATCATAAATATGTATTGAGTTTTGTCAAATGCTTTTTTCTGCATCCATTGAGATGATCATGGTTTTAATTCGTTTTGTTAATGTGGTGTATCACATTCATTAATTTGTAAGTGTGGACCCATTCTTAAATGCCTGAAGTAAAATCCTACTTGATCATGGTGTATGATGCTGTGGAATTGGCTTGCTGAATTTTTTTCAGAATTCCTTATATCTTCATTCATCAGCGATTTCTGATTTGTAATTTTCTTTTCGCATCCTTGTCTGATTTTGGCATTTGGAAGTGGTCAAACAGGAGATGGCAAGAGTGAACGTCGACATTCTAGGAATCAGTGCATTAAAATGAACTGGAATGGGTGAATTTAACTCAGATGACCGTTATATCTACTACTGTGGGCAGGAATCCCTTAGAAGAAATGGAGTAGCCATCATGGTCAACAAAAGAGTCCGAAATGCAGTACTTGGATGCAATCTTAAAAATGACAGGATGATTTCTGTTCGTTTCCAAGGCAAACCATTCAATATTACAGTAATCCAGGCCTATGCCCCAACCAGTAATGCTGAAGAAGCCGAAGTTAATCGGTTCTATGAAGACCTACAAGACCTTTTAGAACTAACACCCAAAAAAGATGTCCTTTTCATTATAGGGGCCTGGAATGCAAAAGTAGGAAGTCAAGAAACACCTGGAGTAACTGGCAAATTTGGCCTTGGAGCACGGAATGAAGCAGGGCAAAGGCTAATAGAGTTATGTCAAGAGAACGCACTGGTCATAGCAAACACCCTCTTCCAACAACACAAGAGAAGACTCTACACATGGACATCACCAGATGGTCAACACCGAAATCAGATTGATTATATTCTTTGCAACCAAAGATGGAGAAGCTGTATACAGTTAGCGAAAACAAGACCAGGAGCTGACTGTGGCTCAGATCATGAACTCCTTATTGCAAAGTTCAGACTTAAATTGAAGAAAGTAGGGAAAACCACTAGACCATTCAGATATGACCTCAATCAAATCCCTTCTGATTATACAGTGGAAGTGAGAAATAGATTTAAGGGACTAGATCTGATTGATAGAGTGCCTGATGAACTCTGGACGGAGGTTCGTGACATTGTACAGGAGACAGGGACCAAGACCATCCCCATGGAAAAGAAATGCAAAAGAGCGAAATGGCTGTCTGAGGAGGCCTTACAAATAGCTGTGAAAAGAAGAGAGGCGAAAAGCAAAGGAGAAAAGGAAAGATATAAGCATCTGAATGCAGAGTTCCAAAGAATAGCAAGGAGAGATAAGAAAGGCTTCCTCAGTGATCAATGCAAAGAAATAGAGAAAAATAACAGAATAGGAAAAACAAGAGATCTCTTCAAGAAAATTAGAGATTCCAAGGGAAGATTTCATGCAAAGATGGGCTCGATAAAGGACAGAAATGGTATGGACCTAACAGAAGCAGAAGATATTAAGAAGAGGTGGCAAGAATACACAGAAGAACTGTACAAAAAAGATCTTCATGACCAAGATAGTCACGATAACGTGATCACTGACCTAGAGCCAGACATCTTGGAAGGTGAAGTCAAGTGGGCCTTAGAAAGCATCACTACTAACAAAGCTAGTGGAGGTGATGGAATTCCAGTTGAGCTATTTCAAGTCTTGAAAGATGATGCTGTGAAAGTGCTGCACTCAATATGTCAGCAGATTTGGAAAACTCAGCAGTGGCCACAGGACTGGAAGAGGTCAGTCTTCATTCCAATCCCAAAGAAAGGCAATGCCAAAGAATGCTCAAACTATCGGACAATTGCCCTCATCTCACACGCTAGCAAAGTCATGCTCAAAATTCTCCAAGCCAGGCTTCAGCAATATGTAAACCGTGAACTCCCAGATGTTCAAGCAGGTTTTAGAAAAGGCAGAGGCACCAGAGATCAAATTGCCAACATCCGCTGGATCATGGAGAAAGCAAGAGAGTTCCAGAAAAACATCTATTTCTGCTTCATTGACTATGCCAAAGCCTTTGACTGTGTGGATCACAATAAACTGTGGAACATTCTGAAAGAGATGGGAATCCCAGACCACCTGACCTGCCTCTTGAGAAACCTGTATGCAGGTCAGGAAGCAACAGTTAGAACTGGACATGGAACAACAGACTGGTTCCAAATAGGAAAAGGTGTACATCAAGGTTGTATATTGTCACCTTGCTTATTTAACTTATATGCAGAGTACATCACGAGGAACGCTGGGCTGGAAGAAGCACAAGCTGGAATCAAGATTGCCGGGAGAAATATCAATAACCTCAGATATGCAGATGACACTACCCTTATGGCAGAAAGTGAAGAGGAACTCAAAAGCCTCTTGATGAAAGTGAAAGAGGAGACTGAAAAGGTTGGCTTGAAGCTCAACATTCAGAAAACAAAGATCATGGCATCTGGTCCCATCACTTCATGGGAAATAGATGGAAAAACAGTGGAAACAGTGTCAGACTTTGTTTTTTTGGGCTCCAAAATCACTGCAGATGCTGATTGCAGCCATGAAATTAAAAGACGCTTGCTCCTTGGAAGGAAAGTTATGACCAACCTTGATAGTATATTAAAAAGTAGAGACATTACTTTGCCAACCAAGGTCCGTCTAGTCAAGGCAATGGTTTTTCCCGTGGTCATGTATGGATGTGAGAGTTGGACTGTGAAGAAGGCTGATCGCCGAAGAATCGATGCTTTTGAACTGTGGTGTTGGAGAAGACTCTTGAGAGTCCCTTATACTGCAAGGAGATCCAACCAGTCCATTCTAAAGGAGATCAATCCTGGATGTTCATTGGAGGGACTGATGCTAAAGCTGAAACTGCAATACTTTGGCCACCTCACGCGACGAGTTGACTCACAGGAAAAGACTCTGATGCTGGGAAAGGTTGGGGGCGGGAGGAGAAGGGGACGACGGAGAATAAGATGGCTGGATGACATCACCGACTCTGTGGACATGAGTTTGAGTGTACTCCGGGAGTTGGTGATGGACAGGGAGGCCTGGCGTGCTGTGATTCAAGGGGTCGCGGAGAGTCGGACACGACTGAGCGACTGAACTGAACTGAACTGAACTGAAGCTAATAAATGAGTTTGGAAGTGTTCTCTTCTATTTTTTGAAAGAGTTTGAGAAGGATTAGTATAGTTCTTTAAATGTTTGATAAATTCAGCAGTGAAACCATCTGATCCTGGACTTTATTTGTTGGAAATATTTTTTTCTACAAAATGCATTTATAATTGGTGAATTAGAATGAAAACTAAGTTTCCTTTTCCATTTGGATCTGTGTGTGTATGTGGGTTTGTTTCTTTTTTTTAACTTTTTATTTTGTGTTGGGATATAGCCAGTTAACACTGTTATGGTAGTTTCAGGGGAACAGAGAGGGACTCAGCCATACATATACATGTATCTGTTTCCTGCACAGTCCCCTCCCATCTAGGCTGCCACATAGCATTGAGGAGAATTATACAGTGCTTTTTAGTAGGCCCTTGTTGGTTATCCATTTTATTATTTTTAACATGTATTTATTTTTAATTGAATGATAATCGCTTTATAATATTATATGGGTTTCTACCATACATCAATACCATTTTAAATACAGCAGTGTGTATATGTCAATCCTGAACTACTTACTTATCCCTTTCCCACATTCTTCCCCTACCCCCTTGCAGCTTTAAGTTTGTTCTCTAACTCTGTGAATCTTTGTCTGTTTTGCAAGTAAGTTTATTTGTATCATTTCTGTTTTCTTTTAACATTTAGATTGTAAATCTTTATTAATCTTTTTAATAGTATCTTCCACCTTTCTTGTTTTGTTTGTAATAGATTTCTCCATCCAGAAACTGGTTAGCCAGTTCTTTTTATTTTGGTCACTTAGTTTATTTGGAATTTATTTTGAATTATACTTTGGAGTACGGCTCTAACTTCATTATTTTTCCAAAGAGCTAACCAGTTTTCTCAAGATCATTTTTTTAAACTTTTTATTTTGTATTGAAGTATAGCTAGCTGATTAACAGTGTTGTGGTAGTTTCAGGTGAACAACAAAGGGACTCAGCCATATATATACATGTACCTGTTTTTCCCCAAACTCCCCTCCCATCCAGACTGCCACATAATATTGAACAGAGTTCCATGTGTTATCTAGTAGGTATTTTTTGGTTATCCATTTTAAATATAGCAGTGTGTACAGGTAACCATAAGTTTGTTCTTTTAAGTGTATGGGTCTTTCTGTTTTGTAAGTAAGTTCATTTGTATCCTTCCTTTTTAGAGTCCATATAGAAGGGAGGTGCCCTGATATTTCTCCTTCTCTGTCTTCCTTCACTCAGTGTGACAATCTCTCTATCCGTTCATGTTGCTACAGATGGCATTATTTCACTCTTTCTAATGGCTGAGTGATATTCCATTGTATATATGTCCACATCTTCTTTAGCCATTCCTCTGTTGACTGGCATTTAGGTTGGTTTCATGTCTTGGCTATTGTAAACAGCGCTTCAGTGAACACAGGTGCATGTATCTTTTTGGATCATGTTTTTCTCCAGATGCATGCTCAGGAATGGGACTGCAGGGTCATATGGTAGCTTTATTTTTAATCTTTTTAAGGAACCTCCATACTGGTCTCTATATATAGTGTATCTACCTGTTTACATTCCCACCAATAGTGTAGGAGGGTTACCTTCTCTCCAAACCCTCTCCAGCATTTATGTTTATGGATTTTTTGATGATAGCCATTTTGACTGGTGTGAAGTGATATTTCGTTGTAGTTCTGGTTTGCATTTCTCTGTAAGTTAGCGATGCTGAACATCTTTTTATGTTCTTTTGGCCATCTGTATGTCTTCTTTGGAGAAATGCCTATTTAACTCTTCTGCCCACTATTTGATTGGATTGTTTGTTTTGATGTTGTTAAGCGTCATGAGCTATTTGTAAATTCTGGAAACGAATCCCTTGTTTTCCACATCATTTGCAAATATTTTCTCGCAGTTTGTGGCCTCTCTTTTTGTTTTTCTATGGTTCTCTTTGCTGTGCGAACCCATTTGTACATCCTGTTTGTTTGTTTTTGCTTTTATTTCCATTATTCTGTGAGATGGATCAAAAAAGATATTGCTGCCATTTATGTCGGAGAGTGTTCTGCCAGTTTTCCTCTAGGAGTTTTATAGTGTCTGGTCTCACATTTAGGTCTCTAATCCATTTTGAGGTTATTTTTGTGTATGGTATTAAAGAATTTTCTAATTTTTTTTTTTACATGTAGCTGTCCAGTTTTCCCAACACCATTTGTTGAACGGTGTCTTTCCAACTACTGTGTAGTCTTGCCTCCTTTGCCATAGATTAATTGACCGTAAGTGCATGGATTTATTTCTGGGTTTTCTATCCTGTTCCATTGATCTATATTTCTGTTTTTTTGTGCCAGGACCATACTGTTTTAATGACTGTAACTTATAGTATAGTCTGAGGTTACGGAGTCTGATTTCCTCTAGCTCTGTTTTTCTTTCCCAAGGTTGCCCAACTGTTCAGTATCTTATGTGTCTTTGTATAGATTTTAAGATTTTTTTGTTCCAATTCTATGAAAAATATCATTGGTAATTTGATAGGGATTGCATTGGATCTGTAGATTACCTTAGGCAGTATAGTTATTTTGACAATATTGATTCTTCCAACACATGAACATGGTATGACTTTCCATCTGTTTGTCTTTTTCTTTCAACGGTGTCTTGCAGTTTTGGAGGTACAAGTCTTTTGTCCCTTTAGGTAGGTTTATTTGTAGGTATTTTATTCTTTTTGATGTGATGGTAAATGTAATTGTTTCTTGAATTTTTCTTTCCAGTCTTTCATTGTTAGTGTATAGAAGTGCAACAGATTACTGTGTATTAATTTTGTAACCTGCACCTTTACTAAACTCAGTGATGAGCAGTAGTAGTTTTTTGTTGGTCTCTTTAGGATCTTCTATGTATAGTATTACATCATCTGGAAACAGTGACAGTTTAACTTCTTTTCCAATTTAGATTCCCTTTACTTTCTTTTCTTCTCTGATTGCTGTAGCAAGGACTTTGAAAACTATGTTGAATAAAGGTGAGAGTGGACATCCTTGTCTTTTTCCTGATCTTAGAGGAAATACTTTCAGCTTTTCACCATTGAATGTGATGTTACTTATAGGTTTATCATATATGGGCTTTATTCTGTTCAGATATGTTCCCTCTGTGCCCACTCTCTGGAGAGTTTTTATCATAAATTGGTTCTGAATTTTGTGAAAAATTTTCTGCATCTATTGAGATGATCATACCGTTTTTATTCTTCAGCTTGTTGATGTGACATGTCACAGATTGATGTGCGGATATTGAAAAATCCTTGTATCCCTGGGATGAATCCCTCTTGATCATGGTGAATGATCTTTTTAATGTATTGTTGGATGCGAATTGCTAGTGTTTTGTTGAGGGTTTTTGAATCTGTGTTCATCAGTGATATTGGCCTGTAATTTTCTTTTTTGTGTGTGGTATCTTTGTCTGATTTTGTATCAGGGCGATGGGGGCCTCATAGAATGAGTATGGAAGTTGGAAGTTTTCCTTCCTCAGCAATTTTTGGAACAGTTTCAGAAGCATAGATGTGAACTCTTCTCTAAATCATAGTCACAGTTGCAATTTCAGTGCTCATGATTGGTCTGTTCATATTTTCTGTTTCTTCCTGGTTCAGTCTAGGGATACTCTGCCTTTCTAACTTGTCCATTTCTTCCCAGTTGTCCATTTTATTAGCATACAGTTGCTCATAGTAGTCTCATATGATCCTTGGTGTTTCTTTGGAGTCAGTTGTAACTTTTTTTCATTTATAATTTTATTGCTTTGAGTCTTTACCCTTTTTATATTGCTGAGTCTGGCTAAAGGTTTATCAGTTTTGTTTATTTTTTCAAAAAACCAGCTTTTAGTTTCATTGATCTTTGTGATTGTTTTGTCTCTGTTTTATTTATTTCTGTGAAGATCTTTATAATTTGTTTCCTTCTACTAACTTTAGGTTTTGTTTGTCCTCCTTTCTCTAGTTTCTTTAGGTGTAAGCTTAGGTTCTTTATTTGACATTTTTCTTGTTTCTTGATTGTATTGCTGTAAACTTCTTTCTTAGAACTGTTTTTGCTTCATCCCATAGGTTTTGGACCATTGTGCTTTCATTATTATTGTTCCTAGGTATTTTTTAGTTTTCTCTTCGATTTCTTCAGTGATCAGTTGATTGTTTAGTAACATATTGTTTAGCTGGCACATGTTTGTGTTTTTTACAGGTTTTTTTCCTTTGTTTATTTCTAGTCTCAGTGTTATGATCAGAATAGATACTGGATATGATTTCAGTTTTCTTAAATTTACTAAGGTTCACCTTGTGGCCCAGCATGTGATCAGTTCTGGAGGATGTTCTGTGTGCACTGAGAAGAATGTATAGTCTGCTGCTTTTCAGTGGAATGCTCTGTAAATATCACTATCAGATCTAATGTGTCATTTATTTAAGGCCCGTGTTTCCTTATAAATTTTCTGTGGATGATATGTACATTGATGAAAGTGGGATGTTTAAGCCCCCCACTATTATTGTGTTGCTGTCAATTTCTTCCTTTATGGTTATTAGTATTTGCCTTATATATTGAGTGCATATTTACTTACAACAATTATATCTTCTTCTTGGATTGATCCCTTGATCATTATGTACTGTCCTACTTTGCCTCTTATAAACAGTCTGTGTTTTAAAGTCTGTTTTGTCCAATATGAATGTTGCTACTCCGGCTTTCTTTTGATTTCCATTTGTGTGGACTACCTTCTCCCATTTGTTTGCTTTCAGTCTGTAAGTATCCCTAGATCTGAGGTAGGTCTCTTACAGATATGGGTCGTATTTTTCTATTCACCCAGCCAGTCAATGTCTTTTGCGTATGCATTTGATACATTTACATTTAACGTAGTTGTGAATGTGTATGATCCTGTTGGGCTTCCTTGGTGGCACCACTTTCTTAATTGTCTTGGGCTTATTTTTGTATGTTTTTTCTTTCTCTTGTGTTTCCTTCCTAGAGAAGTTTCTTTAGCATTTGTTGTAAAGCTGGTTTTGTGGTGCTGAATTCTCTTAACTTTTGCTTGTTTGTAAAGCTTTGGATTTTTCCATCAAATCTAAACAAGATCCTTGCTGGTTAGAGTTTTCTTGGTTATAGGTTCTTTCCTTCCGTCACTTTAAATATACTGTGCCACTCCCTTCTGACTTGCAGAGTTTCTGTTGAGAAATCAGCTGATAATCATATGGGAGTTCCTTTGTATGTCTTGTGTGTGTGTGTCATTTTTCCCTTATTACTTTAAATATTTTATGTTTGTCTTTAATTTTTAGCAGTTTGATTGCTATGTGTCTCAGTGTCTTCATCTTTAGGTTTATCCTGTCTGGGACTCTCTGCTTCCTAGACTTTGTTGATTATTTCTTTTCCTATGTTAGGGAGGTTTTCATCTATTATCTCTTCAAATACTTTCCTGAGTCCTTTCTCTCTCTCTCCTCCTTCTGGGACCCCTATAATACAAATGTTGGTGTGTTTAAGGTTGTCCCTGGGGTCTTTTAGACTGTCCTTTTTTTTTTTCCGTTCTTCTTTATATATTCTGTTTTGCAGCAGTGATTTCAGCCATTCCATCTTCCAGGTCACTTATCCATTCTCTTACCACAATTATTTTGTTATTCTTTCTAGTGTGTTGTCTATCTCTGTTGGTTCTTTCTTTAGTTCTTCTAGGTCTTTGGTGAACATTTCTTGTATCCTCTCCATTCTTTTTCCAAGATCCTGGATCATCTTCACTGTCATTATTCTGAATTCTTTTTCTGGAAGGTTGCTTATCTCCATATCATTTAGTTGCTTTTCTGGGGCTTTATCTTGTTCCTTCATTTGGGATGTAGTCCTCTGCCTTTTCATTTTATTTAACTTTTTGTGATTGTTGTTCTTATTCTGGAGGCTGCAGAATTGTAGTTCTTCTTGCTTCTTCTGTCTGCCCTCTGGTGGATGAGGCTGTCTAAGAGGCTTGTGCAAGCTTCCTCATGGGAGGGACTGTCAGTGGGAAAAACTGGTCTTGCTCTGGTGGACAGCACCATGATCAGTAAAACTTTAATCCCATTTTCTGCTAATGGATGGGCTGTGCTCCCTCCTTGTTAGTTGTTTAGCCTGAAGCGACCCAGCCCTGGAATCTATAGGCTCTGTGGTAGGGCAGACGGCATCCTCCAGTGTCAGTGTCACTTCCTAGAATTGCTGCTGTCAGTGCCATGGTGAGCCTCTGCCACCTCACACCTCTGCACAAGACCCTCCAGCAATGGCAGGTGAGTCTGATTCAGTCTCCTGTGGGATCTCTCCTCCTTTCTTGTGGTTCTTTATGCACACGAGATTTTGTGTATGCCCTCCAGAAGTGCAAAGTCTGTTTTCCACAGTCCTGTGGAAGTTCTGTAATCAAATCCCACTGGCCTTCAGTTTCCCTGGGAATTCCTTGTCCCTTTGCCAGAATCTCCAGGCTGGAAGCTTGATGTGGGGCTCAGAAACTTTACAATAGTGGGAAAACTTTTTTGGTATTATTGTTCTCCAGTTTGTGGGCTGCCCACTTCATAGGCCTGGGGTTTGATTTTATTGTGATTGTGCCCTTCCTGCCATCTCGTTGCAACTTTTCCTTTGTCTTTTGTATCTTTTTTTGGTGGGTTCCAGCATCCTTCTGTTGATGGTCGTTCAACAGTTAGTTGTGATTTCAGTGCCCTTGCAGGAGGAGATGAGCACACGTCCTTCTACTCTGCCATCTTGAACCAATCTCCCTTGTTGGGAATTTTTAAATTGTGAATGAAATTTAATAACTTACCAGTAATCTGTTTAGATTTCTTTTTCTTTACAAAAAGGTTTTGGTTGATTATTTGTTTCTAGGAATGTATCCATTTCTAATAGATTGTCAAATTTGTTGGCATTCAGTAGTTTACAGTAGTCTCTTATGATCCTTTTTATATCTGTGGTATCAGCTGTAGTGTCTCCTCTTTCATCTCTGAATTGAGTCATTTAAACCCTCTCTCTGTTTTTGGTAAGAGTGCATAAGTTTTTTTGGAATGTTTTCTTATTTTGGTAGCC
This sequence comes from Moschus berezovskii, assembly GCF_049115385.1. NCBI lineage: Eukaryota > Metazoa > Chordata > Mammalia > Artiodactyla > Moschidae > Moschus > Moschus berezovskii. The sequence continues at coordinate 21,462,099 of NC_142473.1, forward strand.
AAAAGTTGGAAATGATCCACATGTCCACCAGTGAACAAATAGATAAATAAAATATGTTAAGTCCATAAAATGGAATAGTATTTAGGAATAAAGTACTGACATGTAATACTACTTGGATGAGCCCTGAAAACACTGTGGTGTGTAAAAGAAGTCAGTCATAAAAGTCTACATTTTATATAGTTTCATCCATATGAAAGCCCAGAACAGGCAAATATATAGACACAGAAAATAAATTAGTGATTACTTAGGGCTAGGTGAGGAGGGCGCAACCAAGAAAGGAGGAGGGTAGGAAGGTAATAGCTAAAGGATATAGGATTTTTTTTTAATTAAAATATAATTGACACATAACAGTTTATTAGTATACAGCGTAGTGATTCAACATCTGTATATATTGTAAAATGTTCACTATAGTAATGAACATTACTATATGTTCACTATATCTATGTGAACATGTATTTTTTCTTGTGTATATACATATGTTTTAATTTCTTTTAGGTATAATTTAGAGTATACAATAACTTAAAATTATGGCATGAATAGGTTTTATTTTTCTTTTAGCACTTGTATTTATTTAAATTTGATTCTTTTTTTTTTTCAGCGAGTACTGAGCCATCAAGATGATACAGCTTTGCTAAAAGCTTACATTGTTGAATGGCGAAAATTCTTTACACAGTGTGATATTTTACCGAAGCCTTTCTGTCAACTAGAGATTACTTTAATGGGTAAACAGGGCAGCAATAAAAAATCAAATGTAGAAGACAGTATCGTTCGAAAGGTAAGTCAGTTTCCTCAGTTTTCCCTAATATTCTTCAGAAATAGGATGAGTTGAAGACTTTCGAAATAAATTTGCACTGAAATGGGTTTTTCTACTTCACGTATAAACAAACTCTTGTTCATCTTTTGCTGTGTTATAATATTGCTTTTCTTTCACCTACTTTTAGTTTTAGTTCTCTTTTCTTTTATGTGGTCTTAAGCTGTAGATCTGTGTTCAGACATTAGCTCCTTTGCTTTTCCTTTTCACTTTCTCCTTTTCCTAGTTTTATCTTCAGAATTTTGTTTCCTTCTTTTTTATACTTTTACTTTTTTGTAAATTAAATAACTTTTTTTCTGTTCAAAAAATCCTTCCATTAATATATTACCTTCGGGAATTTTTGTGTTTAATTGTGGCTAAACTGCTGTAAAAACTCTGTGCCCAGTGACAGCTCATGAATTAATAGAAAGAACTCAGTTCTTAAATTGAAGAGTCCCAGATTTCCGTTTCAGTTACAACCTAATTTTGCTGTCCTTGTTTTTCATATGTATTTAATACATATGTATTTCTACTTGTGAGAATCAAATGGAACCACAGATTTTAAAAGTAAAAAATTCCGTTTGAACTTTGAACAACTCACTGGTTATAGGAACCAACATAGGCATTCAAATAGTGGCCCATACTTTATTGCCTTTTCCCAGCCTTAAAGTTTGTGCTAATACTGACAGCATATTCATGAGTATGTATGTGCTCTTTCCATAAATAGAAAATTTATAAGGTGAATTTATATATTCTTTTTAGATTTATTATCAAACATATTTTCAATTATCCTTTTCCCATTTATCATATATTTATATAGATAAGCATATGAACGTCCCAAACACATATCATTATTTCTGAAATTCAACCTTCGAACTATATAGAGAAAGTAACATTTTCCGTGTATTACCATGTTTAATTTTGCAACAACCCTTGAAATTTGTACTGTTGTTTTCACTGTTTTCCAGTAGAGAAAGCAGATATATAAGTAACAACTGGAATTCAAATCCAGTTGTGTTTGACTCTAACAAACACTTGTTCTTTGCTGTTGTTTACCAGATGATATTTACCAAATTTAAATATATTGGTTTCCTATAGTATTCAAGTGAATGTAGGACTAAGAGTTTGCTTTCCTTTTTTAGCATTTGTACCTAAAAGTTTTGTGTGTATATATGGTACTTGGTATATTAATAATTGAAATGATTGCCTATTTTGTTCTTTCTTTCCTAGCTCATGCTTGATACATGGAATGAATCAATCTTTTCAAATATAAAAAACAGACTTCAAGATAGTGCAATGAAGCTTGTCCATGCTGAAAGGTTAGGAGAAGCTTTTGATTCTCAGCTTGTCATTGGAGTAAGAGAATCCTATGGTATGTTCTGAATTTTATGATCAAATATCCTTTTCATGGAAATTCTAAGACAATTATAGAAAAGTACTCTCACAGTTAACGTTTGTTAGCATATAGTGACATCTGATTTTAGTGCCCTATGCTTTAAGAGTACAGAAAAGATATTCTGCTTCAATGAAACCTGGAAAAATTCACATTTGTGTAGTTAATATTTATTTTCTCCATTTCACTCATCTCTTAGCTAGTAAATCTTTTTAGCTATGTAAATTAGAGAAACATAGTCTTTAAACTCTAGCTTATAAAAGGTAACCATTTTTTAAACTTATATTTTTAGGGCATCAGTTAATTTCATGCGTGTACATTCCTTTCCAGACTTTTCTTATTCGTTCAGTCACATCCTCTGTTTCCTCATGGAGGTCTTTCCTAATTCCCAGACTACGTTAGGTGCTTCATAGTACCTTTGCTTTCCTGTCATAATACTTTAGCATTTTTAACTGTGTTCTTGACGCTGTATCTTTACTGATCATAGAATGTCTGACACCAACCAGTTTTCAGTAAGAAGATTTTATATTAATGAACCTTTGGTTATCTTTGACTTGCTTTCTGTGTTGCCCTTGTATTTCTTTAGCTATAAAGTCTAGATTTTCTTTAGCCATGTCCCTGAAATCTCTTCCTTTTTGTTTCAGTTGCCACCAGCTTAGACTTCTTTAATTTCTACTTCTAGACTTTTGAAACAGTCTTCTTATAGTGATACTGTTGCTATCATTTAACCCATATACTTTCACAAGATTAATTTTTAAGTACTGTTGTATTGGTATTACCCCTTTAGTGGTATGCCATGCTAAATTTAGGTTACTTAGCCAGAGACAAGGAGAAGGCAATGGCAAGCCACTCCAGTACTCTTGCCTAGAAAATCCCATGGATGGAGGGGCCTGGTAGGCTGCAGTCCGTGGGGTCGCTAAGGGTCGGACACGACTGAGCGACTTCACTTTTGCTTTTCACTTTCACACATTGGAGAAGGAAATGGCAACCCACTCCAGTGTTCTTGCCTGGAGAATCCCAGGGACGGGGGAGCCTGGTGGGTTTCCGTCTATGGGGTCACACAGAGTCGGACACGACTGAAGTGACTTAGCAGCAGCAGCAGCAGCAGCAGCAGCCAGAGACATGAGGTTCTCCATAACCATTCCCAGCTTTCCATTCTGCCTTATCTTCTATTAACCTTACAATCCATTCAGACAGCCTCATTGATGTATCTTGATTTGATCTTGTATTGTCCTGAGTATTTACTAACCATTGTAAAAATTGTTCCAAAAGACTGAATTCAGATCCCATCTTTTCTGTGAATGGTTTCTTGATCATCAGTTATTCATCAGTCTCATTCCTATTCAAAAATAGTTCACGTTTTCTGTCCTATATGTCGCTTTACTCCTTTGTGTTGTTACCTTTTCAAGTTTTTTATGGAGAAGGATTTTGTCTTATATGACTGTATGTTCTTATGGGCATGGTCACAGTCCCTTGAACATGACTCCTCAATATTTGTTTTTCATTTATTGTACTCAAAATACTGATTTGAATCATAATTAGAGTAAAATTTTATTTTCTGTTTTTCAGTTAACCTTTGTTCTAATCCAGAGGATAAGCTCCAAATTTATAGGGACAATTTTGAGAAGGCATACTTGGATTCAACAGAGAGATTTTATAGAACACAGGCACCCTCGTATTTACAACAAAATGGTGTACAGAATTATATGAAATATGTAAGTCAGAACCTAGTATATGTGATCATTTGAGCTGTTTTCTTGATGTTCTTAAAATGATTGCTATTTTGCTTCTGGACAGGCAGATGCTAAATTAAAAGAAGAAGAAAAACGAGCCCTACGTTATTTAGAAACAAGACGAGAATGTAACTCTGTTGAAGCAGTAAGTAATTTTGTAGTTGTTTGTTTTTTGAGATTATTTAAAGTGCAGCAGCACAAGGGTGGCAAATACATGATGCAAGTAACATTATTTATCATTTCTCACTCCTGTGACCAATATTACTAATTGATTATAGTATTCTTTCCCAGTGAACCAAAGCACAGCTTCAGAAGGCACCTTATTCAGAACTCATTGTTATTCCACAGAGGTGATATGCAAGATAAAATCTGTTTGCCATCCCTGCTCTAGACTTTGCTATATTTATTTGGTTTTTAATCAGTCACCTTTTTTGTGCATACCTAAAGTTAATCATATTATGGATTTTCAGGTGGCAAGTAAATTATGCTCCTGAGAGATACAGTTGATTCTCACTATTCATGGTAATTACATTCTATGAAATAGTGGCTGTGAACATCAAATGAGTGAGCAGCAAATCATTACTACAAGGGGATATTTCTTCTGACTATGGGAAGGTGTTTTCATACTTCTCTTGTAGGAAATAAAATATTAATTACTTGATAATTAAGTTCCTCATTTTAAAAAAATGACCAGAGGTAGTTGCCATGCTACAGTATATATTCTGGTGTTTTCTTTTACAGGGAGGGTGACAGTGTGCTTTGTTAAGGAATTTAAGAATCAAACTTAATGTAGAAGTAATATTTCCTCTAGTTCCTTTCAGTCTTTGGAGCCTACAAACTAGATTTACATTCAAAAATGTGACATTCAAGTTTGCTTACACCCAGACTTTTCAACTACGGTTGGGATTTCTTTTTTCTTACTTCTGATTTTTCTTTGGCTTCTTCCATCTTGAGTGATAGTGATGTTTTATTTGTTCAGTAATTGGACTGAGTTGGACCTTTTTTCTCTTGTTTGTTTTGCTTTTTATTATGTACAGTACATTTCCTCTTTCAAATAACTCTGATACTGGCAGAAAAGGGAGCATATATAATGGTTGTTTTTAGAAGTTCTGTATAGAAATTTAAAACCAGTCTTGGTAGCTCCTGGTAGCTCAGCTGGTAAAGAATCCACCTGCAATGTAGGAGACCTTGGTTTGATCCCCAGGTTGGGAAGATCTGCTGGAGAAGGAATAGGCTACCCACTCCAGTATTCTGGCCTGGAGATTTCCATGGGTTTGCAGTGTCAGACACGACTGAGTGACTTTCACTTGAGCTTCATTCAGAAGTTAGGGAAGGCCATTGAATATTTTTAAAACAAGTATGCTGTTCAAAATTATCCCTCAGAAAGATTAATCTAGTGACAACATGAAAGATTAATTGGAGTGGGTAATAGCATGGGTTAGAAGTGGGAGGTTTTTGCAATAATTCATGCAGGGTATTTGGAGTACCAAATAGGGTTTTAGCAATGGGAATGAAAAGAAAGAGGGTAGAAACAGACTTCCCAGAGGTGGAATATTATGTCTTATGAATGGGGATGATATAGCGTATGTCAGCAATATTTCTGAGGTTTTGGCTTTGGAGAATTGTGCTGCTGCAGAGAGACTTGGTATAATAATGTATCTTGGTAGTGAGGGATTTGAATATTTTGGGCTGATTGGTCTGCATACATCACTTGATGGGGATGTTGTAATTTTGTAAGGTAGAATTGTTCTTATACTATAATTTATACGTCTTAGTTGTATCATATTTATAGTAAACTGAACAGAAATTCAACTATAGAGGTCCAACTAACAGGGTGAATAAGAGAGAGGAAGAAAAAGAGAATGAGAAAAGTAGAGATAAACAAATACACATGAAAGCTTATATGGAACAGTTTAGTCTCTCTCTCTACTTTAAAATACACATGTATACGTTTTGGGAAAAAACCTGAGATAGAAGATGTGAACTTGCCCTTTCAAGGAATCCAAGTAGTAGGAACATCTTACCATGCTGAGTGATTCTAGAGTTTAAAGAAAGTTTTTGTTTTGTTTCAAGAAAGATCCTAAGTGAAATATAATATGCTTGCAAAGAAATGGTGCTTTACTGGGGAGATGAGAAGTCTGTTTGTATGGTTTGTTTTTATTTTCTGTTTATTTTTATAAATTAACTATTTTTATTGAAATATAATATATATACAGAAAAGTGTATAAAAATCTCAGGTTAATAAGTGAATTATCACAAAGTGAATGTACCTGTGAAATCACCAGAACAAGAATTATCAGCAATTAAGAGCCTTCCATCATGCTCCTCCAAATTATTATTACCATCTTTTTTTCCCAAAGGTTATCACTTTTCTAACTTTTAAGAACATAGATTAATATTAATCAGTGACCACTATATAGTTTGTACAGCAAAATTTGGGCAGAGAAGACATTAAGCATGAAAACTGTGGACTTAACTGTAACATTGGGAATTTAAGGCTTAATGCAGATACATTATTATATATCTCATTGAGCTAAGGCTATTATACTACATACATAATATTTGTTATATATTTGTTAATTTACAGTTTCTGTTTCCAAGGAGAAATGATGTGTTAAGATGAAATAAGTTGTAATAGAAGGAACAGTAAACCAAAAAATCACCAAGTCCTGGGTTCTAATTTAAAATTCCACAAAGTATGAACAGTATTATTTGAATAGTTACTAAGAAAAGAATTACTGCCATCCCTGAAAATTATTCAGACCAAATTTACTACCCTAAACTCTGTTTTAGAGGAATTATCAGCCATCAAAAAATGGTATGCTATATCTTAATGCTTTACTGATACTGGTTTTAATCAATTCTTACCTGTTAGGCTATTCTTACTAGTGGAGGACAATTGCCTATCAGTTCATATAGGGATACACATATGCACAATGCATACACAACAGTGCACACCAAAGTTTAATTTTAAAGTATGTACATTTTTGACATTTGTGTTTTCTCTGAAAATTAGGAAATTATTATGATATATCAGTTACCATGTTTGAAAGTTGTAAGACATAATCTTCAAAACCTGATTATTTTCCAGTATGTGCAAGAAATCAAATTTCTGGACTAGTGTTCTATGTAATAGAGCAAGTCTTACCTAAGTAGTACCCAGTTATGAGGCCAGGCCTAATAAAGACCAAATACACATTTCAAGTAATATTCATATAGTGCTTAGCAGTTTACTGAATTCCTTCCTTGTTTATAAGAGCTTTATTTTGTTCTTTGGGGTATTCGAAGCATCTGATTATATCTTTCTAGTATAAATATCTCATTTTTCCTTCAGTGGATTAAATCTGCTAGTGGTTTATTTTAGAAAAATGTTAATAATATTGGGATCTTTGTCTTTCAGTCTTTGAAAGGACTGCTTCTAAATTTTCACCATTAAGCATGATGCTTCTTTCTGGCATGATGTATGCATTTTATGATGCTAATAAAGTATTCAGTTTATTTTATTAATATTATCAGGAATGTATCTACCTTAGCCCTAAAGCCAGTATCTTCTTTTATGGAGGATCATAAGAGGCATTTCCATGAAGATCATGAACAAGGCAACTGTATCCATTATTTCTGTTGGTATTTAACATTGCATTAGAAGTATTAGCCCATGCAACTAAATTACAGAAATCAATTAGAGGCAAACGAATGGGTAAGCCAGAAGGAAAACTCTCACTTTGGAGATGATATGATAGTACTTTGTCTGGAAAAACTTGAGTTAATGATAAAACTAACTCAGATTGTAAAGTAAGAAAGTGATAGGATATAAAATTAACATACAAATATCAGTCTTCATATACACAAATAATAAACAGAGGCTATAACATTAGGACAAACCTTACAGCAACAACAAAGAAAATTAAATAGCTGTGAAAAATTTAATAAATTTGTGAAACCTGTAAGAGGAAAAGCTTAGACACTCCAAAGACACAAAAATAGATTTGAAAAAATGGAAAGATACCTCTTATTCTTAAATTCTGTTACTCAAAATGATACAGATGTCACTTCTTCCTTAAATTAATTTATATATTTCCTGTAATTCCAGTAGAATGCCACAACTGTTTCATGAAATTAGACAAGATAAGAAAATTCACATGGAAAAATAAACATGTAAGAATAGCTAGGAAAACACTGAGAAAGAAAAACTTTGAATAGAACTAGCACTATTAGACATTAAAACGTAAATTCTCTGTGATTAAGTAGTGTGGTATTACAATAAAAGAAATAAAAATGTGAACAGAGAAGAACTACAAAAACAACTGAAAAACAGGTAATAAAAGGTCAGTAAGTACATGAAAGTGTTAGTTGCTCAGTCATGTCTGACTCTTTGCAGCCCCATGGACTGTAGCCTTCCAGGCTCCTCTGTCTGTGGAATTCTCTAGGCAAGAAGACTGGAATAGGTAGCCATTCCCTTCTCCAGGGGATCTTCCTGACCTAAGGGTTGAACCTGGGTCTCCTGCATTACAGGCAGATTCTTTACCATATGAGCCACTAGGGTCGCCCCAATAAGTGTATACATGTCAATAGTTACTTTATATGTCAGTGGACTAAATGGTCTGATCAAAAGACATAGGAGGCTGATTGGATAAAAAACAAGACCCATCAATATGCTGCCTACAAAAGACTCCCTTTAAAAGGGGACTGAAAGTGAGGCGTTGGGTTAGGTATTTCATGCAAACAGAAATGACAGGAAAGAAGAGTAGCAATACTCATTTCAGGAAAAATAAGCTTTATAACAAGGACCATGATGAAGGACAAAGACAGGCATTATACAATGATAAAAGGTATGATACAAGAAGAGTATCACTCTTGTTACACTTGTTAACATATATGTACCCAATCCAGGAACATCTATACATAAAGCAAATAATAACAGATACAAAGTGTACTCCGGGAGTTGGTGATGGACAGGGAGGCCTGGCGTGCTGTGATTCATGGGGTCGCGGAGAGTTGGACACGACTGAGCGACTGATCTGATTTGATCTGATCTGATGATACAAGAAGGGAGAAATTGGCAGTAATACAGTAATAGTGGGAGACTTTTAACACCCCACTGACATGGGTGGATATGTCATCCAGACAGAAAATCAGTAAGGCAACAGAGATCCTGAAAAAATAGATGAGTTGGATTTGTTATCTACAGGATATTCCAAGGGGGGAAAGAAAGGCAGAATACATTTTTTTTAAAGTGCACATGGGATGTTCTCTAGGACAGATCACATACTAGGTCACAAGACAAACCTTAATTTGTAAGGATAGAAATTCTATCAGGAGGTTTTTTTTTTAATGACGATAGTGTGTAACTAGTATAACTATTGGAGAAGGAAATGCCAACCCACTCCACTACTCTTGCCTGGAAAATCCCATGGACGGAGGAGCCTGGTAGGCTACAGTCCATGGGTTCGTAAAGAGTCAGACATGACTGAGTGACTTCACTTTCACTTTTCACTTTCATGCTTGGAGAAGGAAATGGCAACCCACTCCAGTGTTCTTGCCTGGAGAATCCCAGGGACGGGGGAGCCTGGTCGGCTGCTGTCTATAGGGTCGCACAGAGTCGGACATGACTGAAGCTTCTTAGCAGCAGCAGCAGTATAACTATACAAAGAAAAGTGGAAAAATAACAAACGTGAAGACTAAACAGCATACTCCTGAAACATCAAAGAGTAAATGATGAAAATCAAAGAGGAAATCATAAAATACCTCTAGACAAATGAAAATGGAAACACAATTTTCCAGAATCTGTGGGATGTAGCAAAAGCAGTTCTAAGGGGAAAGTTGATGGCAATGAAAGTCTTCCTTAATAAATAAAAATTTCAAACAGCCTAATCCACCACCTAAACGAAATAAAAAAAGAACAAACAAAGCCAAAAGCAGAAGGAAGGAAATGTAATAATAAAGATCATAGAGGAAATAAAGATCAAAAAAAAATTAAAAGATCATTGAATCCAAGATCTAGTTTTTTGAAAAGATAAGCAAAATTAATATATCTTTAACCAGGTTCACAAAGAAGAAAAGAGATAGGGCCCAAATAAAAGAGGAGAAAGAACAGCTAAAACCATGGAAATAAAAATAAAATAAGTTGAATAGGAGGCAGTACTCCCAGATTCATTCTGTGAGTCCTCATAGCAAAGACATTTCAAGAAAAGAAAATTACAGGCCAACGTCTTTGATGAATACAAATGCAGAAATCCTCAGCAAAATATTAGCAGACCAAATAAAATAATTCATAAAAAGGATCATATACCATGATGAAGTTGGATTTATTCCAGGATCACAATGATGGTTCAGTGTATGCAAATCAGTGTGATATACCACATTAAAGAAAGGAAAGATAAAAATCACAGTATTATCTCCATAGATACAGAGAAGACATTTGAAAAAATGAACATTTGTTCATGATAAACTCTTACCAAAGTGAGTATAGAGGGAGCGTAACAAATGCCATTTACAGTAAACCCACAGACACCATACTAATTCATGGTTAAAGCTGAAAGCGTTCCCATTAAATTTAGGAACAAGGTAAGGATGACTATTCTAGCTGTTTCTGTTTGATATGATATTGGAAGTCCTAGCCACAGCAGTAAGACAAGAAAAAGAAAAAGATATTCAAATTGAAGGGAAGAGGTAAAACTGTCACTATTTGTAAATGTTGTGATACTTGATGTAGAGAACCCTAATGTCTCTACCCCAAAACTGTTAGAACTAAGAAATGAATTCATCAAGGTTGCAGAATACAAGGTTAATGTGTATAAATCTGTTTTTTCCATACAGTAATAATGAAATATCAGAAAGAGAAAGTAAAAAAAAACAAAACCACATTTGAAATTATCAAAAAAAGTTTTAATTATTAGGAATAAACTTAACCAAGGAAGTGAAAGACATATACTCTGAAAACTATAAGCCGTTGGTAAAGGAATTTGAAGATGATTCAAGGAAATGGAAAGATATATCCCATGCTGGCTTGGATTGGAAGATTTAATATTATGAAAATGGCCGTACTACCCAAAGAAATCTATGCAATCCCTACCAAAATACCCATGACATTTTTCTCAGAATTAGAACAGATAATCCTAAAACTTATATAGAACTGCAAGAGACCCTGGATTTCCAAAGCAGTCTGACAGTCTCTTCAACAAGTGGTGTCTGGTGAAACTATATTACCATGTTAAACCAGTGAGATTAGAACATTCCCTCACACCACATACAAAAATAAATTCAAAGTCATTTTAAAATATAAATGTAATACCTGAAACGATAAAACTCCTAGAAGAGAATATATTCAAGACATTTTGTCATAAATCATAGTATTTTCTTGGATCAGTCTCCCAAGGCAAAAGAAATGAAAGCAAAAACAAATAGAGCCTAATTAAACTTAAAAGCTTTTGTACAGCAAAGGAAACCATCAACAAAACAAAAGCAGCCTGGGAGAAAATATTTGCAAATGATGCAGCTGAGAATGTAATATCTGTGATGTTGGAACAGCTCATGCAACTCAATATCAGAAAAACAACCAAGTCAAAAATATGGGCAGAAAAAAAAAAAATGGGCAGAAGACATGAATAGACATTTCTCCAAAGAAGATATACAAACGGCTGAAAGGCACACAAAAAGTTGTTCAGCCCATCTAATTACTAGAGAAATGCAAATAAAAATAACAGTAATGTACCACCTCACACCTATAAAAATGGCTATCATCAAAAAGTTTACAGATCACACATGTTGGCGAGTATGTGTAGAAAAAGGTACTCTTGTACACTGTTGGTGAGAATGCAAATTAGTGCAGTCACTATGGAGAACACATGCTGCTGCTGCTGTTAAGTCACTTCAGTCGTGTCCGACTCTGTGTGACCCCATAGACGGATCCCACCAGGCTCCCCCGTCCCTGGGATTCTCCAGGCAAGAACACTAGAGTGGGTTGCCATTTCCTTCTCCAATGTGTGAAAGTGAAAAGTGAAAGTGAAGTCGCTCAGTTGTGTCCGACCCTTAGTGACCCCACGGACTGCAGCCTACCAGGCTCCTCCATCCATAGGATTTTCTAGGCAAGAGTACTGGAGTGGCTTGCCATTGCCTTCTCCATGGAGAACACATGGAGGTTCCTTAAAAAACTAAAAATAAAGTTACAGCACCATCTGGTAGCTCCACTCCTGAGCATGTCTGGAAAAGACAAAAACTTTATTTGGAAACATACATGCATCCCAGTGTTCATTGTAGCATTGTTTACAATAACCAAGACATGGAAGCCGTCCAGGTACCCATCAACAGATGACTGGATTAAGAAGATCCGGGAAAGGAGGGTGTGTGTGTCTGCACACACGCACACACCCACAGCAGACTATTACTCAGCCACAAAGGACAAAATACTGCTATTTGCAGCAACATGGTTGGACTTAGTATTAAGTGTTTGGTAAGGGAAAAATAGTTACTATGATCGGCTTCCCTCGTGGCTTAGACAGAAAGAATATGCCTGCAATGCAGGGGACCTGGGTTCGATCCCTGGGTCAGGAAGATCTCCTCGAGGAGGGAATGGCTTATCCACTTCAGTGTTCTTGCCTGGAAATCCCATGGACAGAGGAGCTTGGTGTCCATGGGGTCGCAATGAATCAGACATGACTGAGCGACTTTCACTTACTCAAGATGGAGAAACCCAAAAAACAGTATCTTAATCACGTGATCAAGATTAGCATCACAAGTAATAGGACATAGTGATATTATGTACCCTTTGATATGATACATTTAAGACAGGACAAAAATCATTTCTATGGAATTCTTGTCAAAAGTGAATAACTGAATAACTTATTCGAATGAGAAAATTCTAGACAATCCCTATTTGAGGGGCAGTCTACAAATAACTGGCTACTATTCTTTAAAGGTATCAAGATCATAATACATACACAGACCAAGGAATTATCACAGATTGAAGGAGACTGGGAAAACTAACAACCATAAACAGCATGGGCTTGTAGATAAGATCCTGGAACAGGAAAGAGACATTAGTGGAAAAACTGGTGAATTTCTAATAAGGTCTGTAGTTAATTCATAGCAGTAAATCAATATTATTTTCCTGGTTTTGGTAGTTGTGTTATAGTTATGTAAAAAGTTACCATTATAGGAAATGGGGTGATGTATGTTTGGCATGCTCTGTTATTTTTACTTTTATGTGCTAAAAATGAAAGTAAGATGTAAAAAAAAAAATGATATTATGAAGAATGCCTTTTTTGGGGGGGACTTGGGAAGCATCAGGAGATGATCATATGGCATTTTCCTCCATTGAACTAATCAGGAGATTGAATTAACAGGGTTTCTTAACATTATACCATTCTTTCGTTTTAGGAATGAACACAAGGTCCCATTTTTAATGGATAAAAATTTATATCCCAAAGGGATTTTGACATGTATAGCCAATAAAAGTTACTCTCAAGATTTTCTTTAACAGTTTTTTATATGTCAAATGTTTAAATTTTATGTTTAGTACATAATCACAAAATTATTTTTAGGATCCCCTTATAGATTTATCCTAATGTAACTTTCATTTTAATCTCCTCGTTATCAGTACAGCAGATTCTAATAGATGAATCAAAAAAAAGTGAGTTATGCTGTGAATTGTTTAAATAGTTGTTTTAGATATTTTGAACTGAAATCTCAAGGCTAAAAGTTTTCAGTGAAGGTAGTATCTACCTCCAGCAAGTGTGAATTTGTAGAGGCATTTTAATGTTCAGTGGTCCCACTGGCCACTCATGTAAGAGAAAATCTTCTTTATACTTATTTGAATCTAGAATTTAATTTTACTTATAAACCAAAACACTTTTGCATGATACTAGTAATATACCTCATTTTCTAGGTGTGATATTATTTTGTAAATTAAAGAATGGTAATATATATTTTGTTTGAAATCTTACATTTTTTTCACTGTTGGATATTTATCTCATCTATGGTAATAGTGCTCATGTTATTTGAGTCACCAATGCACCTGTGTTGAATTGAAGTCAGGATCATGAATGCTGCCAGTTTGTCCCTCCGGTTTGTGACCTGAGAGGAGTCTTGCCCCACTGGTTTAATTAGCCTCACTCTAATTGGCCTAGTTTGGGGTGAGTGCCCAAACTGTACGCTTTGTGTGTAAGTGTGTCTTTTGTGCACATGTTGCAAGCATGCTTGAGTCATCAGTATGTATGTGTTTGTAGTAGATATTATATAGTGATGCTTGACTCATCTAGAAGATAACCCATTTAGCAGCGTTAGCTACTTGCAGTTCAGTGGAGAACCTAGAAAGTAAGTGAAGCCAAGAGTTCTGAGCAGCTGCATTAGATGTCTGATAGGCCTACTTCAACTTTTACTTACAGGAGAGCAACTTAGTACCACCTAGATCCAATTATATACACAGTTCTAGTAAGATTGATTATCATTGGATGGGCCTGTGGCAGATGAGCAAAACTGGGTAAAAGGCTTCAGAGCTCTGATGCTTGAAGATGTGCTATTGACCTCAAAAAGTGACACTTAACAATAAGAAAAGAATGAGGAAAAAACAGCCCCTCTAAACTGATGTTGCCATTCTTTCAAAAAATTTTCACATTATTATGCGTTAAAAAGTTGAGAAAATTAACACTGTTGGATTAAAAGTGTGGCTAATATTGTGACATTTTCCATTTTCTCCAAATTTAGAAATTTTATGGCAAATTTACTGACTATTAAGTAGATTAGAGGACCTGGGACAAACTATTAGCAAAAGCATGGCATGCCTACTTTGTAGCAAATGTAGCAATGAGATTATTCTCCTTTTATGTAAAGTATATAAAGTATTTCCTTTTATAAATCATTTAATGCCCAAAAGAATGAGAAAAAATATAAAAGAAAATAACTTGAAAACAATTTTTTCTGAGGCTATTAGTATTTTAGGTGATAGTCTTATATACCTTGGTTTTACCTGAAGTCATATGTTTATCATTTATTATGCACCTGAACTATGTCAAGCCTTGTGCTAGCAAGGATAAGAAGGTAGAACTGATGGCTGTCTTCAAAGTAACACTAGAATTAAATGGAATGATGGAATAGAGAGAATGAAATGGTGATGGTTAGTCTTCCTTTCTTCACAGTGACCAAAGCTCTGATAGGGAGGCAGTGTGTTATACTGATTAGGGGCATACATGTTGAAAGAAGGTGAGGAGTTTAATTCCACTGTCATTTTACCAGCTGTGTGTCCATTATCAATTTCTTCAAATTGTAAAGTGGGGTAATACCTACTTGTGTTTAATGCACTATCATATCAAAACATTTAAGTGCTGTGCCTATCATGGTACTTTTTACTATTAGGGCTGTGGTTTACAGAAGTTGCTTACTTATTCTCAGACAGAAACTATTTTACTACATATGCAAAACATTGAGTAAAAAACTGAATTAGCAGCAAGGTCACAAGTCATAAGTTATTAGCATTAAAGTACTTGTTAACTTTCAAGTATTTAAGTATATTAAGGGTGGTATTTAAAAAGTCAAGGGGAGTCTAATTGGCTTCATTGGTCTATAGAGAGTTACTTGTATAACTAGTTTACAAATGAAGCAACTTAACACTGGTTATAAAGGTTTAAAAAAAAAGTTAATTTTGAGAATAGCCACACATGGAATAAATGAATTCTTGAATACATTATAGATATCTTTGTATGGTTAAAGACCTGATAATGATAAAGTAGAATCTTAAGGTGGGGTAATCTAGAATGATTTTTAATTCGATGACTGTTTTATAGCTCAGGGAAAAGCAAATTATTACTTATGTGAAATTACATAACAAAAGTCAGAACTGTTCCTGTTGCTTTCATTAAACTTCAGTGAAGTAGCATTAATTGTGCAAATTGAATACCACTAAAAAAGACTCTACTATGTCAGTTAGCCTACCTATCCAAACTTTCATCTTCACAGACCTGTGCATTCATTCATTCAACAAATACTGAGTGCCTGCTGTGTTTTATGGCAGGCATCATCTTTGAAGAGTTTTGCTATAAAGGAAGGTAAAACATCAAGCACATTGATAGTTAAAGTGTTTCACCTTGCAGACCTCTGGGGAGATTGCTATGGATTTAGAAGTTGTGCTCATCTCAGGCAAAATACAGGAATTGATGACATATGGCAAAAAGTTTTTTTCTTCACGGAAGCTAGCAAAAGGAGACAGAAAGGGAATACAAGGTGAGAGAGATGGTTTATCACTATCCTTTCCATTCAAGATGTATTTTTCAAATAACCAGTATATACTCAGGGTTGACTCTGTTTGTAGGACTTTGGTAAATGATGGGAGAAAAATACAAAAGAGCAATAACATGGTCCCTTGCCCTCAAGGATCTAACCCTCTTGTGATGACAAGACTCTTTGGAAATAAGCAACTGCCCTTTCTTCTTTTTGCCTATATAAAGTAGTTTTCTAAAGGATTTTTCAATACACAGGGATCTGTACCATAATCTTTTTTTTTTAATTATTTGCTATGAAACTTTTCAAATATTTACTAAAGTAGAGAAAATAGTGGAATGAATCGCACCCTCCAAACTCAGCCAAATTCAACAATGATCATTGTTTTGTAATACTTGCTTGGTTAAGATCCCTTTTTTCATTTCTTTTCTTATTTCCTTTTCCTCCTTTCTTACTCTTTCTTTTCCTTCCCCCCGTTTTTTTTAGCATGCAGGATCTTAGTTCCCTGACCAGGGATCAAACCCAGGCCCTCAAAGTGAAAGTGCAAACTCCTAACCGTTGGACCACCAGGGAATTCCCTTTTTTCTTTCTTCTCTTTTTTTTCCAAAGTTTAAAAAAATTATGATGTACATTGCTACACTAAACACATCTGTATTATTTTTAATGCCTGTATGTATTTCATCATACATATGCACTACAGAAACCAATTCTCTACTGATGGGAATTTTCATTATTATTCATTATTGTTATAGTTTATTTTTTATGAATAGTTCTTCCTGGAACATATTTACATGCTTATATCTTTATATCTTATATCCTTCTATATTTTTGACATCTTTATGCATGCATCTTTCTTACATGTGGCATTCTCTTGGAATGGAATTTCCTAGAAATGAGATTGCTGAAGCAAAGAGTATGCACCTTTTACAGATTGCTATATAATACCAAACTGGTTTTCAGAAATATTGTTGTTAATTCTTATTTCCATTAACAGCGTGCTTGTTTATCTTTGCTGATCTGATTTTTGTCAGTTTATTAATTTTTCCAATTTCCTGGTATTGTAGATTTTAAAAGATTTTTTTATGTGCATTTAAAAATTACTGGGGGACTTCCCTGCCAGTCCAGTGGTTAAGACTATGTGCTTCCAGTGCAGAGGGCATGGGTTGCATCCCTGGTTGGGGAATTAAAATCCCACGTGGTGTATGGCATGACCAAGAAAAGAAGAAGAAAAGTCACTAATGAGGCTGAGCTTGTTTATTCTTACTATGAGCCATTTGTATTTCTTCTTTTGTGAGTTCAGGCTACTCATTTTATAAGCATCACTTTCATTTTTTACTTATTTATTCAGAAACCATAATATTATTTCCAAGGCCCTTCATAATTTGGTCCTAAGTTCTTTTTCCAACTTATTACTGTCCAATAAGAGTCATTCTACCCACTAAGAAGTAATTCCCAATTCATATACTTCATTCTGTTCATTTTTTTCTTGGATTCATGCTTTTAAGTAGTTTTACTATTCTTTTCTGCCTATTCAAATGCTTCAGAATTCTTAAAACCCATCTTGCAGTAGTCTCTCCAAATACTCTAGCCTTCATCCATTTTCTCTTATTTGAATTCCCACTGTATCTGTTGTTTCTACAACTTGATTTAGTAGCAGATTATAGGCTGCTTTATGTTAATTATCAAGCACTGTGTTGAGTCCATGAGTATATAGCTGGACAAGGCACAATCTATCCTTGTGAAGTTTATACTTTAGTAATAGTGTGTTTATTTCTACTTCTTTCCTTTATTGTAATTGAACTTTTCATATACCTCTGTTATGTGTGAAGAATACATACATTTTTAGATATACTATAGTTGCATAGCCCCAACTATATTGTGAGAGTATTGAGCATATAAACCATGTTTTATCTTCTCTGTGTCTTACAACACTTAACTAATTTCTGAGCACATAGCCATTGCTAAGTATATACTTGCTGTCCAATAGTATAGTATCAAAAATCGTGGGCTTGGAGTCACATACCTGACCTCGTATTACAGCTCAAGATCTTATGAACTGTATAACATTTGAAAGTAACTTAGCCTCTCTAAGCTTATTTGCTCATATGTTAAATACCTGCTTCATAAGGTTGTCATGGGTTAAATGACATACTGGTATTAATCAGGTAATGTATGTAAAGGATTTAGCACAATCTTTGGTACAGCATAGTTTCTCATTAAAAGATATTAGTTATTGTAATAATTTGTTTAATCTTTCAAGCTAGAAAGTGCTTCAGTAACCTTTCTTTTTTTTCTTCAGTAACCTGTTATATCCCTAACTCCTTTCATCTAAGCAGTTACCAAATTCTGCTCAGTTTACTTCAGCTATCTTGTCAGTGTAGCCTCTCCTTTATTTTATTTATTTATTCATTTATATTTTTGGTTGTACCATATGGCTTGCAGTATCTTGGTTTCCTAATGAGGAACTGAACCCAGGCCTTTAGCAGTGAACGGTCAAGTCATAACCATTGGACCACCTAGCCTCTTTAGCCTCTCCTTTTAATCCTCACTGAAACTCATAATAAGAAATACATTTTTTATTGTAACTTAGTATGTTCTTTGTTTATTTACTTATATCTGAAACAAAATTCTATGAAATAATATTCATTGTTATTGTATGTGAAGCACTCTGATATTTTTGTTGTAGTTCTGTTCTATATTATTTTAAAAAGAAAATCTGGTCACAGTCATTAAACCATTTCACAACAAACAGGTTGAAACACACAACTCTAGATTTTTTGGAGTCTGCAGAATTTGGACTCCTCCTGAGCTAGATTATGTTCAAGTGTAAATTTTCAGTGAAACAGAAAACAGATGATTTTAGAAAATAGAGCTTCTTTTAGAAAACAGAGCTTATTCTGGTTGCACTTTCTTATTCATTATAAGAATAAGTTATATATAGTTAGATTTACCTATTCTCTATTGAAGGTGGGAGTGTTCTGTTGTACATATTCCAGAGCCGGTATAGAATGAAATTACTCAGTAATTGGTTCAGAGCTTCCCACCTTGGCAGAAATTTCTCAACCACTTCATATATCTATTGCTTTTCTTAGGACAGAATTGACATACGTGGACTTTAAAGTTATTAGCATAATTCTCAAAGAGGGAGGGACCTAAACACTTTTATTGCAGAAATGTTTTTAACATTTTATAAAATAGAAACAGTGGTATAATGAATCTCCATTCCTAAATTCAGCTTCAGTAATTAGCAACATTAAGTCAGTTCTAAGAGGAATTTTTAGCAAAGAACTTGTAAGGCACATATAATTCCCTTTCCTTAATACAGATAGCTGATCTGTTTTAAGAAGAAGAGAGAGATCGGCCTTAGTGTACCTTGTGTAGGTAATCACAACCTATTCATTTTGATACCTGCAAGGAGAGTAAAAATATATGACACAGAGGAGCAGTGATGGAGTCGGGTAGATTTCCCTGAGACCCAACCAGAACGTTAGACCCTGATCATGTTACTTAGTTTCACTTTTCACTTTCACACATTGGAGAAGGAAATGGCAACCCACTCCAGTGTTCTTGCCTGGAGAATCCCAGGGACGGCGGAGCCTGGTCGGCAGCCGTTTATGGGGTCGCACAGAGTCGGACACGACTGAAGCGACTTAGCAGCAGCAGCAGCATGTTACTTAGAATCTTTCAACAGCCTTGTTTGTTCGTCTCCCTACTACCACTCAGTACTACCTACCTTGCTGCCGTTAGACTGATCTTTTAAAAATGACTTGGTGGGGGAATAGAAGTTCATTACATTTATCTTCTGTTTAAAACCTTTCCTACCTATAAAATGGGCTTCCCTGGTGCCTCAGCGGTAAAGAATCTGCCTGACAATTCAGGAGACGCGGGTTCATTCCCTGGGTGGGAAAGATCCCCTGGAGAAGGAAATGGCAATTCACTCCAGTATTCTTGCCTGGAAAATCCCATGGACAGAGGTGCCTGGCAGGGGCTACAGTCCAAGGGATTGTGAAAGAGTCAGATGCAGCTTACCAACTAAGCAGCAACAACAACCTTTGAAGTCCCAAACCTTAGATCTTTACTCGTAATCTCGCTCCAGTCTACCTTTCTAGCTTTCTCTCCTATTGTCTCTTCACTGCCATATTCATGTTCATATTCTTAGAATAACCAATCCATTTTAAGACTTGTATTCACTTTTCAAGATCCAATTTAAATTTCATCAGGTGGATGAGACCTTTTTAACTACCCAGAAAAAAATGGTAGTTTCTTTATTTGTATTTGTGTGTTTTGCCACTTAACTGAGTTTATTTGTTAAAGTTTGCCCTTTATAAGATAGTGATCTTCTCCAAATCTGAGGTTATAGCTTTCTTTTCTTGGTATCCTAACACTTCTTTGGTGCCCACAGCAGTGATACCTACTATGAGTTGAATGTTCATACTTCTAGAATTTTAGCATCTAACTCCAACACAGGTTCTCTCCAGATAAGAGTTCATTAAAGTTTGTTTTTTTTTTAAATTTGACTTTGTAGATTAAAAATTTTTTTTCCTTCCCTCACTGGGGACTTTTACTGAAATTTCTATAGAGAACCTGAATTCCTAGGCTTTTCCTTAGGGTGGAGTATATTTGGTAAACGAATATAGAGTATCCATCTTCATCAATCCTCTGATAAAGGTAAGTAAAATCTACTTTCAGTATACTTAGTTTTTTGCTGTTGTTGAACAGTGTGGTTTTATGGAACTGTAAAGCAAAATGGAGTGAAGTAGATTTGTGCCTTATTTGTGCTTATAATAGCCTTGACCAGTTTTTGATATATTTCAGCTCATGGAATGCTGTGTAAATGCCCTGGTGACATCCTTTAAAGAGACTATCTTAGCAGAGTGCCAAGGCATGATCAAGCGAAATGAAACTGAAAGTAGGTAAAACACTGCATAAAGTTATCATACTCTTTTAATAGGATATCTTTGAAGCACATCACTTTTAATAAATTACTGTTAGATCATTCTTTTATACGCAGGTATTTTCATTATGGAAAACTGTGTAAAGAAAAGGATGAAAATATTTAGCATAGTTAGAAATGCTGTAAAGAAGATTGTGAACTTGTATCTGAAGCATTTTTTTCTCCTTGGGTATCAGTATGTTTGTATGTGCTCATATAAATTTCAATTTGTTCTCAAAAGTAAGACTCTGCTTTTAAAGGCTAATTTAAATGATAAATGTACAGTATAGGATAGAACTAGGTAATTTGACTTTTGTGTGCAACTTTATGACAAATATTTTTAGAAAGCAATAAAACTCTCTGTGTTGGTAATCTTGATCCCTCTCCCCCATAAAGTTGTATTTGGGGAAGTAGAAAGTACATTAATACCAAAAGAAATACATACCAAAAAGAAAAATTACCCATATCCTTACTACTCAGAGACAACCACTTTTAACATTTTGATGTATTGCTCTCTAGATTTCATGTTATAAAATTGCAAGGTCCTATTTAATCTCTAGTTGTGTTTCAAGTATGTATTTCAGTTCACTTAAATCTATACATTCTTCAGAAGTATTTTTGTAGTAAAAGCGAGTTTCTCACTTGGTACAAATGAAATATTTGAATTTCTGTATGCCAAACTAAGTAGAGTCCACTGATACAAGGTGGGGGTTAACAGGAGAAAGTTTTGTAAACTGAAAAATTCTTTATGAATGCAGTTTTATATTATCTCATTACTCTGAATAATCTGAGGACATGATTATTTTACCCCTTGATGTTGCTGTGTATTGTGTGTTTAATATTACATCTGGCTTATGAAACGTACTTATCTTCTGTGTAAATTTTTGTGTTTCTTAGAATAAATATTTTCCATTTTATTGAAAGTCAGATGGCTCACCTTTTAAGAGGAGTTGGGTTTTACAGTATGTGATCACTTTATTTAGAGTTTCTTTTAGAAATGATTTTTGTCAGCCTGAGAAGGTAGGTCAGGCAGTTATAGTATTATGCTTATGCTTATTATAACAACTCCTAAACTAATTGTACTCGCAGAATACTGTTAAAGCTGTCAACTTCCAACTAATATTTCCCCACACTCTTATTATCATAGGCATTCTAGATCCATGATACAAATCAAAGAGAAAATCTATTCTGATGGATGAAATGATTACATGAGTATGTCCTATCCTTTCAGAATTACATTTAATGTTTTCATTGATGGACAAAGTTCCTAATGGGATAGAGCCAATGTTAAAAGACTTGGAGGAGCATATCATCAGTGCGGGCCTGGCAGATATGGTAGCAGCTGCTGAAACTATTACTACTGTAAGTTTTCCTCAATGACAATAATAAGTGTATATTGAGGTTATTTTGTAAGTGCAGGATCAGGTATTTAAACTAGTAATTGATGGTAAAGCAATGGTGTTGGAACACCTTTCCTAAGAAAAAAATATTTCAGAAAATTTTCCAAATTTTAAAGCTATAATGATTTATTAAAATTATGTTTATATTTTCTTATTTTTTGTGTATTAGTCTCTTTTTTAAAACTCATATTAATATAAAACACTTTATTTTTTAGGACTCTGAGAAGTATGTTGAGCAGTTACTTACACTATTTAATAGATTCAGTAAACTTGTCAAAGAAGCTTTTCAAGATGACCCACGATTTCTTACTGCAAGAGACAAGGTAATATTCCTGTATTTTAACACTGTTGTCATAATTTAATTGAAGTAAGAAACTTGCATCATTATGCTATTAAATTGCAAAGTAAAACTAGCAACTTATTTTTCAACAATGGAGGGGAACCATATTACATATGATTTCTTATATGCTTTTGTAAGGATTGGGTATGTTTGTGAACCAGAATTTAGCTAGAAATTAGCTCTCTTCCTCATTTTTTCAAGAATGTTTTCCTCTTAGAATATTACTGATTATTGAATTCCTACTCATCCTTTCCTTAAGACTCAGCTCAAAGTATACTTCTCTTGGAATTTCCTTGATACTCTGCTTCCTCCCACATCCTCCTCTCCCAAGCAGAGTTGATTTCCTTGTCCTATTTCCTTTCCTATGGCTCTTATGAGAGTTATATCACATTTATCCCTGTTTTCCATACCTTATTTCCCATCATTATAGTCTAGGATAATGATAATGAAACATAATATTATCCTTAAAGTTGTTTCTTTTTAAATGTCATAAACCTATCACTAGAAATTACCATTAGTTTTCCCACTCTTAAACAACCTGTCCTTACTTCCCAAGTAAAATATTTTTCTAGACTCTAAAAAGACAATCAGCTTTCTCCAGTAGCTTTTTAAAAATCACTGTTTTTAGATAGATAAATGGATAGAAAGGTACATAGATACATAGGTAAATAAAATATAGAAGGAATTTAAGGGAGTATGGAGGTAATAAGGTGGTTTGAAATATTAAATTGAATAGCCTGCAAAGGCTTTATTGAGGTGACATTCAGATTAAGATTGAAGTTGTTAAGAAATAAGTCACCTGGCTGTCTCAGGGAATAATGCTTTAGCCAGAAGGGGCAGCACTTATGAAGACTCTAAGGCAAGACTATACCTGTCATGTTCCAGAACCAGAGAAGAAAGAGATCATCGTGGCCAGAGTGGATTGAGTGAGGGGAAGAATAGTAAGAAATCAGAAATGGGTAGTCAGGGATAACAGGAGACCAGATCATCATAAGACTGTGAGAGCCATGGTAAGGAGTTTTATTTCTACTCTGAGTAGTATAGAAACTCATAGAAAGATCTTAAACTAAATGACAGGATCTAACTTAACGTTTTATCAGAATCATCTGTCTTGCTACAAAAAGAATAGGCTGAAGGAGGCAAGAGAAGAAGCAAGAATATGGGTTAAGAACCTACTTAAGTAATCAGTTAAGTAATGATGGAAGCGCGGCCCAGAAGGATAGTAGGTGGAGGTAGTCAAAAGTTGTTGGATTTTTCATGTGTTCTGAAAATAGAGTATATAGGACTTGGCACTGGAATCAGATGTGGAATGTGATCAAAAAGTTCAGTCAAGCATGACACTCAGATTTTCTGATCAGTTAAAAGTATATGCTTGCTGAGGTGAGGGAAGATGAAGACTTTGAAAGAAGCAGGTTTGGGGGAGGTGGTTGAAGAGAGACTAGGAACTTGGTTCTGGACAAAGTTAACTTTGAAATTTTTATTAAACATCCATATGGCAACATCAGATCTGGAGCGTAATGGAGGGGGTGGGCCTGCAAAAATAAATTTGGGACCTTCAGCATATAGGTGGTTTTTAAAGCTCTGACACTGGCTATATATAGTCTTCAAATTAAGAGTGAGGGTAGCAAAGAGAAGAAATCCAAGGATTGATCTGGGGCGTTCTAAAGTTAGTTATTGGAAAGATAGGAACCATCTTTCCTGAGGAGAGAGGAGAATGCTGTGCTAGAAAGCAAGTGGAAAACACTCTTTGCAGGAGGAGGGCATGGTTTGCTGTTTTAAAATCCTGCTGACAGGTCAGGTAAGAAGAGGGTCTAACCGACTGTGGTCTTCAGCTACATGGAGGTTGTGAGTGACTTTGACAAGAATGATTGATTGGAGTAGAAGTGTTGAAAGCCTGATTAAAACAGTTTCAAATAAGAATGGTAGTAGTGGAAACAATTCTCATAGCCATCAATAGTTCAGTGTTGAGTTCATGAATAGTTTTTAAAGTTTGGGACAAACTGTAGTATTTGCTATTTGAAGTACTATTTGTAATTGGCATATTACAATGTAACATTGGTCTTCATTTCCATCTTAAAACGCCTAAAAATGCCTAACAGGTTTTTAGATTTGTGAATTTTAGTTGAAATGTATTTTACGATGTTACTAAACCTGCAGAAATATTGAAATATTTCAGAGAACTTATTCACTGTACATTTAATTTATTTTATTTATAAAAGTTATGAACTGTAGAAAGTTTTACTTGTTGGGTCAAATGCTTGTTGCTTCAAATGCTTGTTGCATTTGAAGTGCTAGTTACAAGAAAATCAAATACCTTCAATGTATAAATGCTATTAAGTTTTTAAAGGACTCTGGAGTATAAGTAAGTTTGTTTAAAGAAATTTAGTCTGTTCAACTTGAAAAAAATAAATAAATAAAATTGGAAAAAAAAAAAAAGAATGATAGTAGTGAAATTAGTGACAGTGAGTTAGAGAATTATTCTAGAAGTTTAGCTTAAGGAGAGACAGAGAAATATGGGGCCGTAGCTGAAGGTGGACAAAGACAAGAGAGAATCTTTAAGATTTAAAATAATATATAGACATACTGAGGCTATAAAAACAATGGAGAAAAGGAAAATTGATGATGCTGCAGAAAGAGGAGGAAATTCTGATTACTTTGGTTTTCTCAATGAAATAGGAAGTCATATCATCAGCTGAGAATATGCATGCGGGAGGAAGTACTGGAGATTTGAAGAGAAAGGAGGTGATACGAAAATATTTTCTAGGAGACTGTGTGGACAAGAGAAAATGTTATGGTTATCAGGCCGCATTAAGACCTCACTTGAGAATAATGATAATCATAACATGAAAAGAGCATGTTGAAATCATTAACTTGAAAAATTCTATCATGCCAGATACATCATTTAAAAAAAAGCTAATTTGTGTTTTTTAGAATTAAAATAATTCCTCTAACTGTATTTTAAATATTAAAAATGAAGTTCATATCTTATTTTACATTATTTGCAGGCATATAAAGCAGTTGTTAATGATGCTACCATATTTAAACTTGAATTACCTTTGAAGCAGAAGGGGTGAGTGTTTTAATTCATATGTTTATAATTCTTGCATTTTACGGAGTGTGTTATATGTTATTGGATATGCATATGCAAAGTGCCCTATTTCCCTAACTCCATGAGGTTTATTTTTTGTTTTTTTAACTGTTATGATTTTGCTGCCTTTGATTGTTAAAAGCTCTTCCTTGATTTTAAATTTTATATTATCTCCTCTTGTGACCAAAGAATGTTGACCTTATTTTTTTAAGTTAAAAGTTTTGTTCTAAATCTTTCAGATTCTTTGCTTGTTTTTTCTTCCTCATTATTCACCAGTTACTTTATAACCTACAAAAGCATACAATAGGACTGTCTTCACCATGATGATTAAAAAAAGAGAAATTGCAACTAGTCCAGTGGCTAAGCTTCCACACTCCCAATGCAGGGGACTCAAGTTTGATCCCCTGGTTAGGGAGCTAGATCCCACATTCTGAAACTGAGTTCGCATGCCACAACTAAAGATCCTGCATGCTGCAACTAAGACCTGGCACATCCAAATAAATAAATAAATTTTTTCCAAAAGGATATAAATTTTAATTAAATGTTTATGTTACTATTTTTTTAAACTTATCTCTTGTTAGTGAGTTCTCATCTCAATTAAGATGGATTTATTCATGCTAACTGCTATTACAAAAAATCTGAAAATGAAAGTTTAATGATCTATTAATTAATCTGAGCTAGTTATAGTATCTTCAGAGTAGTACTGAGTAGCACTAAAAGTTAATTGGAAAAATGCTCTTTTGTAATTTTAAATAAATTATACATAATGTTAAAATACTTGAAAATAGGGCTTTGTTGTTTGTTTTGTCTAAATCATTTTCATTTTGTCTTTTGAGCCATATAAGTTATTTGAGTGCTAGTACAGTGGAAGACACCTAGGTCATACGCTTTTATAGTAATTGGCATTGTTTAGAAGGGCATTTGTTGTGCACTCTTTATAAATATGAAACACATAACCCTGCATCTTGGAGATTTCTTCTTATGAATACATAAAGGTCTTCCTTATTCTCCAGTTTCCACCTTTTTTCAGTGAAAATATTCAGACTTAAGAGTAAAGTCACCTCTGTTGCTTTATTAAATAATGTATCTCCCTGTATATCCATCAGTTAAATTTTTAAGTTCATTTCAAAAGAAGTTGCAAGCATCAGCAACCATTACTCCCTAAACATTTTATCATGCAGTCATTAATTGAATATTGTGTTTGTTTTGAGATAAAATTGACCTACAATCATATCCATAAATCTTGTGTTTAATTTTGTGAGATCTGACAAATGCCTACATCCCTATTAAAATAAACATTATTTTCATCATCCTTGAGAGTTACTTCATGTCTGTTCCCAATCAGTCCCACCCCTATCCCTACCTTCTTCCAGAAGGCAACTATTGTTCTGATTATTTCAACATAGGTTAGGTTTGCCTGATCTTGGACTACATATAAATTGAATTCATAAAATAGTGTATTATTTGTGTAAAACTTATTTTCAACTCAGCGTAATGTTTTTAAGATTTATCCATGTTTTTGTATATCACAGTGGTTTGTTTCCCGAAGTGGTTGTACTATTTTACACTCCCACTAGCATATGATTTTTTGATGGATTCCCACCAGTTTTTCATGTATTTTTTTTGGTATTCTTATATTTTTTGAGAATAAGGATTCAGTGGTATTCTCATACATCCAGAGTGACTGGGTGTATGTTCCGTTATCTCAGTATAGCTTTGTGTTGTTTTATTAACTGTGTTGTGTCTTGGTGAGGCCTGCGGAACCTTGTGTTGCAGCACACAGATTCAGTTGTGTGTGGGCTGCAGTGCACACAGCCTTCAGTAGTTGCGGCCATGGGCTTAGGTGCTCCGAGGCTTGTGGGACCTTCGTTCCCTGACCAAGGATCAAACCCAGGTCCCCTGCATCACAGGGCGGATTCTTAACAACTGGACCACCAGGAAAGTCCCCTAAATATATTTTTGATTCCCATTTTCCTCATGACTATTGATATTGAACAGTTTTTCATGTATTCTTTGGGTATTCTTACAGTTTTCTTTATAAAGTGTTCAGATTTTTTTGCCTGTTTATTATTGAGCTATGAGTTCTTACATATTCTGTATACCGGTCCTTTGTTATATGTGTGCTTTTCTTTTGTGGATTTTGCTGTGTTTTATCTAGTAAACCTCTGTCTACATCTACCACTGGGACAAGACGATAATCTTCTGTTTTCTTTTAGAAGCTTTGTATTTTATAGCTTTCACATTTAAATCTAAGAGCCACCTTAAATTGATATTTGTATATAGTGTAAGTTAGGGGTTAAATTTCATTTTTTTTCTGTATGGTGGCCAGTGGTTTCATCACCATTTATTGGAAATACTGTATTTTGGTACCTTTTATGAAGAATCAAGTGACTTAAAAATACGTATGTTTTTCTGGACTTTCTATTCTATTCCAGTGGATTAAATGAATATCCTTAGGCCATTTCAAATCGTTACGATTAATAGAGTTCTGCAAGAAGTCTAAAGTCAGCTGGTGTAACTTTGTTCTTTAATTTTCTTGAGTGCTTTTGATACTCTTTTGCTAGTATATAGAAATATGGTTGTTTTTTGTAAATTGATCTTATATTGTTACCTTGTTAAAGTTATTAGTTCTAGTAGTTCTATTATAGATTTTCTAAAATTTTCTATGTAAAAAATCATGCAGTCTCTGAATAAAAGAGTTATTTCTTTTTAGGGTTTGACACACTGGCTAGGATCATAAGTATAGTGTTGAATAGAAATAGTGAGAGTGGGCGTCCTTACCTTTTTCGGTAAGCTTTGAGGAAAAGCCTTAATACTTTGTCTCTAAGTACAAAGTTAGGTGAGGATTTTTCATAGGGTTGCTTTTTATTCGTAATTTGCTGGAACGTTTTGATGATGAATGGGTGTTGATTTACTATATGCTTTTTCTGTGTCAAATGACCATAAGGTTTTTCTTCCTTATTTTTTCTTTTAAGTATTTTAATTTATTTATATGACTGTGTCAGGTCTTAGTTGCAGCATGCGAGATCTTTCATTGCAGTGTGTGGGCTCAGTAGTTGCAGCACATAGGCTTAATTCCCCACAGAATCCCTGACCAGGGGTCGAACCGGAGTCCCCTGCATTGGAAGGCAGATCTTAGCCACCAGACTTCCGAGGAAGTCTCTTTCCTTACTCTTTTAACGTGGTGACATACTTTGATGGGGGTTGGATTGCTGAGGATTCTTGAAGAGAGATTTATTTAAAGGAATTGGCTTATGTAATTGTGTTATCTTGTGCTTAGTCGCTCAGTCGTGCCCAACTCTTGGCAACACCATGGACTGCAGCTTGCCAGGCTCCTGTGTCAATGGGGATTCTCCAGGCAAGAACACTGGAGTGGGTTGCCTTGCCCTCTTCCAGGGGATCTTCCCAACCCAGGGATCAAACCCAGGTCTCCCACATTGCAGGTGGATTCTTTACCATTCGAACCACCACAGAAGACCCTCCTTACTGTGTAATTGTAAAAGTAAAGTATTAGTTGCTCAGTCGTGTCCAACTCTTTGAGACCCCATGGACTGTAGCCCACCAGGCTCCTCTGTCCACAGGATTTTCCAGGCAAGAGTACTGGAGTGGGTCACCATTTCCTTCTCCAGGGTATCTTCCCGACCCAGAGATTGAACCCCGGTTTCCTGCCTTGCGGGCAGACTCTTTATCATCTGGTAGTTGTAGGAGTTGGTAAATCTGAAGTTTGTCGGGCAGACTAGCAGGCTGGAAATTCTTAATTCTACACTTGGCGCAGAATTTCTTCTTAGAAATCTCAATTCTGCTTTTTTCTTTTATATATATATATTGGAATATAGTTGATTTACAGTGTTGTGTTAGTTTCAGATGTATAGCTAACTGATTAACTTATATATGTACTGCACAATTGCACTAATCTCACATGCTGGTAAAGTAATGCTTAAAATTCTCCAAGCCAGCCTTCAGCAATACGTGAACCGTGAACTTCCAGATGTTCAAGCAGGTTTTAGAGAAGGCAGAGGAACCAGAGATCAAATTGCCAATATTGATGTATCATGGAAAAAGCAAGAGAGTTCCAGAAAAACATCTATTTCTGCTTTATTGACTATGCCAAAGCCTTTGACTGTGTGGATCACAATAAACTGGAAAATTCTGAAAGAGATGGGAATACCAGACCACCTTACCTGCCTCTTGAGAAACCTATTTGCAGGTCAAGAAGCAACAATTAGAACTGGACATGGAACAACAGACTGGTTCCAAATAGGAAAAGGAGTACATCAAGGCTGTATATTGTCACCCTGCTTATTTAACTTATATGCAGAAAACATCATGAGAAACGCTGAGCTGGAGGAAGCACAAGCTGGAATCAAGGTTGCCAGGAGAAATATCAATAACCTCAGATATGCAGATGACACCACCCTTATGGCAGAAAGTGAAGAGGAACTAAAGAGCTTCTTGATGAAAGTGAAAGAGGAAAGTGCAAAAGCTGGCCTAAAACTCAACATTCAAAAAACTAAGATCATGACATCCGGTCCCATCCCTTTATGTCAAATAGATGTGGAAACAGTGGCAGACTTTATTTTTCTGGGCTCCAAAATCACTGCAGATGGTGACTGCAGCCATGAAATTAAAAGACACTTTCTC
The DNA here is from genome assembly GCF_049115385.1 of Moschus berezovskii. Taxonomy (NCBI): domain Eukaryota; kingdom Metazoa; phylum Chordata; class Mammalia; order Artiodactyla; family Moschidae; genus Moschus; species Moschus berezovskii. The sequence goes on from NC_142473.1 coordinate 21,492,627, forward strand.
CTTGGAAGGAAAGTTATGACCAACCTAGACAGCTGATGCTGGGAAAGGTTGGGGGAGGGAGAAGAAGGGGACGACGGAGAATGAGATGGCTGGATGGCATCACCGACTCTGTGGACATGAGTTTGAGTGTACTTCGGGAGTTGGTGATGGACAGGGAGGCCTGGCGTGCTGTGATTCATGGGGTCGCGGAGAGTCGGACACAACTGAGCGACTGAACTGAACTGAACTGAACTGAGACAGCATATTAAAAAGCAGAGACATTACTTTGCCAACAAAGGTCCTTCTAGTCAAGGCTATGGTTTTTCCACTGGTCATGTATGGATGTGAGAGATGGACTATAAAGAAAGCTGAGTGCCGAAGAACTGATGCTTTTGAACTGTGGTGTTGGAGAAGACTCTTGAGAGTCCCTTGTACTGCAAGGAGATCCAACCAGTCCATCCTAAAGGAGATCAGTCCTAGGTGTTCAGTGGAAGGACTGATGTTGAAACTGAAACTCCAATACTTTGGCCACCTGACTCAAAGAGCTGACTCATTTGAAAAGACCCTGATGCTGGGAAAGATTGAGGGCAGGAGGAGAACGGGATGACAGAAGATGAGATGGTTAGATCGAATCACTGACTCGATGGACATGGGTTTGGGTGGACTCCGGGAGTTCAAAATGGACAGGGAGGCCTGACGTGCTGCAGTTCAAGGGGTTGCAAAGAGTCTGAGCGACTAAACTGAACTGATATATGTATATCCATTCTTTCTCAGACTTTTTTCCCACTTTGCTTATTACAGAATATTGAGTAGAGTTCCCTGTGCTTTAGAGTAGTTCCTTGTTAATTATCTATTTTATATATGCATGTGTGCGTGTTAAGTCGTAACCAACTCTTTGAGACCCTATGGACTGTAGCCTGCCAGGCTTCTCTATCCCTGGGATTCTCCAGGCAAGTGGGTTGCCATTTCCTCCTCTAGACAATCTTCCTAACCCAGGAATCAAATCCACATCTCTTATGTCTCTTGCACTGGCTGACAGGTTCTTTACCACTGTCACCACCTGGGAAGCCTCATTTTATATTCACTTTTCACTTACTTCACTTTCACTTTTCACTTTCACACATTGGAGAAGGAAATGGCAACCCACTCCAGTGTTCTTGCCTGGAGAATCCCAGGGACGGGGGAGCCTGGTGGGCTTTCATCTGTGGGGTCGCACAGAGTCGGACACGACTGAAGTGACTTAGCAGCAGCAGCAGTCTGTATATGTTTGTTTGTTTTATAATTTTGTCTGGTTGTTTTTGGCTGTGCTGGGTCTTTGTTGCTGTGTGGGCTTTTCTCTAGTTGCAGTGAGCGGAGGCTGCTCTCTAGTTGTGGTGCATGTGCTTCTCATTGCGGTGGCTTCTCTGGGCTCAGTATTGTTGCTCTCAGGCCCTAGAGCACATGCTCAGCAGTGGTGGTGCATGTGCTTAGTTGTTCTGTGGCATGTGGGATCTTACCAGACCAGGAATCAAACCCATGTCTCCTGCATTGGCAGGCGGATTGTTTACACCTGAGCCACTAGGGAAGCCCAGTAGTGTATATATGTTAATCCTAAACTCCTGGTTTATCCTTCCCCACCCACTTTTCCCCATTTATAATCATGTTTGTTTTCAAAGTCTGATTCTTTTTCTGCTCTGTGAATAAGTTCATTTGTATCTTTTTTTTTTTTTTAGATTTTACTTGTAAGTGGAATCATATGATATTTGTCTCTCTCTGACTTACTTCACTTATATGATAGATTCTAGGTCCATCCATGCTGCTGCAAATGGCATTATTTTGTTTTTTTATGGTTATGTAATATTCCATTGTATACATGTAACACATCTTCTTTATCCATTCCTCTGTCAGTTCAGTTCAGTCACTCAGTCATGTCAGACTCTTTGCGACCCCATGGACTGCAGCACGCCAGGCCTCCCTGCCCATCAGCAACTCCCAGAGCCTACTCAAGCTCATGTCCATTGAGTCAGTGATGCGATCCAACTACCTCATCCTCTGTCGTCCTCTTCTCCTCTTGCCTTCAATCTTTCTCAGCATCAGGGTCTTTTCAGATGAGTCAGTTCTTCATATCAGGTGGCCAAAGTATTGGAGTTTCAGCTTCAACATCAGTCCTTCCAGTGAACACTCAGGACTGATCTCCTTTGGATGGACTGGTTGGCTCTCCTTGCAGTCCACTCCTCTGTCAGTGGCCATTTACTTAGGTTCCTTCCATGTCCTAGCTATTGGAAATAATGCTGCAGTGAACGTTGGGTTGCTTGTATCTTTTTGAATTATGTTTTTTTCTGGATATATGCCCAGGAGCGGGATTGCTGGATCATATAGTAATTTTATTTTTAGTTTTTTAAGGACCCTCCATAACAGTTGTACCAACTTACATTCTCACCAACAGTGTAGAAGGGTTCTCCACAACCTCTCCAGTATTTATTGTTTATAGACTTTAGACATTTAAAAAAAATCATTTGTTTGCTGTGCTGGATCTTCGTTGCTGCACAGGCTTTCTCTAGTTGCATCAAGCAGGGGCTGCTCTCTAGTTGTGGTGCACAGGCTTCTCACTGCAGTGGCTTCTCTTGTTGCAGAACATGGACTCTAGGGTGCACAGGCTTCAGTAGTTGCAGCTTGTGGGTTCAGTAGTTGCGGCTTCCAGACTCTAGGGCACAGGCTCAAAAGTTGTGGCCCGTGGGCTTTTAGTTGCTCCATGAGATGTGGGATCTTCCCAGATCAGGGGTTGAATCCATGTCTCCTACAGTGGCAGACAGATTCTTTACCACTGAGCCACCAGAGAAGCCCTATTTGTAGACTTTTTGATGCTAACCATTCTGACTGGTGGTGTGATACCTCATTGTATTTCGATTTGCATTTCTCTAATAATTAGCCATATTAAGCATCTTTTCATGTGCTTTTTGGCCATCTGTTGTCTTTCGAGAAGTGTCTGTTTAGATCTTCTGCCCATTATTTGGGCTTCCTTGGTGGCTCAGACAGTGAAGAACCTGCCTGAAGTGCAGGAGACGCAAGTTCGATACCTGGATCAGGAGGATCCTCTGGAAAAGGGAATGGCTACCCACTCCAGTATTCTTGCCTGTGAAATTCCATGGACAGAGGAGCTTGGTGGGCTGCAGTCAGTCCATAGGGTCACAAAGAGTCGGACACGAATAAATGGCTTTCATTTCACTTCAGTTCAGTTCACTCTTTGGCTTCCCAGGTGGTGCTAGTGGTGAAGAACCTGCCTGCCAGTACAGGAGACATAAGAAATGTGGGGATCAAATCAGGAAGATCCCGTGGAGAGGGCATGGCAACCCACTCCAGTATTCTTGCCTGGAGAATCCCATGGACAGAGGAGCATGGTTGGCTATAGTCCATAGGGTCACAAAGAGTCAGACACAATTGAAGCAACTTAGTACACACACATGCCCATCATTTGATTAGGTTGTTTGTTGTTTTGATATTGAGCTGCATGAGCTATTTGTATATTTTGGAGATTAATCCTTTCTCAGTCACTTCATTTGCGAATATTTTCTCCCATTTTGTAGGTTGTCTTCATTTTGGTTATAGTTTCCTTTGCTATTCAAAAGCTTTTAAGTTTAATTAGGTCCCCCCCCCCTTTTTTTCCCCACTATTCTATGATGTAGATCCAGAAAGATCTTACTGCAGTTTATGTGGTTCTGCCTGTGTTTACGAGTTTTATAGTGTGTGGTCTTACATTTAGGTCTTTAATCCATTTGAGTTTATTTTTGTGTATAATGTTAGGAAGTTTTCTAATTTCATTCTTTCACATGTAGCTGTCCAGTTTTTCCAGCATCATTTATTGAAGAGACTGTCTTTTCTCCATTGTATATTCTTGCCTCCTGTGTCATAGATTAATCAACCATAGATGCATGGGTATATTTCTAGGCTTTCTACCCTGTTACATTGATACGTATTTCGGGGTGTGTGTGTGTGTGTGTGTGTGTGTGTTTTTATCAATATCGTGCCAGTACAATATTGTTTGATGACTGAACTTTGTAGTATGGTCTGAAGTTAGAGAGCAGGAAGCCTGATTCCTTCATTTCCACTTTTCTTCCTCAGGAAACATTGCATTTTTTTAAGGAAATATTTAACCAAGGTTGAATTCTTGGCATAAATTCTACTTGGTGATGCTGTATTAATTCTTTTTGTATATTCCTGGATTTAATTTACTTATGTTCTGTTAAATATTTTTGTTTATATTGGAGAATGATTTACCTCTTTCTGGCCTTTGTGCCTTGTATAATTTTCATTTTTGTGATATCTTTATTGTTTTCTGATTTTAGGATTATGTTGGCCTCATAAAAAGGGTTGAGAGTTATTCTCTCCTTTTGTAGGTTTTAAAAGAAATAGGTTAATTGGTATTACTGCTTAAATGTTTGGTAGAATTCATTGGTAAAACCATTCGGGCTGGGAGTTTTCTCTGTGGGCGGATACTGATTACAAGTTCAGTTTCTTTAATACAGGGCTCTTCAAATTTTTAAATTTAATCTTGTTTTAGTTTTGGTTGTGCTTTTTAAGGCATATTTTTTCTCAGTTGTCAAAATAATATACACAAAGTTGGAAGTTTCATTATCTTTTTCTCTTTGAAAATATATTAAAACTTTTTTTCCAGAACTGTTTGAGAGTAAGTTGTTCATTATTCCAAGTACAGTTGTGTATATTTTCTACAAATATAATCCCAATACAACTATCAAAATAATTAGAATTGACTTTGATGCATAATAACCATCTACTCAGATCACTTTAAGCTTATTGACCTTATTGTATTCTTTGTAGCAGAAGGATCCAGTACAGAATCATGTTTTACATTTAGTTGTTACATACCTTTTTCTTTGGTCTGGAAACATCTCTCCTTTGACTCTTGTTACCTTGAGATTTTTGAAGATTACAGTCCAGATTTTTTGCGGGATGTTCCTTAGTTTGAGTTAATCTGATGGGTTGGTTTTTTTTTTTTTTAAGATTCAGGTTTGCATCTTTGGCAGAAGTGAAAGTCTGTTATTCTTACTGCATTTTTTGTTTTTGTTTTAGCCATGCCACATGGCTTATGGAATCCTAGTTCGTCAACCAGTAATTGGCCCTTGTCAGTGAAAGGGTAGAGTCCTAACTAACCACTGGACCACCAGGGAATTCCCTTACTGCATCTTATCTAAACGAAGGGTGCATGATTTTGATTTATTTATTTGATTTATTTAGTTTGGTTACCTGATTAAGTTGGTGCCTGCCACACTTCTCCACTCAGTTATTTCCTTTTCTTTTTGTAATCAGGTATTTGTTGACAAGTACTTTATAACTATGTAAAGATTCCATCAGTTCAGTTCAGTTCAGTCACTCAGTCGTGTCTGACTGTTTGCAACCCCATGGATTGCAGCACGCCAGGCTTCCTTGTCCATCACCAACTCCCAGAGCTTGCTCAAACTCATGTCCATTGAGTCAGTGATGCCATCCAAACATCTCATCCTCTATCATCCCCTTCTCCTCCTGCCTTCAATCTTTCCCAGCATCAGGGTCTTTTCGGATGAGTCAGTTCATCACATCAAGTGGCCAGAGTGTTTGAGCTTCAGCTTCAGTATCAGTCCTTCCAATGAATATTCAGGACTGATTTCCTTTAGATCTCCTCATTGCTTGTTAAATTTTCAGTTTGTACATTGTTTTATCATCTCAGTATGGATGCAGTTTACTATTACTGTATTTATTCAGTGGGTTCTCTGTTCTTTTTTGAGGCAGGGTGCTGTGCCACACGGCTTACAGGATCTCAGTTCCCAGGCCATGGCAGTTAAAACCCTGAATCCTAACCACTAGACCACCACGGAATTCTCATTTTGTTGTTGTGATTGTTCAGTTGCTAAATTGTGTCAACTCTCTACAACTCCATGGACTGAAAGATGCCAGGTTCCTCTGTCCTCCACTATCTGCCAGAATTTGCTCAAATTCATGTCATTGGGTTGGTGATGCAGTCTAACCATTTCATTCTCTGCTACCCTCTTCTCCTTTTGCCTTCAATCATTCCCAGCATCAAGGTCTTTTCTAGTGAGTTGGCTCTTCACGTCAGGTGGCCAAAGTATTGGGGCTTCAGCTTCAGCCTCAATCCCTCCAATGAATTATTCAGGTTTGATTTTCTTTAGGATTGACTGGTTTGTTCTCCTTGCAGTCCAAGGGACTCTCAAGAGTCTTCTCCAGCACCACAGTTCAAAAGCATCAAATCGTCAGCGATCATCCTTCTTTTTTGTGGTCCAGCTCTCACATCTGTACATGACTACTGGATAAACCATAGTCTTGACCATACCGACCTTTGTCAGCAGTAATGTCTCTGCTTTTTAATATGCTGTCTAGATTTGTCATAGCTTTACTCCCAGGCAGCAAGTGTCTTTTAAATTCATGGCTAGAGTCAGTGTCCGCAGTGATTTGGGGACCCGAGAAAACAAAATCTGTCAGTGCTTCCACTTTTTCTCCCTCTATTTGCCATGAAGTGGTGGGACCAGATGCCATGATTTTAATTTTATTCATGTTGAGTTTCAGGCCAGCATGTTCACTCTCCTCTTTCACCCTCAACAAGAGATTCTTTAATTCCTCTTCCCTTTCTGTTTTTAGAGTGGTATCATCTGCCTATGTGAGGTTGTTGATATTTCTCCCAGCAGTCTTAATTCCAGCTTGTGATTCATCCAGCCTGACATTTTGCATGATGTACTCTGCATAGAAGTTAAATATGTAGGGTGACAATAAAAGCCTTGCCATACTCCTTTCCCAGTTTTGAACTAGTCAGTTGTTCTGACTGTTGCTTCTGACCTTTATACAGGTTTCTCAGAAGACAGGTAAGGTGCTCTGGTACTCCCATCTCTTTAAGAATTTTCCACAGTTTTTTGAGATCCACATAGTCAAAAGCTTTAGCATAGTCCGTGAATCAGAAGTAGATGTTTTTCTGGAACTCCCGTAATTTATTTTTTATTTTCATTTTCAAATTATCCTAGGTTTCACAGTGGCAACTGGTTTCTGAGTCCTTTTAATAGTAAATTCTTCCTTTCTTTTTGGCACGTGAGGTTTCCAGATTCATTTTGCCATTTACCTTGCCTGGTCTCAGGATTAGCCATTTTGACAACTTTGACAAAGTCCTAGTTGATTTTAGTGGATGTTGATATTTAATGAGCAAAATCTGGTGCTGGGTGTGTTCATTGGTATTGTGGCGTCACTGGTCTAGTCCCCTCAGTTGGCAAACTAGGGTGGAGATACACAGAAGCATTTGAAAGTATAGTACCTGGCCTTGTTTTTTGTGGATACACACCCACCCTGCTAAGGCTCTGACTCCCCCAACTGGGCTGCCCCCTACATGAATGCCTTCCTCATCCAACTGGAGCCTTAACACTTCCCCTTTTACCTTTCCTTTGCATGGACACCCTCCTTACCTATTTGTTCTCTCATACTCCATACCTGGCCACTCCTTCTCATCGATATACCCCTTGTCTGTTTGGTCTTTGACGCCTGAATGCTAGTCCTTTCTAGTGGACATCTAATTTGCCAAGCTTAGGCTCTAACACTGCATGCAAGGCTTTAAACCCTGTAAAGATGGCTCTTCTACTCTGCTTGGGCTTTCATTTTCTTGGTTGTTTATTTCTAGGTATATTTTTCTTTTGGATGTTACTGTAAATGAAATTGTTCTTTTAATTTCCTTTGGACTGTTCACTGCTGGTGTATGAAAGCACAACTAATTCTTGTGTGTCAATCTTATACCCTGCAACTTTGCTAATAAATTCATTCATTGACTTTAAGTAGCTTTCTTGTGGGTTCTTTAATAACTTTGTATAAGGTCATGACATCTGTTACTAAAGACACTTTTATTTTTCTTTCTAATTTGAAAGACTTTGTTTGTTTGTGGCTAATTGCTCTAACTGGAAATTCCAGCTCTAGATAGTGATGAACAGCAGTGGTGAAAGTGAACATCCTTCTCATTTTTGCTTAGCATGTTATCTGTAGTTTTCTTTTTTATAACTTTGTTATTCTTAATAAAAAGCATGGTGTTATGACTGGTAGATACAGCATGTGCATGCTAAGTTGCTTCAGTCATTTCTGACTCTACAACCCTAGGGACAATATCCTGCCAGACTCTTCTGTCGATGGGATTATCCAGACAAGGCTACTAGAGTAGGTTGCCATGCTCTTTTCCAGGGGATATTCCCAACCCAGGGATTGAACCCACGTCTCTTTTTTTGCATTGGCAGGCAGGTTCTTTACCTCTAGCACCACCAGGAAAGCCCAGATACAGCATAGTTTATTTAATTTATCCTTTATTTATACACTAAGTAGTTTCTGATACTTTGCTATTTATTAATAGTGTTCCAGAGGATAATATTGTATATATCCCATTTTTTGTTTCTATACTCTAAATTCCCAGAAGTGGGGATTACTGGGTTCCTCTTTATTTTTTTTATTCTAAGGTGACCATGTCCTATCTTTAGCTCTAGGAAAACTTCTCTGGAATAAAATGAGTATTGTTAGCTTATTTGGGCAGCAGAACATGAGTGTTGGGGCTATTGGAGGTGCTTAAAGTAATTCATTTCTAGGAGAATAAAGCTGCTAGAAGCATCCAGGTTATTTGGAAGACTCACTTCTGAGGAAGACTATAGTAATCATGGTTAGGCAATGCTTCCACTGAGAACAAGCAGGAGAGTCAGGTAAACTTAGAAAATAGTTATTTTAATATTATCAAAGAGCTACAGAAGCAACTAGAACAAACTACTCAAAAGTTATATAAATGAGGGATAACCTTTCAGAAATTAGCTGAGTCTTTGTAGCTGTGTTTCAAAGAAGTAACTGAGAATCTAGATTTAGCTTAGACTAAGACAGGGAGGCCTGGTGTGCTGTGATTCGTGGGGTCGCGGAGAGTTGGACACGACTGAGCCACTGAACTGAACTGAAGCAGTACTGCTAGGGGACAGTAGAGCTTTTGGTTGTCACACAGTATAGAATGACAAAACCCACTAGACTCTCAACTGAAAGCACAGAAGGAACATTCCTTAGATTCATTGGCTAACCAAATGTAGACCGATTTTTAGCAAAACTACAAGTCATCATCCTTGACCAAAATAGTTTGATTGGGTTAAAGTCATCAACCTTTTCCATAGCAGAACAAAGGGTGAACACACTATTAATGGAAGATAAACATCATCTGGTGCCCTGGCATGCTGCAATCCATGGGGTCCCAAAGAGTTGAATACAACTGAGCGACTGAGCTGAACTGGTGGCGCCTCTGTGATTATTTTTTTTAGTTGAATTACAGTTGATTTGCAATGTTGTGTAAATTTCAGGTGTACAACAAAGTGATTGTTACACATATATATTTTTTTCAGATTCTTTTCCCTATAGATTGCTACAAAACATTGTGTATGGTTCCCTGTGCTATACAGTATGTCCTTGTTGGTTATCTGTTTTATATATAATAGTTCAGTTCAGTTGCTCAGTCGTGTCCAACTCTTTGCGACCCCATGAATCACAGCACGCGAGGCCTCCCTGTCTATCACCAGCTCCTGGAGTTCACTCAACCTCATGTCCATTGAGTCAGTGAAGCCATTCAGCCATCTCATCCTCTGTTGTCCCCTTCTCCTCCTGCCCCCAATCCCACCCAGCATCAGAGTCTTTTTCAGTGAGTCAACTCTTCGCATGAGGTGGCCAAAGTATTGGAGTTTTAGCTTCAGCATCAGTCTTTACAATGAACACCTAGGACTGATTCCCTTTAGGATGGACTGGTTGGATCTCCTTGCAGTCCAAGGGACTCTCAAGAGTCTTCTCCAGCACCACAATTCAAAAGCATCAATTCTTTGGCGATCAGCTTTCTTCACAGTCCAACTCTCACATCCATACATGACCACGGGATAAACCATAGCCTTGACTAAGAAGGACCTTTGTTGGCAAAGTAATGTCTCTGCTTTTTAATATACTGTCTAGGTTGGTCATAACTTTTCTTCCAGGGAGTAAGCGTCTTTTAATTTCATGGCTGCAGTCACCATCTGCAGTGATTTTGGAGCCAAAAAAAATAAAGTCTGACACTGTTTCCACCGTTTCCCCATCTATATGCCATGAAGTGTGGGACCAGATGCCATGATCTGTTTTCTGAATGTTGAGCTTTAAGCCAACTTTTTCACTCTTCTCTTTCACTTTCATCAAGAGGCTTTTGAGTTCCTCTTTACTTTCTGCCATAAGGGTGGTGTCATCTACATATCTGAGGTTATTGATATTTCTCCCGGCAGTCTTGATTCCAGCTTGTGCTCCTTCCAGCCCAGCGTTTCTCATGATGTGCTCTGCATATAAGTTAAATAAGCAGGGTGACAATATACAGCCTTGACGTACTCCTTTTCCTATTTGGAACCAGTCTGTTGTTCCATGACCAGTTCTAACTGTTGCTTCCTGACCTGCATACAGGTTTCTCAAGAGGCAGGTCAGGTGGTCTGGTATTCCCATCTCTTTCAGAATTTTCCACAGTTTATTGTGATCCACACAGTCAAAGGCTTTGGCATAGTCAATAAAGCAGAAATAAATGTTTTTCTGGAACTCTCTTGCTTTCTCCATGATCCAGCAGATGTTGGCATTTGATCTCTGGTTCCTCTGCCTTTTCTAAAATCAGCTTGAGTATCTGGAAGTTCACGGTTCACGTATTGCTGAAGCCCGGCTTGGAGAATTTTGAGCATGACTTTACTAGCGTGTGAGATGAGTATGTATATGTTAATCCCAAGCTCCTTATTTACCTCTCAGCCCGTCCCTGCCCCGATTCTTTATATGCAGTGCCTAGTATTCAGTGCGACATTACTACTCCTATGATGGCAGAGAAATTTATGGTCAACTAAGAGAAAAATAATTTTAGATGCAGACTCTCAGATGACTCCATATTAGAGTTAGCAGATAAGGACTTTAAAATAATTAAGATTAGGACTTCCCTGGTTGTCCAGTGAATGAGAGTTCGCCTGCCATGTAGGTGACTTGGGTTCAATTTCTGATCTGGGAAGACTGAAGATTTTACATGTCGTGGGGCACCTAAGCCTGTGCGCTTAACTACTGAGTCCATTCTCTAGAGACCCCAGGCCGCACCTGCTGAAACCCATGCACCTAGAGCCTTTGCTCCAGAACAAGAGAAACCACCCCTTTGAGTAGCCCGTATATTGCAACTAGAGAGTAGCCCCAACTTGCTGTAACTAAAGAAAGCCCACAGACAGCAACAAACACTCAACACAGCTGAAAATAAATAAACAAATAGATAAAAAATATTTTTTAAAAATAATTAAGATTGATAGGTTAACCACAGTGATATATACGACTAACACCCACTAGGATGACTGAAGTTAAAAGATGTTAATAGGTGTTGGTGATGATGTGGAGAGAAATTGGAATCATGTAGAGTTGGTGTGTAGCTACTATGGAAACAGTATTGTAGTTCTTCAAGAAGTTTAACATAAAGTTAACAGGTGAGCCACAGTTCCACCCCTTATATATACCCAAGAGAAAAGAAACTGCATCTGCTAGAAACCTGGGAGATCAATGTTCACAGCAGCATTATTCTTAATAGCCAAAAAATGGAAAGAAGGCAAGTGCCCATTATCTGATGAAAGGATAAGTAGAATGTGATTTTTCTATGCAATGGAAATATTATTTAGTTACAAAAGGAAGGAGATTCTGATATATCCTACAATATGAGTGAAACCTTGATAATATTGTACTAAGTGAAATGAGCCAGTCACAAAAAGAAGCATTTTCTATGATTCCACTTACACAAGGTAGCTAGGATAGGAAAAGTTATTGATACAGAAAGTAGAATAGATGTTTCCAGGGACTGGGGATAAGAAGGAATGGAAGATTATTATCTACAGGGTTTCTGTTTGGGATAATGAAAAGGTTCTAGACATAGTGATGATATTTGCAGAACATTGTGAGTATGCTTAATGCCCCTAAACTGTACACTTAAAATGGCTAATATGTTAAATCTTTTGACCATGTTTAAAAGTAGAATTTTTTTGAAGGAATGAACAGATATGTGCTATCATCTGAATGATTCGTAAAAACATCATCCTAAGTAAGAGATATCAGTCACAAAAGGGCACATATTATATGATTGCATTTATAGATGTCCAGAAGATACAGAAAGCAGATTAGTAATAACCACGGACTGAGAGGCAGGCATCGCTGGAGAATGAGATTTGACTATAATAAGTATGGGCTTTCTTTTTGGAGTAATGAAAATGTTTTAAAATTTTATTTTAATGATAGTTGTACAACCTTGTGAATATACTTTTAAAAAACACTGGGGTGCACACTTTCAATGGATAAATTGTATGGTATGTGAATTATATCTCAGTAATAATCTTAAATAGATCATAAATAATAAACACTAAATAATATATTGGATAATTAATAGACAGGTGGAAATCGTTATCTGAGTAAAGGTGAAATATCTATAACAATATGTAATTGGAATAATAGAGAAAGGAAAAGGAGGCTTGAGCTGTTGACCAAAATTTTTCCAAGTTGAGAAAGACGCCAACTTAATAGCCAAACATCTCTCTTTGATTCCCAAACATAATAGCTACAAATTAAACCATTCCTAGGGACATCATACTAAAACAGCTAAAAACTGGAAACAGAACAAAACACTAAACATCTAGAGAGCAGGGAGAATGACACAGTACCTTCGAAGAAACAACAATAAAATACTTACAATTGTTTTCTCAACCTGTTGAATTGAAAGAAGGGAGATAGACCACTCAGCTATTATAGTAGTTCACACAAAAGCTAGGCATTGGCAGTGCAAATAGATCGGAGGAGATGAATAGATCTTGTGAAGTAAGTTAGTGGCCTTCAGACTGGCTGTTTCTCCCTCAAGAGATATAGAAGGAATTCCCAAAAGTATGCCAGTGTAGATACTGTTCAGGAAATCACTTTCTGAAATTGAGCCCTCTGGTGGAGGTATCATTGCAGTTTCTCCTTTCTACTTCTTTCTAGAATTACTCTTCCCTGTTTTGTAAAGAAAGGAATATTTTGAAGTATTGGTATTATTGTACAGAAGATGAATTTCTGATGACTAGGTATTATATCCTTTTGCAAGACGACTTCTAATTATTTGGTTTTAACACAGTTGATGACTTAATTTGATCCATTATTAAAAGTAACTTTTTTTTGTTAGATCAGTATGTGTTTTTTAACAATAATTCAGGAAATGGTCAATGAATTGAGTAACGTTGTAAGGAAAAATTCTTCTAGTACTATCTACTTACTTATGTGAATACGATTTTTTAGGGAAAAGACATTAATTTATAAACATAAATTTAGAAGTAAGGAACTTCCCTAGTGGTTAAGAATCCACCTTGCAATGCTGAGGAAATGGGTTTGATCCCTGGTTGTGGAACTAAGGTCCTGCAAACAGAGCAGCTAAGCCCACATGCCATAACTAGAGTTCATGTGCCGTGAGGAAAGATCCTACATGATGCAACAAAAATCCCACATGCTTCAACTGAGACTTGAAGCAACCAAATAAATATTAAATATTTATATATTTTTTTAAAGTAGAAGTAGGACTTCCAGGTGGTCTACTGGTTAAGAATCTGCCTGCCAATGCAGAGAGCACAGGTTCGATCCCTGGTCCAGGAAGATTTCCACATGTCACAGTAAGGGGCAAAGCCAATGCAAAACAACTATTGAGCCCACATGCATTAGAGCCCATGCTCCACAGCAGGAGAAGCCACCACAATGAGATGCCCTCACACTGCAGCTAGAGAAAGCCTGTGTGCAGCAGTAAAGACCCAGCACAGCCATGAATAATTTTTTTTTAAGTAGAAGTAAAATTGATCATTCCTGAGTTTATAATTGGAAGGGGAAAAAAGTTTCATCTACTTCATTAGACAAAAAAATTTTGCACATGCATGTTTTATACACATGCACAATATAATTATGTTGTTTTGTTATGTTGTGTACTTACAATTTCTGATAACAGTTGAATTTTGTATATATACAATCTTAACATGTTGAATTTAAATTTATTTACATATATAGCTTAGAGAAGTAAGGTAAAGAATAAAAGACTTTGAAGCATAAAATACAATACACTGGTTTTAAAGTTTTGTTGGGAAAGTGAAATAGTGATATAAGTTCATCGTTTAAGGAAAGTTTGTTTATAGTTTTTTTTTTAATGGATAATGATAGATATATCACTGTTAAATTTAGGTTACATTTGATATGTTTTAAAGAGTGAAGTAACAGTTTTATTTTAACGTATTTTTAATTGATGTTCTGAATCAGGTCAGTAAAAAGCAGAAGAGGATGTTGTGTGACATCTTGCAAATAAATTGAACACTGAGTGCTTTAAAAAAAAAAGTTTTAATTTTTAACTTATACGTATACAAGGCTTCCCTGATAGCTCAGTTGGTAAAGAATCCACCTGCAGTGCAAGAGACCCTGATTCTATTCTTGGGTCGGGAATATCCGCTGGAAAAGGGATAGGCTACCCACTCCAGTCTTCTTGGGCTTCCCTTGTGGCTCAGCTGGTAAAGAATCTGCCTGCAATGTGGGAGACCAGGGTTTGATCCCTGGGTTGGGAAGATTCCCTGGAGGAGGAAAAGGCTACCGCTCCAGTATTCTGGCCTGGAGAATTCCATGGACTGTATACTCCATGGGGTCGCAAAAAGTCAGACACGACTGAGCGACTTTTGCTGTGAATATACAAGGATTTACACAGTTTTCAATACTATTTTAGCAGTATCTGAATAAAATCTTTTAAAGATTATTGGCAAAGCTGCCTCTTGAATGAGACTAGGAAGCATGTAGGTCACAAAATTCAAGGAGGTCTCTCTCAGTGTTCTGTAAGTGTACTTACAGGAACCCAAGAGTGAGTGCCTTCTTGAGCTATGCCGTCTCAGTGCAGACTTCCTCACCCTAGTCCCATTGGATTTATACAACATAACAAATCTGTGAAAAATTGGCTTTAGAAAAAATATTTTCAGATTCAATCATTTTTAATCACCTGCTTTTAATTTGTTTTTTAGGGTGGGATTAAAAACTCAGCCTGAATCAAAATGCCCTGAGCTGCTTGCCAATTACTGTGACATGTTGCTAAGAAAAACGCCATTAAGCAAAAAGCTAACCTCTGAAGAGATTGAAGCAAAGCTTAAAGAAGTGGTACGTAATTTTTTCTAACTTCAGATTTGTAATTACCTTTGAATTTATGTTTTGATTTTAAAGCTTTCTGTGATAGCATCAGTTTTTCTTTAAAGTATATACCTATAAGCAACTAACATGAAATTTTGCCAGTAAAGACCTCTTTGTTTTTTTACTGAAAATTTTATACTATAGCTGCCAGAAAAGGAAATAGCATTTAATTCTTCCCCTTTCCTGATTCTTTTTTAAAAGTCATTTAAATTCTAACTCCTATTAAAGGACAGCAAAAGGAAAAACAGAGCTAACTGGTGGTGTTTGGATTCCCAATTGGGAGACTGGGAGTTTTTCACTTCTTTTTGTGAGGGCCCAAAATAGATAACCATGGATAAATGAATATTGATAAAAAGTTAGTTATCTCTGCTTGTTATTGTAATATGATATAAGCCAAGGACATCAAAGAGGAAAAACTTACTAAGTGAAGATGTAGATAAAGTATAGACAAAAAGGATTAGAAAGGGAATACCCTACCATTTCATGCCAGTCAGAATCGCTGCTATCCAAAAGTCTACAAGCTATAAATGCTGGAGAGGGTGTGGAGAAAAGGGAACCCTCTTATACTGTTGGTAGGAATGCAAACTAGTACAGCCACATGGAGAACAGTGTGGAGATTCCTTAAAAAACTGGAAATAGAACTGCCGTATGACCCAGCAATCCCACTGCTGGGCATACACACCAAGGAAACCAGAATTGAGAGAGACACGTGTACCCCAGTGTTCAGTGCAGCACTGTTTTTAATAGCCAGGACATGGAAACAACCTAGATGTCCATCTGCAGACAATGGATAAGAAAGCTGTGGTACATATACACAATGGAGTATTACTCAGCAATTAAAAAGAATACATTTGAATCAGTTCTAATGAGGTGGATGAAACTGGAGCCAATTATACAGAGTGAAGTAAGCCAGAAAGAAAAACACCAATACAGTATACTAACGCATATATATGGAATTTAGAAAGATGGTAATGATAACCCTGTATATGAGACAGCAAAAGAGACACAGATGTATAGAACAGTCTTTTGGACTCTGTGGGGAGGGCGAGGTTGGGATGATCTGACGGAATAGCAATGAAACATGTATATTATCATATGTGAAACGAATCTCCAGTCCAGGTTCAGTGCATGATACAGGATGCTTGGGGCTGGTGCGCTGGGATGACCCAGAGGGATGGAAGGGGGGTTCAGGATGGGGAACACATATATACTCGTGGCAGATCCATGTCAACGTATAGCAAAACCAATACAATATTGTAAAGTAAAATAAAAAAAGATAAAACTAAAAAAAAAAAAACAAAAACGGAATACCCTGGTGGTTCAGTGGTTAGGAATTGCCTCTTTCACTGTCTGGGCCCAGGTTCAATCTCTGGTCAGGGAACTAAGACCCACCAAGCTGCACAGCACAGCCAAAAAGTGGGGTGGAGTGGTGGTTAGAGTCAGAATAAAATGAAGAAGAAATATAGAAGAAAAAAATATAGGGGGGAACCACTGATTTTCATATAAAGTTTTGTCACATTTTATATAAAATCTCAAAAAGTCATGTTTCTAGGAACTAAAAGGTTATTCGGTTGTAGTCTCAAGTTTGCTAACTTCTTAAGTATTAGTCTATCAGGACTAGTTGTTTTTCAGAGATGGGCAATTTAGTAGGCCTCTATCTGTATATGCTTATATAAATTTCTGAATTTTGACAACAGGGCATATAGAAAGGTCCAAGTGAGAGAAGAATGGCTAAGAGTGTATGTAAATTGAAAATAACTTTGTTTTTCTGTACAGCTCTTGGTACTTAAATACGTACAAAACAAAGATGTTTTTATGAGATATCACAAAGCTCATTTGACACGACGTCTTATATTGGACATCTCTGCTGATAGTGAAATTGAAGAGAATATGGTAGAATGGCTAAGAGTAAGTAAAATTTTTAAAACTATTTGATTTTCTTAAGATAGCATATGGTTCATATGTATTTGTTAATAATGAATTTTGGTGATATTTTAATACTGCAGAAATAGGGAACATTTTATAAGAATATAGCATCAATTATATAAAATAAAATATATTTTGTTAATAAAGAGCAAAGTGCCTTTGCTCTTCCTTTGCTTCTGTTGTTTCACTCTTTTGTATCTCTACCCTCATTGAACTATTAAATAAGCTAAAGGACAAATCATTTCAATTTTAAGATGTGTTTAGTACTACATATTTAGCCATTGAGGTGTTTGTAAATAAATACACCTATAAAGGACAAAGAACCACTACATAAAATGTGATGGCTTATTTATGTTAATCAGTACTAATTATGGTAAAATTCCCATATTAAAATGCTTTAAATCTGTTCCTTTCAGTTCATTTTAGTGGAATTTGAGTTATATTAGCATACTATAAGTGAATGTCTTTCATTTATACACATGATGTTATATAATATTATATTAATATATGATAATAAAATGTGTATAATTCTATGTATGTATGTATTATATATATATGCTGCTGCTACTGCTGCTAAGTCACTTCAGTCGTGTCCGACTCTGCGTGACCCCATAGACGGAAGCCCACCAGGCTCCCCCGTCCCTGGGATTCTCCAGGCAAGAACACTGGAGTGGGTTGCCATTTCCTTCTCCATTATATATATATACTTTCCATTTAAGTGTATTTCACATTGAAGATTTGCAGATAGTCCTGCTTTGCATGGTAGTGTGGCATAGTGAAAATTACTGTGCAGGTTATCTTAATACTAACAATCACTGGGGAATTATTGTGCCCAGTGTTTTATGACTTAGAAATTTTTGTCAAAATATTAGAAATTCTTACTGTTATAAATCATAGAAAAAAGAAAAATTAGTAAAATTAACATGTATTTAGTATACCATGTAAATATTTAAAACAAACTTTCAAATTTAAAGTATTTTTTTCTTTGTAAAAGTCTTAAAGAGTAGTTAGGAAAGTATCTGAAATTCACATGTCTGATATTGTATCTAAAACATATAAAGAACTCTTACAACCGAACAGTGAAGACAAATCAGTTAAAAATGGAAAAAGTATTAGAATAGACATTTTCTCACAAAGATATGCAAATGTCTAATAAGTGCATGCAAAGATGTTCAGCATCATTAATCAGTAGAGAAATGCAAATCAAAGCCACAATAAAATGCCACATTACTTCCACTGGGATAGCTGAAAATTCAGACCATAACAAATATTGGCGAGGAGGAGAAGAAATTGGAACCCTCATGCATTGCTGATAGGAGTGTAAAATGGTGCAGCCACTTTGGAAAACTGACAGTTTCTCAGAAAGCCAAACATAGTGTTGACGTGGCAATTCTACTCCTAGATAATTCCACCTATGAGAAATAAAAACATATGAACACATAAAAACTCGTACATGAATGTTCATAGCATCATTATTCATAATAGCTAAAAAGTGAAAATAACCCAAAGGTCAGTCAGCTGATAAATAGATAAAATATGGTTTGCTGCTAAGTTGCGTCAGTCGTGTCCGACTCTGTGCAACCCCACAGACGGCAGCCCAGCAGGCTCTGCCATCCCTGGGATTCTCCAGGCAAGAATACTGGAGCGGGTTGCCATTTCCTTCTCCAAAATATGGTTTAGTCTACTGTGGCTCGGATCATGAACTCCTTATTGCCAAATTCAGACTGAAACCATATTTCACTAATATGGTTTCACTGAGTTCACTAAACCATATTTTAGTCTAATATAATGGAATGGTCTAGTGGTTTTCTCCACTTTCTTCAATTTCAGTCTGAATTTGGCAATAAGGAGTTCATGAACCGAGCCACAGTCAGCTCCCGGTCTTGTTTTTGCTGACTGTATAGAGCTTCCCCATCTTTGGAATCAAAGAATGTAATCAATCTGATTTCGGTGTCGACCATCTGGTGATGTCCATATGTAGTCTTCTCGTGTTGTTGAAAGAGGTTGTTTGTTATGACCAGTGCGCTTTCTTGGTAGAACTCTATTAGCCTTTGCCCTGTTTCATTCTGTACTCCAAAGACAAATTTGCCTGTTACTCCAGGTGTTTCTTGACTTTGCATTCCAGTCCCTTATAATGAAAAGGACATCTTTTTTGGGTGTTAGTTCTAGAAGGTCTCGTAGGTCTTCATAGAACTGTTCAGCTTCTTCAGCGTTACTGGTCAGGGCATAGACTTGGATTACTGTGATATTGAATGGTTTGCCTTGGAAATGAACAGAGATCATTCCGTCGTTTTTGAGATTGCATCCAAGTACTGCATTTTGGACTCTTTTGTTGGCTATGATGGCTACTCCATTTCTTCCAAGGGATTCCTGCCCACAGTAATAGATATAATGGTTGTCTGAGTTAAATTCACCCATTCCAGTCCATCTGAGTTCACTGATTCCTAGAATGTCTATGTTCACTCTTGCCATCTCCTGTTTGACCACTTCCAATTTGCCTTGATTCATGGACCTAACATTCCAGCAATATTGTTCTTTATAGCATCAAACCTTGCTTCTATCACCAGTCCCATTCACAACTGGGTGTTATTTTTGCTTTGGCCCCATCCCTTCATTCTTTCTGGAGTTATTTCTCAACTGATCTCCAGTAGCATATTGGGCACCTATCGACCTGGGGAGTTCATCTTTCAGTGCCCTATCTTTTTGCCTTTAAATACTGTTCATGGGGTTCTCAAGGCAAGAATAATGAAGTGGTTTGCCATTCCCTTCTCCAGTGGACCATGTTCTGTCAGGCCTCTCCACCATGACCCGTTGGTCTTGGGTGGCCCCATACGGCATGGCTTAGTTTCATTGAGTTAGACAAGGCTGTGGTCCATGTGATCAGATTGGCTAATTGTCTGTGATGCTGAAAATCCTTCAAGCCAGGCTTCAGCAATATGTGAACCGTGAACTTCCAGATATTCAAGCTGGTTTTAGAAAAGGCAGAGGAACCAGAGATCAAATTACCAACATCCACTGGATCATGGAAAAAGCAAGAGAGTTCCAGAAAAACATCTATTTCTGCTTTATTGACTATGCCAAGCCTTTGACTGTGTGGATCACAATAAACAGAATCCTGAAAGAGATGGGAATACCAGGCCACCTGACCTCCATTTTGAGAAACCTGTATGCAGGTCAGGAAGCAACAGTTAGAACTGGACATGGAACAACAGACTGGTTCCAAAGAGGATAAGGAGTATATCAAGGCTGTATATTTTCACCCTGCTTATTTAACTTATATGCAGAGTACATCATGAGAAATGCTGGGCTGGAGGAAGCAGAAGCTGGAATCAAGATTGCTGGGAGAAATATCAATAACCTCACATATGCAGATGACACCACCCTTATGGCAGAAAGTGAAGAAGAACTAAAAAGCCTCTTGATGAAAGTGAAAGAGGAGAGTGAAAAGGTTGGCTTGAAGCTCAACATTCAGAAAACTAAGATCATGGCATCTGGTCCCATCACTTCATGGCAAATAGATGGGGAAACAGTGGCTGACTTTATTTTTCTGGGCTCCAAAATCACTGCAGATGCTGACTCCTGCCATGAAATTAAAGGACACTTACTCCTTGGAAGGAAAGTTATGACCAACCTAGACAGTATATTAAAAAGCAGAGACATTACTTTGCCAACAAAGATCCTTCCAGTCAGTTCGGTTCAGTTCAGTTCAGTCGCTCAGTCGTGTCCGACTCTCCGCGACCCCATGAATCACAGCACGCCAGGCCTCCCTGTCCATCACCAACTCCCAGAGTTCACTCAAACTCATGTCTACAGGGTCGGTGATGCCATCCAGCCATCTCATTCTCGGTCGTCCCCTTCTCCTCCCGCCCCCAACCTTCCCAGCATCAGAGTCTTTTCCAGTGAGTCAACTCGTCGCATGAGGTGGCCAAAGTATTGGAGCTTCAGCTTTAGCATCAGTCCCTCCAATGAACATACAGGATTGATCTCCTCTAGAATGGACTGGTTGGATCTCCTTGCAGTATAAGGGACTCTCAAGAGTCTTCTCCAACACCACAGTTCAAAAGCATCGATTCTTCGGCGGTCAGCCTTCTTCACAGTCCAACTCTCACATCCATACATGACCACGGGAAAAACCATTGCCTTGACTAGACGGACCTTGGTTGGCAAAGTAATGTCTCTGCTTTTTAATATACTATCAAGGTTAGTCATAACTTTCCTTCCAAGGAGCAAGCGTCTTTTAATTTCATGGCTGCAGTCAGCATCTGCAGTGATTTTGGAGCCCAAAAAAACAAAGTCTGACACTGTTTCCACTGTTTTTCCATCTATTTCCCATGAAGTGATGGGACCAGATGCCATGATCTTTGTTTTCTGAATGTTGAGCTTCAAGCCAACCTTTTCAGTCTCCTCTTTCACTTTCATCAAGAGGCTTTTGAGTTCCTCTTCACTTTCTGCCATAAGGGTAGTGTCATCTGCATATCTGAGGTTATTGATATTTCTCCCAGCAATCTTGATTCCAGCTTGTGCTTCTTCCAGCCCAGAGTTCCTCATGATGTACTCTGCATATAAGTTAAATAAGCAAGGTGACAATATACAACCTTGACGTACACTTTTTCCTATTTGGAACCAGTCTGTTGTTCCATGTCCAGTTCTAACTGTTGCTTCCTGACCTGCATACAGGTTTCTCAAGAGGCAGGTCAGGTGGTCTGGGATTCCCATCTCTTTCAGAATGTTCCACAGTTTATTGTGATCCACACAGTCAAAGGCTTTGGCATAGTCAATGAAGCAGAAATAGATGTTTTCCTGGAACTCTCTTGCTTTCTCCATGATCCAGCGGATGTTGGCAATTTGATCTCTGGTTCCTCTGCCTTTTCTAAAACCTGCTTGAACATCTGGGAGTTCACAGTTTACATACTGCTGAAGCCTGGCTTGGAGAATTTTGAGCATGACTTTACTAGCGTGTGAGATAAGTGCAATTGTGCGGTAGTTTGAGCATTCTTTGGTATTGCCTTTCTTTGGGATTGGAATGAAGACTGACCTCTTCCAGTCCTGTGGCCACTGCTGAGTTTTCCAAATCTGCTGGCATATTGAGTGCAGCACTTTCACAGCATCATCTTTCAAAACTTGAAATAGCTCAACTGGAATTCCATCACCACCACTAGCTTTGTTAGTAGTGATGCTTTCTAAGGCCCACTTGACTTCACATTCCAAGATGTCTGGCTCTAGGTCAGTGATCACGTTATCGTGACTATCTTGGTCGTGAAGATCTTTTTTGTACAGTTCTTCTGTGTATTCCTGCCACCTCTTCTTAATATCTTCTGCTTCTGTTAGGTCCATACCATTTCTGTCCTTTATCGAGCCCATCTTTGCATGAAATGTTCCCTTGGAATCTCTAATTTTCTTGAAGAGGTCTCTTGTTTTTCCTGTTCTGTTGTTTTCCTCTATTTCTTTGCATTGATCACTGAGGAAGCCTTTCTTATCTCTCCTTGCTATTCTTTGGAACTCTGCATTCAGATGCTTATATCTTTCCTTTTCTCCTTTGCTTTTCGCCTCTCTTCTTTTCACAGCTATTTGTAAGGCCTCCTCAGACAGCCATTTCGCTCTTTTGCATTTCTTTTCCATGGGGATGGTCTTGGTCCCTGTCTCCTGTACAATGTCACGAACCTCCGTCCAGAGTTCATCAGGCACTCTATCAATCAGATCTAGTCCCTTAAATCTATTTCTCACTTCCACTGTATAATCAGAAGGGATTTGATTGAGGTCATATCTGAATGGTCTAGTGGTTTTCCCTACTTTCTTCAATTTAAGTCTGAATTTGGCAATAAGGAGTTCATGATCTGAGCCATAGTCAGCTCCTGGTCTTGTTTTCGCTAACTGTATACAGCTTCTCCATCTTTGGTTGCAAAGAATATAATCAATCTGATTTCGGTGTTGACCATCTGGTGATGTCCATGTGTAGAGTCTTCTCTTGTGTTGTTGGAAGAGGGTGTTTGCTATGACCAGTGCATTCTCTTGACAAAACTCTATTAGCCTTTGCCCTGCTTCATTCCATGCTCCAAGGCCAAATTTGCCAGTTACTCCAGGTGTTTCTTGACTTCCTACTTTTGCATTCCAGTCCCCTATAATGAAAAGGACATCTTTTTTGGGTGTTAGTTCTAAAAGGTCTTGTAGGTCTTCATAGAACCGATTAACTTCGGCTTCTTCAGCATTATAGTCAAGGCCATGGTTTTTCCAGTGGTCATGTTTGGATGTGAGAGTTGGACTGTGAAGAAAGCTGAGCACCAAAGAATTGATGCTTTTGAACTGTGTTGTTGGAGAAGACTCCTGAGAGTCCCTTGGACTTCAAGGAGATCCAACCAGTCCATTCTAAAGGAGATCAGTCCTGGGTGCTCATTGGAAGGACTGATGTTGAAACTGAAACTCCAGTACTTTAGCCACCTGATGCGAAGAGCTGACTCATTTGAAAAGACCCTGATGCTGGGAAAGATTGAGGGCAGGAGGAGATGGGAACGACAGAGGATGAGATGGTTGGATGGCATCACTGACTCGCTGGACATGGGTTTGGGTTGCCTCCGGGAGTTGGTGATGGACAGGGAGGCCTGGCGTGCTGCGGTTCATGGGGTTGCAAGGAGTCGGACATTACTGAACAACTGAACTCAACGAGTGGAATATCTTTGGCAGTAAAATGAAATTGATTAGTGATATGTGCAACGTGGATGAACTTTGAAAATACTATGCTAAGCAAAAGAATCTATTCACAAAACACCACATACAGTTGTTCTGTCACCCAGTCATGTCTGACTGTTTGCAACACTATGGACTTCTGCATCTCAGGCTTCCATGTACCTCACTATCTCCCAGAGTTTGCCCAAGTTCGTGTCCACTGCGTCTGTGATTCCATCCAGAGATCTCATCCTCTGTCACCCTCTTCCCCTTCTGCCTTTCCCAACATTAGAGTGTTTTCCAGTGAGTCCGCTGTTCACATGAGGTGGCCAAAGTGTTGGAACTTCAGCCTCATTATCGTCATTCCAATGAGTATTCAGGGTTGATTTCACATACAGTGTGATTCCCCTAATACAAAGTAGCCAAGTCTGTTGAGACAAAAAATAAACAAACAGTTTCCAGAAATGGAAGAGTGGAGGAATATGGTAGTGATTGCTAGTAAGTACGGAGTTTCTTTTGGCGATGATGAAAATGTTCTAAAGTTAGATACTGATGATAGTTGCATAACTCTGTCAGTATACTAAAACCTGATTAATTGTATACTTTAAAAGGGCAAATTTTGAGATAGATGATTTATTTCTCAATAACACTGTTACTAAAATGAAGAGTAGTTTGACTGGTACTTACTTTCTTGTCATGTGAGTGACAAGTTACTTAGTGAGCACCTTTTGTTTATTTTGAAGAGTTGTCATACTCTTTGTAAGTTTGAGTCATCTTCCAAACTTTTGGTTTTACAAAGTTTTTGCTGGCTTCACTTCCTCATCTATTTTTTTTTTTTTAGTCAATACCACTTTTGTCATTTATGTTGATTATTTGCCTTCATTAAGTTTCTATACCTTCATGCTGCTGCTAAGTCACTTCAGTCGTGTCCGACTCTGTGTGACCCCATAGACGGCAGCCCACCAGGCTGCCCCGTCCCTGGGATTCTCCAGGCAAGAACACTGGAGTGGGTTGCCATTTCCTTCTCCAATGTGTGAAAGTGAAAAGTGAAAGTGACGTCGCTCAGTCATGTCTGACTCGTAGCGACCCCATGGACTGCAGCCTACCAGACTTCTCCGTCCATCGGATTCTCTAGGCACGAGTACTGGAGTGGCTTGCCATTGCCTTCTCTGATACCTGCATAGAGTCTTTCGCATTGGCATTATCAACAGACATTACAGTCACTGTCAGCTCTTCTGAAGCTCCATTTATGTTCTGCTTTATTTTCATTCCAACGTTATTTTCTCTCTTTTTTGTCTGTATTTTCATCGTCTTTCTTGACTTCTCTCAGTTACCCATTTTTGTAAAATATCACGTGCTTTATCAGTTGAGGACATGGATGCAACAAAGCTGCATGGTTTGCTGTCTGTGGGTGAACTGAATAAACAGATGACTAACAGATTTTGAAAGAAATGCTGTGATTGGTCATGATGGATGTGCTCTGTTATTTGTTAGTGGTTTGTATGATGAAGAGCTAGAAGTAAAGTTTGAGCTTTATGCATTCAGTTCAGTTCAGTTCAGTCACTCAGTCGTGTCCAACTCTCCGCGACCCCTTACATTTAATGTATAATGGTAACTGAAAGTTGAACAGTGTTGTTGAGGTACTGGTATTATTTCGCTATACTGTGGTACCTGAAATTCATGCATTTTAGAATGGTGCACAAAAAGCTAGAATTGCTTATATATTCTGTGTAGTCTCAAAGAATCAAATTTAATAGGTATTAGATTATAAACACTCTATAAATATAAGAGGAGAAGAATTTTGTATTAAAGAATATAAAATTTAGTTTTCCAAATAGTGTATCATTTATTACTTCTTCTGTCTTTGGTTTTCATAGGAAGTTGGTATGCCGGCAGATTATGTAAACAAGCTTGCTAGAATGTTTCAGGACATAAAAGTATCTGAAGATTTGAACCAAGCTTTTAAGGAAATGCACAAAAACAATAAATTGGCGTTACCAGGTATTATTTTATGATTACATACATTTTAAAAACTTAAAAAAAAATCTTTATTTTCTAGTAAATTAAAAATAAACTTAAGCAGTAATTGGTACAGATATGTTTCAGAGTCCACATTCCTTGATGATATCCTGAAAAGCAGAATTTAGATTTACTAACTCTTACTTTGAAACAAAAAGATACTGTTAACAAAATCTTTAGAGTATTGTTTATTTTTCACCAAAGTTTACCCACTGTCTGTGTATTTTGAATTTTATCCATTGTTAAGATTATTTGCTTTATATTTTCTGACATACATTCCTATAGCTGATTCAGTTAATATAAAAATTCTGAATGCTGGTGCCTGGTCAAGAAGCTCTGAGAAAGTCTTCGTCTCACTTCCTACTGAACTGGAGGATCTGATACCTGAAGTAGAAGAATTCTACAAAAAGAACCATAGTGGAAGAAAATTACATTGGCATCATCTCATGTCAAATGGAATTGTAAGTAGATGGTGTTTTAGTTCAGATATTGGTTTGGTTGTAGCAAGATTCCAAATAAGATTTGTTTAAACAAGGTAGATCTTTCCTTTTCTTGCAAGTGAAAGTTTGATCAGGTATAGTGGATCTGTTCCATGAATTTGTTAGGGACATAAACTGTTGGTTATAGCACCCTCCTTAGGTATTCCCTTGCCTGCAGAATCCAGTATTATCCTCTCACTATGTCTGTGTTCCAGCCCAACAGGAGAGGAAAGATGTAATGGTATAATTTCCTTTAATAGCAACTTCTGGAAGATTCTCCTATTATTTCTACTCAAATCTCATTGGCCAGAACTTAGTCACATTGCCACATTTTGCTCAGGAAAGCTGAGAGATGAGCCTTTATTTTGGATAGTCATTAAGGTCTGCTGAAATTTTTATTACCATGTAAGAAAGGAAGAACAGATATTGGAAGATAACTACCAGTCTTTTATATATAATCTCATATAAGAGATATTATAGTAGATAAATGGTAATCCTCATAAAAAGATTCTTATTTTTAAAATTGTTTTATCTATTATAGATAACATTTAAGAATGAAGTAGGCCAATATGATTTGGAGGTAACAACGTTTCAGCTGGCTGTATTGTTTGCATGGAACCAAAGACCCAGAGAGAAAATCAGCTTTGAAAATCTAAAACTTGCAACTGAACTCCCTGATGCTGAGCTTAGGAGGACTTTATGGGTTCGTTTGTCTTTATGTTTTTGTTTTTTTTTTTAATTGTGTCCTCTCATATAGCAGGAAATATGTGTTGACTTGTGTTATAATAAATTCATGAATTCATAACACTCAGATGACTTTTAAGCAAGAAAAGCACACTAGTGAGTTACTTACGGAACAATAAGAAATTGAAAACATGAAAGTTACTGCGACAGAATGGCAAAAAAGAGTGAGAACAATTCAGTTGTTATTTAAATGTTACCTGTGAAGAGCATGACCAAAGATTTTGTATTGAGAATGTTGTTCAGTGATTTTTATGATAACCAAAACTCTTTAAGAATTAGAAAACTTGGGTTCTTTTGAGGCCCCATAAAATGTACTTATTAGCCCTCCTGTTCAAAACTAAATTTTACCCCTACTCCATATGCCTCTTAATAGTTGCAAAATAAATTACTACCTAGAGAGAAACAGCTGGTTTATAACTGACAGTGGTGTTTGCTGTGGTCACATATGATCAATCCCTTTAGTTTTGTTTTGTTTTTGTTTGTCTAATTGTAAAGAGAGCATTTATTGTTTCCTCATAACCAACTCTTTTTCTCCTCATTCTCTTTCCTTATTATGCATGTACATTGTTATGTTTATGAAGTAGCAAATAAAAGTTTGAATTCTGAATTTGTGCTTATAATTTTTCTCATTTATATTGGTCATGTTGGAGAATTGATCTTGGTATTCTATAGTGTTTATAGAAGCTAATTTTTTTTCTTTATTCTTTACAGTCTCTAGTAGCTTTCCCAAAGCTCAAACGGCAAGTTTTATTGTATGAACCTCAAGTCAACTCACCCAAAGACTTTACAGAAGGTACCCTCTTCTCAGTGAACCAGGAGTTCAGTTTAATGTAAGGTTTATGTTGGTTGATCTAAAATAAAAATACCATGTTTGAATTTTGATATTTTATTGTTAGGAGAATAATTACTTTCTTCACATGATATTTAAAGCATATCTGTGTGCTGCCATCACTTTAGATTTATGCCATTTAGTTGAATGAACTGGATACTTTTGGTGTCTGACTTTATACCATATTGCTTTTCATCTTTAAAATAAATATCCTTTTGTACTCTAAAGCAACTTTATCTACACAGAGAACTGTTTCCTTGCGATACCAATTAGAAGATAATGCTGAATTACAACCGACATATCTTCAGTTATCTAATGACTTTCATGACAATATAAATTATTATTTACTTTGTTATTATAGGGAGTATAGTCATACTTATGTATTAACAGAGCTTTTATCATGTTTGAGGGAAAACATAGGGTTCATTTTAATAAAGCTATATATTAGTTGTTATTTTTCCCTTAAGCAGTGCTGAATATTAATTTTTAGAATATTTCTAAATATTTTCTCTTAGACGTTGTTATAAAATGATGTTTAAAAGACCTTTCACCGTAAAATATTTGATTTAATTTTTTAATAGAAAAAACGCAAAAGTTCAGAAAAGGGGTAAAATCAACTTGATTGGACGCTTGCAGCTCACTACAGAAAGAATGAGAGAGGAAGAGAATGAAGGAATAGTTCAACTAAGAATACTGAGAACCCAGGTTTGTAATGTTAAGACAGAATGTCTAAATTTTGAAAAAGTTGGTTGTTTTTTTTTTAATCATCAAATCTTTTTTTTTTTTGTAATTAAAGAAATGTAGGTACTCAAACCTTTTGTAACAGAAAAGCTACTTCATTTTGGGAAATTTAAAAATTATATTAATAGAATTCTGTTAGTTGCTAGTAGAGGTGTTTATATGACTTGATGGTCTATGGTAGATTCTGTTGGTTGGGCAACACCTTGGTTTTAGGTTATGCTTCTCTGACTGTATGTCAAAGAGAATATATATATATTATCAGCGACAGGTTACAATTCTAGGATTGAGTATTTTCATTTTTATTTAATCTTAAGATTTCTGATTCCATTGTAATGGGAAATGAGGGATTATTTTAAACAAATTTTAAAACTAGGATTATGATAACCTTCTGAACATGATAAGAATACCTATTGCAAACTAATGAATGACTGTTTTAACTTTAGAACTAATTAAAACCAAGTTGTCCCACTTTTACTATTTTCATTTAATATTGTTTGAAACTATTAGCCAATGTAATCAAGCATGAAACAAAAAAGAAAAGATTAAAATTTTTCAGTACTTGTAGATTATATGATATAATAAAGGAGCAAAGATAAGTAAAAATTAAACACTTTTCTATTTAGTGATAAATGATTTTTAAGAAAATAAAAGAAGAAACATAGAATTCACAGACATTTCTTTAAAAAGTAGTTAGTCCTATATGATGGAAAAGGCAATGGCAACCCACTCCAGTGTTCTTGCCTGGGGAATCCCAGGGACGGAAGAGCCTGGTGGGCTGCCGTCTATGGGGCTGCACAGAGTCGGACATGACGGAAGTGACTTAGCAGCAGCAGCAGACCTATATGAAGAGAGGAGCCTTCACCTAAGAGATTCAAAAGGAGATTTGAATAAATAGATCATGTTCCTTTTTACTTACTGTATATTTTTTATTGAGGTATAATTTACATATAATAGAATACACATTTCATAGTTTTCAGTGTGTTTTGCTAAATGTGTGTAACTGTATGACCATCATCTCGATTAAAATACGGAATGTTTCTATCACTCCAGTAATTTCCTCATGTCGCTCATTCAGCCAGTCTCCCCCTTCAACCTAACCTGTTTCCTGTCACCATTGCTTAGTTTTGCTTGTTCTTGGTCTTCATAGATATGAAAGCAGACAGCATACTCTTTGTATCTGGCTTTTGTTTAACGTGAAATACCATATTTTTTAATGATAAGTCTGAATAACCCCATACTAGTAATGAGTCTGCTGAATATCATATAAAAATTCTACTGAGGTTTTCTTGGTGGCTCAATGGTAAAGAATACGCCTGCCAGTGCAGGAAAGACAGATTTGATCTCTGGTCCAGAAAGATCCCACATGCCATGGGACAGCTAAGACCGTGTACCACAACTATTGAGCCTGTGTCTAAAGCCTGAGAGCCACAACTACTGAGGTCATGTGCCACAACCACTGAGGCTCACATGCCTAGAGCCTGTGCTTGGCAACAGGAGAAGCCACTGCAGTGAGAAGTCTGCACGCTGCAACAGAGAGCAGCCCTAGCTCGCTGCAACTGGAGAAAACCCCCACAGTGATCCAGCAAAGCCAAAAATAAATTAATTAATTAAATTTAAAAATTTTTCAGTGACGAATATTTTTGTAATTTTAAAAATTGATTCACAATTTTACCAGAATAAATAGATGAGAGTGATTAAGAACCTTAAAATATAAAGTGTTGGTGGTGGAACTTGCCTTGCCAAATATTAAAATTTATTAAAGTATCTACGAATATGAAACAGTATAACAAACAGATTAACCGAAGAATCTAACTCAGAATTAAACCTCCTATATAAGTGTAGATAAACTTTGCAATAAAGGAGATGATTTCTATGTCCCATGAAAAGGGAATGTATTATTCAGTAAGAGATTTTGGAAAATTTTACTTCTGGGAGGAAAAAGCGTGACATAGTCCTAGTTTATGGCTACACCAAGATAAATTCAGATGGATTCTGTTGAGATATGAAATGGAATGGGCAAGTATAGTCATACTATTAATATAAGATGTGCAGAGAAAATGAAGTTTTTTTGTTTTGTCTAAAACTGATTCATAATTATGCTAAGTCTACTAATCCAACCTGTCCCTTTAAGTTATGGTTGGACTTTCTTATTTCTCCCTGATTCTGCTCCACCCATCTCCATTCAGAGGCATCTGGATGTACTGAAGTTGAGAAATTCACTTGACCTCATAGTGACAGTGAAGGGATTATCATATCTATATGGTTGTGACAGTGTTCTGTCAGCTATAGAGGGATTTATCTGTCACCTATGGAAATTTAACTTTTTGTGCTATATATTGCTGATATCTGTAGCAAATGAACTAGGGTTCATTATTTTTTCCAGCAGTAAGACCGCATGGCCTCTTTCCTGGCCTGGTTGCCTATTGTCTTCTGCTCTTACTGAGCTCCTGAGCCCTCTAAGGCTCTGTTACATATTCTTTGTGGCCTTTGGCCTACATGGCACACTGTTATTATCTGCTGCTGCTACAGGGTCATGTATTCCTGCCACTGAAGGCCCTGTGCCAGGTCCCTGAGCTCTGAACTCTATCTGCATCATATGGGAACTGAGAAATTCAGAATTGCAAATTATCCCCATCATATCATGCCACTTTTCGAGTGACCTCCAACATATTAAATGACCAGGGCCAGAACCCCTGTGATCTCTGTTTTTCTCTTAATATCTCATAACACACCCATCATTTTCACCTCTACCAAAGCTAGAATAAGAGAAATTAGAATATTTACAGTTGTTCTTTCCTCCTTACTGGTTTCTGTAATGTACAAGTGCCTGAAGGAAGACAGACTTCTTCCCTCTTCCTTCTTTCTCACTGGACCCTTGACATAAACTGTGATCCAGAGTGTGGATTTGGACATACTGTTAGGAGTAATTCTTCTGACCTGCTAGTGGCAGTGTAGGAATTCTCATGTCTGTACAGAGGAAGTTGACGGTATACTTTTCTCATACTGAATAGTGCCTGACTGCCAAGCCTATTGCCTTGTAGCAAATCTCCATTTTCAGTGTTTAAAAGCAAATATTAACACATTTCTGTTTTCAAACTTCCTTTATAATGAATTCTAATCTCTAGTAAACAGACGGATGCCTTTTGTTGACTACGAAGAGACCTTGTACTGGAAAAGACAAAAGAGAAAATATTTAGTAATTTTCTAATTATCTATATTATATAGATTCAGTTCAGTTCAGTCGCTCAGTCGTGTCCAACTCTCCGCGACCCCATGAATCACAGCACGCCAGGCCTCCCTGTCCACTGGGTATTGGTTTTGCTTTTGCTCCATCCCTTTATTCCTTCTAGAGTTATTTCTCCACTGATCTCCAGGAGCATACTGGGCACCTACCGACCTGGGGAATTCCTCATTCATCAAGGAAATTATTAATAGAATTGACTTAGATGAAAAGTGCTTACTCCTCCAGTAACTTGAACCACTTAGTTGAGTCATAAACTGAAGGTACTTGATAATAAGTACAGCTCATTAATCTGTTAAGTATATAAAGAGTAGTGATTATTAATTTTTAAACGGAGAGCAACTGAAGCAACTGACTGCTACTACTATACAAAGAAGTAACTGTAAATACAAGGGGAAAAGTATGTAAAAAGGGATGTGAGTAATTATGCTTTTCCTTATTTTTCAGAATATCCATAATATGCAGATTTTGTTTTCCAGAGTGAAAGAAGATACTTTTGTTTGTTACGGGTCTCAAGGTTAATCCATTGATTGCTAATCATTTGGATAGATGTTGGATAGAGGATAAAAAACATTAAGTTATTTTTTTGTTTTGTTTTACTTAAAATAATTTAATACTTTATTTTTGTTTTTTCTTTTAGGAAGCTATCATACAAATAATGAAGATGAGAAAGAAAATTAGTAATGCTCAGCTGCAGACTGAATTAGTAGAAATTTTGAAAAACATGTTCCTGCCACAAAAGAAAATGATAAAAGAGCAAATAGAATGGCTAATAGAGCACAAATACATCAGAAGAGATGAATCTGATATCAACACTTTCATATATATGGCATAATTTTGAATATCATGGACAATATTAAGAACCCAAATTTTGGAGTGCTTCGGCAGGAAGTTCTTACAGTTTGTGCTAGGGGAAGGTTTAGTTGGACTTTGATTACATAAATATTAAAATCTCTGCCTTACCTAACAAAACAACTATATTTTGCCCATCACATTAGTTAGCATGGTGGCATTCCTTTCATGTTGTACCACTCTGTTTTAACAGCATGCTGTTTTGTGGAGAAACTTGCATTCACAAAGAGCCCATTATGAGCTTTTAAAAACCTGATTTATACCCACCAGAAGAAATAACAGTTGGGAAGGTGAAAGTGGGGTTCTTGTTGCTTTTTAAAAATTTTTTCTCCTCTCTTAGAAAAATGTGTTTGCACAAGGAAGGATCTTCAGATGTTTGTGCACTGAAAAATGCTGTTATGTTTTGGTTTTTTTAAAAAATGCAATTAAAACTAGAAATAGCACTCTTGATTTCTTTTGATCAAAAGAGTGAGCTGGTCTACACAACATTGGGACAGGGCAGATATAGGTGAAAAGATAAGTATTTAGTATTATCATATGTTCAAACACTGCTTCAGTATAACAACTGGATTTTAATGGTGACTTCAAAGTGATAGTAAATTTTTCCAACTAAAAATTGTTGGCTTTCGTTAAGGAGGAGACTACTGTTTTTGTTGTTCATTGTTAAATGGATTTTTTTTTTTTAATCTTATATGGCCAGAGAGTTTGTTTTGAAAAAGTGAAGCTCATATTGTTATTTTAGTTGTTTAAAAAAATGTATGGAGATAGATCATTTCAACTTCAGAGTCAAAAATAGCAAAACTTGCATATTAAGTGTTTACTAAGACACTTAATATTATATACCTAATATTTATTATGCTACACTCAAATTCATTAAAAAACAAGGCAGAAATCTCCTGCTTTAATATAATACAATTATATAACTGACCTCTTAATCTGTAGCATAGAAATACTTTGAAGTTTTAAAGTCTCATTATTAGGGATTTGTAGCCTCAGGTTTCTGGAAAGGAAGACATTCTGTTTTAAAAAGTAATAATTATCAGTCACCTAGGAGGAAAAGAAAAACCACAACATAGACCTGAAAAGCATAAGCAGAATTGTTGCAATCTTAATATGAACAATAAACTTGCCAAATAATATGTATATATATATTTATATATTTTAAAAGTAAACATTTAAATAATGTTCAGAAGGCAACACTTAAACTTGTTTTTTTCAATCAATCCAAAGTAGCAACATATTAGTTGCTGGCAACTGAATACCCAGAGTAATGGAGATTTTAGGACTTGAGGATGTGAGCAACTTAAAAGAGGAAAACTTACTCCCCACTGGGAATGAATGGCTCAACATGGATTTTATCCATTGTGGTGCCCATGTCAAAACTTTTCTTGCAAACTATATTTTATTTGATATTAAGTAATATTTTAAATGATTTTGATGATAGTAGAAAATGGAGTGCCGGAGTGTTGAACAGCATACAGTATTATTGCAGTGTGCTTTTAACAGCATTTCATGGAATCTGTCCTCAGTCCCAGAGGCTTTGTGAGATGGACTGATGAAGGAAAGCAAATTTAAAACATTTAAGTTTTATAGTCAAAGACCTATTCTGAAATTCACAGGAAAATCTTACACTTGAGCTCTTAGGTAGCATATGGCAATGACTAAGAAAATTGTGAAGATTAGTCTAAATTAGTGCTTACTGTTTTTTTTTGACTAGATGACTGTTAACAATGGAATAAATTTGAAATTTTAAAAAACTGATAATTTGGTAATAATTGTGGCCCTATGTATAACAAGTAGTTTGGTATTGGCATATTTGCTTATCCAGTACAGGAACGCCAAAGGAGGAAGCAATGGAAAGAAAAACTATAGTCTGTTTCTTAAAGTTTAAAATTTGTTGATGTTTTAAACCAGAATTGTTCTCAAAACTTGTTTGGAATTTCTAATCTTTTTCACTCATTTAAGAAAGAGAGCCATGATGTTTTGATTTATAAAGGTAAATTTAATGCAAAAGTGGGTGATTCTAAATCCATAGCAAAGTTTTCTATAAAATTTTATAAATTTTTTAATAGCTTATTATGTCCTAGTTGTATATTGGGGAATAGAACAGCAGCAAATACTGTAGAATTACAGTTTTCATCATTTTTTCTTTATGTATACAAAAGTTTATCTAACTACAATTTGGTGTTCATGAAAATCATTTAGTTGACAAGGTGCCTATTCCATTGTTGAATTTTCTTTACATGTATTTTGACAATAAATTTGCTAATTAAAAATTTAAAAAAAAAAGGATCTGGAAACAAAAACCTACCAGCAATTTGCTAAAGGTACAGAATCACTGTTAGTATCCTTTATTAATAAGTCCCTTTTCTCTAATGTGAACTAAAAATTAGTGCTATCTGAGCAGGGATGAAATCTGACATAGTTAAGGGAAAATGTATACAAATGTATGTATGTATTTTTTTCATGAGCAGTATGGCAATAGGACACTTCAGAGGTTAATTTAAGATTTGAGCATTCATCTTCTAATATAAAGGTGAAGCCATCTTGAAAGTGCTAACCTTTATTACCATCTCATTGCCAGAGTAAGCAGATATGAAGCAAAACTTTCAAAGTAAAAATATAGAACAATTTTAATGCTTACAATGAGTTAAATATTTAGAATATTACTGTTCCAGTGATTTAATGAGGATCGTGAAGTAAATTCTGAAGTCTTCCAATTTTTACATTTATTGGAGGGATCCCTGCATTCTGGCAAACTTTAATTAAATCTCTTTACTCTTATTTTGTGCATAAATGTTAAAATTTCCAAAAAGGAAATGTTAGCTTTCTTAAATTACCTTTTATTAAATTTACTACAAAATATGACTGGAGTAGTTTAAAAGTATTTTGCATTATTTGCAGTAGGATGTCACTGGCCCTGCTCAAAGGGCAAATTTTAAAAATTCAATTTGTGTGAAAGATCTGCTAGTTTTCCAGAAAGATTTGCTATCTTAAACTCAAGCTTGTTTTTTCTATTTTCATGTAAATGACTGGGATGCTATCTTATAAACTCTTCCAATGTTATGTTGGTGAAATAAACATTACAATGAGAGCTTTCCTGTCATCTACACTATATATGTTGTCTGGAGTGTTGAACAAATTTGAGTTCCTAAGTTGTAATCTATCCTCGTATGGTATATACGATTTTGAATGTGTGCCACTACATACTGAGATGATAATGCTGTACAATTTTAAACGGTAGCAGTTTCTGTATGTAGTAGGCCGAAATATTTTGATGAACTGCTTAATTTTTGGATTTTATTTTTTAAGTTGTATAATTTATTTTCTTGCAAAATAAAAATGTAATATAAAAGCTTTCACCTATCAAGAAAATGTTGATGTTCTACTCTAGAGTAGTTTCTCAGAGTTTAATTAAAATTTTTATAATAGGTATATTTACATATTTCATGGTGAAATGGTAAATTTTAGCCAGCCTTAGGAATCAGAAATACAAAAAGTAACCCACTTATTTCTTTTAAATTTAAAATTCAAGTTCAAAAGGAAAACTAACAGGAATATATCTTTCCTGTTGACAGTAGCATAGGCTGTCATGCCTGGAGGAGGTCAGAATTTTAAACCTGAAACTGCATTCATTCATCTGTTTAGATATGCCGTGTCATTACCAAAATTTAAATCTTACATCACAGTAAAAAATATAAAACAAATTATTTCATGTTTTGTACGTATTTTGAAATTTTTGAAATATTTAAATTTCAAAGCTAGAGATAGTTTAGTAGTAAGTTTATGAAGACGGACTGTGTCTTCGTCTTGGTGGTTATAAAAAAGTACTGTGAACTGGATGACTTATAAATCAATACAGATGTATTTCTCATAGTTCTGGAGGTTCAAAGCCTGAGATCAGTGTGCCAGCATGGTTGGTTCTGGTGAGGAACTGCTTTCAGGTTGCAGACTGCTGATATCTCACTGTGCCCTCACATGCAGAAAGAAAAGTTTAAAGGGCTTTGGGTCTCCTTTATAAAGGCACTGATCTCATTCATAAGTGTTCCACTCTCATGACCTAATTACCTCCCAGAGTTAAAGGCCCCACCTCCCAGTAATGGCACATCGAGAGTTAGGTTTCAACATGTGACCTTTGGGGAGAAGCAGGCATTCAGTCTTTAGCACTTCATAATGACCCTAAATGGAGAAGGATGGCAACCCACTCCAGTATTCTTGCCTAGAGAATCCTGTGGACGGAGGAGCCTGGTGGGCTGCTGTCTGTAGGGTTGCGCAGAGTCAGACATGACTGACGCAACTTGGCATGCATGCATGCACTAGAGAAGGAAATGGCAACCCACTCCAGTATTCTTGCCTGGAGAATCCCAGGGATGGAGGAGCCTGATGGGCTGCCATCTATGAGGTTGCACAGAGTTGGACATGACTGAAGCGACTTAGCAGCAGCAGCAGCAATGACCCTAAAATCAACCTTGGACTTTTAACGGATTTGGGCAGTGAGGGGAAATTGACTTGGAAATGAAGGCAGTAAAAATTGTAACCTCAGTTTAAGATTCACCACAACCTACGAACAGATTAGGCATTAGCTTCTGGGCCCCTTAGACCTCCCAAGGCTCTGGGAAGGGCCCTAAGAGCTTTGTTACTTGTAATTTATATTTTGTTGCTTGTAATTTATATTTTTCTCAAAGAGATACTCCTAAATATCCAATGTTGGATCCACTTGCTAAAACAATGCATAAAGAAACAGTCTGGCATTGAGATGTGGTTTGAATGAATGAATGAGAGTATCCGTGCTTGAGAACAAAGTAGAGTTCAATACTTTTATGGGAAGACTTTATTTTCTAATTGCTTATTCTTAGACAATAAAATCAAATATGGCTTTGTGTGTCACTGAACTTCTATTTTTAACCAATGGACAGTCTGAAACAGGTGTCTTAAACTGTCAAGTTTCAGACTTTGGTGAGCATCTGATTAAAGAAAAAGACATAAAGATACAAACAATTCTGTGTAAATTTTAAGTATTTCAGATTAAAACATCTTTGATAGTGAGATCCATAGTGGGTAAAGAGAGTTAAGTAGCAGCCTGCTTTCCCAATTGGTAACATCCTAATGTCACAAACGCTAATGCAAACTTGGGTCTACATTAGTTTTTGACTGTTTTTATCTAAAGAACGACTCTACACATGGACATCACCAGATGGTTACTACTGAAATCAGATTGATTATGTTCTTTGCAGCTGAAGATGGAGAAGCTCTATACAGTCATCAAAAACAAGACTGGGAGCTGACTGTGGGTCAGATTGTGAACTCTTTATTGCAAAATTCAGGCTTAAATTGCAAAGGGAAAACCACTAGGCCATTCAGGTATAACCTAAATCAAATTCAAATCCTTTATGATTATACAGTGGAGGTGACCAATAGATTCAAGGGATTAGATCTGTTAAGAGTGCCTGAACAGCTATGGACTAATTGTCATGGATCTGGTACCTCCTCTATGAACTGTAGACAGAGGTTCATAATACTGTACAGGAGGTGGTGACCAAAACCATCCCCAAGAAAAGAAGGCAAAGTTGTCTGAAGTTGTCTGAGGAGGCCTTACAAACAGCTGAGGAAAGAGAAGTGAAAGGCAAAAGAAAAAGGGGAAGATAGACCCAAATGAATTCAGAGTTCCAGAGAATAGCAAGGAGAGATAAAGCCTTAAGTGAACAATACAAAGAAATAGAGGAAAACAATAGAATGAAAATGAATAGAGATCTCTTCAAGAAAATTGGAGATACCAAGGGAACATTTCATGCAAAGATGGGCACAATAAAGGAGAGAAACGGCAAGGACCTAACAGAAACATTAGGAAGAGGTGGCGAGAATACACAGAACTATGCAAAAATGGTCTTAAAGGCCCATATAATAACAGTGGTGTGGTAACTGACATCCTGGACCTTGGGAAGCATTACTATGAATGAAGCCAATGGAGGTGACAGAATTCCAGCTAAACTATTTAAAATCCTAAAAGATGATGCTGCATTCAATATGCCAACAAATTTGGAAAACACGGTGGCCACAGGACTGGAAAATAATAGTTTTAATTCCATTTCCAAAGAAAGAAAATGCCAAAGTATGTTCAAATTACGGTACAATTGCTCTCATTTCACTTGCTAGCAAGATTATTCTCAAAATCCTTCAAGCTAGGCTTCAGCAGTATGTGAACCAAGAACTTTCAGATGTACAAGCTAGATTCAGAAAAGGCAGAGGAACCAGAGATCAAATTGCCAACGTCCACTGGATCATAGATAAAGCAAGGGAATTCCAAAAAATATCTGCTTCATTGACTACACTAAAGCCTTTGACTGTGTGGATCACAACAAACTGGAAAATTCTTCAAGAGTTGGGAATACCAGACCACCTTACCTGTCTCCTGAGAAACCTGTTTGCAAGTCAAGAAGCAACAGTTAGAACCTGACACGGAATAATGGACAGGTTCAAAATTGGGAAAAGAGTATGTCAAGACCGTATATTTTCACCCTGCTTATTTAACTTATATGAAGAGTACATTATGCAGAATGTGGGACTGATTGACTCACAAGCTGGAATCAAGATTGCCTAGAGAAATAACAATCTCTGATATGCAGATGATACCATTTTAATGGCAGAAAGCAAAGAGACACTAAAGAGCCTCCGGATGGAGGTGAAAGAAAAGAGTGTAAAAGCTGGCTTCAAACTCAACATTCAAACAACTAAGATCATAGCATCCAGTCCCATCACTTCATGGCAAATAGATGGGGAAAAAATGGAAACTGTAACAGACATTTTCTTGTGCTCCAAAACTCTGGACAGTGACTGCAACCATGAAATTAAAGGGTGCTTGCTCCTTGGAAGAAAAGCTATGACAAACCTAGCCAGGGTATGTTGGCAAATGTCCATATTGTCAAGGCTATGATTTTTCCAGTAGTCATATATAGATGTGAGAGTTGGGCCATAAAGAAGGCTGAATGCTGAAGAATTGATGCTTTTGAACTGTGGTGCTGGGGAAAATTCTTGAGAGTCCCTTGGACAGCAAGGAAATCAGACCAGTCAATCTTTAAGGAAATCAACCCTGAATATTCATTGGAAGGACTGATGCTGAAGTTCCAATACTTTGGCCACCTGATGCAAAGTGCCGACTCCTTGGAAAAGACTGACGCTGAGAAAGACTGAGGGCAAGAGAAGAAGGGAGGATGAGTGGTTGGATGGCATCACTGACTGAATGGACATGAATTTGAGCAAACTCTGGGAGACAGTGAAGGACAGGCAAGTCTGGCATACTGCAGTTCACGGGGTTGCAAAGAGTCAAGACACAACTTAGAGACACAACAACAACAATGTAAAAGAATGACGGGAAACTTCCCTGGGTGTACTGAGGTTTGCTATTTTCACTTAATGATAAATGAGGGGTTTTGTTTTATTATTATTGTTGCTGAAACACTGATACTACTTACAAGTTTCTTAAACAGTGTTTGATGTTTGAAGGGTAGCAGTGGGAACTAGGAAGGCAGAGAATAAACAGCCAACTTTCAGTGATTTGAAAATTAACACTTCTGGTTAAGAGACTGTAATTATCGTACCTCTAAGAAAAGGTGGGGCATGGGACTATTTTTACAGGCGCTTTTTCTATGGCTGCTAAGTAATTAACCTTCCGCCTACTCTACCTTGGCTCAGTGGTAAAGAATCCGTCTGCAATGCAGGAGACACAGGTTTGATCCCTGCATCGGGAAGATCACCTGGAGAAGGAAATGGCATCCCACTCCAATATTCTTACCTGGAGAATTACATAGACGGAGGAGCTTGGCGGACTGCAGTCCTTGGAGTCACTAAGAGTGGGACGCGACTGAGCACGCACACGCAGTCTACCTTACCTCCTCCGATCTCAGCAGATGACTTTACTTTGAGAAAATAAGCAAAGAAAATAAGACTTTCGAACATGCACTTTCATAACCTGCTTCTCTGCCTCTAAACTTTACCTCTGGTAATGCATATCTTCATTGACCTACCTATCTCAGAGGAAGGGCTGCTTCACTTCCTACTCAAGACCAACTGTTTTTATGCTTTCACTGAAGTGCTTCTGTGTTTTGCTACAAAATACTTAACATTTCGCATATCTTCCAAACATCCTTCTATTGATTATTTCATCCTTAGCTTACAGCAGGGGTTCTCAAAAGTTTTAGTCCACAGACCAACAGCGTTATCATCACTTAAGAACTTGTTGGAAAAGCGAAGTTCTTGAGCTCCACCCCAGACCAACCATTCAGCGTATGGGGGGCCAGGGAGCAATCTGAATTTTAATAAGCCTTCCAGGTGAGGCTGATGCACTAAAGTTTGTGAATCACTGGCTTACAAACATATTCAAGTATCCACTATCCTTAAAAAAAATTCTCCCACTACCTTGGTCATGTTATGACCTTGTTTTCCTCCTTCCTCCATTTTCTGCTAAACGTCTTGAAAGAATAGTCCAGTCTGTCTCTATTTCTTCTACTTATTTCTCATTGGCTTATGTCCCACTGAGGTCATCAGTGACCTCTTATTGCTTAATCAGAAGTTCATTTTCAATCTTCTTTGACTTGATCTCCTTACAGCATTTGCACCTTGAACACTCCTGGTTGTTCAATTTGTTTCATCTCTTGACTTCAAAGATTCCATTCTCTCCTGGTCCCACATTTATCTCGCTTAGCTTTCTCATTCTCTGGCTCTTCCTCTACCTGCACACCCCAGAATTTCATATCCATTTCTACTCTTACTGAGCCACATGCTCTTCCTGTGTGATTTATCTACCTCTGTGCTTCAGTCTCTGAATGTTGATGCGCCAGAGTGTCTCCAATCGCTCCCAACCGATCAACACGTATTTCCAGCTATTTCTTAAACATCTCATCATTTGTCATAGACTTGCTCCATTTAATAACTCTCCGTCTCCCAGGTTAGCAACCATCATGTAAAACTGATTATTGCTTCCCTCCCTATACCATATTATTGATTCTACTTATGTAGTATCTCTAGGACCTGACCTTTGTTTGTGTTCACTTCTACTGTATTCACTGAATGAATAGAAACATTTCATAGTATGCATATACCAGGCGAAGTAAGTGGGGACCAGCTGTTGGGTTGCTTCTTGGCCTAGGTTTGGAAGTAGACTAAATGTACAGAGTGGTCAGTGATTGTTTGCTTTAAATCCGTGGCATTTCTGGACCACTGGCCTAGGTCAAATTTTTCTCTTGAGTTCATATCTCAATGGCTGAGGCCTAAGACACCAGCAGATATGAATTGAGTTATTCCTTTTAGCCTATGGCTGAGGAGCCACCCCAATCTAAACCATAAAAGATTTTCATCATTTAAACAATTTCCCACATTTTTTGTGCAGTTCCTTGTTCAATGGGGACCCACTGCTTGTAAAATCAAAAGGCTTGGGAGCCACTGTTGAGCAGACCAAACCATCCTCAAAGGTGGAGGAACATGGAACAAGCTCAAAAGTCATTCTTGGCACAAGTAGGATTTCTGTCTTTAAATCACCAAAAATTTCCTAAAATATCTTATTTTGTATCTTTTTTTCCAAATTCCATGATAAATCATATTAAAGTTACTTCTAGGAACTCGTTACTATTCTGCATCTTCCTTTGTAATCATTTTCTTACTCAAATACATGTCAAATGACAAAGATAAACTTAATAACGAGTTTGATATCCTTTATTCAAGAGAAAACATGCAGTTGCCATGGATTGGGGGAGTAGAATGCCTCACAAGAAGTGACCCACTCTTGCTGAGGGATTTGGGGCAAGAGCAAGTTTTATAGAGCTTTAGAAGTGGCAACG
Organism: Moschus berezovskii; assembly: GCF_049115385.1. Lineage (NCBI taxonomy): Eukaryota > Metazoa > Chordata > Mammalia > Artiodactyla > Moschidae > Moschus > Moschus berezovskii. The sequence goes on from NC_142473.1 coordinate 21,535,140, forward strand.
TGGAAACCACATGATTGGCTTGGTGGTCAGAGAGTTCTTTATAAGGCTATTAGGTCAATCAGGGAATAAGGAAAGAGTATTTGGCTTAAGTTAATTGTGTGAGGTTGCATATCTGTTCTTACTTAGAAGAAAAAAGTTATTAAAAATTCTTGGCAATTGGGAATTTGCTGGCTTGATATATTCTTATTTCTGGGCAAGTAGAGCATTTACAGGGATATGAATATTAGATCTAAGATTCAGTTTGCTGATTTGGCACCCGAGGCAGGAGTAGCTTCGCACTGGGCTTAGAAAATTGTTTCAACAACAGTGGGGTACAAACATTTCCAAAGGTCTGATAAAGAAGCTTTTGACTCTGTCCTTCCCAGGATTTCACAAAATGTGGGTTATGGGTTATATAAATAGAAAAGATAAGGATTGGTTTCCTATGGCAGCCATAACTAAGTACCACAAACAGAGTGACTTAAAACAACAGAAATGTGTTTTTTCAGAGTTCTGGAGCCTGGAAGTCTTAAATCCAGGTGTTGGCAGAGTTAGCTCTTTCTGTAGGTGCTAATGGAGAATCTATATTCCTTGCTTCTCTCCTAGCTTCTGGTGGTGGTTGGACTTCCTTGGTGTTTCATTTTTTGTAGGTGAATCACTCCAATCTGCCTCCTCCACATGGCCCTCTCATTTTTGTGTGCCCTCTCTTGTTAGAAGGACATCAGTCATTGTATTTAGGACTATGACCTCATCGTTATTACATCTGCAAAAGCCGTATTTCTGAATAAAGTCATTCACAGGCAGGATTTGTGGGGGACACTAGCCAAACTAAGACAATGAGTCATTCCAACAGACTAACTATAATAGAAGTTACTTGTTTGACTGCTGGGTCTTCCTTGGGCATGCAGACTCACTGGTTGTGGCGCCTGGGGGCTCTAGAGCGTGTGGGCTCAGTAGTGGTCATGCCTGGGCTTAGTTGCCATATGTGGGATCTTAGTTCCCTGACTAGGGATCTGCACTGGGAGCGCAAAGTCTTAGCCACTGGGCAACTAGGAAAGTCAGCAAACATCCTTGCATTGTGAATCGAACACTCACATTTTTCTAAACTCTTAAATTTTTGTTATTTTCCACTTTGTCCCCTGTTATGGAACTATTATTCTAATGTTTCTAAAACTAAATTATACATCTGCAAAAGCACCCTGGGTCTTATGACTATCATTATGGATGTTTGCAAAGAGGAAGAGGCCAAAAAGTTTATTTTATCAATACTGATAGTATACTTTCCAAGACATAAGTCTCCACTTAACTTTTGGCTAGGTTAACAACTGTAGTTAACTTAGAATCTAAGATGAGGTACATTTCAAAAGATGTTGCTCTTTATTAGTGACTCTGTGTCCAAAAACTATGTTATCTACTGTGACAGGAATAACTCAAAGTTATAAATTCATATATGAAAAAACAAGCTTTAATTCTCTCTAAACTGAACTTCATTGTTTTCTTTTTTAATTATCAAAAGCTTTATTTGTTGTAAAGCAATTATCCTTCAATAAAAAAATAATTTTTTAAAAAAAGCTTTATTTGTGCAGTTAAGGGGTAATGCCCAATAAAAACAAGCCAGGGCCTTGACTCAAATCTTAAAACTGCAGAATGGAACGGATTCACATTGTGCAAGCTGTAGATCAGTCTGTGATTCAGAGGTTCTTACTGTGCCAAAGGCAGCATCGCATGAATAGTAACCTGTCCAAAGGTTATGGATCAAGACACAAAGAAAACCAAAGCTCCAGTCTTGAAAATTCTTGTCACTTGCCTTTCCAGATTTTATTTTGGTTTCTTTGTTGTTATTTAGTTGCCAAGTCGTGCCCATGAGGCTCCTCTGTCTATGGGATTTCCCAGGCAAGAACACTGGACTGGGTTGCCATTTCCTTCTCCATTGACTTAATTGTTTTTATTTAAGCATTTCATTTCTATCTCATGGAAGAAATGTTAATCTAGTTATTTTCACTTCAGTTCAGTTCAGTCGCTCAGTCTTGTCGAACTCTTTGCGACCCCATGAATCACAGCACACCAGGCCTCCCTGCCCATCACCAACTCCCGGAGTTCATTCAAACTCATCATTCAAACTCATGTCCATCGAGTCGATGATGCCATCCAGCCATCTCATCCTCTGTCATCCCCTTCTCCTCCTGCCCCCAATCCCTCCCAGCATCAGAGTCTTTTGCAGTGAGTCAACTCTTCACATGAGGTGGCCAAAGTATTGGAGTTTCAGCTTTAGCATCAGTCCTTCCAATGAACACCCAGGATTGATCTCCTTTAGAATGGACTGGTTGGATCTCCTTGCAGTCCAAGGGACTCTCAAGAGTCTTCTCCAACACCACAGTTCAAAAGCATCAATTCTTCGGCGTTCAGCTTTCTTCACAGTCCAACTCTCACATCCATACATGACCACTGGAAAAACATAGCCTTTACTAGACGGACTTTGTTGGCAAAGTAATGTCTCTGCTTTTAAATATGCTATCTAGGTTGGTCATAACTTTCCTTCCAATGAGTAAGCGTCTTTTAATTTTCACTTAAACTCAAATTCAGTTGTCTTTTAATAAATTCTAGGTTAAAGGTTGCTTTGAAGGTTGTTTGCTTCACCTGTTTTATCCTGGGCGTCGTACCATCCCAGTCTGTCTCATATCCAGCATTGTAATGGCTCCAGACTTGTAGGGTGAGGCCCAGTTTCCCAGTAGTGGAGCATCTTGAGGATCACCAGCTCCAGTTCTGCTAACTTCTGTACTCTTCACAGCTATAACAGAAAAATCATCCATTTAACTGTTTGGGGGGCTTTTGGTGTTATGAGGACTTTCTGTAAGGCTACCTTAGGTTGCTCATTTCCAAACACCCTAAGCAACCACCTCAATCTTCCATTTAACCTTGAGTGCTCATGTGGGCTACTTTTTCAGATAAGCTAGTTTGAATCAGGGAACAGATCTTCTCTCATAATCCTGAATGTACCCTGTGTGTGTGAGTGTGTGTATGTGTGTGTAGAGGGGATGGTTCTGTCGCATTCCCCTATGACTGGACTTTAGAAGGAGACAGGGATCACGGCCTTTTCTCATACTGGGATACTCATCAGTGGCTTATCCTCCCTCTGGCTTCCTCTCCAGCTCTAGCCTTTCTCTCCTGAATTCTACTTAACTAGTATTGGGTAGGGGTAGGAAAAATGGATTTTCAAATATTTCTTGTCTTCTACCTGAACTATGACTTCAGAATTTTGGAATAAAAAGTTTAGCGTCCTGTTGTCTGTTTTCTTTGGTTCCGCTTCCCCTCAGGGTGGTTATTGCTTCACATCCAAGGTGTGAATGAGGAAATATGACAGATGTGTAAAGAAGTGAAGGTGGAGAGTGCAGCATGGCTTAGCTCACAGAGTAATCTGGTTCTCTGGCACCTTTCTTTTTATAATTCTTGCTCCATCTACTCTGGTAAGTCCTCTTCCTCCACCTAAAAGTAGGTGTTCCCCAGGTTTTTTCTCTGTAGACTCTTTGGATAATTTCATCTACCTAATACCTTCAGTAATTACCTCTCTGCTCTTAAGTCCCAATTTTATGCTTTAATCCTGAATTGGTTCCCAGTTAATTTTTTAAAATTAATGTCAATAAAGATCAGAATTAGTTTTTATTTACTTAAGTTCTAAGTGTAAAGCACTCAAGTGTTTACATTTGCATTGCAGTGATTTTCCCTATTTTCTTACCAAAAAATTGACTTCAAAATCCTAGACTCTTAAATTGTTAATTACATTTTGGACTTCTGCTTATATTTGTGTTGAATCTGCTCATATTTCGAAGTTTGAAGGAGTTATCTGCTGTAGTTCAGGAGTATATTTGCTATTCTTCTCTCCCAACTGCCCCTAAATCTCTTTGACCTGCTCTAGAAGTCATCCTGTCCAACACAGAGGCAATATTTCCTGATAGTGTTTTTGATAAAAGAATTGCCAAGTCAAAGCTGACCCCCTGTGCTTCTAAGGGAATTCTCCTAAGCACAGCTAATGTTGAGATTAAGGGCCTAGTCCTCTCAACCAGACAGTCTGGGTTCAGACTGCAGCTCTGTCCCTAATTACTTGCTCTGTGACCTTGGACAATTTATATAACTTTATCTGTTTCTTTATAGAAATGTGACCAATAAAACTCCCTAATTCATGGAATTTTTGTGAGAATTAAGTGAATTAACCAGTGAAAGAAATGCCCCATACTTAGAAATATGTAAGGAGCTATTATTATGACCAGTTATCTTTTGCTATTTTTTCCATGTCTAGTTATCAGCTTTGGCCTTTGTTTATTAGACCAGACTAGCTGTTTAATTTTCTGAGTTCTTTAAAAATTCAACTTTTTCAGATAAAGATAGGATATATCTTGTACATTTCACACACACACACAAACACAATTAAAGAACTGGTACACATTGTAATGATTTCCTTTCAACAGCTATTAAAGCAGTAGGTATGAAAATGTTTGTGCTTGGCCTAGAGTAGGGTCAGCAAGAGAGGAGACTTGAGTGTGACATTCAAAGGAAGAAAGCAGGATTTGATAGCCCACTGATATACAGAGGCATCACACCTCACTCTCAGGGACCAACCTTGGGTGACTGGGAAAGTTAGGAGTGCTGGCATCACCGACTGTGGACATGAGTTTGTGTGAACTCCGGGAGTTGGTGATGGACAGGGAGGCCTGGCGTGCTGTGATTCATGGGGTCGCGGAGAGTCGGACACGACTGAGCGACTGAACTGAACTGATGTAAAAATGACCCCGCAATGTACTGGGTTAAAACAATAGCCATTTATTTTCTATCTTTGTTCCTGTGGATCATGAATTCAGACAGGGTACAGGAAGGGATGGCTGGTCTCTGCTCCAAGATGTCTAGAGTCTCAGCTTGGAAGGTTGGATTCTGAGGACTGAAATCATTAGACAAACTTCTTTATCCATATTTCTGTCTAGACCTAGCCTGGGAGGAGAGAACACAGACCCCACCTCTACTTGGAGGAGTGAGCATAAGTCATATTGAAAGAAGAAATTGTAGGGTGAGCTAATTGTATGATTAGGCCACCCAAGGTGGGTGTTCTCTTGCTGGCTGTACATCCCCTTCACAATCAGACCCTGCTTCAGCTACATCCTACTCACCTGACTGATCTTGCTCTTAATCAGAACCTGATCAGTAAATGCCTACATAGTTGCCCCCACTCCAGCTACTGACTGTTGTAATCTTTAAATCAGAACAACTTCACAAAGATGGTTTATCAAAGGGGCAGTGAGGGTTGTGCTCTTCTGCTGGTTTCCCTGGTAACCAATGAGCCATCCTGATATCAATTTTCTCTGTAACAATTCCCTCTTCTGACAGGGAAGACTTGTCACGGCCAACCTGCCACCTGCCACCCATAAGAGTGTGTCTCTGTAGAACCCTCTTGCTTCTGGTGTAAGTAAGATTCCCTATCCAATAAACCACTGATGTCTCTCTTGCTAACTCTGTGTTCCTTCCACCTTGAGCCTTTAGTCCAGACCCCACCTCTACCACTTTCCACGCAATCATGGACAAAAAAACATTAACTTCTTTGTATCTCAGTTATCTCATTGGTTAGAGAGTAGATAATAACATGGAATTTATGAAGTTTTGATGAAGGTTAATATAATCTTGCTAATTGTTCAAAGATGGGCATTAATACTTTCTATTCCTCTTCGTCCTCCTACTTAAGAAGCAATTGAAAAATTATCATAAGTGAAAAACTAAACTAATATTAAGCTAGTAATTGCTTTAAAACATTTTCATAAATTTCATTTGTGCTTTGCGTGTATAAGTGAGAAAAACAGGCTCAGGTTACACATAAACCAGGGGCCTCAGAAAGTCAGAAGTGGCGGGAAAGCGACCCAGCGCCAGGTCAGGGGGCTTCTGCACTGGCGCCTGCTGGCGCCTCCGGCCGAGGGCCGCTCCGTGACTCCAGCGCCAGGCTCCGCCCGACCCCGCCTCCGCTGCCGGCCAATGGCCGCGGGCCGACGCGATCGGAGGCTGCTACTGGAAGAGGCGGCGCGGTGGGAGGAGCTGAGTCGGGGTCGCGCCGCGCCGCGCCTGCCTGCACTTCTAAACCGTAGAGAGAGAGGTCGGAGAACATGCCTGTGTTAGCGGCCCTGCTGCGGCGCGGCGCGCGCGGGCGCGGCCCCCTGCTTCCGAGGCTGGTGCAGGTGAGAGGGGCTGGGACTGGTCTCGCGAGGCCTTGGCCGCGGCCGCGCGGCCGGAAGGAGCCCTCATTGCGGGGCTCGGGGAGACCCCGGGCCCCCGCCGCGAGCCCTGAGCTCGCGCCCGGACGCGCGGGCTCCCACGCAGCGTTGCCATTCGCCGCGGGCCTGTGGGAGTGTGGCCGTCGCTTTCTAGTGTCAAAGCGGGCAGATGTTTTGACGCGCAGAAAAGTCCGGGGCTCGGTCTCGACCTTGCCTGACGGGGAGCGAAGTCCGGTAAAACTGCTTCCCAGCTCTTCTTCGAGACATATTTGTGAACGTTAATGTCAAGAGGTTTTAATTTCATGCCGTGGGTAATCATTTTAGGCTTTCAGAGTGATAGTAAATCGATGTGTCAACTCAGAGCAACTTCAGACCTATTAGGGAAAATAAATGGCTCCTCGGTTTCTTGATGCGTGGCGCCTACGTACCAAGGGCGTCCAGAGCCTTGTTTGAGTTCTGGCTTGTTGTGCTTACGGAAAACAGGAGCGACAGCCTTGGAAGAATCTACTATTTTCCATCCATCAGCGCAAGCTAGCTTGCGCCACAGGTTTAGTGTCTGGCAAAAGCCAAGAAGTAGGTCGAGAATTTCAGGGTGTGGTTGTGAGGCGTGACTTTTGTAGTTTGGTTGGAGCAATAAAGTTTGAAATGTATAGTTCTATTGTTAAGAGTCTGAATTTGAAGTCAATGAGGACCGTGTGTATTTTTGTTATTGTCGTAATTAGACGTCTGGGACGATTGAAGGGGAAAATCGCAAGAGATTGTGAAAGAATGAATGTAGAACTTGTCAAATTCAGAGTGAGAATGGAGAACCAAGGGGAAAGGAAAAGTCTAAAATTAATCCTGGGTGACTGAGAGAAGTCAGGAGGAGTGGGTTTCCAGGACTCGTGAGTTCTTAGTATATTTGTTAGTTTGTGGTAAATCACAAAAATGTGACTAGGACATCCTGAGTTTCAAACCAGAGTTTACTAGGTGAATTAGGTGAAAACTAGGTACGTAAGTTTGTAAAAAACAAAACATAAACGAAGTGCAGAACCTCCTTCATTTACTTTAATTAACCGCTCAAAATCAAACACAAATGTTGCTGATGAGAAAAATGAAGCTGTACATTATGTAGCCTGTGATTTGTGGTGTTCATTTGTTACTTAAATTAAGTGGTCATTTACTGAAGCATGGAGATACAGTTTAACAGGATTTTCAGTATTCCGTGCCATTTTGTGGAATGAAACGTAATCTCTAACCCATTAAACTAGCTTTTTCTCGTTTGCCTTTGAAAACACACAGGTTTCCCTTAATCAGCAACAAACTTTTATAGACTTAGAGCTTTTTGCTTTCCAACTGCAATTGCTTTTTTCTTATGGTCAAAAGAGTAGTCCTCCTTGTCACCCTTGTGAACATCCATTTCCCTTTAAACCTCTGCAGTTAGATTTCTATACTACTCAACTGAGGGATACCAGTGCTTTTCATTTCCTGTGTTTCTTCTTCTTGACCTTTCTTTATACTATATTTGACAATGTTGATGGGGCTTCCCTGGTAACTCTGTGGGACATCCCTGGTAGTTCAGTCCCTAAAGAATCTGCCTGCAGTGCAGGAGACGTAGTGTTCAATCCCTGGAAGATCCCCTGGAGAAGGAAATGGCAACCCACTCCAGTATTCTTGACACTGTTGATTATTCCCTCCTTGAAACTCCTGTCTTGCTGTTTTGAACCAAGTTAATTTTCTTTTTTTGTTGTTGTTGTAACTTTAAGCATTTTATTTTGTATTGAGGTATAGCCAGTTAACAATGTTGTGGTAGTTTCAGGTGAAGAGCGAAGGAACTCAGCATTGCATATAGGTGTATCCATTCTCCCCCAGAGCCCACTCCCTCTAGGCTGGCACATAACGTTGAGCAGAGTTCCACGTACTACACAATAGGTCTTTGTTGGTTATCCATTTTAACCCAAAGTCCCTATCTATCTTCTCCCGCCCTCCCCCCACAACTATAAGTTCATTTTCTAAGTCTCTGAGTCTTTCTGTTTTGTAAGTAACTTCATTTGTATAGTTTATTTTTAGATTCCATGTATAAGGGATGCCATATATTTCTCCTTCTCTGTCTGACTTACTTTTAGGTCTATCCATACCCACTCCAGTGTTCTTGCCTGGAGAATCCCAGGGACAGGGGAGCCTGGTGGGCTTCCGTCTGTGGGGTCACACAGAGTCGGACACGACTGAAGTGACTTAGCAGCAGCAGCAGCAGCATGTTGCTGCAAATGGCATTATTTCATTCTTTTTAATGGCTGAGTAATATTCCATTGTATATATATACCACATCTTCTTTATCCATTCCTTTGTTGACAGACATTTAGGTTTCTTCCATGTCTTGGCTATTGTAAACAGTGCTTCAATGAACATTGTATCCTTTTGGATCATCAATTCCAGGAGTGGAATTTGAGGGGCATATGGTAGTTCTATCTTTAGTTGTTTAAGGAACCTCCATACTGTTCTCCATAATGGCTATACCAATTTACATTCCCACCAACAGTGGAAGGAGGGGTCCCTTCTCTCCATAACCTTTCCAACATTTGTTTTTTGTGGATTTTTTGATGATAGCCATTTTGACTGGTGTGAATTGATATCTCATTGTAGTATTTGCATTTCTCTAATAACTAGCGACATTAAACATCTTTTCATGTGCCTGTTGGCCATCCTTATGTCTTCTTTGGAGAACTGTTCATTCAGGTTGTCTCCCATTTTTTGAGTGGGTTGTTTTTTTGATGCTATTTTTAAGCGTCCTAGGCTGTTTGTAAATTTTGGAAACTAATCCCTTAAAGGTCACATCACTTTCACATGTTTTCACCCAGTCTATAGGTTGTATTTTCATTTTGTTTATTGTTTTCTTTGCTGTGCAAAAGCTTTTGAGTTTAAGTAGGTCCCATTTGTTTATTTTTGCTTTTTTTCCCCATTATTATGGGAGACGGATCAAAAAAGATGTTTTTGTGAGTTATGTCAGACAGCGTTCTGCCTATGTTTTCCTCTAGGGGTTTTATAGTGTCCAGTCTCACATTTAGGTCTTCAATCCACTTTGAACTTATTTTTGTGTATGAAGTTAAGGAATGATCTAATTCCATTTTTTTACATGTGACTGTCCAGTTTTCCTAGCACCATTTGTTGAAGATTCTCTCCAACATTGTGTAGAATTGTCTTTGTCATAGATAAATTGACCATAGGTTCATGGGCTTATTTATGGTTTTTCTATCCTGTTCCATTGATCTATATTTCTATTTTTATGCCAGTGCCATACTATTTTGATGACTGTAGCTTTTAGTATAGTCTGAAGTTAGGAGTCTGAGTCCTCCGGCTCCCTTTTCCTTTTCAACATTGCTTTGACTATTTGGGGTCTTTTATGTCTCCATACAAATTTTGAGATTTTTTTTTTCTAGTTCTGTGAAAAATTCATTGGTAATTTGTTAGGGATTTCATTGAATCTGTAGATGGCCTTGGGCATTAGTCATTTTGACAGTATTGATTTTTCCAATCCACTAAAAGGGTATATATTTCCATCTGTGTATATCTTCTTTAATTTCTTTCATTAGCATCATATAGTTTTCAGAGTACAGGTCTTTTGTCTACTTAGGTAGCTTTCTTCCTAGGTATTTTATTCTTTTTGATGCAATGGTAAATGGAATTGCTTCTTGAATTTCTCTTTCTGATCTTTTGTTGTCAGTGTATAGAAATGCAGCAGTTTTCTGTGTTTTAATTTTGTAACCTGCAATTACCAGATTCATTGATGAGTTCTAGTAGTTTTCTGGTAGCATCTTTAGGATCTTCTATGTATAGTATTCCCATCTCTTTCAGAATTTTCCACAGTTTATGGTGATCCACACAGTCAAAGGCTTTGGCATAGTCAATGAAGCAGAAATAGATGTTTTTCTGGAACTCTCTTGCTTTCTCCATGATCCAGCGGATGTTGGCAATTTGATCTCTGGTGCCTCTGCCTTTTCTAAAAACTGCTTGAACATCTGGGAGTTCACAGTTCACATATTGCTGAAGCCTGGCTTGGAGAATTTTGAGCATGACTTTACTAGCGTGTGAGATGAGTGCAATTGTGCGGTAGTTTGAGCATTCTTTGGCATTGCCTTTCTTTGGGATTGGAATGAAGACTGACCTTTTCCAGTCCTGTGGCCACTGCTGAGTTTTCCAAATTTGCTGACATATTGAGTGCAGCACTTTCACAGCATCATCTTTCAGGATTTGAAATAGCTCCACTGGAGTTCCATCACCTCCACTAGCTTTGTTCGTAGTGATGCTTTCTAAGGCCCACTTGACTTCACCTTCCAAGCTTTGTTCGTAGTGATGCTTTCTAAGGCCCACTTGACTTCACCTTCCAAGATGCCTGGCTCTAGGTCAGTGATCACGTCATCGTGACTATCTTGGTTGTGAAGATCTTTTTTGTACAGTTCTTCTGTGTATTCTTGCCACCTCTTCTTAATATCTTCTGCTTCTGTTAGGTCCATACCATTTCTGTCCTTTATGGAGCCCATCTTTGAATGAAATATTCCCTTGGAATCTCTAATTTTCTTGAAGAGATCTCTAGTCTTTCCTATTCTGTTGTTTTCCTCTATTTCTTTGCATTGATCGCTGAGGAAGGCTTTCTTATCTCTCCTTGCTATTCTTTGGAACTCTGCCTTCAGATGCTTATATCTTTCCTTTTCTCCTTTGCTTTTCGCTTCTCTTCTTTTCACAGCTATTTGTAAGGCCTCCTCAGACAGCCATTTTGCTTTTTTGCATTTCTTTTCCATGGGGATGGTCTTGTTCCCTGTCTCCTGTACAATGTCACGAACCTCCGTCCAGAGTTCATCAGGCACTCTATCTATCAGATCTAATCCCTTAAATCTATTTCTCACTTCCACTGTATAATCATAAGGGATTTGATATAGGTCATATCTGAATGATCTAGTGGTTTTCCCTATTTTCTTCAATTTAAGTCTGAATTTGGCAATATGGAGTTCATGATCTGAGCCACAGTCAGCTCCTGGTCTTGTTTTTGCTAACTGTATACAGCTTCTCCATCTTTGGCTATAAAGAATATAATCAATATTTTTTGCAGCCTTACAGTTCAAGGGACTCTCAAAAGTCTTTTCAAACACTGCAGTTCAAAAGCATCAATTCTTTGGCGCTCAGCTTTCTTTATGGTCCAACTCTCACATCCATACATGATTACTGGAAAAACCATAGCTTTGACTATATTGACCTTGGTTGGCAAAGTAATGTCTCTGCTTTTTAATATGCTGTCTAGGTTGGTCATAGCTTTTCTTCCAAGGAGCATTTGTCTTAATTTCATGGCTATAGTCACCATGTGCAGTGATTTTGGAGCTCAAGAAAATAAAGTGTGTCACTGTTTCCATTGTTTCTCCATTTATTTGCCATGATGTGATAGGACAGAATGCCATGATCTTAGTTTTTTGAATGTTGAGTTTTAAGCCAACTTTTTCACTCTCTTCTTTCACTTTCATCAAGAGGCTCTTTAATTCTTCTTCACTTTCTGCCATTAAAGTGTTTTCATTTGCATATCTGAGGTTATTGATATTTCTCCTGGCAATCTTGATTCCAGCTTGTGCTTCATCCAGCCTGGCATTTCACACGATGAACTCTGCATATACGGCAAAAAAGCAGGGTGACAATATACAACTTTGACATAAACCTTTCCCAATTTGGAACCAGTCCATCTTTCTATGTCCAGTTCTAATTTTGCTTCTTGACCTGCATACAAATTTCTCAGGAGGCAAGTAAGGTGGTCTGTTATTCCCATCTCTTGAATTTTCTACAATTTAATGTGATCCACAAAGTCAAAGGCTTTAGCCTAGTCAGTAAAGGAGACATAGATGTTTTTCTGGAACTCCCTTGCTTTTTCTATGATTCAGTGGATGTTGGCAATTTGATCTCTGGTTCATCTGCCTTTTCTAAATCTAGCTTGAACATCTGGCATGTTTTGGATCATGTACTGTTGAAGTCTATCTTGGATAATTTTGAGCATGACTTTGCTATAATGTGAGATGAGTGCATATGTGTTGTAGTTTGAACATTCTTTGGCATTCCTTTTCTTTGGGACTGGAATGAAAACTGACTTTTTCCAGTCCTGTGGCCATCTGAGTTTTCCAAATTTGCTGGCACATTGAGTGCAGCACTTTACAGCATCATCTTTTAGGATTTGAAATAGCTCAGGTGGAATTCCATGACTTCCACTAGCTTTGTGCATAGTGATGTTTCCTAAGGCCCACTTGACTTCACACTCTAGCTTGACTCACTCTTGGTGAGTGATCACACAGTTGTGGCTATCTGGGTCATTAAGATTTTTCTTGTATAGTTCTTCTGTATATTGTTGCCACCTTTTTTAAATTATCTTCTGCTTCTGTTAGGTCTGTATACCATTTCTGTCCTTTATTGTGCCCATCTTTGCATGAAATGTTCCCTCGGTATCTCTAATTTTCTTGACGAGATCTCTGGTCTTTCCCATTCTATTGTTTTTCCTCTATTTCTTTGCATTGTTCACTTAGGAATGCTTACTTGTCTCTCCTTGCTATTCTTTGGAACTCTGCAATCAGATGGATATATCTTTACTTTTTTCCTTTTCCTTTCACTTTTTTTCTCAGCTGTTTGTAAAGCCTCCTCAGACAACCATTTTCCTTTTTGCATTTCTTTTTTTTTGGGGTGGGTTTTGATCATTGCCTGTTGTACAGCGTCAGGAACCTCGTCCATAGTTCTAGGCACTCTGTCTATCAGATCTAATCCCTTGAATCTATTTGTCACTTCCGCTGTATAATCGAAAGGGATTTGATTTAGGTCAGACCTTAATGGCATAGTGGTTTTCCCTACTTTCTTCAATTTAAATCTGAATTTTGCAATAAGGAGTTCATGATCTGAGCCACAGTCAGCTCCCAGTCTTGTTTTTGCTGACTGTATAGAGCTTCTCCATCTTCGACTACAAAGAATATAATCAATCTGAATTTGGTACTGACCATCTGGTGATGTCCATGTATAGAGTCATCTCTTGTGTTGTTGGAAGAGGGTGTTTGCTATGACCAGCACATTTTCTTGGCAAAACTCTGTTAGCCTTTGCCCTACTTCATTTTGTACTCCAAGGCCAAATTTGCCTGTTACCTTAGGTATCTCTTGACTTTGTACTTTTGTATCCAGTCCCCTATGATGAAAAGGACATCTTTTTTTGTTGTTGTAATTTCTAGAAAATCATGTAGGGGTTCTGGAAGACCTTCAGCTTCTTCAGCATTAGTGGTTGGGGCATAGACCTGGATTACTGTGATATTGAATGGTTTGCCTTGGAAATGAACAGAGATCGTTCTCTGTCATTTTTGAGACTGCACCAAAGTACTGCATTTAGGACTCTTGTTGAATATGAGGGCTACTCCATTTCTTCTAATGGATTCTTGCCCACAGTAGTAGGTATAATGGTCATCTGAATTAGATTCTCCCATTCTGGTCCATTTTAGTTCACTGATACCTAAAATGTCGATGTTCACTGTTGTCATCTCCTGTTTGACCACTTCCAATTTACACTGATTCATGGACCCAGCATTCCAGGTTCCTATGCAATATTGTTCTTTATAGCATCACACTTTACTTTCACCATCAGACACATCCACAACTGGGTGTTGTTTCTGCTTTGGCTCAGCCTCTTCATTCTTTCTGGGGCTGTTTGTCTGCTCTTTTCCAGTAGTATATTGGGCACCTACTGACCTGGGGAATTCATCTTTCAGTGACCTATCTTTTTGCCTTTTCATACTGTTCATGGGGTTCTCAAGGCAAGAATGCTGTAGTGGTTTGCCATTCCCTTCTCCAGTGGCTCCAGTTTTATCATGTGTGTGTATCTATCTATCTATCTATATATATAATATATATATGTAAACTATATATATCCATAATAGGGTGATACTACTTGGGTTTGAAATCCCATGTCTGCACCTTGTTGGCTCTGGGCAGGTTACTTGATCTGCCAGTGCTTAAGTTTCTTTATCTATAAAATAAGAATAGTGATACCCACCCATTAGCTTGTTCTACATATAAAACATGCTCCATATCCATCTGTTTGTATCCACCCCACTTGTGACCTCCCTAGAATTTGCCACATGAGCTCTTGCCCAGTCTCCTTCCCCTTTTTACTCCTGCTCCCACATTCATTCTGTACACTTCAGCCAGAGTGGTCTTTTTATAATAGTAAAGCCTTTAGTGACTTCTCGTTATCCAGGCTAGAATCCAGACTCCTTCTCAGGCCCTATTTGGTCACTGCTTGCTTCTTTAGTCTCAGCCAGACTGTGTGTTCTCTTGAGTATGTGGCTCCCGCAACACTAGTCCACTTTTGCTACTTAGCATGTGTCAAGTTTGTTCCTAATTCTAACTAGAATTCCTAATTCTCCTAGGTCTTCCTAATGCCTCAGATGCTCTTTCCCTCGACTTTTCCCGGGCTGACTCTCTTAATATTCAGTTTCTCAGCTCCAGTGACATCTCCAGAGAGTCCTTTTCTGAACATCCTGTGTGAAACAGGCCCTCATTCTGTAACTAATTAACCCATTTTGTTGACTTCAAAAAGTACTTACCCTACCTGAAATGTTTTTCAGAGGTGCTAGTAAGACGAGACTTTGTTTACTTGTTAAGTGTTTCTTGCCATCGTTGGGATAAAAAAACAAAATTAGTCTCTTCTTGAAACTCACAGTCTGATAGGGAGACAGTCAGGCTAGTGAGGGAAGTATATGTTTCGGAAAAATATAGCATGCATAGGCGTGCTGCAGAAGCTAACATTGAAGTGCCTGCCTGCATTGTCAGGGGTGGTCTCTAGAGTGCTTGGACCAGGTGAGCAGCCCTTGAAAGATGATTGTGACATGCAAATAAAATTTAAGTGGCCATGTTCATTCATCGTGTGTCTTGATCCTACTATAATTTTGCCATTCCTGGGATATTTAATGAGCTCTAGGCATTATGCCAAGTGACAGGGATATAGCAGTGAACCAAGAAGGAGGAAGGTGGAGGAGAGGCTTGCTCTCAGGAAGCTTGTATTATGTGGAGGGAGAATAAATATGTATACCTTGTATTACACAGTGTGAGAGGTGCTTTCAAGGAAATAATCATGTTGAAATAGAAGCTGACTTACAAGTAGTCAGGGAGAGGTACTGTGCGGTTGTGTTTTTTGAGCCGAATCCTGAAGAACAAAAATGAACCAGGCAAGGCAAGCTGGAGAAGGACTGTTAACTGGTGGAGGCACACTGTAAAGAGCTTGAGGTGGAAATCGGTTCAGAACAAAGAGGAGGCTGGTGTGGCTGGCACAGAATAAGAGCGGTAAGAACGGAAAGAGAAGCAGGGGCCAGATCATACCATACAGGTCATCAGGAGCTCCAGTTCCAAGAGCCAGGAGTTTGTAGGGTAAGGGATAAACGTTGGATATCCGTCCAAGAGCAGTGGAAACCCATCACAGGATTTTAACCAGGGGAGTGATACAATCTGATTTATGTTTTGAGTGCATGTGTATGTGTGTGTGTGTGTGTGTGTTTTGATTTTGTGTTTTGGTCCGTACCATGCAGCTTATGGGATCTTAGTTCCCCTGGGATCTCAATTCCCTGATCAGGGATTGAACCTGAGCCACAGCAGTGAAAATACCAAATTCTAACCTTTGGACCTCTAGGAAACTCCCTGATTTATGTTTTAAAAACTAGATGCACTGAAGAAGGGAAGTTGGGGATGCAGGAAATGAAGTAGAGGCTGTTACAGTGGCAAGAAATGGTAGCTGTGTAGATGAAGTAAAGTGGAAGAATTTAGGTATATTTTAGACTCAGTATTGACAGTACCTGTGATAAAATATCTCTTGGTATTAGGCAAAGATGGAGGGCGAGTCCTTGGAGTTTTGACTTAGCTCCTGGGAAGATTGTGATGTGATGGCCTAAGGTGGGAAATACTGGAAAGAAACTAGTGTTCTAGCGTGGCAATTGAGAGCCATGTGTTGGTCAGTAAAATCAGGCTAATCAAGTTGGCACTTGGATATATGAGTTTGGAGGTCAATTGAGTGGTCAAGGCTAGAGATAGAAATTTGGAAATCATCAGGGCATAATTGCTGTTTGAAGCCGTGGGGCTTGATATGATTATGGAGACAGTGAAGTTTGAAAATTAAAAGGGGCCTGGAACAAAGCCCTGGGATGTTCCAGCAGTTAGAGGTTGGGAAGGGAATGATAGGGAGGCTGAGAAAAATAACTAGAGAAATAAGAGGTGGACCACAAGATTGTGTTAAGATGGAAGCCAAGAAAAAGGGTTTGGATAATGGTTTATACATATTACCTCATTTAGTTCTCACAGCAACTTGTGCAGAGTATTTTCGAAAACCAAGGTTAACACTCAAGAAAACTCAGTTTCTCAGTCTGTTGAAGGATGGGATAAGGGAGGGGAGGGAGACTCAAGAGAGGGAGCATCACTACTAACAAAGCGAATGGAGGTGATGGAATTGCCCTGGGCTATTTCAAATCCTAAAAGATGATGCTGTTAAAGTGCTGCACTCAATGTGCCAGCAAATTTGGAAAACTCAGCAGTGGCCACAGGACTGGAAAAAGTCAGTTTTCATTCCAGGCCCAAAGAAGGGGAATGCTAAAGAATGTTCAAACTACAGCACAGTTGCACTCATCTCACACGATAGCAAAGTCATGCTCAAAATTATCCAAGATAGACTTTAACAGTACGTGAACTGAAAAATGCCAGATGTTCAAGCTAGATTTAAAAAAGGCAGATGAACCAGAGATCAAATTGCCAACATCCACTGGATCATAGAGAAAGCAAGAGAATTCCAGAAAAACATCTACTTCTGCTTTATTGATTATGCCAAAGCCTTTACTGTGGAAAATTCTTCAAGAGATGGAAATACCAGACCACCTTACCTGCCTCCTGAGAAATCTGTATGCAGGTCAAGAAGCAAAATTAGAACTGGACATAGAACAATGGACTGGTTCCAAATTGGGAAAGGAGTACTTCAAGGCTGTATATTGTCACCTTGCTCTTTTAACTTATATGCAGAGTACATCATGCGAAATGCCAGGCTGGAGGAAGCACAAGCCAGAATCAAGATTGCCGGGAGAAATATCAATAACCTGAGATACGCAGATGGCACCACCCTTATGGCAGAAAGTGAAGAGAACTAAAGAGCCTTTTGATGAAAGTGAAAGAGGAGAGTGAAAAAGTTGGCTTAAAACTCAGCATTCAAAAAAATAAGATCATGTGATCCTGTCCATCACTTCATGGCAAATACATGGGGAAACAATGGAAACAGTGACAGACTTTATTTTGGGGGGCTCCACAATCACTACAGATGGTGACTGCAGCCATGAAACTAAAACACTCTTGCTCCTTGGAAAAAAAGCTATGACAGATCTAGCCAGCATATTAAAAAGCAGAGACATTACTTTACCGACAAAGATCTGTCTAGTCAAAGCTATGGTTTTTCCAGTAGTCATGTATGGATGTGAGAGTTGGAGTATAAAGAAAGCTGAACGTTAAAGAATTGATGCTTTTGAGCTGTGGTGTTGGAGAAGACTCTTGAGAGTCCCTTGGACTGCAAGGAGAGCCAACCAGTCCATTCTAAAGGAAATCAGTCCTGAATATTCATTGGAAGGACTGATCCTGAAGCTAAAACTTCATTACATTTTCTCACGTGATGGGAAGTACTGACTCATTGGAAAAGACCTTGACGCTGGAAAAGATTGAAGGCAGGAGGAGAAGGGGACAACAGAGGATGAGATGGTTGGATGGCATTACCAACTCGGTGGACACGAGTTTGAGCAAGCTCCAGGAGTTGGTGATGGACAGGGAAGCCTTGTGTGCTATAGTCCGTGGGATCGCAGAGTCAGACATAACTGAGTGACTGAAGTGGGGTAGACTCAACAGACTCACTCATATATGTGTAATTGTGACTGATTTGCATTGTTATATGACAGTAACCAACACATATCTTTAAGTAATTTTCTACCAATTAAAAAGAAAAAAAAGGAAAACTCAGCTGGTAAACCCAGGCTCTTAACCACTGTTGGTGTTTCCCAAAACAGAAAAGTTAGTCCCAGGTTGCCAAGAAGATGAGATGAACACAGTGAGATCTTTATTGGATTTTGCTATCCAGATATTGTTAATCTTGCTCAGAGCCAACAGTAGGATAGATAAAAGCCAGATTGAGTGGGTTGAATAATAAATAGGAGGTGATGACAGGAGACAAATTCTAGGTAACTTGGAGAACTTCTCTTGTATGGAGGAGCTATGAAATGGGGTGAAAGCTCAGTGGGACTCTGGGTTAAGAGAAGTTTGTTTGTCTTTAATTCTTTTAGTTGGGAGGAGCCAGAGCCTATTAGTGTGCTTGCAGAATAGTCGAGGAGTAAAGGGGATGATCGCTGAAGAATTGATGCTTTTGAACTGTGGTGCTGGTGAAGACTCTTGAGAGTCCCTTGGACTGCAAGGAGATCCAACCAGTCCATTCTAAAGGAGATCAATCCTGGGTGTTCATTGGAAGGACTGATGCTAAAGCTGATACTCCAATACTTTGGCCACCTCATGCGATGAGTTGACTCACTGGAAAAGACTCTGATGCTGGGAAAGGTTGGAGGCGGGAGGAGAAGGGGACAACAGAGAATGAGATGGCTGGATGGCATCACCGACTCTATGGACATGAGTTTGAGTGAACTCTGGGAGTTGGTGATGGACAGGGAGGCCTGGCGTGCTGTGATTCATGGGGTCGCAGAGAGTCGGACACGACTGAGCGACTGAACTGAACTGAAAGGGGATGAATGATGGAAGAAGGAATGGTTAACTGAAGATGTGGCACCTTTGAAAAAGTAACTGAAATGGGATCCAGGGCAAAGTGGAGAGGCCCAGGGAACCTTCAGTTAAACAGAACCAGAAACTTTAAAGTGGTTTAGAAAAGGCTCTTTGATTTCAAGGAAAAATATACACACTAGCTAAGTAGAAAGTGGCTTATTTGAAGATATACGCTAGGTAAGCTCTTGGACATCCAAAGTTAGGAAATAAAGTGAAGCTGGCCTTGGTGTGGAAGCCTATCTAGAAAATCATTAACTAGGTTACCTTGTTTTGTCTCTTGTAGTATGCCATGGTCTTTCCTTCCTTTCTGAGTATATATGGTACATTCCCTTGCTTCTCTGCTTACTCATGGCTTTTCTCTTTGCTATAACCTCTGCTCTTATGTGGCATTGCTGACTAACTCTAGCCCCTTGGTCCTTTCACTTCCAGTGCCTATCATCCAGTTGATCAGGTTTCTCAGAGTGCTAGCTTAGTTCATTCCAATTTTTAAATGGGGCATAGTTCACTCCGTTTTTGGCCCATCAGCTCTGGCCAGTGGGAGGAGGATGGAAGTCACCTTGTAGGTACATAGGGCTGTCCCTCCCAGACTCTCTGAGTAAGGGGTGTAGTTGGAAGGACAATGCCTGGCATGTTTACTACAAGTAGAAACTTTTAATTCAAAGTTTGGTCACAGGTAATATGCTCAGATCTTTTAGTATAAGTAGGTTGTATAAGCAGCAGCGCAGTTTGGGCTTACTTAATTTAGAACTCAGATTTAATTTAAAATTAAATTTTATAAAGTTTATACTTAAAAAGGATTAGAAACTTTAAGATGATAAACTTATCAGAAATTAAAGCGTACATTTCCAATGAATAGTTAATCAGGTAAGACTATTGCAAAAGTAGTAATATTTAAATTTCAAGAGTAATATATGCTAACTGGAAAATTTAGAAATAAAGGTATAATGCATAAAAAAGAAATAACCATAATCCCATTGCTGAGAAATATAAAGTGATATAGATTAATATTTTTTACATCATAACATATTTATATTACAGGAAATAAGGTATGCGGAGCGAAGTTATGTATCAAAACCCACTTTGAATGTAAGTATAAATTTAAATGTGCTTTAAAGGAAATGTAGTCAGTTTAAAAACTGCATATTCTTACTGCGTGTATAGGTGAATGTCAACTTGATAGTTAATTACTGAAACATTAAGTCAAACTCCCTTATTACCATAAAATTTTTTAGATCTAGTGCCCTGCATAATTTCTGCTTCTTCCCCAATCACTGTCTACTGTAAACAGCCTTCTCTAAAATTAGGCAGTGTTCTTCCTTTACTCTTGGGACCCCTAGTAGATTGTCCTGGTACATTGCAGAGGCCACGTGGAACATACTAGAAGAAAGATGCTGAATGAGCTGGAGATTAGACAAGAAGAACCATTACTTGTTCACCTAATGCTTTCTGAGGGGTCCTCTCTTTGTTTCATAAGGGTTCCTAAAAAGACTTAGCAATAGCCTCCAACCAGAATGTAGGAAATGGTCCTCTTATTATCTATGAGAAATTAAGTATGTATGTATGTTTTTAAGAGAAAGTAGAAAGCAGGTGTAAGGAGAGAATTGTAAAAATAGTATTTTGCAGTGTTTAAGAGAGCTTTTATCTATTGTTTCTTCAATTTTATGTTGTTTATTAATAGTTTAAGAAATTATGGCTGTGAGACTTTCCTGGTGGTTCCATGGTTAAGAATCCACCTGCCAATGCAGGGGACAAGGGTTCGATCCCTGGTCTGGGAAGATTCCACATGCCATGGGGCAACTAAGCCCACGTGCCAGAACTACTGAAGCTCGCATGCACTAAAGTGCATGTTCTGCAACGAGAGAAGCCACCACAGTGGGAAACCCAGCACAGCAACTCGAGGGTATCCTCCATTCACCACAATTAGAGAAAGCCTGTGTGCAGCAGCAGAGACCCAGTGCAGCCAAATAACAAATAAAATAAAAAGAAATTATGGCTCTGACTGTGTCCCAGTTAAGCAGTATTGCCCCCACTATCATATAGGTTCTTAATTCCTAGCCTAGAATTTCCTTTCAGTAAGGAAGCCCATTAATTAGGATTGTTTATTACGCAGTTAACAAGGGTAAAGTATTCATTTCTTAAATTTTGACTAAGGAATAGAATTGAAACTTAAACTTATGGTCTATGCCTGTTTTAGTACTGGTTTGTCTTAGTCTTCTGTTATGTTTTAAGTCATAAAGTACTAGCATTATACTGGTTTTAGTGCTGTTCAAATACTGAGATTATGCTCATCTTTGATGAGTAATTAGCCACTCATAAAAAGTCTGTTTCTTGAATAATACATCTATGAATCATGTTTATTTATGAAAGATGATTTTGATAAAATATTTAGATGTAATAATTTTTACCCTCTTCTGTCTTGCCAGGAAGTGGTCATAGTAAGTGCTACAAGAACACCAATTGGATCCTTTCTAGGCAGTCTTTCCTCTCTGCCAGCCACTAAACTTGGTTCCATTGCAATTCAGGGAGCCATTGAAAAGGCAGGTCAGTAGTTGCTTTACTTTTTGTGTTGAGGAGATAGTGATTCATTGGAGCAAATGTTTGTTTTGCACTTACTTTATACGTAGCACTTAGAAATGGATTAATGAATGCATTTTTGAATTCTCTTGAAAAGAAGTCCTGGGACTATAGTATTAGTAATAAAACTCAAAACCGACAACCCATTCCTGCTGTATAATGTCATGTACTTTACTAGGTAATTACTAATTATTGAGTTGAATAAAATATGGAAATATTTCTTGATTTTTTTTAAAAAAAGGGATTCCAAAAGAAGAAGTGAAAGAAGCATACATGGGCAATGTTCTACAAGGAGGTGAAGGACAGGCCCCGACTAGGCAAGCAGTACTGGGTGCAGGTACTAGGAATACTTTTTTGCTTTTATACTTGAATGTTTGACATGGTGAAATGCAGGTCATTTCAGCTTAAAAAGACTATAAACGCATAATAGACTTATATTCACCAAAGAAATGTTTCGGATTACAGTTTAACATGCTCTGTTTTGTTACAGTTGTATTTGAAAAGAATCTGTTTTTCAAAAGTATGATTTATATTGGTTTTAGGCTTACCTATTTCTACTCCATGTACCACTGTAAACAAAGTTTGTGCCTCAGGAATGAAAGCCATCATGATGGCCTCTCAGAATCTTATGTGTGGACATCAGGTAAGAAATACCTTCTTTTCCACTTTACAATTAAAATAATATGCAGTGCTAAGAAAACACTAAAAACCTAAACAAATTCATACTTTGGAAATGAAGTTCTTTCTCGTAAGTACAGTTGCTGTGTTGTTTCGGACACTGAGGAGTATTTGGATTTGCCGATTCCATTTGAAGTAGAGGTTAGAATGGTAGCTGAAGTGTCTTGTATTAAAAGTAGTTTCCAGCTAGGATGTTCTAGTGCCCCTTTTACTTAGAGGTTCTGGGGGATTTAAGACATCATAAATGTTGTATTTGTTAGATTGAGAAGGACTTTCATTATAAATGAGAATAAGGTGCTGACCCTGGGGATCAAATCATTGATTGAGCCCAGAATTGATGACTGATTTGTAGTGCCTCACGTCCAGGTTTGGCTGTAAAATTACGCGGCTTTCTATTGGACTTGATGATTCTGATTTTGTTTGAGACTGGGCAAGAGACAGGCTGCTCAGCAAAAAATGTGTTGCATTAGGAGACTAGACCTGGACTTGTAGAACTAAGAATTGATCAGATCCAAGCCCTTTTTCTGTTGAAGAAAGAGGTTGAGATGATTGCAAACATAGTTCAGTTCAGTCACTCAGTTGTGTCCGACTCTTTGTGACCCCGTGAATCACAGCACTCCAGGCCTCCCTGTCCATCACCAACTCCCAGAGTTCACTCAGACTCATGTCCATCGAGTCGGTGATGCCATCCAGCCATCTCATTCTCTGTCGTCCCCTTCTCCTCCTGCCCCCAATCCCTCCCAGCATCAGAGTCTTTTCCAGTGAGTCAACTTTTCGCATGAGGTGGCCAAAGTATTGCAGTTTCAGCTTTAGCTTCAGTCCTTCCAATGAGCACCCAGGACTGATCTCCTTTAGAATGGACTGGTTGGATCTCCTTGCAGTCCAAGGGACTCTCAAGAGTCTTCTCCAACACCACAGTTCAAAAGCATCAATTCTTTGGCGCTCAGCTTTCTTCACAGTCCAACTCTCTCATCCATACATGACCACTGGAAAAAACCATAGCTTTGACTAGATGGACCTTTATTGGCAAAGTAATGTCTCTGCTTTTTAATATGCTCTCCAGGTTGGTCATAACTTTCTTTCCAAGGAGTAAGCATCTTTTAATTTCATGGCTGCAGTCAGCATCCACAGTGATTTTGGAGCGCAAAAAAATAAAGTCTGACACTGTTTCCATTGTTTCTCCATCTATTTCCCATGAAGTGATGGGACCAGATGCCATGATCTTAGTTTTCTGAATGTTGAGCTTCAAGCCAACTTTTTCACTCTCCTCTTTCACTTCCATCAAGAGACTTTTTAGTTGCTCTTCACTTTCTGCCATAAAGGTGGTGTCATCTGCATATCTGAGGTTATTGATATTTCTCCCGGCAATCTTGATTCCAGCTGGTGCATCCTCCAGCCCAGCGTTTCTCATGATGTACTCTGCATGTAGGTTAAATAAGCAGGGTGACAATATACAGCCTTGACATACTCCTTTTCGTATTTGGAACCAGTCTGTTGTTCCATGTCCCTTTCTAACTGTTGCTTCCTGACCTGCATATAGGTTTCTTAAGAGGCAGGTCAGGTGGTCTGGTATTCCCATCTCTTTCAGAATGTTCCACAGTTTATTGTGATCCACACAATCAAAGGCTTTGGCATAGTCAAAGCAGAAATAGATGTTTTTCTGGAACTCTCTTGCTTTTTTGATGATCCAGCAGATGTTGGCAGTTTGATCTCTGGTTCCCCTGCCTTTTCTAAAACCAGCTTGAACATCTGAAAGTTCACGGTTCACGTATTGCTGAAGCCTGGCTTGGAGAATTTTGAGCATGACTTTACTAGTGTGTGAGATGAGTGCAATTTTGCGGTAGTTTGAGCATTCTTTGGCATTGCCTTTCTTTGGGATTGGAATGAAGACTGATCTTTTCCAGTCCTGTGGTCACTGCTGCGTTTTCCAAATTTGCTGGCATATTGAGTGCACCACTTTCACAGCATCATCTTTCAAGATTTGAAATAGCTCAACTGGAATTCCATCACCTCCACTAGTGTTGTTTGTAGTGATGCTTTCTAAGGCCCACTTGACTTCACCTTCCAAGATGTCTGGCTCTAGGTGAGTGATCACACCATCGTGAGTATCCTGGTCATGAAGATCTTTTTTGTACAGTTCTTCTGTGTATTCTTGCCACCTCTCCTTAATATCTTCTGCTTCTGTTAGGTCCATTCCATTTCTGTCCTTTATTGAGCCCATCTTTGCATGAAATATTCCCTTGGTATCTCTGATTTTCTTGAAGAGATCTCTTGTTTTTCCTATTCTGTTGTTTTCCTCTATTTCTTTGCACTGATCGCTGAGGAAGGCTTTCTTATCTCTTCTTGCTGTTCTTTGGAACTTTCCATTCAGATGCTTATATCTTTCCTTTTTCCTTTGCTTTTCACTTCTCTTCTTTTCACAGCTATTTGTAAGGCCTCCCCAGACCTTTTATGCATTTTTGCTTTTATGCATTTTGCTTTTATGCATTTCTTTTCCATGGGGATACTCTTGGTCCCTGTCTCCTGTACAATGTCACGAACCTCCGTTACAGGGCTTAAATTAGAAAACAGGTGTCCCTATCCCTGTGTAGTGCATTCTGGCCTACCAGGCATAATACACCAATATAAAAACCAGTTGTGAGGTGTTTGCATATTATTTCTTATATATATATAAGAATCACAGTTTTGCACCCTTGCTGTTACTTGTTCCTTGCTTTGTTTCCAGTTGTAAGGCAGGGCAAAGAGGGGGAAAAAAAAGAGTGATACCTGATACATATGCTAAAACCTGAAGCGGTATAGAAATTTCATGTCAATATATGGCAAAACCAATACAATAATGTAAAGTAGTTAGCCTCCAATTAAAATAAATAAATTTTTTTTAAAAAGAAATATCTTTCTTCTTACCCTGCTTTAAGTGTCTAATTTATTCATCACTTTCTTGTATATTCTGCCACCTAAGAGCAGAGAAACTTGGGGCAAGTTGCTTAAATTCTGTGCCTCATGTATGTCTTGGAGATCTTTCTGTATCCGCACCTGAGATAGTATTCTACTGAACTGAACAAGTGTAATGTATTCTGGGGGTCCTTACTGAATGGATATCTAGGTTGTCTCCAGTTCTTCTCTATTTTAAATAATGCTCCAGAGAGTACCCCATGCATGCATCTTTGTGTCCTTATAAATACTTAAATCAACTCTTAATTCACTATACTGAGCATTATAATGTAGTGGTTAAGAACAGAAAGTCTGGAGTCAGACTAATTTGAGATCCTAGCGTTGCCTGTCATTAACTGAGGAACTACGTATGGACATTCACTGGAGACAGAAAAAACGTTAAATGAATAAAATGTTAAAAAAATCTTATCATGTGTAGGTCTTTCTTTTGGAAAAAGTCCTAACAGGAGAATTTCAGAGTCACAGATTTAAAAATTTGTATATTTTCAAATACTTTCCATAAAAAAATTATACCAGTTATATATTTTCCAAAGGTTGTGAGAGCTTGTTTGCTTATACATGAGGTAACACTAACATCAGGTATTACCAAACCAAACCCTAGTCAGACCAGTGGGTGAAAATGGTCATGAGATTGTTAGGTGTTTGAAAACTGAATGACAAGGATAATTTTGTCTCAGTTGATTCTTTTGTGGTTCTGCAGTACTCTTGCCTGGAAAATCCCATGGACCGAGGAGCCTGGAAGGCTGCAGTCCATGGGGTCACTGAGGGTCGGACACGACTGAGCGACTTCACTTTCACTTTTCACTTTCATATATTGGAGAAGGAAATGGCAACCCACTCCAGTGTTCTTGCCTGGGGAATCCCAGGGATGGGGGAGCTTGCTGGGCTGCCATCTATGGTGTCGCACAGAGTCGGACACGACTGAAGCAACTTAGCAGTGGCAGCAGCAAATGCTTTTAGTTAATATTCTTTGATTCATATCTGTATTTTTAAAATTATCTGACTTAGAGGAATATTAGGAATTGCCTTATCTTGAATATTATCTAATGATCAATTTTATTTAATACTGTAGAACTGATAATTATTTCTGTCACTTATTTTCATCATCCCCAGGAAATACTCAGTATTTCATAACAGAATAAAACTTATATGAGAACTATTTGAGACTCTCCGTATTTCAAAATAGGCAGAATATTTAAGTTTCTTTGGTACGGAATTTCTGTTTGTCTTTATTCCTGATTAAAGATTGTGAGAATATAACGTTAGTTCTAATTTTATGTTTACATTAATCTTTTATATTAAGCTTTGTTTCAAATTAGCCTTTATAATGCAAATGAATTTTCTCTTGTTGATCTGTAATTACAGGTTAGTTGATTAATATTTACTATGAGTTTGAGTCTACTCCGGGAGTTGGTGATGGACAGGGAGGCCTGGCGTGCTGTGATTCATGGGGTCGTGGAGAGTCGGACACGACTGAGCGACTGAACTGAACTGAACTGAACAGAAACTTCTACTATATATGCCAGGCAGTAATTACATAAAAATAGATATGACAAAGTTTCTGGCCTCAGAGGAGCCAGAAAGCCTCACTAGTTTAGTGAAAAGGTTTGACATATAAACATAGCTACAATACTGTGTAATATTATTAACAAAAGGAATACACAGTAATTGGGGAACACAAAAGAAGGAAGGGAGACTGTTTCAAAAATGGATAGGAGGGAAAAAATGGGATTGAAGTAGGTAGTCAGGGAAAGTGGCTGACAACTGATTTGTTGGGTTGAAGGGGCTGTGTCTTGATTAGTTTTAAAGGAAATGACAGTGTTTTACTTGTTGGTGAATAGGTCAGAAGTGCAGAGGGATGTGAATTAGCATGGTATCTTTGAAGACCTTGATTTTTTTTTTTCCCCTTCTTGGCCTTATGGCATGTGAGATCTTAGTTCCACAACCAGGGATTAAGCCCATTCTCCCTACCGTGGAAGTGCAGAGTCTTAACTGCTGGACCACCAGGGAAGTCTGTTTGAAGACTTTTAAACAATTCTGAATGCCCTCCACTCGTGTAGGTCCAGGCATGAGACTGGAAAGGGAGTGAAAAGTCAGATTGTAAAGAGTCTTATATACTATGCTGGGGAGTCCTTTACGGAGTGGAATGACCAGACTTAGACTAGCCAGGATGACTCAGATGAGTGTAGATGACACTTGGATGGAAGGAAAGGCTTTCTGTCAGATGACGAAGTTAATAAGTTATTATAGCTATTTGGAAAGAGTTGAGAAGGAGGATCACAATCAAGGAAGTAGGATTATTTCTGAGAACTGAGATTATATTTTTGGCAGTGTCAGTGAAATGAAGGATTTAGAAGAATTTCAGAAGATGGTTTTACATTAAAGATTCCTATTGCTGTCTGATTCTGATCTTAATTATCATTACACATTTCAGACCATTTCCTTTTACCAGCTTCAAGAGGGTGCTTCTTATATTGACTGTATAGCGATGTTTCATAACACTCGTGTAGAATCCTTGTTGCTGTGTAAAGGGTATAATGGATTTACAACTACAGTTGACCCGTGAATGTAGATTTGAAGTCCACTTAATGCACAATTTTTTTTTCCAATAAATACGTACTACAATTGAGTCTGTGGATCTAGAACCATGGATAGGAAGGGCCATCTGTGAATTTGCACCCAGATTATCAAGTGTGGGGGGTTGATGTTCCTAACTATGGTGTTCAAAAGTCGTTGGCACCATTTGAATTGACACTGGGTTTCTATGTGTTGCTGAGCAGGATGTGATGGTGGCAGGTGGGATGGAGAGCATGTCCAATGTCCCCTATGTAATGGAGAGAGGAACAACACCGTATGGTGGGGTCAAGCTTGAAGATTTGATTGTGAAAGATGGACTAACTGATGTCTACAATAAAATTCATATGGTAATTATTGCTTTTTAATGGAGAAATGCCATCTATACATAATACTGCTTGATTAAAAATATGTATTTTTTTTTTCAGCAACTGAAGGATATAAATGTTGATTTAGCCATTCATTTTAGGAAAATGTTTTTCAGTGCTCATTGTATCAGCTTGGCTCAATTTTTGAATAAATTGCCCCACACTGACATAGTGCATTTTCTGACTTCTAATAATGGATACCATAACTGTTTAATTATTTGTCCTCAAAATAGCAACTTCTGGGCTAATTCAAGTAGCTGAGATGTGAGTGTGAGAGTTACTGAGTACAGAAAGAAGTCTATTTTAAGAACTAAATTTAACTGCTAACCACTGTTTATGTCATAAAAAGCTAATATTTTATAAGTTTTGCAGAGTTACTTAGATTTTTTTAAAATTCTAACTTTTATCAGGGGAACTGTGCTGAAAATACTGCAAAGAAGCTGAACATTGCACGAGAGGAACAGGATGCTTATGCTCTTAATTCCTATACCAGAAGTAAAGCAGCATGGGAAGCTGGAAGATTTGGAAATGAAGTTGTTCCTGTCACAATTACAGTGAAAGGTTGAAGGATTATGTTCCAAAATAGATTTTAATTTTTATTAGACTTTACATGTTGCTAAACTTTTTATGTTCAAGTTTTAAATTGGTACTTTTTAAATTTCAACTGAAGACCCTGACACTGCTGCTAATGGTTAGTAAAGGGAAATGTTGCTAGTTCAGAAATAAGTAAACCCAATTTAATATCTGATTCCAACCCAATTGCAAATTCCACTATGCATATTTTTTTTTGAGAAATTTATTTATTAGAACTCTTTCTAATATAACCGATAGACTGTTGAACACATTAAGTAAAAAGGGGGTATTTACTAGAAGGCTAGTTTGGGGTTTGTCCCAGAACTGAAAGATGTATGGCAGCAACCAGTCAGCGCCGGGAACTTCAGGGATTAAGAGAATGGGCAGCACCGTCAGGAGATGCTGCCTTGGCTTCTCAGTGCTGCTTTTGTGCTCTCAGCTTCCTCCACTGCTGCCTCCATCTCCAGAGTCCATCTGTAGGGCTCTCAGGCACAGAGGAAAGATACCTTCTCACCAGCTGCAGCAGAATAAATCCACAGTAAAGACTCATTAACTTGGTTTAGGTTACATTTCCATTCTAGAAATAATTACTATGATGAGAATGATGGAATACCCAAACTTAACCGAACTTACCCAGCCTGTGTCTACATTGGACATCTACCCATGGGGTTAGAAGAATGTCTGTGATATAGAATGAGCTCAAGAGAGAAGACAGTGGGATGTGGCTGAATAGATTTAAATTGCATCAAGCTACTTAATAAACTCTTCTTTAAGACACTAACAAATCTCAGATGGTAGATTCTTGAGTGGAATTTACTTGGGATGGCATAAGGTATGTGGGCACACAAAGGGAAGCAGAGACTATCAGGCACCTTTTGCACCATTTCTTACTGATCAAGTAATTATTGTCTTTACTGCAAAGATTACTTAAAAGATTTTTGTTTTAGGTAAACCAGATGTAGTGGTGAAGGAAGATGAAGAATATAAACGTGTTGATTTTAGCAAAATTCCAAAGCTGAAGACAGTTTTCCAAAGAGAAAATGGTTAGTATTAAGAAATGAAGCATATGAAAAAAAAAGAGTCAGTATACCGTATCTAGTTGTAGAACTGCCTAAGGATTTTTAAAAAGTAATTCTAGAAAACATCTCGATGTTATTTAACATTTTCAGTGTATCAGGCTCAAATGAAATTAACAAAACATATATTTATCCAAAGTATATTTAAAAGTATTTAATAATTAATACTTTGTTTTTGTGTATGTGTGTTTGAAGTTTTTTAAAGTTATTTTTTATAGGAGTATAGTTGACTTACAA
The DNA here is from genome assembly GCF_049115385.1 of Moschus berezovskii. NCBI lineage: Eukaryota > Metazoa > Chordata > Mammalia > Artiodactyla > Moschidae > Moschus > Moschus berezovskii. The sequence goes on from NC_142473.1 coordinate 21,565,218, forward strand.
TGTCATAGTAGTTTCTGCTGTACAACAAAGTGAATCAGTTTAAATATATATATATTCATTTTTAGATTCTATTCCCATTTAAGTCATTACAGAGTATTAAGTAGAGTTTCCTGTGCTATACAGCAGGTTCTTATTATCTATTTTATATACAGTTAATACTTTTAATGTTGAATATATGTAGCCTCTGGAACAGATTGTAGAATGACTATATAATTCAGTTTTTCATGTGCATTTCATCTTGAAAGTTTTTTGTGATATGAAAGTCAAGCTTACATGTTATGTTAAATATCTGTAAGCCTCTGGAGGAGTAAGCTGATAGCTCTTTTTTACTGTTGTATCTCTATTCCTTAATAAATAAATGTTGAATGTTTATCTAAATGGGGTCCCAGAGTTCTAAATCCTTTGAGGAGAAAAGGTCACTTCTGCTTTTAAAATTGGCTGTATATAGCTGTGATAATAATCTGAAATAACTTTTTTCCCCTTTTCTGACTGAATTTCTCAATGCGAGCTATAGGAGTGGATCCGTCTTTTTTTTTTTTTTAATATTGTAAGGAATTTTCTTACAAGTGTATATTATAAGGAATTTTCTGGCAGTACAGTAGTTAGGACTCTGTGCTTCCACTGCTAGGGACATGGGTTCAATCGCTGGTCAGGAACTAAGATCCCACAAGTCTCACGGCTTGGCAAAAAAAAAAAATTATATTGCCAAAGTGTATTTTTATAATTTTGGCAGCAGTCTATAGTAGTATCTTCATTGGTATTTATAAGGAGGCAGGTTAATTGACATATAATTTGTTACCATAAAATTCCCCTGTTTAAAATGTATAGCTTAGTGATTTTTAGTTTTCATTTAACTTCAAGTGATTGTAGAGAAGAAGAAATATCTGATTTTGACACTGATTTGCAAAATGTATGAGTGTCTGCTCTGTTGTGGATAAGGGAAGATGCAGAGTTAGGAAAAACATGAAGTGGTTCTTATCTTTGATGAATTATAAACCAGAATCTAACCAGTGCCATTATGCATGCATTTCGAGCTAACTTTGAATAAACACAAAAGACTAACATAAAAAGACATACGTACCTTCACTGTATAATACACTTACACGTTTAGTTATGTATGTGTTTCCTGAGGGCAGGACTTTTCTCCATCCATATCTTCATGCATCTAGCAACCCAGGCAGTATTCTGCAGGAATTTGTTAAATTGACCCAAGTGAACTCAGTGTGGATGTCACGCTTATTGATACTTTCAGGTACAGTAACAGCTGCCAATGCCAGCACACTCAATGATGGAGCAGCGGCTGTGGTTCTGATGACTGCAGATGCAGCTAAGAGACTTAATGTTAAACCACTGGCAAGAATAGCAGGTAGAAAATGTTCTGAACTTGTTTATTCCTAAACCCCTGTAAACTCTTCTTGATATTGAGATTCTTTCTCAGTAATACATAGAAATTGGCGATTTTTATCTGTAAGTCTTACTTTGTGACATAATTTAGTACACATTTTAATTGAGATAGAATCTCCTTTAATATTTTTGTTATGATTTGATTTATATAAGAGAAAGTTTTCAAAAATCTTTTGCTTCTGGATGATGTGTGGGAGAGTACAGGTACATGTTTTCCTCTGGCATTGTCAGGTAGAATGAAAAGAATATGAACTTAGGAGTATGAAAAATGTAATAGTACTGGCATTTATTATTAACTGTGTGGTCTCAGCATTTCCTCAGTCTCTTTAAGCATATTTGTAGCAGTAAAGTCTGCCTTGCCTTCTTCATAAGGAGTTAAACAGATACTGTTTTGTTTAGATCGTGGTATTTTAACCTCAGCAAAACAAATAAATGTGTTGTAGGGCTTGTTCTATTCATTATAGGATTTTTAACAGCATCTAGTGGCAGCATCTTCTGCCCACTAGATACCATAATAAGTGGCATTCTATCTATTGCCAGAACCAAAAATATCTCTAGATAATGCCAGTGTCCCGGGAGGCAATTTCCTCTTAACTCCCTATGTGTGAAAATCAAAGGCTTAGATGATCAGTATAATTTTATAAAGCACAGAATCTTAGAAAAGGCACAAACACATTTAAATATTACAAAGGTTAGGAAACTTGAATATTTGCATATTATATAAGTTGTTAGATATAGCTTTGGGTACTTGTAAAAAAGATTTTAATGACCTATTTTTTTTTTTTATGTAAAGCATTTGCTGATGCTGCTGTAGAACCTATTGATTTTCCAATTGCACCTGCATATGCTGTTCCTAAGGTGAGAACAAAATAACAGATCATATCTCATTCTGCCAGTTTCTGGTTTTGCTTATACCAAGGTTGCATGTTTTAGATTTTAAATGTCATTCATCTGCCAAAGCATAGCAATAGCTTAGTTTCAAATCTCACATCTCCTGAAAACAATGAAAGCAACAACAAAAGTAAAACAGCAACCCACAAACTGTATCTTCAGTGGAGCAGATAAAAACTGTATAATTGAATTCCTTGTACTGAATGCACACACCAAGAATGGTAACCACAAAGTGGGAAGTTGGTATGGCAGAGAAAGGGGAATGCTGAGAGTCCAGGGTTCTAGAATTCAAAGCAGATATTCATTATTTAGAAGGAGCAGTCTTCTAAGAGGGGAACTGCTGGTAGCTGGTGTTAGAGTAAAACTAAAGATGTCAAAAACTCTACTCCAAATTGTCAGTTTGAGTTTTTGTGGAAAGTTACTAAGGGGTCACATGAAAAGACAGAGTGTTGTATTGGTTTAGGGGTTAAGGGATTTCAGAAGACTGCAGCAATATTCCTTTTCAGAAGTAGAAGGCCACACCCTGAGACAGAACAGGGAGTGATGATGCTCTGTGCAGAGGTGGCAGATCTCAGAAAACAACATTATACAGCTTCTGAAAGTGAACGCATCACACTGGAAAGGAGGGGTAATAAAGATTTCTCAGCTAGATTCTGAGAATGAGAAAAGTGGCTACACTTAGGTACGTGTTTTATCTCGTGATGTTGGAACTAGGGGAAGGTGTTTGAGCTGCAGCTTAGAAAACTACCTGAGCCTGCTGTTAGAAGAAAGCAAGGAGGAGGGAAAGTTTCATGTTAATTTTTTTGTTGCTCAGAACAAAAAAGTTCTAAAGATAAAGGGCTCTAGCAATACTTTATAAAGATAAAAGCATAAAGATAACATCTCCAATAGCTGAGGAACTATCAGAACAAGAAATCATAAGATTTTAAATAAACCATTCACAATGAAGACACGATAGCTCTGAATAACTGTGCCCCAAGTAACCCCATGGCACCTTTTATAAAGCAGAAACTTGAGGGGATGCAATGAAAAATTATTAGAGATTAAGGTCACTCTTTGACAGATTAGGGCTTCACAGGTGGTGCAGTGGTAAAGAATCCTCCTGCCAGTTCAGGAGACATAAGAGTCATAGGTTTGATCCCTGGGGTGGGAAGATCCCCTGGAATAGGAAATGGCAATACACTCCAGTATTCCTGCCTGGAGAATCCCATGGACAGAAGAGCCTGGTGGGCTACAGTTCATGGGGTCGCAGAGTTGGACACGACTGAGTGACTGAGCATGCACACACACAAAACACACCTCTTTCTTTGACAGATAAAGAGTCCAGAACTAAGGAACACGTAATCAGTAAAGTAGATCTTAAGAGTATATACCAAGTATGTACCCCCAAATAAAGAGTATGTGTTCTTTTCCATGGAATGTTCAAGAAAATCAAGTTTTCTCTCTTCAAAATAGAAATATGATAATGCAAACAAAGATGAGAAATTAGGGAATTTCATGGTGATCCAGTGGTTAGGATTCCACACTTCTACTGCTGGGAGCCGGGGAGACACAAAACAAAAAGTGCAGAATTTTGAGAAAATAAAGGAGTGCGTCAAGGCTTTATATTGTCACCTTGCTTATTTAACTTATATGCAGAGTACATCATGAGGAACACTGGGCTGGAAGAAGCACAAGCTGGAATCAAGATTGCCAGGAGAAATATCAATAACCTCAGATATGCAGATGACACTACCCTTATGGCAGAAAGTGAAGAGGAACTCAAAAGCCTCTTGATGAAAGTGAAAGAGGAGAGTGAAAAGGTTGGCTTGAAGCTCAACATTCAGAAAACAAAGATCATGGCATCTGGTCCCATCACTTCATGGGAAATAGATGGAGAAACAGTGGAAATAGTGTCAGACTTTATTTTTTTGGCCTCCAAAATCACTGCAGATGCTGATTGCAGCCATGAAATTAAAAGACGCTTACTCCTTGGAAGGAAAGTTATGACCAACCTTGATAATATATTAAAAAACAGAGACATTACTTTGCCAACCAAGGTCCATCTAGTCAAGGCTATGGTTTTTCCCGTGGTCATGTATGGATGTGAGAGTTAGACTGTGAAGAAAGCTGATCGCTGAAGAATTGATGCTTTTGAACTGTGGTGTTGGAGAAGACTCTTGAGAGTCCCTTGTACAGCAAGGAGATCCAACCAGTCCATTCTAAGGGAGATCAATCCTGGGTGTTCATTGGAAGGACTGATGCTAAAGCTGAAACTCCAATACTTTGGCCACCTCATGCGACGAGTTGACTCACTGGAAAAGACTCTGATGCTGGGAAGGGTTGGGGGCGGGAGGAGAAGGGGACGACCGAGAATGAGATGGCTGGATGGCATCACCAACTCTATGGACATGAGTTTGAGTGAACTCCAGGAGTTGGTGATGGACAGGGAGGCCTGGCGTGCTGTGATTCATGGGGTCGCAGAGAGTCGGACACGACTGAGCGACTGAACTGAACTGAAGTGAACTGAACTAAAAGTGAGTTTTGACTTAATTATCTGAACGTAATGTTTATTTTTTTTTAATTTAGGTTCTTAAAGATGCAGGTTTGAAAAAAGAAGATATTACTATGTGGGAAGTAAATGAAGCCTTTAGTCTGGTCGTACTAGCAAACATTAAAATGCTGGAGATTGATCCCCAAAAAGTGAATATCAACGGAGGAGCTGTTTCTCTTGGACATCCAATTGGGTAAGTAAAATCATAAAGAAAAAGAAAGTTAGGTTAATGGCTATCTTTGTATTTCTCTCTAAATTTAAACTACTTCATGATAACTCCTGTTACTCTTGGTTTACCATTTTTTCTTCCTACCCATCCTTCATAAGGTAAATACCATTTCTGATAGGATCCCCTCTGAACACAGAGCTTTGTCACACCTGTTGCTCCTAAACTAATGTTGTTTTATGCTGAAGAAGATAATTTAAGATTCAAGTCTATGTTTGGGCTTTTGTGGGGCTTCCTGGCTGTCCATTGTTCAAGATTCTGCACTTCCACTGCTGTGGGTAGGGCTCAATCCCTGATTGGGAAACCAAGGTCCCACGTGCTGCTCAGAGTGGCCAAAAAAAAAAAAGCTGTAACCATTCTTGAAACAAATGTCCCAAGTAGTTAAATTCAGCTGTAAGTCATGGCTAATTTGGGTTTTCACACAGTCCATAAACCATTAAAGTACCAAAATGCTTTCTTAATCCTAGGATGTCTGGAGCCAGAATTGTCGTCCATTTGGCTCATGCGTTGAAGCAAGGAGAATATGGTCTTGCCAGTATTTGCAACGGAGGAGGAGGTGCTTCTGCCATGGTGATCCAAAAACTGTAGACGACTTCTGTTTAGAAGTCAACAACCCTATGTAGCTAGAAAGGCCTGCTGTCATCAGGGTGACTTCTGTCAAAATAATCGGATCTGCCTGTATCGGAACAGTTTATTTAAATTTTGATTATTTTCAATTCTTTTTTAAAAATAAGGTAAAAAGATCAAATCCCAAAACCTTTTGAGATTATAGAAGTTTTTTCTTCTTCTTTACATTTTTTATAATGTTGAACAGATTTTTGTTATAAAGCTATACTGTTTGAAATACCATTGTGCATGATTATGTTAGTGACTTACAAGTAGAAGCTTCCATGTTCGAGAATAAATCTTAATTTACATTTCTGAGGATTGTTAATGATGAAGTGTATATTACTACTACTACTACTAAGTCTCTTCAGTCGTGTCCGACTCTGTGCGACCCCATAGACGGCAGCCCACCAGGATCCCATCCCTGGGATTCTGCAGGCAAGAACACTGGAGTGGGTTGCCGTTTCCTTCTCCAGTGCATGAAAGTGAAAAGTGAAAGTGAAGTCGCTCAGTCCTGTCCACTCTTAGTGACCCCATGGACTGCAGCCTACCAGGCTCCTTCGCCCGTGGCATTTTCCAAGCAAGAGTACTGGAGTGGGTTGCCATTGCCTTCTTCAAAGTGTATATTACCTGTCACTAATTTAGATTTAATAGACTCTTCAAAGTGAGAGTAGTTATTCTGTGCAAACTAGGACTGCCTTCTATTATTGGTCAAGAAGCCAAAGACATTGTGTGTAGTGTTGCTAAAAATAAGAGGAACCCATGTGCTCAGGTCTGAAGTGGGTGCAGTTTCTCATAAACTTATCATTCAGAATTTGTTGGGGTTGAGGTTAGGGCTTTTGTTTTCATTACTACAGCAGCACAGAGAGTGGGAAAGAAGGTGGAAACTAAACTGCTCAACTGAATGGATTTATGAAGAGAAGAGATTGTTATATTCAGTATGCTACAATGCCTGTTCTTAAGCAGAAAAAAAATGCAGTGTAAGTATCCTGAGTTGCATCTTATCTAGAAAAAAAAAACAACACATTGTAGCCAGGGTCTATGCACACCAACCTCAGCTGTAGTTCAGAGAAGGGAAAGCTTCTGTCCAAGTTCATGCTGACAATAGTGGGGGATTGAGGGGACAGAAATGTGGTATTACAGATCTCTCATGGCAGGTAATTCACAGTGAATCCTTATCTTTGAAGGAACAAAAGAAAACATATGGAAAAAATTGTTCCTGGGACTATGACAAAGGCTGCTTTCACAAATTTCTGTGTAGTAGTTACAGCTAGCTCCCTTTTGCACATGACTTAGTGACTGAACAACAAGAAAACTTCATTAACAAAATTAACAGAAATGTTAATTAATGTTCTGGGGAAACAATTCTTCAGACATCTAGGTAGAAAAATTGGAAGGCTTACTCCTTGTTTCTATTATATTAACTGTCAGAAGACAAATGAACAATGTTTACATATTTTTAATGGAATAAGAGTGATGAAGATGCCAGAAGGAGTATCAAGGCATGTAGCAGCTTAGAAAATATAGTACTCTGCTGTTGCCTTCAAAAATTTATACCAGCACGTGGAAAGGGTAATCATGAATTTTGGAATATGAAAGTTAAATTTTTAAAACATGATTAAGGACTGACTAGTGAGCAAGTGAAAGTAGGGGTAAAAAACGTAAATATGCTAAATTCAAATGTCAGTGGAATGAAAAAAGGAGTTGCACATTTTAAATTACTGTGGAAGAGAAAAGCTGAAAAACCCAGTAAGTAAGTAAGAGAAGACTGGCATATATCATAAATTATTAGACATCAATGCAGGAAGTGTTAAAATAGGGCAAGAGCTAGGCTGTACAAGGACAATTACTCAAAATGAAGTTATGGAGAAGCTGAAGATGGTCACAGAAGAACTGGCTTTTATGGAGGATGACACGAGAATTTCTCATGCATCTAGGAGCTGATTGGGAACCTCCCTGGAGACTGGGGAAGCCAGCAGATACCATCTCTACCTTCTCACTCAAGCCTACTCAGTACTCACTCAGTTGTGTCCAACTCTTTGTGACCCCCATGGACTGCAGGCTACCAGGTTCTTCTGTTAATGGAATTCTCCAGGCAGTAATACAGGAGTGGGTAGCCATTCCCTGATCCAGGGATTGAACCTGAGTCTCCAGCTGCAGGCAGAGTCTTTACCATCGGAGCCATCAGGAAAGCCCTTTAGCCCACTTGTTGTTCAGTCGCCCAGTCGTGCCCGACTCTTCATGACCCCATGGTCTGCAGCACGCCAGGCCTCCCTGTCCCTCACCATCTCCTGGAGCTTACCCAAGTTCATGTTCTTTGCATTGGTGATGCCGTCCAGCCAGCTCATCCTCTGATGCCCTCTTCTCCTGTCCTGTCTTTCCCAGTGTCAAGGACGTTTCCAATGAGTTGTCTGCCCGCTGCACACTGCTAATATCTCACTAAAAGGAGCTTATACGCATGTCTGCTGCCTCAACTTCTGTAGCTGCCATGGAAGGGAGAGGCCCCTGGATCACCTGGCTCTAATAGCCAGCAGGTTTTATGCTTACAGGTGCCATGGGACTGTAGCAAGGAATCAGTTATTGATGGGTATAGCAGCACTGCCCACACCTCACAAGGATACCTGGGCTCAGTGTAGAGGGAACATGCATAACAGCCCATCACCCTGATTTCTCCTTGGGAGAGCCCTTACTACTTTCCCTGTTGCTGCCTACCAGTACAGCTTTCAATCAGCTTGCATCCAAGTACTAACTGCAGTCTTCCTCTTTAGGATGCTGACAGGTCTTACACACTCTGAACTACTGCGAGCCACTAAGAACAAAGAGGGCAGCATGGAAAATCACAAAAGTTTAAGACGTGAAGGAGATCTGGCCAAGATGATGTATGAGTCCCTTATACAAGATCACTCTGTCAAGACTGAGAGTAGCTCTTTTATTTAAGATACAGAAGCCAAAATAAAGAGTCAGTGAAAATGAAAAGTGAGGATATGTTTCTAACAAAAGAATGAGAGAAAACTCCAGAAACAGACCTTAATGAAACAGAGATAAGTGATTTATTTAATAAAGATTTAAAAATAATGGTCATATAGATGCTCAATGAGATCAGGAGAACAATGTTTAAACAAAGTGAGAATTTTTTTAAAAAGGTAGAATCTATAAGAAAGTACGAAACAGGAATCACAGAACTGAAGAATACAATAACTGAAATGGAAAACTCAGGAGAGGAGTTCAGTTCAGTCACTCAGTCGTGTCCGACTCTCTGCGACCCCATGAATCACAGCACGCCAGGCCTCCCTGTCCATCACCAACTCCCGGAGTTCACTCAAACTCATGTCCACAGAGTCGGTGATGCCATCCAGCCATCTCATTTTCTGTCGTCCCCTTCTTCTCCCGCCCCCAACCTTTCCCAGCATCAGAGTCTTTTCCAGTGAGTCAACTCTTCGCATGAGGTGGCCAAAGTATTGCAGTTTCAGTTTTAGCATCAGTCCTTCCAATGAACATCCAGGATTGATCTCCCTTAGAATGGACTGGTTGGATCTCCTTGCAGTACAAGGGACTCTCAAGAGTCTTCTCCAACACCACAGTTCAAAGGCATCAATTCTTCAGTGATCAGGTTTTTTCACAGTCCAACTCTCACATCCATACATGACCATGGGAAAAACCATAGCCTTGACTAGACGGACCTTGGTTGGCAAAGTAATGTCTCTGCTTTTTAATATACTATCAAGTTTGGTCATAACTTTCCTTCCAAGGAGTAAGCGTCTTTTAATTTCATGGCTGCAATCAGCATTCCCAGTGATTTTGGAGCCCCCCAAAATAAAGTCTGACACAGTTTCCACTGTTTTTCCATCTATTTCCCACGAAGTGATGGGACCAGATGCCATGATCTTAGTTTTCTGAATGTTGAGCTTCAAGCCAACTTTTTCACTCTCCTCTTTCACTTGCATCAAGAGGCTTTTGAGTTCCTCTTCAATTTCTGCCATAAGGGTAGTGTCATCTGCATATCTGAGGTTATTGATATTTCTCCCAGCAATCTTGATTCCAGCTTGTGCTTCTTCCAGCCCAGCGTTCCTCATGATGTACTCTGCATATAAGTTAAATAAGCAAGGTGACAATATACAGCCTTGACATACTCCTTTTCCTATTTGGAACCAGTCTGTAGTTCCATGTAAAGTTCTGACTGTTGCTTCCTGACCTGCATACAGGTTTCTCAAGAGGCAGGTCAGGTGGTCTGCGATTCCCATCTCTTTCAGAATTTTCCACAGTTTATTGTGATCCACACAGTCAAAGGCTTTGGCATAGTCAATGAAGCAGAAATAGATGTCTTTCTGGAACTCTCTTGCTTTCTCCATGATCCAGTGGATATTGGCAATTTGATCTCTGGTGCCTCTGCCTTTTCTAAAACCTGCTTGAACATCTGGAAGTTCACGGTTCACATATTGCTGAAGCCTGGCTTGGAGAATTTTGAGCATGACTTTACTAGCGTGTGAGATGAGTGCAAATGTGCGGTAGTTTGAGCATTCTTTGTCATTGCCTTTCTTTGGGATTGGAATGAAGACTGACCTTTTCCAGTCCTGTGGCCACTGCTGCGTTTTCCAAATTTGCTGGCATATTGAGTGCACCACTTTCACAGCATCATCTTTCAAGATTTGAAATAGCTCAACTGGAATTCCATCACCTCCACTAGCTTTGTTCCTAGTGATGCTTTCTAAGGCCCACTTGACTTCACATTCCAAGATGTCTGGCTCTAGGTCAGTGATCACGTTATCGTGACTATCTTAGTCGTGAAGATCTTTTTTGTACAGTTCTTCTGTGTATTCTTGCCACCTCTTCTTAATATCTTCTGCTTCTGTTAGGTCCATACCATTTCTGTCCTTTATCGAGCCCATCTTTGCATGAAATGTTCCCTTGGTATCTCTAATTTTCTTGAAGAGATCTCGTTTTTCCTATTCTGTTGTTTTCCTCTATTTCTTTGCATTGATCACTGAGGAAGTCTTTCTTTTCTCTCCTTGCTATTCTTTGGAACTCTGCATTCAGATGATTATATCTTTCCTTTTCGCTTCTCCTCTTTTCACAGCTATTTGTAAGGCCTCTCCAGACCTTTTATGCATTTTTGCTTTTATGCATTTCTTTTCCATGGGGATGGTCTTGGTCCCTGTCTCCTGTACAATGTCACGAACCTCCATCCAGAGTTCATCAGGCACTCTATCAGATCTAGTCCCTTAAATCTATTTCTCACTTCCACTGTAAAATCATAAGGGATTTGATTTAGGTCGTATCTGAATGGTCTAGTGGTTTTCCCTACTTTCTTCAATTTAAGTCTGAATTTGGCATTAAGGAGTTCATGATCTGAGCCACAGTCAGCTCCTGGTCTTGTTTTTGCTAACTGTATACAGCTTCTCCATCTTTGGCTGCAAAGAATATAATCAGTCTGATTTCGGTGTTGACCATCTGGTGACGTCCATGTGTAGAGTCTTCTCTTGTGTTGTTGGAAGAGGGTGTTTGCTATGACCAGTGCGTTCTTTTGACAAAACTTCAGCAGCAGACAAATAGAAGAAAGGATCAGTGAACTCACACGGCAGTGAAAATTATCCAATCAGAAGAACAAAGGGAAAAAATAATGAGTAAAAACTCCTTAAAGGACTTAATGTGACACCATCAAGTGAACAAATACGTGTGTTATAGGGGGTTCCAGAAGGAAAAGAAAAAGAAGGGAACAGAAAGCTTAGTCAAAGAAATATCACTGACAATTTTCCTAACCTGATGAAAGAAACAGACACCAAAATTTAGGAAGCACAGAGAAATCCCCAAAAGATAAATCTAAACAGCCCCACATTGAGACACATTATAATTGTGAGATGTTAAAGGAGAGAACCTTAAAAGCAGCAGGGAAAAACTTGTTATATACAAAGCAGCCCCCATAAGACTATCAGCAGAAATTTTGTAGGCCAGAGGGGTGTGACTTGATACATTCAAAAGGACCAAAAGATTAAAAAAAAAAAAAAAAAAACCTGGCAATTAAGAATCCTTTACCTAGCAAAGCTGTCCAGAATTGAAGGAGATAATTTCCCAGACAAGCAACAGCTGGAGTTCATTACCACTGGAGTAGCTTTACAAAAATGTTAAAAGGGACTTCATCCACCTGAATCAAAGGAAGCTAATTAGTAAGAAAGAAACCTTTGAAAGTATGTCTCACTGATAAATATATAGTTAAATTCTGAATACACTACTGTTGTAATGGTGGCAGCTAAGTCCTTATAACTCTAGTATGAAGGCTAAAAGACAAAGATCAAATTGCCAACATCCGCTGGATCATGGAGAAAGAAAGAGAGTTCCAGAAAGACATCTATTTCTGCTTCATTGACTATGCCAAAGCCTTTGACTGTGTGGATCACAATAAACTGTGGAAAATTCTGAAAGAGAAGGGAATCCCAGACCACTTGACCTGCCTCTTGAGAAACCTGTATGCAGGTCAGGAAGCAACAGTTAGAACTGTACATGGAACAACAGACTGGTTCCAAATAGGAAAAGGAATACGTCAAGGTTGTATATTGTCACCCTGCTTATTTAACCTATATGCAGAGTACATCATGAGGAACGCTGGGCTGGAAGAAGCACAAGCTGGAATCAAGATTGCTGGGAGAAATATCAATAACCTCAGATACGCAGATGACACCACCCTTATGGCAGAAAGTGAAGAGGAACTCAAAGGCCTCTTGATGCAAGTGAAGGAGGAGAGTGAAAAGGTTGGCTTGAAACTCAACATTTAGAAAACAAAGATCATGTCATCTGGTCCCATCACTTCATGGGAAATAGATGGGGAAACAGTGGAAACAGTGTCAGATTTTATTTTTTTGGGCTCCAAAATCACTGCGGATGCTGATTGCAGCCATGAAATTAAAAGACGCTTACTCCTTGGAAGGAAAGTTATGACCAACCTTGATAGTATATTAAAAAGCAGAGACATTACTTTGCCAACAAAGGTCCGTCTAGTCAAGGCTATGGTTTTTCCCGTGGTCATGTATGGATGTGAGAGTTGGACTGTGAAGAAAGCTGATCGCTGAAGAATGGCTGCTTTTGAACTGTGGTGTTGGAGAAGACTCTTGAGAGTCCTTTGGACTGCAAGGAGATCCAACCAGTCCATCCTAAAGGAGATCAGTCCTGGGTGTTCATTGGAAGGACTGATGCTGAAGCTGAAACTGCAGTACTTTGGCCACCTCATGCGAGGAGTTGACTCACTGGAAAAGAGTCTGATGCTAGGAGGGATTGGTGGTAGGAGGAGAAGGGGATGACAGAGAATGAGATGGCTGGATGGCATCACCAACTCGATGGACATGAGTCTGAGTGAACTCCGGGAGTTGGTGATGCTGTGATAGGGAGGCCTGGCCTGTTGGTCCATGGGGTCGCAAAGAGTCGGACACGACTAAGCGACTGAACTGAACTGAAACTGAAGCACACCCCTACCAAAAAAAACAAAACAAAACCAAAACCCATCAAATCACAAAGGAAGAGAGCAAGACATGAAGGAATAAAGAAATTACAATGCAGCCAGAGAATAATGAACAAAATGGCAATAATAACTCCGTATCTATCCATAGGAACTTTAAATGAACTAAATTCTCAAAAGAGAGACTGGGAAAAAAAAAAAGAACTGGACTGACTTGGCAGTGCAGTGGATAGGAATCTGCCTGTCAATGCAGAGGACATGAGTTTGATCCTTGGTCTGGGAAGATTCCACATGCAAGTGTGCCCATGTGCCACAACGACTGAGCCTAGGGTCCACATGCTGCAACTACTGAAGCCCACACGCCTCGAGCCCATGCTCCACAAGAGACAACCCCAGTGAGGAGCCCATGCACTGCAACAAAGAGTAGTCCTGCTTGCCATAACTAGAGAAAGCCTGCACAAAGCAACTAAGACTGAGCACAGCCGAAAATAAAAGACCCACTAATTATATGCTGCCTACATGAGGCTCACTTAGGCTTTAAGGACATATACAGAATGAAAGTTGAAGGAATGGAAAAAGATATCTCATGAATGGAAACCAAAAGAAAGCAAGGTAGCTATATTTATATTGGACAAAATAGACACAGAATGTAATAATCTATAAAGGTCATTATCATTAAGGGGTCAGTCCAACAGGAGAATAAACAATTGTAAATATTTATTCATCTAACATAGGAGTACCTAAATCTATAAAAAAAACCAAAGGGAATTCCATGGTGGTCTAGTGGTTAGAAACACTCAGTGCTTTTTTAAAAATAAACTTGGTGCTTTAAAAAAAAATTTAGTTATTTGGCTGCCCGGGCTCTTAGTTGTGGCATACAGGATGTTCTGTTGGGTGCATGGGCTCTCTAGCTGTGGTACACAGGCTTAGTTGCTCTGTGGCATGTGGGACTCACTTCCCTGGCCAGGGGTCGAACTTTCATCCCCTGCATTGCAAGGCAGATTCTTAACCACTGGACCATCAGGGAAATCCCAAGGCTTGGTGCTTCACTGATGGGGCCTGAGTTCAATCTATGGTTGAAGAACTGAGATCCTACAAGCTGTGTGGTGCTGGCAGGAGAAAAACTAAAGCAAAAAAAACAGACCTAAGGAAGGAATAGATAGTAATCCAATAATAGGGAACTTCAACATCCCACTTTCAATAATGGATATTTCATCCAGATTGAAAATCAATAAGGAAAAATTGGATTTAAATATGTTAGACCAGACGGACTTAGATACATTAGAACATTCTATCTAAGGCAACAGAATACATGTGTATTCTCAAGTGCATATGGATCATTCTCCAGGATAAAGCATATGTTAGGCCACAAAAGAGGTCTTAATAAATTTAAGGAGACTGAAATTGCATCAGGCATCTCTTCTGACCACAAAGGTATGAAGCTGGAAATAAATTATAAGAAAAGTGGAAAATCCACAAATATGTGGAAATTAAAAACCATGCCACTGAACAACCAATAGGTCAAAGAAAACCAAACAGAAATAAAAAAAATATTCTGACACAAATGAAAACAGAAATGCAACACACAAAAATATACAATGCAGCAAAAGCAGTTCTAATAGGGAAATTCATACTGCATTAAGAATCAAGAAAGATCTCACACAAACAACCTAAATTCACACCTCAGGGAACTAGTAAAAGAACAAACTAAGTTCAAAGTTAGGAGAAGGAAGGGAATGATAAAGATCAGATCAGAAAGAAATGAAACACAGATTAAAAAGATAATAGAAAAGTGAAGAGCTGTTTTTAAAAAAAGACAAATTACTAGCTAGACTTACAATGAAAAAGAGAAGCCATAAACGAGATATCACAACTATGAACAGTACCACACAATTAAAAAGTATATTTTGTAAAGCTATAGCTGTCATTGTGATTCCTCTAATGAATCAGGGCAAAGTCAGTTGAAAATATTTTGAAAAGCATTCTCTAGTCTAGATACCATTAAGAGCATTCTTGATTCATGCCAACATTAACAGAAATTAGGAAGAAGTTGATTTTAACTCTCATGGATGACTTGAAGAGTTCAAGATGTCAGTGGAGGAAGTAACTGCAGACATGGTAGAAATAGCAAGACAACCTAAAGTGAGGCCTTAAGATGTGACTGAATTGCTGCAATCTCAAGACGAGACTTGGGCAAATGATGAGTTGCTTGTTATGGATGAGAAAAGGAAGTGGTTTCTTGAGATGGAATCTACTTCTGGTCAAGATGCTGTAAAGACTGTTGAAATACAATTAAAGATTTAGACTATAACACAAACTTAGTAGGTAAAGGAGTGCCAGGGTTTGACAGGATTGACTTCAGTTTTGAAAGAAGTCCTACTGTGAGTAAAATGCCACAGAGAAATTGTTTATAAAAGCAAGAGTCAAGTGATGTAGCAAACTTCACTGTTGCCTTAGAAACTGTCACAGCCATCCCAACCTTCAGCAACCATCATCCTGATCAGTTAGCAGCCATCATTATAGAGGAAAGACCCTCCACCAGCAAAAAAATTACAACTTGCTGAAGGATCAGTTTTTAAAATTTATTTTAGATTATTGGATCTACCTTTTTCCTTTTTTTTGGCTAAGTAGCATGGAGTTCCTCAATTAGGGATTGAACCTGGGCTATGGTAGTGAAAGCCTGGAATCCTAACTACTAGGCCACTTGGGTGTGTGTGCATGCTAAATCACTTCAGTCATGTCTGACTCTTTGTGACCCTATGGACTATAGTCTGCCAGGCTCCTCTGTCCATGGGATTCTCAAGGCAAGAATACTGGAGTGGGTTGCCAGGGGACCTTCCCAACCCAGGGATCGAACCCTCATCTCTTATGTCTCCTGCATTAGCAGGCAGGTTCTTTACCACTAGCTCTACCTGAGAAGCCCTGGCCACCAGGGACTCCCAGCAAAAAAGTATTTTTATTTTTTAAGAAATACTTTATTTACATTTAGTCTTTATTGCTGCATGTGGGCTTTCTCTAGTTGCAGTGAGCAGGGGCTACTCTTTAAGTTGCTGCTCAGAGGCTCTAGAGCACAGGCTCAGTAGTTGTGACACAAGGGCTTAGCTGCCCTGGGGCATGTGGAATCTTCCCAGACCAGGGATCAAACCCATGTCCCCTGCACTGGCAGGTGGATTCTTAACCATTGGACCACCAAGGAATTTCAAGTATTTTTAAATTAAGGGATGTACATTTCTTTTTTAAGACATGATATTATCTTATAGGCTACAGTATAGTCTGAAGATAACTTTCATATGACTGGGAAACCAAAAAATTCGTGTGACTTGTGTTATTGTGATATTTGCTTAACTATGGTCATCTGTAACTGAACCTGTAATATTCCAAGGTATGCCTGGTACAAAAACCTTTTGCATTTATATACACTAACAATGAACTATCAGAAAGAGAAATTAAGAAAACAATCCCAATTGCCACTGCATCAAAAATAATACACCCAAGGAATAAATTTAACCAGGGAGATGACAGATCTGGACACTGAAATGTATGACACTGATAAAATAAATTGACAACATAAATACAGATATTTTGTGCTCATGGACAGGAAGATTATTGTTAAAATGTCCATACTATTCAAACCCACCTACAGAGTCAATGCAATTCCTACCAACATTTTCTCAAACAAATAGAAGACTAATTCTAAAATTTGTATGGAAACACAAAAGATCCTGAATTGATAAAGCAATCCTGAGAAAGAACAAAGCTGGAGAAATCATGCTTGTTGATTTCAAATTATGTTATAAAGCTATAGTAATTAAAACAGTATGGTATTGGCATAAAACACAGATCAGTGGAACAGAATAGGAAGCCCAGAAATAAATCTATGCATATATAACCAATTAATTTACATCAAAGGAGCCTAAAATATACAGTGGGGGAAAGGACATGCTCTTCAACAAGTGGTGCTGGAAAAACCGGGCAGCCATTTGCAAAATAATGAGATTGGACTACTATCTTACATGATTCACAAAACCACTTCAGACGAGATCAGGTGCGTTCAGGGTGGTATGGCCGTAGACCACAAAGCCAATTCAAAATAGATTAAACACTGAAGTTTGAGACCTGAAATCGTGAAACTTCAAAAGAATACATAGGAGGTAATGTCCTTGAGATGCATCTTCATTTTTTTTAATATATTTTACACCAAAAGCAAAAATAAGTACAACTAGATCAAACTAAAAAACTTCTACACAACCAAGGTAATCATAACATAATGAAACGGCAACCTCTGGAATGGGGAAAAATATTTGTAAACTATCCATAGACAGGAGGTTAATGTCCAAAATATGTATTGCATGAATGCATGCTAAGTAGCTTCAGTCGTGTCCTACTCTGTGCAACCCTACAGACAGCAGCCCACAGCTCCTCCGTCCACAGGATTCTCTAGGCAAGATTACTGGAGTGGGTTGCCATTATTAGAACTGATATAATTCAATAGCAAAAAAGCAAACTGATGAGAAAATGATCAGAAGATGAGAACATCTTCCCAAGGAAGACATACAAATGACCAGCAGGTACATGAACAAGCAAGTACATAAAAATCCTTTGAGCTAGGCTTCAGTGGTGCGTGACCCAAGAACTTCCAGATGTACAAGCTGGGCTTAGAAAAGGCAGAAGAACCAGAGATCAAATTGCCAACATCTCCTGGATCATAGAAAAAGCAAGGGAATTAAAAAAAAATTTGCTTCATTGACCACGCTAAGGCCTTTGACAGTATGGTCACAACAAACTGTGGAAAATTCTTAAAGAAATGGAAATACCAGACCACCTTACCTGTCTCCTGAGAAACTTGTATGCAGGCCAAGAAGCAACAGTTAGAACTGGACATGGAACGGACTGGTTCAAAATTGGGAAAGCAGTATGTCAAGTCTGTATATTGTCAGCCTGCTTATTTAACTTACATGCATCATGCCGAATGCCATGCTGGATGACTCACAAGCTGGAATCAAGATTGCTGGGAGAAATATAAAAAACCGAAGATATGCAGACGATACCACTTTAATGGCAGAAAGCAAAGAACTAAGCCTCTTGATGAAAGTGAAAGAGGAGAGTGAGAAAGCTGGCTTAAAAACTCAACATTCAAAAAATGAAGATCTCAGAATGTGGTCCCATCACTTCATGGTAAATAGATGGGGAAAAAGAGGAAACAGTGACAGATTTTATTTTCCTGGGCTCCAGAATCACTGTGGATGGTGACTGCCACCACGAAATTCAGACTCTTGTTCCTTGGGAAAAAAGATAAGACAAACCTGAACAGCGTTATTAAAGAGCAGAGACATCACTTTGCTGACAAAGGTCTGTATAGTCAAAGCTATGGTTTTTCCAATAGTCATGTATGGATGTGAGAGATGGACCATAAAGAAAGCTGAGCACTGAAGAATCGATGCTTTTGTACTGTGGGGCTGGAGAAGACTTTTGAGAGTCCCTTGGACAGCAAGGAGATCAAATCAGACAATCCTTAAGGAAATCAACCCTGAATATTTATTGGAAGGACTGATGCTGAAGTGTGAAACTCCAATATGTTGGCCACCTGATGCTAAGTCACTCATTGGAAAAGACCCTGATGCTGAGAAAGACTGAGGGCAAGAGGAAAAGGAGGCGACAGTGGATGAAATGGTTGGATGGCATCACTGACTCAATGGACATGAGTTTGAGCAAACTCCGGGAGATAGTGAAGGATGGGGAAGCCTAGAGTGCTGCTGTTCAGGGGGTCTCAAAGACTCTGACATGACTGAGTAACTGAACAATAACATGAAAAGGTATTCAACATCAGTAGTCATCGGAGAAATGCAAACCTAAACCAGAATAAGATATCACCTCATACATGCTAGAATGGCTATCATCAAAACGACAAAAGGTAATTGTTGAAGATGTGAAGAGAATCCTTATGCGTTGTTGGTGGAAATGTAAATTGGTGCATAAAGTATGGAAAACAGTACGGAAATTCCTCAAAAAATGAAAAATTGAGGGCTCTCCCTGGTGGTCACTGGTTAAGACTTTGCCTTCAGACGCCCGGCTCCGGCGGCGCAGGCGCAGACGCGGGAGACGCCCGGCTCCGGCGGCGCAGGCGCGGGAGACTGGCGCAACCAACCACGTGCAGAATCGTGGCTGAGATGAGCTACCCCGTGCCCAGGGTTAGGGCGGTGGCCGAGAGCTGTACCACCTTCAGGAGGCGGTGGCTGCTTGGGCACCAGAGGGCCGAGAGGAGCTGATCTACATTCAAAGCAGGAGGCGCGGCCTTGAGGAGATACCCCTCGTCCAAGGTAAGGTACAGTGGCTGCGCCTTGCTGGAACAGCTGGGAAGAGATACTCCACGACCAAGTGGAATATAAGAATCCAGTGTTCTGGGGAGGAAGAAACAAGATGGCGGAGGGATAAGATGGCAAGACCACTTTCTCCCCCAAAAAATTCATCAAAAGAACATTTGAATGTGGAGTAAAGTCCACAAAACAACTTCTGAATACTGGCAGAGGACATCTGGCTCCCAGAAAAGCAGCCCATTGTCTTCTAAAGGAGAGAGAAGAAATCCAGCTCCACCCACCAGAACACCGACACATGCTTCCCTAACCAGGGAACCCGGACAAGTCACCTGTCCAACCCCACACACAGCGAAGAAACTACGTAATAAAGAGAACTCCACAAACTGCAAGAAGAGGGAAAGGCCACCCCAAGCAAAGCAATATAAGCAAGATGAAGAGGCAGAGAAATACCCAGCAAGTAAAGGAACAAGATAATTGCCCACCAACACAAACAAAAGAAGAAGATATAGGGAATTTACCTGATAAAGAATTTCAAATTTTGATGGTGAAAATGATTCAAAATCTTGAAAGCAAAATGGAGTTACAGATAAATAACCTGGAGAAAAGGATTGAGAAGATGGAAGAAAGATTTAATAAGGACTTAGAAGAAATAAAAAAGAGTCAATATACAATGAATAATGCAATAGATGAGATCAGAAACACTCTGGAGAGAACAAACAGTAGAATAACAGAGGCAGAAGACAGGATAAGCGAACTAGAAGATAGAATTGTAGAAATAAATGAAACAGAGAGGAAAAAAGAAAAACGAATTAAAAGAAATGAGAACAATATTAGAGACCTCTGGGACAATGTTAAACGCTCCAACATTCGAATCATAGGAGTCCCAGAAGAAGAAGACAAAAAGAAAGACCATGAGAGAATACTTGAGGAGATAATAGTTGAAAACTTCCCTGAAATGGGGAAAGAAATAATCACCCAAGTCCAAGAAACCCAGAGAGTCCCCAACAGGATAAACCCAAGGCGAAATACTCCAAGACACATATTAATCAAATTAACAAAGATCAAACACAAAGAACAAATATTAAAAGCAGCAAGGGAAAAGCAGCAAATAACACATAAGGGGATTCCCATAAGGATAACAGCTGATCTTTCAACAGAAACTCTTCAGGCCAGAAGGGAGTGGCAAGACATACTTAAAGTGATGAAAGAAAATACCCTACAGCCCAGATTACTATACCCAGCAAGGATCTCATTCAAATATGAAGGAGAAATCAAAAGCTTTACAGACAAGCAAAAGCTGAGGGAATTCAGCATCACCAAACCAGCTCTCCAACAAATGCTAAAGGATCTTCTATAGACAGGATACACAGAAAGAGTGTATAAACTTGAACCCAAAGCAATAAAGAAAATGGTTACGGGATCGTACTTATCAATAATTACCTTAAACGTAAATGGGTTGAAATTTTCAAAAAGGCTAGGAAACAATTCTCATAGCCATCAATAGTTCAGTGTTGAGTTCATGAATAGTTTTTAAAGTTTGGGACAAACTGTAGTATTTGCTATTTGAAGTACTATTTGTAATTGGCATATTACAATGTAACATTGGTCTTCATTTCCATCTTAAAATACCTAAAAATGCCTAACAGGTTTTTAGATTTGTGAATTTTAGTTGAAATGTATTTTACGATGTTACTAAACCTGCAGAAATATTGAAATATTTCAGAGAACTTATTCACTGTACATTTAATTTATTTTATTTATAAAAGTTATGAACTGTAGAAAGTTTTACTTGTTGGGTCAAATGCCTGTTGCTTCAAATGCTTGTTGCATTTGAAGTGCTAGTTACAAGAAAATCAAATACCTTCAATGTATAAATGCTATTAAGTTTTTAAAGGACTCTGGAGTATAAGTAAGTTTGTTTAAAGAAATTTAGTCTGTTCAACTTGAAAAAAAAAAAATAAAATTGGAAAAAAAAAAAAAAAAAGACTTTGCCTTCCATTGCAGGGGGTGGGTTTGATCCTTGGTCGGGGAGCTAAGATCCCCCATGCTTTGAGTCCAAAAAACCAAAACATAAAACAGAAGCAATGTTGTAACAAATTCAATAAAGACTTTTAAAAAAAATGGTCCACATAAAAAACTTTTTTAAAAAATTGAAAAAATATGATTCAGCAATCCCAGCTCTGGGTATACATCAAAGGAAATTTGATTTATACTTATATATAAATTTACATATATATAAATCTACATCTCCGTGTTCATTCCAGCATTATTTGCCACAGCCAAGATATGAGAACACTTAAGTGGTAGTCAACAGATGAATCAGTAAAAGATATGGTAAATATATACAACAGAATATTATTTCACCAATGAGAAAGAAGGAAATCTTGCCATTTGTGACAACATATATGGATCTTGAGCGAATGATGCTAAGTGAAATAGGCCAGACAGAAAGACACATACTGCATGGTAATCATTTACACATGGAACCTGGGAAAAAAATATAAAAAACACCAAAAATAAGCCCCAAAACCAAATCAGTAGGAATACTAGGGGATGAAGGTATAGAAGAAAAATAGGAAGAGGTCAAAGTGTACAAAATTTCAGTTATAACATGAATAAAGTCTGAGGATCTAATGTATATCATGGTGACTGTATATGATAATAGGCTTCCCTGATAGCTCAGTTGGTAAAGAATCCGCCTGCAATGCAGGAGACTCCGGTTCAATTCCTGAGTCATGAAGATCCTCTGGAGAAGGGATAGACTACCCATGCCAGTATCCTTGGGCTTCCCTTGTGGCTCAGTTGGTAAAGAATCTGTCTACAATGCAGGAGACCTGGGTTCGATCCCTGGGTTGGGAAGATCCCCTGGAGAAGCGAAAGGCTACCCACTCCAGTATTCTGGCCTGGAGAATTCCAGAGTGAGACACGACTGAGTGACTTTCACTTTCATAGATGATAATACTGTATTCATAGAACTCAAATATTATCCCCCTCCCAAAATTAAAGATGAATATGTGAGGTGATGGATTTGACAAATAACTAGATGGGCCTTTCACAATGCATATGTAGATCAAATCATGATATACAGTACACTTTAAATATCTTACAACTTTCCCAATTATATCTTAATAAAGGTAAAAAAAAATGAAGTTATGCTACTTACAGACTAAGCACTAATATCAAACAACTTAAGTAAAAACTATATCCAAGATAATTATAATCAGAAATTAAATGTTTATATCAAGTGTTAAAAGCAAAGTTAAATGGGATTTGATAGTAAACAATTAAATATCAAACTTTGTGCCTTTATAAACATAATACTTGTAAAACACAGAAATTTTAACCTTTTAGCCACAACAATAAAAATACTATAATGTTTAAATAAAAAAGCATGCTACCTTATTCTAAGTAGATAGAAAAAAAATGAAAATACAATGAAAGTAACTTATTTTCCAATTTTTATATATAATGTTGAAATCAGAACTAAATTCTTAGTGTTTGTCGACTAAATGCTTAGGAAAAATAGGAAACAATAAGCAATTAGTGAATCAGAGAAATATATTATTTTTAAATGTCAAGAGGTGATTTTGTTAGAAAAAAATTACATGTAATTTAAAGAGAACAAAAGCAAAAATTAGAGAGAAAATATAATTTGATTTAGTAAAAAACTCATAAGTATGACAAGAACAATCAGATTGAAAGAAAACTGGGGGAAAATAAACTGAACTGCTTCTGCAAAAGCCTTCAATCTTAGATGATTTATTGGTGATTTAGTTTCAATTTTGTATTCCATTCTAAATAAACTGTTACACCAAGACATGGAAGCAACCTAAATGTCCTACAGATGGATAAATAAAATATGACATATATATACATTAGTTATTAAAAAGAATGAAATCATGTTGTTTGCAGCAACATGGATGGACCTAGAAATTATTATACTAAGCGAACTAAGCTGAGAAAGAGAAAGACAAATATATGATATTGTTTATATGTGAAATCTAAAAAATAAATACCACTAATGAACTACAGAACAGAAACAGACCCACAGACATACAAAACAAACTTATGGTTACCATAGGGGAGATGGTGGGGAAGAGATAAATTAGGAGTATAGGATTAACATATATACACAACTACTAATAAAAGAGATAACAAACAAGGATCTTCTATATAGCCCAGGGACCTATACCCAGTATTTTGTAATAACCTGTAAGGGAAAAGAATCTGAAAAAAATATATATTCACACACACACACATATATATAATATATATATGACTGAATATTTTGCTGTACACCTGAAACTAATGTAACGTTGTAAACAAACTATCCATTAAAAAAAAAAAAAACGGTTGCAGAAAATGAAAATCAGCATCAGCTAGAGTAGCAGCTAGATGTTAAAATGCTTATTACGTTCCAGTGACCTAAATGCTTTACATATATTGTCTTTTAAGTATCACATTAAAAATAGGTACCCTTTATTATTCCAATATTCAGATACACTAGAAAGTTTCAAGTTCATGTAAAATACTGGAATTTAAGCTTGAAACCAACATCACTAAATATTTAAATAGAAGTTGGACAAATCAAATTTTGTTCTGTTTAAACAAACACCAAGATTGCAAAGCATACAATATTAGGGTTAGAAATATAAAAAGAAATTCTGGATTTAATTTTTATTTAATAAAAATAATTGATATTAGAAGAGCATCCAACTAGGTTGAACAGATAATCCTGATATAAATTTTTTACTTTTTTCTTGGCTGGTGGCTCATAGGATCTCAGTTCTCTGACCAGGAATTTAAACTAGGCCATGGCAATGAAAGCCCAAAATCCTAACCACTGGGCCATTAGGGAACTCCCCTGATATAAATTCTTAAAACAGTACAAACAAAACCCAAATTATACTCAGCATTCCTATTAAAGAATAAGACAAGAAAGCCTACTTTAATCATTATTAGTTATAACAGAAATAACTATCAGTGTTTTAAGAAGAAATTGAAGCTGGAAAGAAAAGAAGCTGAAGTTGATCAGTTCTATGAAGACCTACAAGCCGCCTAGAACACCAAAAAATGTCCTATTCATCATAGGGGACTGGAAGGCAAAGGAGGAAGTCAAGAGACACCTGCAGTAACAGGCAAAAAGTTTGGCCTTGGAGTACAAAATGAAGAAGGGCAAAGATTAACGGAGTTTTGCCAAGAGAACACACTGGTCACAGCAAACACCCTCTTCCAGCAACAAAAAAGATGACTTTATACATGGACATAAAAAATAGTCAATACCGAAATCAGATTGATTACATTCATTCTTTGTAGAGAAAGATGGAGCAGCTCTATACAATCAGCAAAATCAAGACCTGGAGCTGACTGTGGCTCAGATCATCAGCTCCTTATAGCAAAATTAAGGTTTAACCTAAAGAAAGTGGGGAAAACCACTAAGGCAGTCAGGTACGACTTAAATCCCCTATGAATATAATGTAGAGGTGACAGATAGATTCAAGGGATTAGATCTAGTAAACAGAATGCCTGAAGAACTACGCACAGAGGTTCATAATATTGTACAGGAGGCAGCAAACAAAACCATCCCAAAGAAAAAGAAATGCAAGCAGGCAAAGTGGTTGTCTGAGGAGGCTTTACGAAGAGCTGAGGAAAGGAGAAGCAAAAAGCAAGGGAGAAAGGGAAAGGTACACTCAACTAAATGCAGAGTTCCAGAGAATAGCAAGGAGAGACAATGAATAATGGAAGGAAATAAGAGGAAAATAACAGAAGGGGAAAGACTAGAGATCTCCAAGAAAACTGGAAACATCAAAGGAAAATGTCATCCAAAGATGGACACAATAAAGGAGAGAAACGGTATAGACCTAACAGAAACAGAAGAGATCAAGAAGAGACAGCAAGAATATATAGAAATGTACAAAAAAGATTTTAATGACCCAGATAACCACGTGGGGTCATCCACCCAGAGCCAGACGTTCTGCAGTATGAAGTCAAATGGGCCTTAGGAAGCACTGCTGCCAATAAAGCTAGTGGAGGTGATGGAGTTCCAGCAGAGCTGTTTAAAATCCTAAAAGAAGATGCTATTAAAGTGCTGCACTCAATATGTCAGCAAATTTGGAAAACCCAGCAGGGACCACAAGACTGGAAAGGTCTTCATCCCAATTCCTACGATTGCACTCATCTCCCATGCTAGTAAGGTTATGTTCAAAATCCTTCAAGCTAGGCTGGCTTCAGCAGTATGTGAACCAAGAACTTCCAGATGTTCAAGCTGGGTTTAGAAAAGGCAGAGGAACCAGAGGTCAAATTGCCAACATCTGTGGGGTCACACAGAGTCGGACACGACTGAAGTGACTTAGCAGCAGCAGCAATTGGGTCATACAGAAAGCAAGGGAGTTCCAGAAAAACATGTACTACTGTTTCATTGACTATGGTAAAGGTTTTGACTCTATGGATCATAATAAACTGGAAAATTTTTAGAGATGGGATACCAGACCTTCTTACATGTCACCTGAGAAACATCTATGTGGGTCAAGAAGCAACAGTTAGAACTTATATGGAACTGACTAGCTCAGAACTGAGAGAGGCATACAAGGCTTTTTATTGTCACCCTGTCTATTTAACTTATACACATAGCACATCATGTGAAATGTTGGGCTGGATGAGTTACGGGCTGGATCAAGATTTCTGGGAGAAATAAGAACCTCAGATATGCAGATGATACCACTTTAATAACAGAAAATGAAGAGGAACTAAAGGGCCTCTTGATGAAAGTGAAAGAGAAGTGTGAAAAAGCTGGCTTAAAACTCAACATTCAAATAAAAACTAAGGTCATGGCATCCTGTCCATGACTTCATGGCAAATGGAAGGGGACAAGGTGGAGGCACTGACAGATTTCCTGCTAACGTTACTGCGGATGGTGACTGCAGCCGTGAAATTACTTCTCAGCAGGAAAGCTACAGCAAAACTAGACAGTATATTAAAAAGCAGGGACATCACTTTGCAGACAAAGGTCCATACAGTCAAGGCTATAGTCTTTCCAGTTGTCACGTATGGATGTGAGACCTGGACCATAAAGAAGGCAGAGCACCAAAGAATTGATGCTTTTGAACTGTGGTGCTGGAGAAGACTTTTGAGAGTCCCTTGGACTGCAAGGAGATCCAACTAGTCAATCTAAAAGGAAATCAACCCTGAATACTCATTGGAAAGACTGATGCTGATGCTGAAGCTCCAGTACTTGGGTCACCTGATGTGAACAGCTGAGTCACTGGAAAAGACCCTGATGCTAGGAAAGACTGAGGGCAGGAGAAGAGGGCAACAGAGGAAGGTTGGATGGCATCACTGATACAATGGACATGAACTTGGGCAAACTTCAGGAGAAGGTGAGGGACAGGGAAGCCTGGCATGCTGCAGTCCGTGGGGCTGCAAAGAGTTGGACACAACTTGGTGACTGAACAACAACAAAGAAGAGATTAGAAAATAATTATACTGAAACAATGTATGTTTAGCAAATGAAAAAATAAGCATCAGCAAAGTCATTAGCTCGATAAAGTCCATTCCATAAGGGGTCCAAACAGAAAAAAAAGGCACAAAATAGACTTCCTATAGTACTTAAGGTGTTGTGCTACTGGTATATCTTTACAAAAACAGACCAGTGAAACAGACTGGGAGTCCAGAAGCAAATCCACAGATACTCAGTTTACCAGCTTATGACAGCGTATTTGGGAAAGGATAATCTTTCTCAATAAATGTGCTGTATATGCTGTGCTAAGTCTTGTCTCTTTGCCACCCCATGAACTGTATCCCACCAGGCTTCTCTGTACTTGGGATTTCCCAGGCAAGAATACTAGTATGGGTTGCCATTTCCTCCTCCAGGGAATCTTCCTGACCCAGGGATTGAACCCACGTCTCCTGCATCAGTAGGTGGATTCTTTGCCACTGCTCCTCCTGGGAATCCCTCTCAACAAATGGTAGTGTGTTAACTGCATAAACAAATGGGAAATCTATTAAAGATGGATAATTTATCAAAATATAAAAGGTTGAATAAAACTTAGAAGAAAAAATGGTAAAATATTCAGACTTTAGATGTCCATCTGATAAAGAACTTATATCGACAGCGATTGACAACTGGAACTCTCCTTACACTGTTGACAGTCATATAATTTAGTACAGCTACTCTGCAAACTGAAAAATCTGAGTAAGGTTAGATATATGCAACCGTGTGACCCAACACTCCCCTCCTAAATATATATATACACACAAGTGAAAAGTGTAATACATTCATCAAAAAACATGCACAGGGATAGTCACAGCAGTTCTGTTCATAACAGCTCCAAAATGGAAATAATCTAAATGTTCAAATACACAAGAGATTAACTGTGGTATAATACAATGTGGATAAATACAATGAAAATCACTACAATGATGACAACTGAATTAGATACAACGTGAATGGCCCTCGACTTTGTGCAAGAGAAGTAAAACTCACTATATCCTGATAAATCTATTTATGCAAAGTTAAGAAGAGCTAAAACTATAGTTTTACAGGTCAGAATAATTACCTGTGGGGTTAGCAGTTAGTTACTAGAAGGAATATGAGGGGATTCTAGGGTACTGATAATGTTCCAGTCTTGATCTTGGTGATTTGTGTGGATTTGTGTACTTTTAGAAAATTCACTGAACTATATAACAATATTTTATGTACTTTTTCCCTTTTAAGTTTCCATAAAAATTTTACTTACTTAAAATACTGGAATGCAGAGTTCCCTAAAAATAGCAAAAAATACCATAATATCCAGTTTAACAAGAAATTTAAGAGAACAGGGATAACTACAAAATTATGGATATATACCATATTACTGTTAGCTTCTTTCAGTATCAGTTAACTCATAGGGTTAATGTATTTCAAATGAATATTCAAGTATCATTTTAACTTGGAAAAAATACAAGTGATTCTATAGTCTGGAAGCACAAAAGAGATGAATTCTTGAAAAAATAGTTACAATAGACACAAAGCTATAATGCTTTCATCAATGGCACAAAATAATCCATACACTATACTATATACTGTATTTATGTGTACAAATTTATTAATAATATAGTACAAAACCTTTGGTTCTATAACTCTCTGGTTAACGGGTGTCAGCATTCAGAATATTTAGGATTTTTTAGAAGTAACATAAAGTATGTATCAAACACCTCCAGCTGAGTCTGAAACAGTGTACTAATGAAGCAGATTACTATTTTTCCAGAAAAATACGAATATTTGTATCAAAAGATATAAAGATTCATGTAGCCTCAGGTCAAACCAGGTCAGGTTTTTGCCTTGAAATGAATTTTGATGCTAAACCTAGGGGAAAAAAATTAGTTTTCAGAACATTTTGGGTTTTAGAATTGTGAATAAAAAGAAATCCATGTAGGATAAGAGACATTATACATGTGTGTGAAGAGAGAAACCTTATTTTAAGCAGTAATATGAGTCAAATGTTAAATATTTAGGGAAAAACGTAAT
Source organism: Moschus berezovskii (assembly GCF_049115385.1). Taxonomy (NCBI): domain Eukaryota; kingdom Metazoa; phylum Chordata; class Mammalia; order Artiodactyla; family Moschidae; genus Moschus; species Moschus berezovskii. The sequence goes on from NC_142473.1 coordinate 21,594,141, forward strand.
GATTCTTTCTTCGTATCAGGTATCCAAACAAATTACATATAGATGAAGAGCTTATCCTAATTTTAACAAATCAAGAAATAAGAAGTCAGTAGAAACCAATAATGATACAGTTGAATATTATCTGTGGTAAGGGATAAGCATATGCTATGGAAGAAATGACAATTTCCTGGCAGGAATATAAACTGAAATAAGTTTTCTAAAGAATTTGGCAAAATGTATTGAGATCCTTGAAAAGATGTCCACTAACTTTTTGACTTGGTAATTCCATCCTCTAAAATACTGCCTAAGAAAATAATCGAAAACATAAATATTTATTTACAAATATGTTCACTACTAGTTATTTTTTAATAAGAGCTAAAAACTGGATAATGCTTAATATTATTTGAATTAAAAAAAATAAACTAGGCAGTTATATTTACAGTTTTAAGTTCAATTATGTAGAAAAAATAATTCAGGACAAAAAGGCCAGAAAGTATGCAAAAATGTTACCCAATATTTACAAAAAGAAGAAATTCTATTAAAAGAGAAAGCATAATACTGAAGTCAAAATTTGATACATAATTTCAGTAAGTTAAGTCTGAGACTGAAAGATGGTGGCTTGAAAACTGATGAACGTAGAATATATAGCAACATGCTTTTAAAATGACTTCTTTTATCAAAGCTTAACCTTGGTCTTCCTACTAGTCATGACATCTAGCCTTTGGCTGAATGCTGATGGATGTTAACTTACATACAGTTTCAACATACTAAATGGTTCTAACAATATACAGGGCTAAAACAATCAAGTATTTTAATTATAAGACTTCTGAGATTTGGCATACAACCGAGTACATTAAGTAATGTCCAAAGAAACAGTGGATCCTTACATGTAGTTGCAAAAACAGAGTATCAGGTACAGCAATTAAGTCTAGCACATTTTGACTTTTAAGGTAAAATGGTAATTATGGTTTTGTTCTTGAACATAAATGAAAGCTCTGAATACAGATTGTCTTCGTACTATATCTAGTGGATCCTAGCCAAATGAACAAAGAATTCTGAAGAAAGTGAGTTTATTTTACTAGTATATGAATTCTTAGTACTTAGCATATACAAATTAACTGAATGAGAAGAAAATTTATAATCTTCAGCATTATGTAAACTTCTGAAAACAAGAAGTGACTTGCAAAGGGATTTATTAAAAGTATCTAAACTAGAATGACTGCCAATATGGAAGAATTCAAACTTTTGAAGTTAATGAAAATATTTATTCAAACCTAACTGTACAGTATCAAGCTGAGTTAAATAAACATTAACTGTATTAACTATCCCTGGTTCTTTAGAAACAGACCACTTCCACATCATAAAAATTTATTACAACACAAATTTCTGGAGTAAAGTTCAGCAAGTAAGACGTGATTTCCACATTGAGAACTGTTGCGTTAAAGTAGGATGTTAAAGGCGCAGTATTAAAAATAAATGGTTGAGGAAAATGACTCATAAATGTAGACATTTTCAGAAAAAACCTTGCATATACTGATATTAAACAAAACAGCACTTAAGAGAACATACTTTAATATCTAGGCACAATTGGTCAAGTATGAATTATAATTTCTGTACTCATTTAAAGGTTTAAACCAATTCTTCAACTTGACTGATGCATGTGAGTCTAACATACAGAAGGCACCTCTTTCATTCTCCTTAAGGACCTTTTGAGAGTAATTGTATAATAAGGGGTACAGAGAAGCATCCTCTATCCAAGTGTAACACAGCCCATTTTAGGAGAAACTAAATTAAAATAGAAAACTATGATTTCTCTTTTTACATCTTATGATGGACATGGCTTTCTAAAAGGACAACAGAAGATAATCCTCCATACAAGCTTTAACATAGAACACAAAATTTAAATTAAATGTGCATTGGTTACTACTATGTAAAAAGTTCATGAATTAGTGCAATTCTTTAAATCCCCAGTATTTAGGGGAGAAGTATATACATACCAAGAAATTTCAACTACGACATAACCAAACTTTTCATGGCTCAATAGTCTAAATGCTTAAAGTTTTGTAAAAGATCTTACAAGTTATAAATGAAAGATCAGAACACTCAAATGGTATTCATATTCTCTCCTTAGAACAAAGAGACCGGAACAACCAGAAGAGACAAAGTGTAAAATTTTAGGAATACAATCTTTACTGCAATTGTAAGGAGTGGCAAAGTATTCATTCTAGAAAACCCAAATTGTTAATTTCTGGTTACTTTATTACCATTTGAATTCCTTATGACCTCTGTACTAATTACTGGCTGTCTTCAGATATCTTGTAGGACAATTACTGAAGGCAATTTATAAGGAAAAGTGTAATTTTCCCACTCAAAGTGAGAAACTATTCCAAATGAATAAATTTCGAAATTAGAGATCATAAGAAATCAAAAACTAAAAGAACATCAGGCTGATTTAACCTCTATTTCAACAAGATTTACACAGTATTAACAAGATGCAATTGTTAAAGCTATACAGTTTTGCAGATTGGCTTTACTTACATTTCTGCAAATGTTTTTTCCACAATACCAGGTACATCTATTTACAAATTAGGAAGCTGCTTTAAAACAGCATGATTTAGAAATAAAGTGAAATTTCAGTACAATGAAAGAAAGTGCAGGTCATGCTCTCAGATTCTGTCAGTATCTCATTCCCTACACTCACAGTTTAAGGAACAGTAGTTTTAAATAGCTACTGTTTTTATATGTTCAGAATATTTACTCATCATAATGCAATGATAACAAAAATTTGTCCACATCCATTCCAGCTGGAAATGAACTGGGTAGCTTCTTTTTCTGTCAAAAAAAAAAAAAAGAAAGAAAAAATGAACTAAGTTGACATATCAAACTTAAACAAGGCCAAAAAGCTAGCTTTCTTATTAAGTCATGTAGAACTTCATACACTACCACAATTTTTGTCAAAACAGTTTAGTTCGTTAGAATTTTAATTATACAGAAAGGTAGACACAATTTTTTATAAATCCAAGTTTAATAAACTATACTTCAATGGCACCTCAACATTATTTTAGACCACAAAACATTATACAAATTCAGAGTATATGAATGTTGAAAGAGACAAGATAGAACATGCTTTGTATATAAGGTACTCATTATTGCTAAACCATAAACCTCAGAAAGCTTTACTAAGATTTTAAGAGTAGCAAGTACTTTTCAAGTTCCAAATATTTAATATACTCTAGGCACTTTACACGGAGAAGGCAATGGCACCCAACTCCAGTACTCTTGCCTGGAAAATCCCATGGATGGAGGGGCCTGGTAGGCTGCCGTCCATGGGGTCACATAGAGTTAGACACGACTGAAGTGATTTAGCAGCAGTGGCAGCAGCAGGCACTTTACAAACACTACATTTTGTCTCACAGCCATTGGTAAGATGTGTGTAACCTCATGTCAAATGACGCAGTTAAGACTCAAGAGATGTGACAGGCTATTTAATAATGGTAATAGAACCAATAAGCAAGAGATGCAGGATTCAGCCCAGGCTTAGAAACCAGGATTCTTTCCTTGATATCATACTTCCTTTATGACATTTTAAACCTTTCTATTCATATTTCACTTACTAAACGGCTAAACAGATTGAGAAAAATGACTTTATCAGTGATAACCCTGTATTACTTTCCTCAGGTAAGCATGGTTAAAAACAGGTAAATTTAGTTTTTACATTGCTCCAACATATTAACATGTATAAGAATCTATGGAAGAGATGGCAAGACATGGGAAAGAAACCTAAGATGGAGGAGCTGCACAGCAGTTTTCACCTGATAATTACAAATAGTGGATTCCCAATTTTTCATGTTTTGTCATTCTTTCCATCAAACCTTGGGTCCTACCATGACAGAAACGAAAAACACCTTTTCCCAAGGAAGATGTTTATAAATAAATGCCTTAGCAATTGTTTGGAAAATGTTTCACCTAGTTAACTTCTGAGTACCACAATGGCTGAGAGATACTGCTAGAGAATGTATTTTGTCAATCAAAACCCAAAGCTATCTTGATTAAATGTTAAGTAGCTATGGCAAAAAATGATGAGACCTTTAACCTAAGCACTGAAGGAAGGGTAACATGTGGTTTTGAAATTAAAGATTTTCAAACTTACCTTAATTTTCTTCTTTTTCATTGGCATTGACGAATTTGCAAGACTTTTATTAGAAATGCGGGAGTTTCGCTCATGCTCATCTAATTCCTCAATTTTCCGCTTTTTTGTGGTGCTCCTTGAAGATGCTCTAAATTGTTGGGTATTGTCTTTTAGAGGAGTAGATGAAGTAGTCCTAGAGATGGCTGCTCTGGAGAGAATCATTAACGTATGGGCAGCCATGTTCACACTGTTTTCACTCCCTGTCTCACTGGCAGGGCTGCAGGCAGGCAAGTCCGGCGTGACAGGAGGGACCATGACTTTGGGTGTGCTGTCTTCACCAAAACGCCTACTAGAAGGGACCTTGATCCCATCTGTAGGTTCTTCTTTAAGTTTTTCCCCTGCTCCTGAGCCAGATGTTCGGGGTACAGATAAATCAGTACTATCTGTGAGTCTATTTACTGGGCTATGCCACTGAATATCTTGTAACATTTCTGTGGTATGTTTGGTGAGTGGGTTAATCAAAGAACTGGCAGACTTGGTTTGCTCTTGTTTTAAATCCTTCACAGGTACACCTACTGAAAAGATATTTTTACTGTTTGAGGATGTGCCTTGTTTTCTGGTTAGCTCTTGAAGTGAAGTTACAGTTTTCTCATTCCGTACACCCCCATTTTGCTGCCCATTAGACAGTTTTGAAGTTTCTGGATTTTTCTGCCTTTCCACATCGCTGCACAGTTCATTCTCCTTATTAGCTGTTGCTTTATGGAAAGATTCAAGTATAGTTTCTGTTGGTGAAACTTTCTTTTCCGACTGAGTTTCTTTTATGGTGGCATGTCGGCCAGTGGCAGTTTCTGATTTAGATAAAATTTTAGACATAGACGGTTTCTCCCGCTCTCTTTTGACAGCATTATTAGAAGGGGGTTTTAAGGTGGAGGACACAGTGGTTGAGTCAAGGTTAGAAAATGAAATGTCATTTCTTTCTTTGCTTTGGGACACCAACTTTTGATTTGTGCCCTGTGTATTTGCCACAGGAGAAGCAGTGCTATCAAAACAAAGCACACGTCTGTGGCTTTCAAATGGCTTGCTTACTGGAACTGTACTTTCTACTGAGAAGGGAACTGTGGTTTCTTCCAATTTTTTCCCAAGATCTGTGGCCATAATCTTGTCAGAAACTTCAGTTCTAAAAGAAAAAAAAATTTTTTTCTTAGCCACATAAATTGTTTTGTTTTTAACTTGAGCATTCAAATACTCTATGACAGAAACTACTTTTATGCTCACCGCTGTGCATGACATCCAACTGAGTGACTTGATGAATCCATCAAATTATTTACCTGTTTCCCTGGAATTATAAATAAGTTAATTAGGAAAGAAAAACATTTCTGAAAGTACATTTTTCTGAAAGAAAATAGAACAGATCACAGAATCTGACATCATGAGAAAAATTTAAGCTATAGCTAACGTACAAATGAAATACTTTTACATATTGGATCTAAAAAAAGAGCTTGGTAGTACAGAAAGATGATCACTCATCCATTTTACTGAAGAAATGTAAATATGTAACAAATGACCTGCTTCAACTTCAGGCAAATATGAATCCAATCTTCAATCTACAAATTACAATGATCAATGTAGCAGTTAAGGGCAGTACTTATATTCAAAAAATTACTTAAAGAAAACACTATATTATTCCTATTTAAAAATTCTGCCTATTTAAGGTGTCATGTTTGCAAGCCTATGTCACTCAAGAGGACATGCTCTGGAGTTTTAATACACGTATTTTAATTTTCAAGGACTTCTGAGTTTATGTGGAAGGGCACCAAGATGAGGCTGGAAAGGAAAGCAAAGATGATATTGTGGAGAACTTAGTATATTATTCAAAAGGTTTTATAGAAAATCTTTTAAGAGTTTTAACTAGGGATGATGCATGAATAGATTTGTATTAAGTCTCTCTGGCAACAGCACAGAAGATGATTTAGAAATAGGAATTCTAGTCAGATGGCTAAAAATATTACAGGTAGGAGATGATGAAGGTCTTAGAGATGTGCACTCGCACAGATATGAAGAATAAATGAAGAATGCATGTTGACACTAACCAAGAGGGAAAAGGTAGGCAGAGGAGGTTTTTGAGGAAGAAGTGAGACTTAGATATGTAGAGTAGGTAGATCTTCAGTTACATAAAATTAGAAAGGGAGGAATGCATTCATTCTAGAAGCTACCAACAGTATCAACTATTAGAGGGAAGTAAAGTAAGATAAGAATGGAAAACATCCAATGCATATGGCAGTATTAGGAGGTCACTGGTGACTTTAAACAGTTTTAGTAGAAACATGAGAAAGGACATAATATGGATGAAGAACGACTGGGAGATAAAGAGGGTTGGGGATAAAGGGCTGGCAGATGGAAAAAACCTAGAGGAATGATGGGAATGATCCTTGTATCCATAGTTGAACAGCCACAGAGGGAAGCAGCCAAAGAAAGAAAAGATGAAGATACACACTAGACAGAAAGTAGACTGCATTAACGTTAGAAAGAATGAAATATTTCTCTAAGAAAGAAGGGAAAAGGGAAGAATGATTTTAGATGAATGGGTACATATTAAGTGGGACTGATGTGAAAAAATGGACTTTCCTATTGATAAAAATAAAAATCACTGGCTTGGAGTGAGGACAGTAGTGACTGAATAGATGTGAGAAACCTGTGGGAGGATGAAACAGTATGAAGGAGAAATGGGAGAAAAAGAAGATAAGTAAACATTTAAAATGATCACTAAATGGCAGTGAGGGTGAAAAAATTTTAAGTGTTACTGAATGGCATCACTTCTGCAGTCATTAAGTTGTGTCTGACCTTTTGTGACCCCATGGGACTACAGCACATCAGGCTTCCCTGGCCTTCACTATCTCCTGGAGTTTGTGAAAATTCATATCCATTGAGTCAGTGATGCTATCTAACCATCTCATCTTCTGCCGCCCTCTTCCATTGCCTTCAATCTTTCCCAGCATCAGGGTCTTCTCCAATGAGTCAGATCTTTGCATCAGGTGGCCAAAGTACTGGAGCTTCAGCTTCAGCGTCAGTCCTTCCAATGAATATTCAGGGGTTGATCTCCTTTAGGATTGACTGGTTTGATCTCCTTGCAGTCCAAGAGACTCTCAAGAGTCTTCCCCACCACAATTTGAAAACATCAGTTCTTTGGTGCTCGGCCTTCCTTATGGTCCAACTCTCACATCTGTACATGACTACTGGAAAAACCTTTACTTTGACTATACGGACCTTTGTCAGCAAAGTGATGTTTTAAAGCAATGCTAAGAAGCCTAGGTGTAAATTCAGAGAAATCGTTGGCTGCATAGATCCATGGCTAGAGTATCAAGCGGACATGTTAGAAGAATGTGAATATGTAAGTGTTTAGGAATAGTGGGAAAAGTGGCTGATGTGGTAGACTGTGGGGTTTAGCCTGGAGAGGGAAGGAAATGAACCCAAGTGAAAATTCAGGTAAAGGTGAGGATTCAGGTAGTAAGAGCTCTCACTGGTTGAAGACAGATTCAATGGTATATCCATGAAAATGAGAGTATTTTGAGAGAGGTTATTGTTAAAAATTACATGGGTCGAATAAAAAATTAAATGTAAAGGTGTGGGAGGGACTGGCTGAAAAGAATATTAAAGACTTAGAAATGAAACGAGTCAAAAGTTCTGAGAGTTAGGCATTTTGTCACCCATGAAGATTAAAAAGTCTGAGCTAGAGAAGTTTGAGAACTCAGCAGAATATTCATAAAGGTCTTGAATGAAAATCTCATGTTACTTTGCATATGCTGTCTTTTTTTGTACTAAATATCAGTAACTTTAGAGTAGTCAGCATTATCAAATTTTTTCCATTTATAAATTATTCTTTTTTCATTTTTCAAAAGCAATCCTTTATTTCAGCCCTCATTAGGATTCTTCTCCTATATTTTATTATTTATTTTGCTGTTCACTTTTATTTGTTAATCTTCTTGGAATTCCTAATTTTATATATAGTGTGAGGAAGAGATTATTTTTTCCCTGTAATACATAATAGCTGGCAGATTTCATTTATTAAACAAACCATTCTATTTCTTCTGACTTCTGATGTTATCCCTACTACATACAAGTTCCTATAAATACATGATCTCTTTCTAAATTCTGTTCTGTTCCATTTGTCTTTTTTTCTAACTACTGCAAAAAACTTTACACAAAGGTTGGACAATCACTGTTAGGAAAGCTATTAGTATTAAAGGAAACAAAAAGAAAAGATTACATAAAGTTGACATGAATCAACTCAAAAACATACCTGTACAAGGTTTGTTTTTTAGTCCCTGACTCTTCAAAGATTTTTGAGGGATAGGGAATTGAGGGATACTTCTATTGCATACAGGTGCTGCTAAAGGCATATGAAGGACCTAGAAGAGAAGAAGCCATTAATTATATTTTGTTTGAAAAAGTGGCACCGAACCATTTTCAGTTCATAAATCTTACCTGCCGAGGAGGAGCAGAAAAGGTACTTCCATTCTGTCCAACCACAGATACAGGAATCATTCCCACCATTCCTTGAAGTACAGGTTGGACTGGAGAAGCGATTATAATGGCAGATCCTTCAAAAACAACGATGACAACAAAAACAATTCTCAATAAAATGAGATTTTTTCTCTCATAAATACAACGCACCAAAGTAATTATTAATTTGAAATAAATTCTATACAATTATAAATTCCTTTTTATATAAACCTACTCTCCATAAAAAATTTAGGGACAACAGCAAGGCTAACAAATTGAGAAAAAGTCGATCTGAAGTAAAGTGAACTATGGCAATTAGTCAAGCTAAACATCATGAGTAAGCATAAGACTCTATAGCCAGGAGATCATATTATAGTTGTAACCTTAATTCCCCTAGAAAAAACAGTGAAATTGATTGAAAAGTTGGTAGTACAGGTTTCAAGTCTGAATCTTTTATCAAAAAATTAGGTCCTAACTGAAGACTGATAAATCTAAACTCATAAACCCAAACTATTATCTCAGTGGTTATTTGTCCAAAAAGGTCCAGATAAGTGAGCAACCAGTCAAAACTGTGGGGGAACGTACAATGTTCACATGGAAACGTCAACAATATAGTCTACGGCTATCATAATCCATTTAACCCTGTCCTGTAAATGAATCTCTTCCTAATAAATTCATTAACTGCTCCTGTAAGTTTGATCTCCTCACCTTCATGAACACTTTTCTGTCTCTTAAATATCTACCTATCCTTGTGCTGCTTAAGATTCCCTTCCTTTTACTCCAAATACTACTTATTTTTCTAAACTTCAGTTGAAGACCCACACAGCCTACTAATTCTGACCCTTTCTTTAACTTTAGACCCATCAGGCTTTATACTTAACTGCTGATATTTAATCTGCTTTAACTCTATGCCTAAATGTAAAAGAAAGAAAAAAAGAGGGGAAAAGAGCTTGGGAATCAATAAATAAGAAGTGTAGATGACTGTGCCACAAACTCCACCTACAAGGAACATACAGTCAAGAAGGATCACTATGACCAGCATTCAGTCACGAACTACAAATAAAATGGCAATTAACAAATGCCACTGAGTCCTCCTATGAACAAAGAATTCAAAAGACAGGGATCAATTCTCAAAGGTGAAAACAGTGACAAATTACAAAGGGTATTACAGAGGGAGAAATTCAAGTTTTGTCTTGGAAATTTGTCCAGAGAATAAATTTCTGGAAAACCAAGACTCTAACAGTTATTTAAGAAAAATCTCCCACAACATTGGGTTTTAGTAGGTATACAGCTTTTTGATGAATTAGTCTCCCCACTGCTCTCTTTTTCTTGTAGCTTAGACACAGATTGAGAAGTGTGGAAAGAAAAAGAAGTGAAAAATTAAACCACTGAATTCCATAGCTGAGCAGTAGATTAAAAAAGAAGTGTGACTGAATTCTCTAAAGTAGAGAAGGCATAATCACAAATTTCTGAATCTTATACTATCATCCATATTTATTACCTTCTAGTCAATCACTACACACACAAACGAAAGTTGATCCCATTCCAGAGAAATGAACTTCACTATGATATTCTTAGTTACCTTGTGAAAAGTTGGGTGATACAGCTTGATTGACAGCAAATACACTATTTGACCTTGGGGGTGTCTGTAATTGAGACAGTGGAGGTTGAGCAGTCATAGGTGCAGAATTTCCAGGCAACACCACAACATTTGACTGACTGACAGTTGTCCCTAAGGCTGTTGGATCAGTTACACAAGTAGCTATCAAAATATTACTTGAATTGCCAAAAGTTGTGCTCGTAGCTGGCATTAACTGTATGTATCCTCCATCCTTGGAAACACATGGTGTCACATTGGTTGAAAGAGCAATGCTGTCTTCATTCTGCATGTTGTTTACTGTAGAGTCTTCAGGTTTGAGTGCTAAAAGGCTCTGTTCCATTGACGCTGAATCCCCAGTTCCTTCAGCAGATGAGATAGCACCTGTGGTTTCTTCTGAAGACAGGCATTTAACTAATTCTGCATTTCTGGCAGGTGATTTAGCAGGAGAAGACAAAATTATAGTTGGCAAGTTTTCTCCGCTGATACTAGAAACTGCACTGTTAAGTTCGGTATCTGAGGAAACAAATGGATCATCACTGATGATAATTTTGAGAGAGACTATATTTGATGCATCTATTTCTGTAGATTTGTCGTTAGCAGGTTTATTATTAGTATTCTGGGAGTCAGGATGAGACTCCCTCACTGAAGCACACACAGATTCTGAAGGAAGAGAATGTCTATCTTCTATATGATTACTTTCTGAAGGCATCAATGTAACTTCTTCACAGTTATTTTCACCTAAAGAGAGAAAAATACTATTTCCATCTTCTTTTACAGATGATGAAGGCTCTTGCGAATCCAAAGCAGCTTTCTCAGACCTGGAGGACTGAGTTTCATGTATTGTATGATTTAACTCAACAGATGATGATTCATTAGATGGCTGTTTAATTGAAGACACTGAATCTTCAAGGTGAATTTCTACTTTTTGTTCAGATACAGTTAAACCTGAATTTTCAATAGACGCAGGTAATATCTGAAGTGAAGAATTATTTTGGCAATCTGCAAGTTGCTGTGATGCAACTGGTAACACATTATTAATTTCAATTTTATTCTGATGAATTTCTCTAGAATCTGGTGACTTGGAATCATGGAAATCAGCTTTAAGTCTTCTTGTATCATCAGAACTTTCACAAAACTGACCTTTTTTAGATGCCTTTCCAGCTAATGGAATATTTTGGGGTAAAAGTTGAGAAGTTTTTCCAGAAAGAATTAGGTTCTCACTGTTAGTTTCACAACCAAGGGAAACAACTGAATTTATTGGTATAGGAGACTGATCGGGCTGTAACTGAGACTCATTATGTACACTTGGAGGCAAAGAATTCTTTTCAATTTCCAGAGCCATTTCAGTCTCAGTGGACATCTGACTGGTGTATAATTCAGCACAATGCTGATTACATTCAGCATCAGAGTGTACTCTTTCGTTAAAGTCACTCAAACTGGGCACAGACTCAAAGGTAATATCAAGGTTACACTTCTGTTCAGTAGATACAACTGTTTTAAATGCCTTTTTCTGGATGCTAGCATCTATGTGGGAAAAATGTTCTTGGGCTTCCTGTCTAAGCTCGTCATGGTTGCTGCCATTCTTCAAAACATTTGATGTGTCTTCATTTTGATAGGAAGTACAAAATGAGGGTTGACCAGATGGATCATCTGCAAAATATTAGGATGGCAGAAACATATGGTGAGTGTATATAACAGCCTGAGGTAGTCATCTTTAGTGTTAAACCTATTTTGCCAAGGAGATAACTAATCTTTGACATACCAGCAAATGGAAATATGATAAATTCTCTCATTTTTTGAGTATCAAAAAATTTACAGATACTTCTCTTATCACTGATGCCTATTTATACATGTGTCAAATTGTTTTTCAAGCTTTTTAGAAAACGGATGACACAAGAGTAAAAATATATATATATTTTTAAGAACATTTAATGTGTACCAATATATAAAAACTGGCTACAAAGTTTTTTCAAAACAGCTGACTTTTCAATTTCTACCATACTATTTGATACATTCATTAAGAAGGTGAAATGGAGCCAAGTACATTTTGCATAACTAACATTTGATGTTACTGTGTACTGTTTAAGATTTATTACACACCGAATATCAATCATATGATCAGTACTGGGATATAAAGATGAACGACCCAGTTTGCCCTTGGTGATCCAGAAAGGGAGGCAGATACAGAACAGAAAATCACAATAAAACATGCTAATAACTCTAACAGTATAGGAACAAAAGGCACCTTTTTGAGCCTATGGAATGTGAGAAAGTGTTATAAAAGAGGTATGTCATGAGACCACCTTGACGAAGTGCAATAGTTAGAAAAAAGGGCATTTGAGAAAATACTGATAAACTGTCATACATCATTCACAGTTTAGAAAATATTAACAATATGAAATATATAATGGGAAAAATCTAGAAAAATGTATAGCAACCATTAATCAAATTCTGTTAACGGGACATTGGTAACATAATAGTGGGTATGGAGCACATCAAAATCCTTATTGAGGGGAAATCAGTAGAAATTATATCCAGGTAGTCAGTTTCAGCTCGGAGAAGGCAATGGCAAGGCACTCCAGTACTCTTGCCTAGAAAATTCCATGGATGGAGGAGCCTGGTAGGCTGCAGTCCGTGGGGTCGCTAAGGGTCGGACACGACTGAGCTACTTCACTTTCACACACTGGAGAAGGAAATGGCAATCCACTCCAGTGTTCTTGCCTGGAGAATCCCAGGGATGGGGGAGCCTGGTGGGCTTCCATCTATGGGGTCACACAGAGTCGGACATGACTGAAGTGACTTAGCAGCAGCAGCAGTCAGTTTCAATCAAGTGGGAAGAGACTTTCTTAGAAAATAGGATTTCAAGTTTCATTGTGTGCAAGGCAGGGTACAATCTTCCACACATAATATATATGAGAAAGACATCCTACTACAATTCAACCTAAGAAGAAATGGAGGATTGGGCTTGGGTACAGGCAAAGGACTCTCAGTAGGAATACAGTCTGACATATTCCAAAACTAGGTTTTGGAAGACATAATGTGAAACTTGGAAGTCATGAGGCTTTTTGACGGAGTTGGAAGGAGTAATGGCATTTAAGAGCAGATGAACAGAAAAGATTACGTTGCCATACCTTGGTGTAGACAGAAATGGACAGAGTGGTACCAAACAGGCATAAAGTTTAACAAGTGTGAGATGCCAGGATAACATGAGAGAAGCCAGGATAATGGTTATGAAAGGAATAGTGGTTGGAAAGGGATACGAACAGATGTTTTTGTGGTGCTGGCAGTATTCTATTTTTTGACCTGAGAGATTGTTATGTGGGTGTTTGCTTGCTGATAATTCAATGAGCAAAGTATATTTTTATTGTACACTTCTGCAAGTGTTATGGGATTCCCAGGTGGTGTGAGCGGTAAAGAACCTGCTTGCCAGTGCAGGAGATTTAAGAGACATGGGTTTGATCCCTGGATCAGGAAGATCCCCTGGAGAAGGGAATGACAACCCACTCCAGTATTCTTGCCTGGAAAATCCCATGGACAGAAGAGTTTGGTGGGTTATAGTCCATGGGTCACAAAAAGTTGGACATAACTGAAAAGTGACTTAGCATGCATCACAAAAATGAAATTTTAAAAAACTTGGCAAAATTTTAAAAGATCTAAGATAGACATATTCACTGCCTGTCCTCAGTTACTGCAGGACAATTATGTGCCATACTGGTATTCCATAAGAGGCAGAAACGTAAGAAGTAACTTAGTAAACATACAGGAATATGACCTAAAACATCATAAAATCTATTAATTTAAGACCATCAGCAGAGTAAACAATTTCCTCTAAATAAGAGGTAGAGATACTGAGCACTCAGCTGTATTTACTTACTAGGCTAGATGATTAATACCACAAATCAACCTTACATATTAGGGATTAATTCTGAATATGTGCCTCAAAAAATTATGTTTGAAGTTACAGACTTCGGTTGAATTGGTCAATACTAGTCACACCAAATTGTGCATGTCAAGTCTATTGCATCATGAAGGAACGAGTGGGCGTGGGAATAACACAAACAATTTTCAAATTAAACATTTTCTGTCTTAGAGAGATTGATATTAGGATTTAGATTGATATTAACAAAATCGAATTCTTACCAGATTCTTCTGTTTCAAAAGTACCTTTAACTGCTAGATTAGTTTCACCTGCTAAGACTACACTGGGATTGGTTTCCATATGCTGACTGCAAATGCCTTGTGATATATTTTTATTATTCTTTGTTTTACCTGTTAAAACGGGAATAGGGAAACAATTGGTTAAATAAATGACCAATATAAAAATAAGCATCAATTAATACATCTTGACAGTGGTCAGCAAACATTAAAGTTTGGTTTTAATTACAGTCCTCTGATTATAGTTTTCAACATGTTGCCTTATATATCATTGACAAGTATGATTTTCCTCTAGACCAGTAGTTCTTATACTCTATATCATATTATACAGGTGCAAGAATTTGCATTTTTAACATGTTCTCAGGTAATTCTGATCTACTAGTTCAGAGACTACACTTTTAGCACTACTGCATTAGGCCGTAAGATGGAAAGCAATGGCCAAATATTTTTATTTCTTTTGTATTATCCAACTGTGTTTATTATGATGTGTGCATAGTAGTAGACCACAACACATTTTTGATGACTGGAAATATTGCCCACAGCTATCCCTCTCACCCACAAGACTGCTCTCTATTTTTACAGCTAAAGCATCTTTAAGAAAAACAAGACTTTCTTGGTGGTCCAGTGGTTAAGAATCAGCGTTCCAATGCAGGGCACGTGTGTTCGATCCTTGGTTGGGGAACTAAGATTCCACATGCCTCAGAGCAACTAAGCTCACATGCCACAACTAGAGAGAGCCCCACACACCACAAGGACGACCCAGTGCAGACAAAATTAAAAAGAAAGAAAAAACTCTTTCATATGAAAAAACAGGAACCTTCTCCAGATGCTCTGGGAAATGTTATTTCACCATTTAAGCGACTTCTCCAAAGAAATTGGAGAAACATTTTTTCCGAACTATCTTGAAAACAATGGTCTACCTACCATAGTCAAATAGATCAAAGAGTGCCTGAAACGCTGGATCTGATTCTGTCTGTTCCAATATATCCTGTATAGCTTCTTCAGACATGTGGATCTCACTCTGCAAAAACAAAAAGAAACAAGTGATTCCAACTGAATTGATATGGTTTAATACCAGCAAAGTAATTACAGGACATCTATTCCCTTCCAAGAAAATTTCTTCTGATTATAACACTATTCACTTAAATTAAAACAAGACGACTAGCAAATAGAAAGTGAATGTTCCCTAATTCTACTATTTAATCACTTTGGCGAATATATTCCCAAACATTAAAATAAAATAAACCTAGGAATATTTATGTATACAAAGTAAAATCAAGCTGCAATGTTCTTTATTACTTGACATACACCACTATGTAAGTTTAAGTTATACCATGTAACGACCTGATGTACATACACTGTGAAATGATTACCAAAAGAAGCTTACTTAATATTCATCATCTCATATATATATTTTAAAAAGAAAAAATAAATTTTTTTCCTTGTGAGAACTCTTAGGATATACCCTCTTAACTTTCAAATACTGTTGACCCTTGAACATAGGTTTGAACTGTGCAGGTCCACTTATTTGCAGAATTTTTTCAATAAATAGGTACTATAGTCCTACAAAATCCAATTTTGGCTGAATCTGTACTTGTGGAACATGAAGGGCTGACTATAAGGTTTGAAGTGGGCTTTTGATTGCATGTGGGGTCAGCTCCCCTAACCTCAAGCTGTTACAGCAGTGTTAACTGTAGTCACTGTGTTGTACTTTGCATCCCCTGCACTTATAACTGAAAACTTGTACCTTTTGACCACCTTCATCCAGTTCTTCCACCTCGTATCTCTTTTTCTATGAGTTTGGTTCAATAATGTTCTTTAATCAGCTTTCTTCACATTAGTTTGTTGTATACTGCTTTCTAGATCCTCCAATATAAATCTTACTCTTTTAATCTGCTTGTTTTTGTCTCTTCATTTTATTTTTAAAAATTTTTGATTTTTTTTGTCTGTGCCACGAAGCATGTGGGATCTTAGTTCCTTCATTAGGGGTGGAACCTATGCCCCCTACAGTGGAAGCAAGGTGTCTTAACTCCTGACTGACAGGGAAGTCCCTGTATCCATATTTTAAATACTTCCTCTAAATGTTGGACAATCCTTGCTTATGTGCTCATCCTTAAAAGCAGCATGCCAAAAGCTATCTTTAAATTCTGTTTAAATTCTTCAATTTTGGTGAAGCATACATTTGGATCCCAAGGGAGAGGAAATTCATGTGGAGCAAGAGATAAGATGGAACTCTCATGAAATGATTAAAAGCTTGCATTTTAAAAATAAAAACAGCCATAAAATGAAAAGAAAAACTAAAGAACCAGTTAACCTTTGACAACGAAGAAGTACAGAGAACATCAATAATTCTTGATGAAATGTGATTTAGAAGAAAGTCAGGAGCTAGAATAAATATTTATCTATGAACTTGAAAAATCTATCATAATGTAAATAATGTCAAGAGTCAACAATCCAATGTTCATCAAACTATGAAGTGGTGCATACCCTCTTACAAAAGTTACTGGTGAGGAAAAACATTTTTCTAGTAAATTTCTCATTACATTCAAACTTTAAAAATCATAATTGAAAGAATCCTGAAATACATGTTCGAAACTTGTTGGTCTGCCTTTTAATTTTCTTTAATAATGCTTTGGAGTTGGTGATGGACAGGGAGGCCTGGCGTGCTGTGATTCATGGGGTCGCAGAGTTGGACACGACTGAGCGACTGAACTGAACTGAATGATGCTTTTTAAAAATAATTTTTAAAACTTAAAAAAAAATTACTTGTTTTTATTTTTAGCCGTGTTGAGCTGTTGCTGCACAGGATCTTCTCTAGTTGCAGCCAAGTGGGGGCTACTCTCTAGCTGTGATACACAGGCTTCTCACTGCGGTGGCCTCTCTTGTGGTGACGCATGGCTCTAGGCTTCGGTACTTGTGACTCGTGGGCTCAGCAGTCGCAGTTTCTGGGCTATAGCACGGGTATATGGGATCTTCCCAGATCAGTTATCCAACTGGCGTCTCTTGTACTGGCTGGTGGATTCTTTACCACTGAGCCACCAGGGAAGCCCCTTTAATGTTGCTTTTAACAAGAACATATTGTGAATTTAAGGAAGTCTTAAAAAAATGCACAGTCAGTGATTTGTATAACCCAAGATATCTTGCCTATCCCAAGGTCACAAAGATGTATAAAACTATTTAAAAATTTACCTATTTGTACAAGCGGTTCTGTTCACTTACTGAAGCTGATGCATGTACTACTCCATCACTGTCCTTTCAGTTATTGAAATCTGAATTTTTAACTTTTCCCCAGTATACAATATTATAAATACCATGAACAGGGCTGTGTCTTCATTTTCTTATAACCTCTCACAGTATCTAATAGAGTGTCTTGATTACAGTAAGCACCTGATGTTTTTGTGGAGAAAATACAAGCAAGGAGTTGAAGATTATAAAAATTTAGAATAGGGGATATTTTAAGCTTTAAAACAGTGGAAGACTGCTAAATAATTTAAAAAGTGAAAGTTGCTCAGCTGTGTCTGACTTTGTGACCCCATGGACTGTCCATGGAATTCTCCAGGCCACAATACTGGAGTGGGTAACCTTTCCCTTCTCCAGGGAATCTTCCCAATCTGTGGATCAAACCCAGGTCTCCTGCATTACAGGCGGATTATTTACCAGCTGAGTCACAAGGAAGCCCAAGAACACTGGAGTGGGTAGCCTATCCCTTCTCAAGCTGCTGCTGCTGCTGCTAAGTCACTTCAGTTGTGTCCGACTCTGTGCGACCCCATAGACGGAAGCCCACCAGGCTCCCCCGTCCCTGGGATTCTCCAGGCAAGAACACTGGAGTGGGTTGCCATTTCCTTCTCCAATGTGTGAAAGTAAAAAGTGAAAGTGAAGTCGCTCAGTCGTGTCCGACCCTTAGCGACCCCATGGACTACAGCCTACCAGGCTCCTCCATCCATGGGATTTTCTAGGCAACAGTACTAGAGTGGCTTGCCATTGCGTTCTCCGCCCTTCTCAAGCAGATCTTCCCAATCCAGGAATCGAACCGGGGTCTCCTGCATTGCAGGTGAATTCTTTTACCAACTGAGCTATCAGGGAAGCCAGGTTGCTTTCAAAAAGTTTGTTCATATTTTGTTAAAATTTACTGAATTTCACTATAGGAAAATGTATTAAAAGTTTTTTTTTAAGTATTCTGAAGGAAGTGACAAAGAAAACAAAACAAAACTCAGTGGTTTTACTCAGAATTCATCATCTGAAAATAAACTGCTATCGTGAGTTCATTATTATGAATTCACTTTGTGGTACAGTAACAAAATGACTACATTATCTCAGAGTCTAAGTAAAAGCATGTGCAACAACCACAATCTCAGCTGCTCTTCAAAAAGATATTTACAAATCTTAAAACACATATTGTTAAATTCTTCCTTTACCAGCTCATCCTCTTTCATCTTCACTGTCACTGGACAACAAGTGACTATAGCCCCTATTTATATTCTCTCAGCAGTAAATCTCAGACAAGTATTTATTTAGTTAGTAACTTCTTTTTAGTTTCTTGCTCACTTTATTTTGTTAAATATTACTTGGATTCTTCACATAAGTTTAACATACAGTTTCATTCTTTACTTTTTATATAGTTTGTGCAGGTGCAGAAGAAATGTATTTTATATATACTGTACAGTACTGCTTACTGAACAAAAACACATCCACTAATGAATCTTTAATTATTAAACACTAAGAAATACATGATTGGTTGTTGTATGGATGCAGGAAAATTTTATTGATAGCTGGCAGAACTCGACAGAGTTACTAGATGGGTTGCTGCTGCTAAGTCGCTTCAGTCGTGTCGGACTCTGTGCGACCCCATAGACGGCAGCCCACCAGGCTCCGCCGTCCCTGGGATTCTCCAGGCAAGAACACTGGAGTAGGTTGCCATTTCCTTCTCCAGTGCATGAAAGTGAAAAGTGAAAGTAAAGTCGCTCGGTCGTATCCGACTCTTAGCAACTCCATGGACTGCAGCCTACCATGCTCCTCTGTCCATGGGATTTTCCAGGAAAGAGTACTGCAGTGGGATGCCATTGCCTTCTCTGACTAGATGGGTTAGGAATGTCTTATTCTACCATCTCAATAAAGCAATTTTAACATACTTAAATCAAATCATTGTACCACATGCCTGAAACTAATACAGTGATGTACACCAACTATTTTTTAATAAAACAGGAAAAAATTTTGATGTTGAAAATTCAGTAACACATTTTCAGGAACAGATTACATTTGGATAATGAAGGAAATCTGTATTTTAATTATTATTTTAAAGCATCTTATACATATGAAACCAGAATATTATCAGTTTTAATGATGAGTATATCTACTACACACACACACATACAGACACACACACACACTTAACCATACCTGAAGTCCCAGGAGTTCATCAATTGAAGTCTCTGGTTCACTAGGGTTGCTATCTGTTTGCTTAGGTACTTGAGCAATACTGTTGTCACTGTAATACACAAGGGAAAACTTTTATCGTAGTTCTCAACTAGGCAAAAACAATTAGGTATTTAAAACACAAATATTTTACCTAGTCAAAAATTTATTAATGTTTTCTGCAAGCTTTTCTTGAAGAGACTTGTTGCTTAGTATTTTTTCTCGTGCATTTTCAATTACCATTTGCTGAAAAAGAAATCAGTATTAGCAAAAGCACAGGATAGAGTATCATGTTATTTGTTTAAAAAGAATCAATGGAAGCTGGATAGTTTTAATAAATCTAGGTAGAAACTCAAAAGGTTATGGTGGTGCCTTCCATATTAACACCAGATTACTACATTAACTGCTTACAAGTATTCTCACAGATCCTTCACCAACTTCTTTTTCACTGTGGAACCACAGAGTTGCAAACTCTTTAGATTTTCATGCAAGGTTTTAAATAAGCTGACTCTATTCTGGAAAAATGTCCTATTATATTGCATAATCCAGCAATAACAATGTATTTATAGTTTCTTAAACATACTTCTGTTTCTTATTTGGTGCATTTGCACGTGTTAGTTATTCTGACTGGACTGTTTCTTACTGGTAAATAAACAGTCTTGTTGCTGTTCTTCAGTCCCTTAAGTTGTGTACAACTCTTTGCACCACCAAGGACTACAGCATGCCAGGATTCCCCGGCCTTCACTATCTCCCAGATTTTGCTCAGATTCATGTCCATCAAGTTGGTGATGCCATCTAATCATCTCATCCTCTACCGCCTCTTCTCTTTTTGCCTTCCATCTTTCCCAGCATCAGGGTCTTTTCTAACAAGTTGCCTCTTCACATCAGATGGCCAAAGTATTGGAGTTTCAGCTTCAGCATCAGTTCTTTCAATAAATATTCAGGGTTGATTTCCTTTAGGATTGACTAGTTTCATCTCCCTGAAGTCCAAGGGACTCTCAAGAATCTTCAGCATGACAATTCGAAAGCATCAGTTCTTTGGTGCTCAGCCTTCTATATGGTCCAACACTCACATTCATTTGTACATGACTACTGGAAAAACCATGGCTCTGAATATACAGACCTTTGTGTCTGTTTTTTAACATGCTGTGTAGGTGTATGATAGCTTTCCTTCCAAGGAGCAAGTGTCTTTTAATTTCATGGCTGCAGTCACCATCTACGGTGATTTTGGAGCCCAAGAAAATAAAACCTGTCAGTTTCCACTTTTCCACCTTCATTTTGCCATGAAGTCATGGGCTGTATGCCATGATCTTAATTTTTGAATGTTGAGCTTTAAGCCAGCTTTTTCACTCTCCTCTTTCACCTTCATCAAGAGGCACTTTGGTTTCTCTTCATTGTCTGCCATTAAAAGTGATATCATCTGCATATCTGTGGTTGTTGATATTTCTCCCAGCAATCTTGACTCCAGCTTATGATTCATCCAGTCTGGCATTTCACATGATGTACTCTGCACACAAGTTAAATAAGCAGGGTGACAATATACAGCCTTATTGTACTCAATTCCCAATTTTGAACCAGTCTGTTGTTCCATGTCCAGTTCTAACTGTTGCTTCTGGATGGGCACAGAGATTTCTCAGGAAGCAGGTAAGGTGATCTGGTATTCCTATTTCTTAAGAACTTCCCCCAGTCTGTTTGTGACCTTTACAGTCAAAGGCTTTCACATAGTCAATGAAACAGTAGTAGATGTTTTTTTGAAATTCCCTTGCTTTCTCTATGATCCAACGAATGCTGGCAATTTGATCTCTGGTTCTGCTGCCTTTTCTAAATCCAGTTTTTACATCAGCAAGTTCTCAGTTCACATACTGCTCAAGTCTAGCGTGAAGGATTTTAAGCATAACCTTGCTAGCATGTGAAATGAGCACAACTGTATGGTAGTTTGAACATTCTTTGGCATTGCCTTTCTTTGGGATTGGAATGAAAGCTGATCTTTTCCAGTCCTATGGCCACTGTTGACTTTTCCAAGTTTGCTGACATATTGTGTGCAGCACTTTTACAGCATCACCTTTTAGGATTTGAAATAGCTTAGCTGGAATTCCATCACCTCCCCTAGCCATGCTCTTAGTAATGCTTCCTAAGGCATACCCCAGGATGTCTGGCTCTAGGTGAGTGACCAAACCATTGTGGTTGTCTGAGTCATTAAGACTTTTTCTATATAGCTCTTCTGTGTATTCCTGCCAGCTTGCTTAATTTCTACTGCTTCTGTTAGGTCCTTACCATTTCTGTCCTTTATCATGCCCATCCTTGCATGAAATGTTCCTGTAATGTCTCCAATTTTATTGATTGGATTTCTAGTCTTTCCCATTCTATTGTTTTCCTCTGTTTCTTTGCCTTGTACACTGAAAGCTTTCCTTTCTCTTCTTGTTATTCTCTGGAATTCTGCATGCAGTTGGGTGTATCTTTCCCTTTCTTCATCGTCCTTCACTTCTCTTTCTCAGCTGTTTGTAAAGCCTCCTCAAAGAAAAAGAACCACTCTGCCTTCTTGTGTTTCTTTTTCTTTGGGATGGTTTTGGTCACTACCTCCTGCATAATGTTACAAACCTCTGTCTGTAGTTCTTTAGGCACTCTGTCTCCCAGATCTAATCCCTTAATGTATTTGTCACCTCCACTGTATATTAATAAGGAATTTGATTTAGGTCATACCTGAATGGCCTAGTGGTTTCCCCCACTTTCTTCAATTTAAGCCTGAATTTTGCTATAAGGAGCTGATGATCTCAGCCACAGTCAGCTCCTAGTCTTGTTTTGCTGACTGTATAGATCTTCTCCATTTCTGGCTGCAAAGGATATAATCAATCTGATTTTGGTATTGACCATCTGGTGATGTCCAGATGTAGCATTTTCTCTTGTGGTCTTGGGAGAGAGTATTTGCTAAGACCAGTGTGTTCTCTTGACAAAACTGTTATCCTTTGCCTTGTTTCATTTTGTACTTCAAGGCCAAACTTGTTGTTACTCTAGGTAATCTCTTAACTTCCTACTTTTTCACTCCAATCCACTATGATGAAAATGACATCTTTTTTTAGTGTTAGTTCTAGGAGGTCTTTATAAGTCTTCATAGAACCAGTCAACTTCAACTTCTTTGGCATCATTGGCTGGGGTATAGACTTGGATAACTGTGATATTGAATGGCTTGCCTTGGAAACGCACCAAGATCATTCTGTTATTTTTGAACGTGCACCCAAGCACTGTACTTTGGACTTTTTTGTTGATTATGATGGCTAATCCCTTTCTCCAAGGGATTCTTGCCCACAGTTATAGATAAAATGGTCATTTGAATTACATTAACCCATTCCCATCCATTTCAGTTCACTGATTCTGATGATGTCAATGCTCACTTTTGTCATTTCCCACTTGACCACATCCAATTTTCCTTGATTTATGGATGTAACATTCCAGGTTCCTATGCAATATTGTTTTTTACAGCATTGGACTTTACATTCACCATCAGGCACATCCATAAACAAGCGCTGTTTCTGCTTTGGCCCAGCCTCTTCACTCTTTCTGTAGCTATTAGTAATTGCCCTCTATTCTTCCCTAGTAGGATACTGGACACCTTCTGACCTGGGGAGTTCATCTTCCAGTATCATATCTTTTTGCCATTTTATACTGTTCATGTGGTTCTTGAGTTAATAACACTGAGAGGTTTGCCATCTCTGCCCGCCCCTCGCCCCCGCCTAGTGGACCACAGTCCACAGTTTTGTATTTACAGTCTATCCCAAAGCAATTCTACGGCAGTTTTATGTGTGTCACATCATATGGCTTGTTGGATCTGTTTTCTGACCAGGGATTGGACCCCTGCAGTGGTAGTGTGGAGTCCTAAACACTGGGCTGTTAGGGAAATCCCTCTACTGTAGTCTTATAGAAATACTACATTTTACACAGACACACACACACACACTATATATATATATAAAAACTGTATATATATGAATAGTTATAAACTCAGGAATATCTTAAGTTGCAAAGTTTGGGAAGGTCACTTACTTTTTCTACTACAAATGCATTTGGATCCTGCAAATTTCGTATTGTTGAATGAGGCCCAGACTTCCTCTGAGATTCACTGAAACACATTTTAAAAGCTTATCTTTTAACTAGTATGAATAATCCAATGATCATTACATATAAAGACAAATCTTCGTCATGGTGGAAAAGATATTTTCTCTATTTGTGGTGGGAACAAAGGGCAGTAGAGTTGAAAAGCATTAATTGTCTTGAATTGAGAAATGAATTTGAGGTCAAGCTTTATTACTTATTAACTATATGGTCTCTACCAGGTATCCTCTGACCCACTTTATAATGGGATAAAACTAAAGCTTTATTGGGTTAATGAAAGAATTCAATACACATAAGGTATATGTAAAGTCTTTATAAAAAGGTCAAAGTTCTTATAAATGTTAGATACTGTTACAGTACTTTTATTATTTCATGTGGTTAAGTGAGAAGTCTTAAAGAGACTGAGGTCAGCCTTGAATGAGAGACAACTAACAGTAAAAATTCCAACAAAATTACCCAAGGTGTGGCAATTGAGCAAACAGTAAAAACATTTTAAACTATTATCTCTCCTTTCTGAAATATTCTTCAAAGACACATGGGCTAAATAGGACAGAAAGAGTACTTCTCAGAGAATGTCTGAGAAGATTTTTAATTAACAGTTTAGGAGTTTAAATGTGTGTGTGTAGACCCTGAAAAACAGGGTGCTGATAAAAAATGATTATTTCCAAAAATCTGAGTTAACAACAACTTTAATATATGCTCTTCTATACTACTACAGAAAAATCACTTCTAATGAAACACATTTCTAGATCATTGATTTGAAACAATCTGATTTCAGGGAGGTTATAATGTAAAAAAAAAGTGCTTTCAAACAGCTATAATAGTAGAGTCTGAAGTACTTAATGCATTTTTGTTACTTTATTCATAATGTAAGTATCCTTGTGTAATTTCTTGGTAATGGTTACTGGAAACATGTCCTTTTAGAAAGCATTTACCTTTTGCGTCTACCAGGAGACATTAAACTGGCATGATTTTTCCTTTCCTGAGGACCAGTATTGTTATTTAAAGCCTCTCCAGCTGTATTTCAAGAGAACAAAACAGTAAGTCAAGGAAACGGAATAGTTTTTTAAAACTTGAATTAACAGATAAAAATAGCACTACATAGTAAATGGCAACCCACTCCAGTATTCTTGCCTGGAGAATCCCAGGGATGGGGGAGCCTGGTGGGCTGCCATCTGTGGGGTCGCACAGAGTCGGACACAACTGAAGCGACTAAGCAGCAGCAGCAGTGATTATTTTAAATTCAGTTCGTATATATTGAGTGCCTACTATATGCAAGGCACTACAGAAGATACTGTGTGTGTCAGTTGCTCAGTTGTGTCCAACTCTTTGCAACCCATGGACTGTAGCCCGCCAGGCTCCTCTGTCCATGGAATTCTCCAGGCAAGAATTCTGGAGTGGGAGCCATTACCTTCGCCAACAGAAGATATTAAGATACATAAAATATAGTCCCCATGACTTAAGGTTTTACGATAAAATACAAAGTAGAGTATACAGAATAGTTTCAACAAAAAAATATCATGGCAAAACAAAGGAACTGTAAGAAGTATAAACTAAATATACTGGGTAAGTGTTTTTACCCAGAGGTGTTAAAGAGGTTGGAGAAAAGATGGAAATAAGGGAGAATGTAATGGTTGTCAATACATTTTACCTGCACAAAGAGAAAAAAGACTGGTCTAATAACCAACAGAGGTGACACCTCAGGTCTAATCCCAGCTGTTATTAACTAGCCTTTTGCTCCTAAATATCATGTGCTTTTAATACTATCAAGTATATAACAAACAAGAAGTACTAGATGACCTCTAAGTTTATGCTTTGCTCTAAGACTCAGCCAGGAATATGCAGGATTTTCAACATGTAGAGATGGAGGTTAACCAGAAAAACATTCCTCATTTCAGTAGGATAGACTACTATGACCAAAGAGTTGAACAAAGTGTTCAAATATAATGTGCATTCCTTTAAAAAAAAAAAAAAGGAGTTTTTTCCCCCCCAATTAATGCAGATAAGTGAGAACTAGAAGAGACTTCAAGGTTGGATCTCAGTTAGAACAGATAAAAGAATCCTAGGTTAACATGTCTCACAGATTTAATAATATGCTTATTTAATGGCAAACTGAATGAGTGAGCATAAACACATTACCTAAATTTATCCACTTCTAGCCTCTTATCTACTTTTTGCTATATTTTATACCATGAATATAGAGATATTACTGCATCATCTCATTCACACAATTTGATTAAAACAAAATGTAAACTTACTGGTCATAGTGTCTTGTGACTGTGAATGGTTGACCACTACAAAATCTGACCTCAAAGGAGCTGAAATTTGGCCAGCTGGCCTAATAACTTGTGTAGCTGTCAAAGGAGAACTGGCAAATTGTCCTAAAAGATACGGTAAAGGCTCTGAACTGACAGGAGCTGCTTGAGATGCAAGCCTTCTTTGCCGTTTGATTTCTGCAATCCCATTTCTTGTTCGGGCTGAAACACACGAGCATTTAAAAAATTAACTCAATGTCAGAGTAGTTTGGGAATTTTAAGATGTCTATACAATATGTGTTCTACGACATATTTAACAGTGAACTTAAAAAACATCCCTTAGAATTATCACCTGTTTACGTTATAATTTCACATGAAACAAACTAAAATTGGGTACAATGAAATTTTAAAAATCCAAGAATACATTTCTTCTGTAGTAATTAAAACTGATAACATCTCCACAATCAGGAAACAAACTTATGGAATGAGAATTAAAAGATGTGAATACATGAGAGCCAATGAGAAAAATAAGATATATTTAAAATGCATATTTTTACAATAAATGAAAATATTTCCTAATATGATAATGGTATTTAGAAAAGCAGTAGTTTAAACAAAATGTAAACGCAGCACACATGTATTCTTAACAAAAACGGTCATCTGACGTTAAATTTGAGTTAAAGTAATTCTGAACATTATTTATAGTTTAAAGTTGAATACCAACCTCTCTGATTGGCAGCAAACCCTGGGGAACTTTGCATGCTCCTAATAAACAAAAGTAGTTAGACATTAAAAAATTTCTGTTGCCAAGATACATTCTGATTTAGTTACAGTCAGACCTGAAGTCAATTATGAGTTAAAAGGCAAGAAATTTCTCTCAGATAAAAAAGATAAGCACTTTTTTTTCTGGGTAACCAAATCTTATCTGCTTTAGGAAAAAAAACAGTGGCATATAAAAATGCAACATGTCTAATTTTAATAATCAAGTTTCTATCCAATGCAATAAGCAAGAGCTTTGAAATCCCATTAAGAATACAATTTGCCTTGAATTTAGGAACTCAATATATTTAAGAAAGCTATATATAATATTTTGCAATTATCTTTTATAACTAGAGATGCCTTCCCAGAGAAATTCTGATTTTACATATGACTCCGTACATAAATATTTCAGAATCCAAGTTGATTTCAAAAGAGATCCTGCTTTCATCAAATTTATGACTATGACATTGTTTCACTGAACTTCTAAAGAAGGAACAAAGCAAACAGGTAAGAAAATTCACAACATAAACTGATTCTCCTTTTGCTATGAACTGATTACCCATGTATTTTGTAAACAATCAGATACTGTGCCATTTTCCTCAGAAATCTGTTAAGTAAGTCTCTGTCAACAAGAGCCACAAAACTTACTGAATCAAATAAGCATTTTTAACAGCACACAAACCAACCTTGGAGAACATCTAACTAGGATGTTTCTTTTTTTATGTAATGCCTTGTCAATAAAATGTTGCAATAACTTATAAATATTGATAGGTGTTAATTAAGTTGGGAATGTCTTTGAAGATTGTTTGCAAGGGAATGAAAGAGGAAAGGGAAGTCAGGAAAGGGGAATAAAATTAAAACTACCAAATAAAATGTAGTAGAGTCACACAAAAAGCATTTGGAGCCGTTCTAGCAGTTTAAGCTGAGGAAGGAAAACGAGGCCCCTGCTGAACTGGGGTAGTCACTTGTAGCTCTGGGAGAACGTGTAAGAAAGGACGGTTTTCATACTAGACTCAAGTTGAATAAGATATGTTATAAAATTGATACCTATTCTAATGATAGTGAGACTAGCATTCCAAGGCCCTGACATAGTAAAATTCTAAAAGCAGAAGATTCCAGAAGTGCTACTCTTTAGGTTTGTTCCTTTATAAGGGAAGAACAAAGGAGGCATGGATTCCACATATCAAGTTTCTGCATGTGTAATGAAGATGCAACTGTATAAGGGAAGTCACACGGGGCTTGAGGTAGTAGATTTGTATCCACCAAGACTGTGACTAGATTTGTATTCAGCCAGAGATCTGCCTCTAAATTGTTTACAGGAACCTGGGAATATCATTAATTTCTTCATTTCGAAATATTTTATTAAAATAAACAATTTATTTAAAATTATCTAATCAAAAACAAATATCAATAACCTCTAGCATAATTTCAAAATTAGATCAGTGTTATATAAGTACACAGTGTGGGTCATAAGATTTAAATGTGAAGTGATTCTTAATTGTGCTTGCATTCCAAAATTATTATGCACATTCTGATAAGCTAATTGTATAAGCCTTTTATTACCTGATCTGAGAAAGTGTATGGTCTAACTTCTTCCACAGAGATGACATAATTGCTGGGACATCATTTGATGTTTCTAAATCATAAGAGGAAATGTTTCATAAAAAATCCATCATTTAATTTGAACAGACACAGAAAATCAATAAGGAAAACTTTTCTCTCAGCTGCTGACATTATGTTGAGAACTGAGAAATAAGCCTATTTTGTAAAGCTGCAAAGCTATAATGATGTTGCTTTTCTTTGCTCAAGTCACTGAGAATCATATACAATATGAGGGAAAAGGAAACTCGTGAAAACTATGAAGTTTTTTAGATCAATAATCTTTTGAATTTCTTCTGAATTTTTGTATTTTCTTTGAATTAAAAGACAAACTATTTTAAATCTTTGTTCTATTTATGTGATATCTGAAAGTCAAATAATTTGATTTATAAATTTATAAAATTATACAAACTCATATAAATATGGAAATTATTTTCTATATCCAGTGTTTTCAGGTCCAAATCACTGTGATTTCTCAGCAACTCCTTAGTTACTCTACTTAAAATTACAGATAAAATTCTGGAGGACTAATTAGTCTTTTTCAGGATGTGTTCTAAAGCCACACTGATAGGAAATTCCAGGTATTTATATTCTTTACTATATACTTCTAAAAAGCTCAAACAAGAGAAAGTTACCAACATAAAAGTGGGATATAAACCTTTGTACTGCAATAACATATTGTTTCTGAGGCCATTTACACTCTAAATGTTCCTGCAAGATACTTAAGATAGTCTGGGAAAAGAAAACCTTGGTAGAATGATCAAATACCTATTGAAGAGAAAGAAACGAAATTCACACTTTGAAATTCTAGGCTTATTACTTTCTATAGTTTCTAGTTTTGTGATTGTAGAAAAGTTATCTGGCTTCTCTAAACTTTAATTTTCTGATACTTAACGTCTAATGAACTCCCCTGGTGGTCCAGTGGTTAAGAATCTACCTTGCAATGCAGGGAACTTGGGGAGGCTCCCTGCTAGGGGAACTAAGATCCCACATGCTGTGGAGCAACTAAGTCTATGCACAGCAACTACTGAGCCTGAATGCTCTGGAGTCCCTGTGCCACAACTAGAGAACTCTAGAGTCCATGCGCCACAACTGGAGAGTTCTATGAGCTGCAATGAAAGATCCCATGTGATGCAACAAAGATCCCTCTTGCTGCAACTAAGGCTTGATGCAGTCAAATAATGAATAAATTAATGGATCTACACAATCAATACCTCTCATTGGATTATTTCAAGGACTGAAATAAAACCTCTGAAAGCACCTAGCACAATGCTGCAATAAACAGTACTCAATAAATGTGAAGCTTACATTTTAAAATGTTATCATTTGTTCTAATTAATTCTTTACTGCTGAATCTTTTCTTAATATGTTGCAAACTATGGAAATAACGAATATGAGAGAATTGAACTTTCCTCTTCAAGACACTAATTTAGGAAAGTGTTATATTTATCAGTCAATAAATATAAAGACTTTAATTAGATATCTCCCAGTGAATTTTTAAAATTATTTTTAAATTTAAAAAATCACTTCTAATTAAAACAATTAGATAAATGCTGTATAAAACTGACAAAAAAAAAAAAATCCCTGAACCTGAATTCTTACCTTTTGCTTTCATAGCTACATATTCATTCAAAATTGTTGTCAAATTTTTTCCAAATAAAGACTGAAAAGAAAAAGATCAAGCATTACCAAAACCATATAATACTACCAATAATTTCCCACTATGAAATATTTCACTATAAAAGTTACTAAAAGATATGGATTAAAAATTAGTCGATAAAGAAATGGTAAAGAGTAGGTCATCAAAGGGCTTCCTTGGTGGCTTAGATAGTAAAGAACCTGCCTGCAATGTGGGGGACCTGGGTTCGATTCCTGGGTTGGGAAGAACCCATGGAGAAAGAAATGGCAACCCACTCCAGTATTGTTACCTGGAGACTCCCCATGGACAGAGGAGCCTGGTGGACTACAGTCCACCGGGTTGCAAAGGGTCGGACACAACTGAGTGACTAAGCACAGCACAGGTCATCAAAAATGAAAATAGTCACTCCTCAGGGAGTGAATTCTTCTGTGGGTAAAGAACCTTGTCTATTTGAATAAGATACTGTGACTATGTTTCTTTAGCTAAGATAGTACAATAGCAGGAATGTAGTTTTCAGTTTGGGAGGTAAGGATCCAGTCACACAAATAAGGACCCACTCCTTCCTGTCCTTTTAATGCCAAATGCCATCTGCCAAAGAACAAAGCAAAAACAACTGAGTGTAAGAGATATCCTTTCAAAGATCAGTACCTTCTCTATTTTCACTTCTTTATCTCATAAAGTCACCCCGTCGCCACCACTTTTATATCAATAAGGGGCAGGCTTTAACTGCCTCAAGTTTGAGGTCACAGAATAGGGAAGAGCAAGGATTTTTTAGAATAGTTCTACATTTACCATATGTGTGAAAAATTACCCAGATTTTCTAAGGCTTCCTTTCATATATAAAAACAAACACATGACTTTTTACATTGAAAAAAAATGTAAAACAAAAATTTTTTTACAATTTTTACAACTTATTTTTTGTGGTGAAGATTAAGGATACATATAACACATCTAAGAACTGTCTAACACATAGTAGCTAATTATTTTTCTTTCCTTTCCTGAACTTTCACTGCATATTCCTATTTTATTCTTCTGTATTACTAAAAAAATTATTTTATATTGGAGTATAATTGATTAACAATGTTGTGCTAGTTTCAGATGTAAAATGATTCAGTTATACATATACATGTAACTATTCTTTTACAAATTCTTTTCCCAGTTAGGTTATTAAAGAATACTGAGCAGAGTTTCTTGTGCTATATAGTTCCTTGTTAATAATCTATTTTAATTACAGCAATGTGCACGTCAACCCCAAACTCCCAGTCAACCCCAAACTCCCAATCTATCCCTCCTCCCCACCTTCCCCCTTGGTAACCATAAGTTTGTTCTCTAAGACTGTGAGTCTGTTTCTGTTTTATAAGTAAGTTCATTTGTATCATTTTCTTTAGCTTCCACACACAACTGATGTCATGTATTTGTCTTTCTAACTTACTTCACTTAGCATGGTAATCTTCAGGTCCATCCACATTGCTGCTAATGGCATTATTTCATTCATTTTAAAGGCTGAATAATATTCCATAGTATTTCTTTCACAGTACATCTTTACCCATTCATGTGTTGATGGACATTTAAGTTGCTCCTATGTCTTGACCATTGTAAACAGTGCTTTATAAAACATGTGGTGCACGTACCCTTTTGAACCATGTTTTTCTCCAGATATATGTTCAGGAGTGAGTTTGTTGGATGGTAGCTCTATTTTTACCTTTTTTAAGCTCTATTTTTAGTTTTTCTCCATAGTTGCTATACCAATTTATATTCCCGTCAACATTATAGGTGGGTTCCCTTTTCTTCATACCTTTTCCAGCATTTGCTTGTAGATTTTTTGATGATGGCTAGTTTGAGGTGATATCTCATTGTAGTACTGACCTGTATTTTATAATAATTAGCAATGTTGAACATGTTTTCATGTGCCTCTTAGCCATCTGCATGTCTTCTTTGGACTAATGTCTGTTTAGATCTTCTGCCCATTTTTAGATTTAGCTATATTATTTATTGACTGCATGAACTGTTTGTAAATTCTGGAGGTTAATCTGTTATCAGGTGCATTGTTTTCAAATATTTTCTTCCATTCTGGGGGTTGCCTTTCCATTTTGCTTATGGTTTCCTTTGCTATCCAAAAAGCTTTTAAGTAGGTCTCATTTTTTAAATTGTTTTTATTTCCATTACTCTAGGAGATGGATCCAAAACAATATTGCTGCAATTTATGCCAAAGAGTGTTTTGCCAATGTTATCCTATGGGAGTTTTATAGTATCTGCTCTTACATTTAGGTCTTTAATCCAGTTTATTTTTGTATATGGTGTTAGACACTAATTTCAACCCTTTACGTGTAGCTGTTCAGTTTTCCCAGCACCATTTATTGAAGAGATTCTCTTTTCTCCATTTCATGGTCTTACCTCCTATGTTGTAGATTAATTGACCAAAGAGTTTATTTTTGGGCTTTCAATCCTGTTCCATGGAGCCATATTTCTGTTTCTGTGCCAGTACCATACTCTTTTGATGACTCTAGATGTCTAATAGTCAGGAAGCCTGATTTCTCCAGCTCTGTTTTTCTTTCTCAGACTGCTTTAAGCTATTCAGGGTCTTTTGTGGCTCCATAAAATTAAAAAAATTTGTGTTCCAGTTCTGTGAAAATGCTATTGGTGGGACTTCCCTGGTGGTTCGGTGGTTAAGACTCCAAACTCACAATACAGGGGATATGGGTTTGATCCCTAAATTGCAGAAGTAAGATCCCATATGTCCCAGGGGGGAAAAAAATAGAGCCATTGGTAATTTGATAGGGATTGCATAAAATCTATACATTATATTGGGTAGTATAGTCATTTTGACAATACTCGTTCCTCCAATCCAAGAACATGGTATATCTTTCCATCTGTTTGTGTCTTTTCTTTCGTTCAGAAGCATCTTATTGTTTTCAGAATACAGGTCTTTTGCCTTTGTAGGTAGGTTTATTCCCAGGTATTTTATTCTTTTTGATGCAATGGTAAACGGGATTGTTTCTTTTTCTCTGATCTTTCATTATTAGTGTATAGAAATGCAACAGATTTCTGTGTATTAATTTGGTACCCTGCACCTTTACCAAATTCATTTATGAACTCTAGTAGTTTTCTGGTAGCATCTTTAAGATTTTCTATGTACAGGATCATGCCATCTGCAAACAGTGATAGTTTTATTTCTTTTTCAATTTAGATTCATTTCTTCTCTGACTGCTGTGCATAGGTCTTCCAAAACTATGTTCAATAATATAAGTGGTGAGTGGACATCCTTGTCTTTTTCTTGATCTTAGAGAAAATGCTTTCAGTTTTTCACCACTGAGTATGTTAGCTGTGGGTTTGTTGTAAAAGCTGTGCCTTTATTAGGTTGAGATAGGTTCTCTCTATGCCTGCTTTTTGGAGAGTTTTTGTCATATTAATAAATGGGTGCTGAATTTCGTCAAAAGCTTTTTTTATTTCTATTGAGATGATCATATAGTTTTTTAATTCTTCAATTTTGCTGACGTGGTCTATCACACTGACTCATTTGTGGATATTGAAAAATCTTTACATTCCTGGGATAATTCCCACTTGACCATGGTGTATGATCCTTTTACTGTATTGCTGGATTTGGTTTGCTAGTATTTTGTTGAGAATATTTGCATCTGTGTTCATCAGTGATATTGGTGTGTAATTTTTCCTTTTTGTGGTATCTTTATCTGGTTGTGGTATCTGGGTCATGGAAGCCTTACAGAATGAGGATGAGACTGTTCCTTCCTCTGCAATTTTCTTGGAATAATTTCAGAAGGATGGGCGTTAACTCTCCTCTGAGCGCTTGACAGAATTCGTCTGTGAAGCCACCTTTGTGTTTCAGTCAGTTTCAATTTCAGTTCTTATGACTGGTCTGTTTGTATTTTCCATTTCCTCCTGGATCAGCACCTTTCTGAGGATTTCCCCATTTCTTTTAGGTTGTCCATTTTATTGGCATATAGTTAGTTGCAGTACAGTAGCTTCCATGTTATTTAAAGTCTAAGGAGTTAAGGGATTTTCCTAATACTAACCTAGTCATTATAACTTGCTTTTAGTAGCCAAAAAATAACTGAATGAATGCTATACAATGAATTATGTCCTCATAAACTCATACAGGGCTTCCCTGGTGACTCAGAGGGTAAAGGATCTGCCTGCCATGTAGGAGACCCTGGTTTGATCCCCAGGTTGGAAAGATCCCCTGGAGAAGGGCATGGCAACCCACTCCAGTATTCTTGCCAGGAAAATTCCATTGACAGAGGAGCTTGGTGGGCTACAGACCATGGGATTGCAAAGAGTCGGACATGACTGAGCAACTAACACACACAAACTCATGTGAGGTCACAGCAAGGTGGTCGTCTATAAGCCAGGAAGACAGTCTTCATCAGGAACTTAAACAGGAGCACTTGATCTTGGTCTTTTCAGACGCCAGAACCATGAGAAGTAAAGATCTGGGTGGTAGATTTGCTTGTAGTTACTAGGGTATTACTGCAGCTAGGACCCTACAGCACACAGTGCTACACAAACACACAGATAAGCTACTCCACATAATTTCTGAATACATCTGTACATATATTAAAATAGACATTAATTTGTACTGCTATCTCTGACTGTAAAATTTAACACCACAGGTCTCATGCTTATTTCTGTTTTCCTTCTCACAGAGAAGCCTGACTCCCACTATTTGTATTAACTTACTGGTTAACATTGTCTACTTAGAAGAATTGAGAAAAATTTAAGATTCATTTATGTTATTATATGAGTCATCAGTGGTGCTTTTTACTGCCTAGTAATAAGAACATACCAGTTTATTTACTCACTTGTTGAAAGACAACTTGGTTATTTTCAGGTTTTGACACCACAGATAAATAGTAGATGTTTTTGTGTGAAAATAAGTTTTCCAGTTCACTTGGATAAATATCTTGGTGTATGAATGCTAGGTCATATGGGACTCAGTTGTTTAACTTTACTAGCCATTATAACATGTATGTATCAGTATCTGCTTGGGATAGTAACGGTCATTTTCCTAACAGCTAATAATGTGGAGTATTTTTTTTACATTTTATTGTCAGTCCTATAGTTTTCTAGGGAAGGATCTTCAGATCTCTTGCCCATTAAAGAAAAAATTCAGTTAAAAAAAGTTATTTTACACACAATCCCCTTTTCAGAGCTGCAAAAACTTTTTCTTACCCTATAGCTGTCATTCTTTTAACACGTTTTTATAGAGCAAAAATTTTAAATTTTTATAAAGTTGAGTTTATCAAATTTTTATTTTACAGTCAGTACTTTTGGTATCAAGTCTAAAAATTCATTACCAAAACCAAGACTGCACAAATTTTGTTCTATGTTTTTTTCTGGAAGTCTCATAGTTTTATGTTTTACATTTTTGATCTATTATCCAGACTGGTTAATTTTTTATGAGGTATGCGTAAAGGTTCTTTTTCTTTTTTAAATCTGGTTGTCTAATTGTCCTATCACCATTTGCTGTTATTATCTTTTTTCCAGTGAATTATCTCTGAACTTTTGTCAAAAATCACATTTGAAGTTTGTATTTTGTTTCACCGATCTAACGCTTAACCATTTCCTAATGCCATTCAGTGCTGATTACTACTGCTGGTTAGTTAAGTCTTAAGATCAAATAATGTGAGGCCTTGAACATACCCTTTTTTAGAACTATCTGGGTTATTTTTCCACAATACTCCGAGGGACCAGCATTGCTCATCAGCAAGCCAGTGACAGCAGTGGCTGGGCCTCAGGCCCCTGGGCTGGAGGACAGCTCTGCCCACTACCACACCCATACCAGCTGCAACTCAACCACAACAGCAAGGTGCACACAGCCCACAGAGTGGATACCCTTAGAGCACCTGGTTTTGGTGACAGGGGAATTGTACTACTGAGCCCACAGGACACCTTCTACGTTAGGCCACTCTCTCAAGACCAGGAAACACAGTTTATATACCTAATGATAGAAACAAATACAGAAAGTTAGGCAAAATGAAGAGACAAAGAAGTACCTTTCAAAGAGACAAAACCTCAGAAAATGAACTAATTAACAAAACAGAGATTAATAATTCATCAGATAAAGAGTTTAATGTAAGAGTCAAAAAGATGCTCACTGAACTCTGGAAAAGAATGGATGAACTCAAGGGAGAACTTCAACAAAGAGAAAATATAAGAACCAATAAGGACTGAAGATCACAATAACTGGAGTGAAAAGAATACTACAGAATCGACAGACTAGACAATGCCAAAGAATGGATCAGCTACCTGGAAGACAAAGTAGTGAAAATCACCCAATTAAAAATGAAAAGACCAAAAAAAATGAGGACAGTTTAAAGGATCTCTGGGATAACATCAAGCACACTAATATTCTCGTAACAGGGTTTCCAGAAGCAGAAGAGAGAAAGAAAAGAAAACCTCTTTAAAGACAAAATGGCTGAATACTTGTCTAACTTGTCAAAGGAAAAGACATACAAATACAGAAAACATATACTCTCATACAAAATGAAATGAAAGAGACCCACGCCAAGACGCAGTATAACTGTCAAAAGTTAAACAGAGAATCTTAAAAGATCAAGACAAAAACAACTCATGACATACAAAGATGATCAGAGGATATTTCAGCAGAAAATTCACATGCCTGGTAAAGGAGAGACAGTTTCCCAGATGTTCAAAAACCAAAGGAGTTCATCACCACTAAACTGGCCTTATAAGTAATGTTTAAAAGGACTTCCTTAAATAGAAAAGTAAAGGCCATAGCTAGAAATGAGAAAATTATTTAAACAAACTATAAAAATTATAAAAATAAAAACCTCACTGGTAAAGAAAAACACACAGTAAAAGTAGTGGCTCATCTACTATAAAGCTAGCATGAAGGTTACATGCTGTCTACAAGACACGCAGTTCAAATTGAAAGACACACACATACTGAAAATGAAGAGATGGAAAAAGATATTCCAGGCAAATGGAAATGAAAAGAAAGCTGGGGTAGCAGTACTTTGATAAAAGAGACCGTAAAACAAAGACAAAGAAAGGCATCACAAATAATGAAGGGAAAAATTATCTTTTATTTGGGTGCTACTTAAAAAAAAACATCAACTACTGGCAATTAACCAATTCAATATAAGCCAATCTGATACTGGAATATAAACAAATGTTAAAAATGTGATTAGGACTTGTTTGGTTTTTTTGAACAATATTTTTTGTAGTTTGACAATTATAAAGTATTTGGCAGGAAGGATAAATTATTTCTGGAATAAACCTTATTTTATCACGTGAATTCTAAAAAGTTTACTGAGTAGTTTTCTCTGAATACTCTCATTCTTTAAAAGTACTGTCATTAAATAAATGAAGAACCCAAGAGTATCAAGTGATCAACAGTGAAGACCCAAAATCCATGAAACTGTTGTGATTATATGTGTTATTTAATTTTTAAAAGCATCTATTGTTCACAAGAAAATTGAGAGGAAGGTATAGAGATTCTCCATAAACCCCTGCTTCCACATATGCAATGCCTCCCCCATTTATCAGCATCATTCTTAAATGTGTTTTAAATTTCAGATTATGGACATAAACTGCATATTATATAATAACTCTGTTGGGACTGGGATAGTATCCCACAATATAAACATTTCTACAACTAAATGGATAAACAGTTATACAGACTTAGATTTTTAAAAAGGGCTATGAATATCAGCTCAAATGAGGTCCTGCTGTCAAGAGTTGTCGATCTGTATGATTTATAAGATGTTATCATCAGTTTAACAATGTCGAGTATGTTCCTGGCAGATATTTCGTAAATTAGGAGAATCACATCCTAATTGGTATCAAAATGAAAGCTGATTACATTAAGTCTCCTACGTATGAATGAATTCCATTCCAAAAGCATGTTCATAAGTCCAATTTGTTTGTAAGTCCAACAAAGTTAGCCTAGGTACCCAATTAACACAATTGGCTATATAGTACTGCACTGTGATAAGTTTATAATACTTTTCACATAAGTAATACATAAAAAACAAAGAAAACAATTTTGAGTTTACTTAAAAAAAAAAAAAAGAACACATTTTCCACCTTACAGTAGAGTACCTTGAAAAGAACAGTAGTCAAAAGGCAAGAAGAAAGTTACTGACTGGAGGAGGAAGTGGAGGTGGGAGATGGTAGAGCTGAAGGGCCATCAGCAATAGATGGAGGGAAAGCTGCAATTTCACTCACACCTGACTTTGAAGGCACAGGTTCTGGTTCCTTGATGGATTCAATTTTATTTGCTCTCTTGAAAAAAATGGTCCAGTGATATGCTGGTAGTAAGTGGCATGCTTGCATCTTTGAAAGTTTGCAATTTCAAGGTTTATATGTAGAGGACTTATTATATTTCCTTTAGGCAGACACAAGGACTTGTGTGTCACATTGTAAGCCACTCCTCTTAAGCGAATGTGTTAGTTTGTCTGTTTATTCTTGAAAAAACTGTGTGAATCGCAAAAGGATGTACATGGTACCTTGCAGATCAGATATATTCAATAAATGGCCATTTGAAAACAAAAAAAAATTACTAGTTGGGATTTTAACTGTAATGAATGTATAGATCAAAATGTAGAGAATGGACATCTTAATAGTACTGAGTTGCTCATTCCATGAACACAGTGTATTTTTCCTTCTATTCAAGTCTTTGATTTCTTTCATACAAATTTTAGCATACAGTCTATGGATACTTTTTTATTTTTTTTATTTATTTTTTCTTTTTTGTGTCGAGGGCTGACTTTCAATAGATTGCAGCGAGGGAGCTGCTCTGCTACGTACGAAACCCCGACCCAGAAGCAGGTCGTCTACGAATGGTTTAGCACCAGATTCCCCACGAACGTGCGGTGCGTGACGGGCGAGGGGGCGGCCGCCTTTCCGGCCGCGCCCCGTGTCCCGGGACGAAGGGATCTCCGCACCAGACCCCGGTCCCGACGCGCGGCGGGGCGCACCGCGCCGTGCCCCTAGGGACACGGGCGACGGCCCGCCGGCGGGGACGGCGGGGGACCGGCTATCCGAGGCCAACCGAGGCTCCCGCGGCGCTGCTATGGATACTTTTTTAGCCTTATTACATAAGTAGTTTATTTTTGTTTGTTGAGTGCTACTGTAAATGATATATACATATTTTAAAAATTGTTCATTGTAGGTATAAAAAATATATAATACACTTTTGTACACTTTGTATCCTGTGACCCTGCTAAAACTCTGGCAATTTTATAGGTTTTTTTTTTTCAGGTTTCTTCCTTAGATGATCATGTTGTCTGTGACAGCTGAAATGAATCTAAGGATCCATGTTTAAAATAAACTGACAAAATACCACTTCAAATAATGTAGTTCTTGCATATATCCACCATTATCCACCAAACAATGCTCTATTGGTCTAGTGATGTTTAAAAAACAGGTGACAAGATATCAAAATATCTGTTTTATACTTTTCTGAAGTAAGCAACTATATGAAAGCCAGATACAGGAAAGACTGGACTGCTATATAATGTCATAGATCAGGTGGCTTAAATAACAGACGTTTATTTCTCATTGTTCTGAAGGCTGGAAAATCCAAGATCAAGTTTCCAGATGATCTGGTTCCTGGTGAGGACCAAATTCCTGGCCTGCAGACATCCCCCTTCTTGATGTGTGTTCACACAGCCTTTCTTTGGTGTGTGCATACAAAGATTTCTCTTTCACTTTTTAAACCATATCATGAGGGTCCCAACTTCATGACCTAATCTAAACCTTAATACTTTCTAAAGGTCTTACTTCTAAATACCATCACACTGAGGGATGGGATTTTAATATATGAATTTTGGAAGGATACAAATATTTAGCCCATAATAGGCAATAAAGAAGTAAGCCCCAGGACAAGCAGTTGTGAAACTAATTAGAAATAAGGGTGTCACTTTAAAACTGATTTTCAAAATCAAAGCTGTAATTCACTTTCCAGTTTTGACATAAATGTGTGAAAAGAAGAGCTAGCCTTCTTTGGGTCTTTCCACTTACCCATGAATATAAACTATCAAATTTCTGCCCATTTTGATTTTTGCTAATGAGCTGATTTTTAATACAACATCAGTCAGACTCATATTAATATGTATTTTGTTACCTGAACACTATTGACAGGAGGGTTTCAATACTGACTTACATAACAAATCGCGGGACAAAGGCGTTAGTTTCTGCCAAAATCCTACGGTCAATAATGTTTGTTAAGATGGTGTTTATAGTGTCTTATGTTGGTCAATGATGAAATATTTCCTTAAGGAACAAATCACTCACCAGTAAGCAGGCTGGGATAAAACCTTCATCTGTACAATGTTCTGCATATTCTTTTAAGTCTGAACTTTCCAAAATAAAAGCCTGGCAGGTAGAAGTAAGGTTCTCTTGTTGTAAGTATCCTAAATGAAAAATAAAATGTAATTCAGTAATGTCAGTAAATTCTGAACTTTTGATTAAAACTGCTGTTTTAAACACTATAGCAATTTCACATCAGAGGTGCAACTTCAGGTGAACATTATGGAATTCAGAAGCCTTGACAGAAACACCAATTTGTGCTGAAATACAAAGCAGCGTTTATAAAATAGCTGTTTAAAACAAAAACTCTAGTTAATAGGCTAAAGTCATAATAAACAGAGTATTTAGTATGGTACTGGCATAAAAATAGGCAAAGGAACAGAATTGAGTGTAAAATAATCCCCAACATATATGGTCAACTAAATTTGACAAGGGAGCCAAGGATACTTAATGCAGAAAAGACCATCTCTTCAATGAATGGTGCCAGGAAAACTGTATATTCACATGTAAAGGAGTGAAACTAGACCCCTGTCTTACAACACTTACGAAAAACTAAGACAAAGCTTGAAACTCCTAGAAGAATATAGGAAAAAGTTCCCTGACATGGGTCTTGGCAATGATTTTCTGGATTTAACACCTAATGCACAAGAAAACATAAAATGAACAAGATGGAATATATCAAATTAAAAAGCTTCTGCACAGCAAAAGAAACCATCAACAAAACGAAAAAACAACCTATGGAACGGAAAAAATATTTGCATATATCTGATAAGGGATTCATAACCAAAATAAAGAACTCAATACAATTCAAGAGAAAAAAACCAAATTATCCAGTTAAGAAGTGGGTGAGAGAACTGAACAGACATATCTCTGAAGAAGAAAAGTGAAAGGTCAACTGATATGTGCAATGATGCTAAATAAACATCACTAGTCATTCAGTTCAGTCACTCAGTCGTCTCTGACTCTCCGCGACCCCATGAATCACAGCACACCTGGCCTCCCTGTCCATCACCAACTCCCGGAGTTCATTCAAACTCATGTCCATCGAGGCGGTGATGCCATCCAGCCATCTCATTCTCTGTCGTCCCCTTCTCCTCCCACCCCCAATCCTTCCCAATTTCAGAGTCTTTTCCAGTGAGTCAACTCTTCTCATGAGGTGGCCAAAGTATTGGAATTTCAGCTTCAGCATCAGTCCTTCCAATGAACACCCAGGACTGATCTCCTTTAGGATGGACTGGTTGGATCTCCTTGCAGTTCAAGGGACTCTCAAGAGTCTTCTCCAACACCAAAAGTTCAAAAGCAGCCATTCTTCGGCGATCAGCTTTCTTCACAGTCCAACTCTCACATCCATACATGACCACGGGAAAAACCATAGCCTTGACTAGACGGACCTTGGTTGGCAAAGTAATGTCTCTGCTTTTTAATATACTATCTAGGTTGCTCATAACTTTCCTTCTAAGGAGTAAGCATCTTTTAATTTCATGGCTGCAATCAGCATCCGCAGTGATTTTGGAGCCCAGAAAAATAAAGTCTGACACTGTTTCCCCATCTCTTTCCCATGAAGTGATGGGACCAGATGCCATGATCTTAGTTTTCTGAATGTTGAGCTTTAAGCCAACTTTTTCACTCTCCTCTTTCACTTTCATCAAGAGGTTTTTTAGTTCCTCTTCACTTTCTGCCATAACGGTGGTGTCATCTGCATATCTGAGGTTATTGATATTTCTCCCGGCAATCTTGATTCCACCTTGTGCTTCTTCCAGCCCAGTATTCCTCATGATGTACTCTCCATATAAGTTAAATAAGCAGGGTGACAATATACAGCCTTGATGTACTCCTTTTCTGTTGTTAGTAAATACAAATAAAAACCACGATGAGATAGCATTTCATGCCTTTTATAATGACCATCACCAAAATAAACTCACTTAATATGATAATCTCCAAGTCCATTCATGCTGCTGCAAATAGCATTACTTCATCCTTTTTTATGACCGAGTAATATTCCTTTGTATATATGTACCACCAGTCATTTGTCAGTGGACATTTAGGTTGTTTCCATGTCTTGGCTGTTGTGAATAGTGCTGCTATAAACATAAGCGTATGTGTTATCTTTTTGAATTACCATTTTGTCTGGATATATGCCCAGGTGTAAGGCTATGGTTTTTCCCATGGTCATGTATGGATGTGAGAGCTGGACTGTGAAGAAAGCTGATCGCCGAAGAATGGCTGCTTTTGAACGGTGGTGCTGGAGAAGACTCTTGAGAGTCCCTTGGACTGCAAGGAGATTCAACCAGTTCATTCTAAAGGAGATTGGTCCTGGGTGTTCATTGGAAGGACTGATGCTAAGGCTGAAACTCCAATACTTTGGCCACCTCATGCAACGAGTTGACTCATTGGAAAAGAGTCTGATGCTGGGAAGGATTGGGGGCAGGAGGAGATGGGGATGACAGAGAATGAGATGGCTGGATGGCATCACCGCCTCGATGGACATGAGTTTGAATGAACTCCGGGAGTTGGTGATGGACAGGGAGGTCTGGCATGCTGTGATTCATGGGGTCACGGAGAGTCGGACAT
This sequence comes from Moschus berezovskii, assembly GCF_049115385.1. Lineage (NCBI taxonomy): Eukaryota > Metazoa > Chordata > Mammalia > Artiodactyla > Moschidae > Moschus > Moschus berezovskii. Next base: position 21,637,139 of record NC_142473.1, read on the forward strand.
AACTGAGCGACTGAACTAAACTAAACTGAGGGTTTCTAGATCATATGGCAATGCTATTTTTAGTTTTTTGAGAAAACTCCACTGTTTTCCATAGTGGCTGCACTGACCTACATTTCCACCAACCATATAGGAGGGTTCCCTTTTCTCCACACCTTCTCCAGCATTTGTTGTTTGTGAAACTTATTAATAATGGTCATTCTGACCAGTGTGTGAGAAGGTACTTGATTATAGTTTTAATTTGTTATTTCTTAATAATTAGTGTAGCAATGCTGAACGTCTTTTCAGTATACGAATGCTCTTATTTCACGAACACTGTATGTGCTATTGCCTTTGCTTGGGCAGCTTAGCTTTTCTTAGCTTGTGTGTGAATAGTTTTCACTCAGTTGTGTCTGACTCTTTGCAGCCCCATGGGCTGTAGCCCATTACGCTCCTCTGTCCATGGAATTCTCCAGTCAAGAGTACTGGAGTGGGTATTTGTTCCTTTCTCCAGGGAATCTTCCCGACCCAGGGATCAAACCCAGGTCTCCCGCATCGCAGGCAAGTTTTTTACCATCTGAGCCACCAGGGAAGCCGAAGAGTACTAGAGTGGGTGGCCATTTTCTCCTCCAAGAGATCTTTTTGACCCAGGGATTGAACCCAGGTTTCCTTCTTTGTAGGCAGATTCTTTAACACCTGAGCCACCATGGAAGCTCCAAAGGGACAGGTTGGTGTCATTGGTCTTTTTAGTTGCTACGTTGTGTCGACTCTTTTGCAACCCCGTGAACTGTGCATAGGATTTACCAGGCAAGAATACTGGAGTGTGTTGCCATTTTCTTCTCCAGGGGATCTTTCTGACTCAGGAATTGAACCCACAGCTCCTGCTACATCTCCTGCAGAGCAGGCCAGTCCTTTACAGCTGAGCCACTGGGGATGTTCTTTCTTAGCTTAGCTAATTCCAACTTATCCTTCAGGTCTACTGAAGTAATTATCACTTCCTCAGAGAATTTTTTCTTTGAATTCTCTATATACCATACTCCTATTATAAGATACTAGATTCCCTTTATGATATATTTACCTCAGTGTTAGTATAATAGTTAATAACTAGTAAGCCAATTTTTGGGCTTCACAGGTGGCGGTAATGGTAAAGAACCTGTCTGCCAACCCAGGAGACTTAAGAGACACAAATTCAATCCCTGGGTTGGGAAGATGCCCTGGAGGAGGGCATGGGAACCAACTCCAGTATTGTTGCCTGGAGACTCTCATGGACACAGGAGACTATCAGGCTACAGTCCATGGTCACACAGTCGGATCAACTAAAGTGACTTAGCATGCATGCATGCAAGGCAATTATTACTAAGGTCTTTCCCAACTTTAAAATTATAAAATTTACCTGGAATAGTATCTTTAAGCAGGCCCTACAAGTCAAGAACTTGAGAAGGCCTGCAAAGTTATTATATATGAGCATTAAAAAAAGAAAAGGGCAAGGAAATCGCCCCATTTTAGGCAGAAGGAAATGGCAAGCCACTCTAGTATTTTTGCCTGGAAAATTCCATGGACAGAAGAGCCTGGGGCCCTACAGTCCATGGGGTTGAAAAGAGTCAGACACTACTAAGCACACACACATATGCACTGGCTGGGATGTTGGTACCCATTCACCAGTGGCTCAGCAGTAAAGAATCCACCTGCAATGCAGGAGACACAGGAGACCAGGGTTTGATCCCTGGGTCGGGAAGATTTCCTGGAGGAAATGGCAACCCACTCCAGTACTGTTGCCTGGAAAATCCCATGGACAGAGGAGACTGGTGGACTCAGCCCACAGGGTCACAAATAGCTGGACACGACTGAAGTGACCATGCATGCATGCATGCACCAGTTTGTACTCACTGCTGATGAATCAGTTTTCCAACCTTTTATTAATGCTATAGAAGAAATAAACATACCAAAGACACTGTCGTTTGGAGTGTGAGAAAACACTTAGAAATCAGAAGAAACTTTTTATTTGAGATACTACTATTTCAATACCCCCATCACTGAAAATATAAAATCACCTTTGATGCGAAATCATGAGGATCAAAGACGGCTATTTCCCTTTTTTTTTTTTTCATTTTTCACAAATAAACAATCCAATATAAACCCTTATAAAACTATAGCCAGCTGAAATCAGTTTTTATGATTGGCTTTCTGACAGTCACATTATTTGGAATAAGTTAAGTCAGCCACCACTAGGATTTCATGAATTTAGATATTTAGACCACTACAGCCGATAGACCACTAGAGTCATTGTGGAAACAGGGCAGTCGGCGCTTTTTCTTTATATGCTTCAAAATTTAAATCGAAGACCCCAAACTGTTTCTTTTTATGGTAGAAAGTTTTGAAAGTACTAATCACCCCAAATACACTGGTAATCACTTGGGGCTTGAAATAGGTAATGGCATGAAATCTAATTCCTTTAAGTAGATTTGCTTTTCTCTAGACCAAGTATTCTCAAAAACAGTGACACAGCTCCAAGGGAGTGACAACTGGTACTGGGGAGGAAAGAGAATGAATAAAATATGTCTTTTATGCATAAATCACAGGTATACATACAATATATAAACAATTTATTTGTAACTTGGCTTAAAACACAACATTAAAAAAACTAATATCATGGCATCCTGGCCCAACACTTCATGGCAAAAAATGGGGAAACGATGGAAACAGTGACAGACTTTATTTTCTTGAGCTCCAAAATCACTGCAGATGGTGACTGCAGCCATGAAATTAAAAGATGCTTACTCCTTGGAAGGAAAGTTATGACCAACCTAGATAGCGTATTAAAAAGCAGAGACATTTCTTTGCTGACAAAGGTGCCCCTAGTCAAAGCTATGGTTTCTCCAGTAGTCACGTATGGATGGGAGAGTCAGACCATAAAGAAAGCTGAGCGCTGAATTGATTCTTTTGAACTGTGGTGTTGGAGAAGACTCAAGAGCCCCTTGGACTTCAAGGAGATCAAACCAGTCCATCCTAAAGGAAATCAATCCTGAATAATCATTGGAAGGACTGATGCTGAAGCTGAAACTCCAATTCTTTGGCCACCTGATGCAAAGAGCTGACTCATCTGAAAAGACCCTGATGCTGGGAAAGATTGGCAGGAGAAGGGGGTGACAGAGGATGAGATGGTTGAATGGAATCACCAACTTAATGGACATGAGTTTGAGCAAGCTCTGGGAGTTGGTGACGGACAGGGAAGCCTGGTGTGCTGCAGTCCATGGGGTCGCAAAGAGTTGGACCCAACTGAGCAACTGAACTGATACTGACATTTGTAACATTAAAATTTCACGCAAGGAGTAATTAGGGAAAATAGCAAAATAAGGTTTGAGAAACATGGCCCAAGACTGAATGTAATGATATACAGTTAACTTTTCTAGAAGATACGGTGGGAATTCCCTGGTGGTCCAGTGGTTAAACTCTGTGCTTGTGGGATTTTAGTTCCCTGCCCAAGAATGGAACTGTGCTCCCTGCAATGGAAGGGTGCAGTCTAAACTGCTGGACTGCCAGGAAAGTCCTTAAGATCTTAAGACTTAACTTCCAGTGCCTTATATCACTAGATCCACAAATAACAAAGAAAATCTCTCTAAAAGAAGCTATAATCTACAAGGACCCAGAAGATATATATGCAAATAACTGTAATAAAAAGCAAAGGTGGTAAGACAATTAGACTTATTTTATAGGGGCTAGAGAAAGTATCGACTGACTTGGGGAATATTACGCACGTTTCAAGGAAGAGATGAGTCAAAAAAGCTGATGGAAAGCATATATGGAGCATGTTTGAAGCACATGTCTGGTTTGAATCAAGCACAGAATCTATGATGGAGAATAGTTGGAAATACAACTGAAAACACAGAAGGGTTGAGGATCATAAAATGCTGTAAATGTCAGCAATGACACATGATTATGAATAAATAATAGAACCTGAATAAGTGACAGATATTATTCAGTCGACAAAGGGGAAAGTCATGATCACAGCTACACCTTTGTAAATATTTATTAAGTATCTATGTTTTAGTGATACAGTGATGTAAAGGTGACTAGAACCAGTGGCTCTTCAACTTTTGCAGCTTATGCTGGTCCTGGTTGTTTGCCTTCAAATCTACTCTTCCTGCTTCCCCCGCTCTGTACTGTAGGACAGGAAACCTGACCCCTCTGCAGACAATTTCCTGGGTTCCATGGCAGCTAGCTTCTGACTGGGTTAAATCAACGGGAAGCACCAGTGGGAGATTGGAGGGCAGTTATTAGGAGCCATGGTTTTTCCCCCCTATTTCCTCTTTGCCCTCGTAGAATTTCCTCTACTACTGTTCCCATATCAGACAAGTCTACCTTCTAGTTTTCACATAGTGAAACCAGCCTCTGGGGTTCATCTCTACTTGTCCTCCTGATATCAGAGTGGTTTCCTGCTGTTTACTACCCTCCAGTTTGGTTCAAGTAAGCTGCTTGTTTTCTTAGCTTTTCACCAGTGTAACCAATTCCCTCATCAAATTCCTCCATGCTACTCAGATTAGTTTCAGTTTTCCTGAATGGATGCTGACTCATACAGAAAGGAACAAATTTATTTAGGAATCTAAAGAAAGTTCTGGATATTTTACCTATAAAAAATGCCCCACCTGTACATAAAACTTTACAGATAGTTTGGAGCCTCCCACAACTCTTGAAATCTGTACATTAATTCTAGAATAAGAATACTGAATGGAGTAGCAAATGGCAACCCACTCCATCATTCTTGCCTGGAAAATTCCATGGGCAGAGGAACCTGGCAGGCTATAGTCCATGGGGTTGCAAAGAGTCGGACATGACTGAGCATGCACAAAAATATTTAGTATTTAGAAAACTAAATAGGTCAAAAAGTAAGTTTTGGTTTGGGAAGGCAAAGTTCTACAAATGAATGATGGTGATGCTTACAGAAAAATATGATTGTACTTAATGCCACAGAATTATAAAAATGGCTACAATGGTTAAATTTCACATTAAAAAAAAAGTAAGTAAACACACAGCTACAATAAAACAAAGTAAGAGTATGATACAAGTAATCTACAGTGCCACCAGAGCGTGTATGGAGAAAGTACTACCTGTACCTGCTTTAAACAGTATGAGATTACAATTGACCTGAACCTTAAATACAAGTGTACTAGGAAGAGAGGGAGAAAAACATTGCAAGCAGAGGGAACAAAATACATTAACAAGAGTATCTGGAGATACTGCAAGTAGTTTGGAATGCCTGGGGCATAGGACATATGTTGAGAATTTGAGATCAAGCAAAAGAGACCACTAGGATCAAGTCTGCAGAATACCTTGTCTGACATATTAATAAAACCAAAACTAGTGGTCCAGAAACAACAAATGGCACTTTGACGTATATATTTTGACCTGTGCAATATTTAAAGAAATTCTAGCAAGGCAATAGCTGCATATAGCCAAGTAGCAAGGCTATTTAAATGGAGCAGTGAGATACAAAAGTCAGTGCAGTATGTTGAAGAATGAGTTAAGTAAGGAAGTACATAACTAAGCAGAGTCGTTCTTTGAATAAAGTTGACTAGTGAAAGGGTAACATAGAGCATTAGATAAAATAAGAGGTGGGGGTCTAGGAAAGTGTTTTGGTATGTGTGGGTAAGGGTGAAAAACCTAATCATGTAAATTCTAAGGGGAGAGCTCTATATTTAGCAATTGGCACAGTGCCTGGAACACACTAAGCAACCAAAGACTTGCTGTAAGAACATGATGAACAAAAGGGGCAACAATGAGAAGAACTGAAGGAGTACTGAGAGGGAGGGAGTACTGACAGAAGAATCATGGGCAAAGAATAAGACTGTTAATTTTTAAGCCACTAGGTTCGTGATTCACAGATCTCTGTGGTGACATGATAATGCAAAATGAAAAAAGCAAGAGTGGTGAGATTTGCTTTTTTTGGTAGCATATATTCTTTTGCACAACTTGAAATTTCTGGTAAGTGCACAACTCTTTCAATTATTAGAACTGGAGGTGTAGTGTGAATGCTTTAGGCAGATTTTTGTAACCATAAATAAGATGAATTGCAAGACTATATGAGAAACTATGAAAACAGTCCAAAGGAGAAATGGGACACATACTGTTAGGTGTGGTAGCAATAAAAATGGAATGTGAATGACAAATAAGGATTTTAGGATAAGAAACAACGACTGTAATTTTTATCCATTTTTAAAGAAGGAAGAAGTCTAGGAGAATACTCACAAGTTTGTTGAAATTATTCCAGTTAGAAAATCGTACTGCTTTTTTAAGACCAGTGGTCCTTGCCCTCCAGGAAATACACTGGCAATATTTGTACACTTACTTTATTCTCACAACTGGGTGAAGGCGGGAACTGGGTCCCTGCTGGCATCTAACAGATAAAAGCCGGGGATGCTGCTAAACATTCTACAAAGCAAACAGGACAGCTACCATAATAAAGTATGTCATATTATTGTGAATTTTGTGAAAGTCTACTTTGGATCTGTTTACAAATAAGCCTAATTAATATAACAATTACAAGATAGACAGCTTTCTTCTTAGATGCAGGTTAACTGTTGATATTCGGTTCTGATAAAGTGGGCAAAAGATTAACCAAACATTAACAAAATATTTGTTTAAATTTAAGTGATTATTTTCTCCAAAAACAGATGCTAGAACCATTACCCTCTAAAGTTTCCTGCAAAATGTGCTTGTCAAGAGTCTGTGCATAAAAACTTTTTTCTTTTTTTGGACAGGGCCGAGTACTTTAAAAAGGGAATAAGAAACGGATTTTTCTGACAGTAAAATAATGTTAGTAATGGCCTTTGGATACCAAGGGAAGTTTTAGAACAAATGTTTACCATTTAACCATTCACATATGATGCCTGTAAATCTGGCTCCGGTTTTGAGTTTTATGTGGCTCTCATTCCCAGCAATACAATACTCTATTCTTTCAGGGGACAAACAACAAAACCCGTTTCCTGCACAGACAATACACCCTGACAACTGGCAGTGTCACTCTTCAAACTGAGGAAAAACTAGGGCTAGAAAACGTTCAACTGGAAGGCGTTTCCAGTGAAAAGTCTTGCTAATTAAAAAAAAAAAGGAACTGCTGCTGTCTTAAAAGTATGCAATTGGCGTTTCAAACCTTTACATTCTATGACTTCTTTCAGGAGGTTGGGGGACAGAGAGGCAGGATCACTTCATTCTTTCCAAATTCGTCGCTCTAAAGGCAAGTTATGGGAAGGCCGTCAGGAAGGTCCTTCGCTAAAGCTGGGTGGCTGGGGAAGTCTTTTATTTTTCCTTACTCGGCCCCAGCTCTGACACGGGAAAGTGAGCCCAAGGTTGAAGAACACGCAGTCCATCCATCACGTAGGCAACTCCCCTGCAGGATTCTAATTAAGAGTGCAGGCCTGACTTTCCCTCCAAATCTGGGCCTCAGGTGTTCCACCCGGAGTTTCTCTTCAGCCGCCCCTCGCCACAGAGTCTCGGAAGAGAGGCGCATTCACACATAAAGAAACTTAAACCGCCCGAGCCTCCCACTGAAGAAGATTCACCGCCAGTCTGAACTTGTAGGTGGGGAGGCAAAGCCCCAAAGCTTCCCCACCCTGGGAAAAACCTCTGGCTCCAAAGGTCCTTCCGTCCGGCTTAGCCTGAGCCAGTACCCCTCCCTCCCGCGCCGGCGCTTACCCAATACCAGCCGGGCTACGTCCGAAGGTAACAGCATGATCGAAGCCGCAGAAAGAACCGTAGTGAGAGACGAGACTCGGGTAAAAACCAACACAGCAACAGCCCCTGCGCCGCATCTCCCGGTTCCAGTGGCGGCACTGAACCCGCGGCAACTGGTCCCGCCTCTTTCGCTCCTCTCCAGCCAATCGCTTCCGCCGGAGAAAGAAAGGCGCCGAAAAGAAGCCCGCCTCCGTTCTACTTGGAGCTGTCGTCACATCCGCCCTCACGTCTGGATGGGTGCGGGGCGGGAAGGCGGGAGCGGAGAGGCGGAGCCGGCGCTAGAGGGCGAGCGGCGGACGCAGGGCCGCACGCCATTGGCTGACGGAGCGCACGCGCGTTTCCCTCAGATGAGCGCTGTGTTTGGGGAAGCGGGTCTTGGGAGTGGAGAGCGTGCGTGTTTGGCCAGCGTGGGCAGAGCGTGCCCCGGCGCCAGTCAGCCTTAGTGCTTCCTTTGGAAACGTAAGCTGCGCGATCACTCCAGGTTTGATCCGGAAGCCGGAATAGTGCGTGGACAGCCGGCTCGGGCCTTGGGGGAGGCGGGTTGAGCGGGTTTCCAGCCTGAGGACATCACCGCTTACGGAGATTCCGCTTCGGCCGAATCCAACGGTAGGGCCGCTGAAGAAGCAGGCTTGACTAATCATCTTTTTCTCCCCTCTCATAATTAGCAGTTTTAATGAGTGAGCAATTTGTAGCGGCTTAAACTGCAGTCTCCTGATTCTTGGGCTTTGGAATCACTCTCCAGTTCAAAATTCTGACTGTCGGCTGACTGTGTACTATCTTCTCTGTGGTAATTTTATCCTGTGGTAAGTGTGGTGGTCTGTGTGGGGGTTGGAAAGGAATTTCCAGGCATGAGGCAGAATGAGAGGAGAATAAAATTTATTGGAGTGGGAGCTGCTGTTAAAACAACTGGCCATTTCAGGGGAGAGCCAAACGCTTTTACAGGCTTGCAGCCAATTTCCATAGCCTTAAGACAGAGAAACTTGAACTGGAATGGTGGCATTAGGTGATTGGTTGTGGCTCAGAGGTTAAAGCGTCTGCCTGCAATGCAGGAGACCTGGGTTCGATCCCTGGGTCGGGAAGATCCCCCGGAGAAGGAAATGGCAACCCACTCCAGTATTCTTGCCTGGAGAATCCCATGGACGGAGGAGCCTGGTGGGCTACAGTCCACGGGGTCGCAAAGAGTTGGACACGACTGAGCGACTTCACTAGGATGCTATAGGTTGGATAGTAGGGTGGGTATCTTACATATTATGGGGTTAGGATACTGGCCGGTTTAGATCTGGAGGGTCATGGCAACAGTTGCTATGGGGCTTGGTCAGTTTCAGAGATTTTTATCCTGTGACCTTGGTATAGGGCTCCACATTCCCCACTCTTTTTATTTATGGGCCAAACTTTGGCCACTTAACACCCTGCTCATGACTACCTGTTTACCTACCTTATCCTTGTCTCGGGCCATGGGGACACAAGTCCCTGGGGAATGGGGCAATGACCGCTCTGGCTTCTTCAAGCTGGACAGGGACATTGTGGGGTCCAGAGTCATAGTGCACACTTTTTGCCAGGGTGCATTTACAGAGGGAGATGAGAGTCCACAAAACGATAAGGCAGCTTGTTCTGGCATTGTCTGGGTGTTGGCTGGGGGATATTCTAGTCGTATTACTATTTGGAGATTTATTTGTTATTTTCTAGAAGAAACAGACTTAATAAGAAAGTTAAAGAAACATGGTCCAAAGATTAATAGAAGTAGAAAAACTGCTGAGGGGCTCATCAGGAGAACCAGGACCAGACATTGGTCCGTAACGTTAGTGTTTCTCTAGGTATGAGAGGATGCAAGCATTTGGGCTCACAAAATTCTTGACCTGAAAACATCTGACTAGCTGAAGGCCTGTTTTTCCAGTTTTTCCCAGAACACAGAGTGCCTTATTTCTGATCTCTACCCTGAACTTCTTTTAGGGGCTGTTGGAGCTCAGCAGTTTGAAGTGGTCATGATTTAATTTTTGTAGAGGTAGCTGGAAATTACCAACGTCTAGTCAGCAGGGCCCCTTTGTAGCCACATTTTTGACCATGCTTTGGAGGCATTTCATGGCCACTGTGTCCCACAATGCTGGGAAGGCTCATTCCCAAGTCTAGTGAAGAGTCCATTGATAGGTCACTGAGTGTGCTATTACTAGACCAGGCCTGTGGGTAGCAAAAGTCTCTGGACCATCCATGTTTTACTGGCCTCTTGGTCCAGGAAAATATTCCCTCCTATTACTTCTTCCTGTGTCTGCTGCTGCTGCTGCTGCTGCTAAGTCACTTCAGTCGTGTCCGACTCTGTGTGACCCCATAGACGGAAGCCCACCAGGCTCCCCCGTCCTGGGATTCTCCAGGCAAGAACACTGGAGTGGGTTGCCATTTCCTTCTCCACTTCCTGTGTCTAGAGTTATGTTATTAAAATAGTTGATCTCATATGGAACTGCATATCAGCATTTTATCATAGGGTTAGTCATTCATCTGGTAACATAAGAAGCAAGTTTCTGAAACAGGTGACATACAATATAATATAGGTAGCAGTTGTTAGTAAGATCATAAGTAAGAATTTAGGTCAAGAACTTCCATTAGGTATAGCATGGTATGTGCCCAGGTCATCTGACTTAGTTGTTAAATGACTATAGCTTCAGTTCAGTTCAGTTCAGTTCAATCCAGTTCAGTCGCTCAGTCATGTCCGACTCTTTGCAACCCCATGCACCGCAGCACGCCACTCCTCCCTGTCCATCACCAACTCCCGGAGTCCACCCAAACCCATGTCCATTGTGTCAGTGATGCCATCCAACCATCTGATCCTTTGTCGTCCACTTCTCCTCCTGCCCTCAATCTTTCCCAGCATCAGGGTCTTTTCCAATGAGTCAGCTCTTCGCATCAGGTGGCCAAAGTATTGGAGTTTCAGCTTTAACATCAGTCCCTCCAATGAACACCCAAGACTGATCTCCTTTAGAATGGACTGGTTGGATCCCCTTGCAGAATAAGGGACTCTCAAGAGTCTTCTCCAACTCCACAGTTCAAAAGTATCAATTCTTCAGCGCTCAGTTTTCTTTACAGTCCAACTCTCACAGCCATACATGACTACTGGAAAAACCAGAGCCTTGACTAGACAGACTATAACTTGGTGTCAATCTAATTAAGTCTTTTATAACAACTGTCTCAGAAGTGAGTCTTAGTAAACAGACCTTAATTAACAAAGCTAGAATTTAATATTCAGTGAAGCATAATTTTTTTTTTTTCCAATTTGAAGACATTAACCCTGTAGCCAGAGAAGGCTTTAACCCATCAAATAAAAATGAGGTTTGTCAGGGATCTGGGAAAATCCAAGTGGCCATCTTGGATTTACCTTAGCCCTGACTCTGATTAGCAGCTATTCACCCATTTATAATTCCCCAGTTTAGGAGTAGACACAGTTCAATTCAGTCACTCAGTTGTGTCTGGCTCTTTGTATAGACTCTGAGTGGAGTGGTACACTCGAAGGGTGGATTTGAGTGGACCGTTCTTCGAGTGGACTATTGCCATGTTTTAAATTGACAGGTTAATTTTTTTGGAAGCAGAATGAGCTTTGTCTACATCTACCATAATTTTTATAGATCATGGTGAAATAATGCATATTTAACAAAGTAACAAAAGATTTTAGAAACAAATATAAATCACTTAAAGGCAAAAGAAATTAACAATCTGTGATCAAAATCTGTATTCAAAGAAAACTTTTTCTCTTAACAGAGAAGACCAAATTCCATTCTGGTGCCAGCTTACTGTTAATAATAAAATTTGTTTATTTGGTTAACCTTAGAAAAGTTTTTTCCATAAATCTTGAAGTAGCAGTATTCTTGCAAAGACATTAGAGTGAAACTACAGAAAACAAGTTTAAAATCTGATTAAATTGCCATTGACAAAGAAACCTGGTCATTGCTGTGACATGTAACACTTTAACATTGTAGGTAATTAGAATTATAACTGACATTTTACCAGGACATATCAGATTTTCAATATTCCACATAATTTTTAGGATATCTACAGTAGAAGCATCAACCATACAATAAAACTTGAGAAGATTCATCATTCCTCCAGCAGTAGTTCCCATATAATTTAACATGTCAAATGAACCCAAGTAATTTAATATCTCTTTTTGTAATGTCTCAGGGGCCCTCTGAAGCATCCTAAAGTTAGCTAAAAGTCAAATTATTTGGGAAGTTTCGTCAATAAATATCAAAAGGGTTTACAACAGTCAGATAGGATCATATTGTCACTGTGAAACAATAGTTATTCACTTAGCCAATGTAGCAAAAAGAATTTCAAAAGCAAATACAGAACAGATCAATTAATAGGTAAAGAAACTTAAATCTATCATTAGAAGCAGTTCAACATCTGAAGAAAGTATGTCCTCTTAACAGAGAGAAAGGCAAAATTTAAGTTTTTGCACCAGCATTTAAATTCATTTAAAAGAAAATTTATTTAAATTTATTTTAAACTTAGTCCTAACCATGCACAAAACTTTACTTAGGGTCCTCTTTCCACAAAACTTGTTTTTTTTTTTAATTTTTAAAATTTATTTATTTTAATTAGAGGCTAATTACTTTACATTATTGTATTGGTTTTGCCATACATTGACATGAATCTGCCCCGGGTGTACATGTGTTCCCCATCTTGAACACCCCTCCCCCTCCCTCCCCATCCCATCCCTCTGGGTCATCCCAGTACACTAGCCCCGAGCATCCTGTATCGTGCATCGAACCTGGACTGGCGATTCGTTTCACATATGATAATATACATGTTTCAATGCTATTCTCCCAAATCATCCTACCCTCGCCCTCTCCCACAAGTCCAAAAGACTGGTCTATACATTTGTGTCTCTTTTGCTGTCTCGTATACAGGGTTATCGTTACCCATCTTTCTAAATTCCTTATATATGCATTAGTACACTGTATTGGTGTTTTTCTTTCTGGCTTACTTCACTGTGTATAATAGGCTCCAGTTCCAACCACATCATTAGAACTGATTCAAATGTATTCTTTTTAATTGCTGAGCGGAGAGTCGGACACGACTGAGCGACTGAACTGAACTGAACTGAATACTCCATTGTGTATAGGTACCACAGCTTTCTTATCCATTCCTCTGCAGATGGACATCTAGGTTGCTTCCATGTCCGGGCTGTTATACACAGTGCTGTGATGAACATTGGAGTACATGTGTCTTTCAATTCTGGTTTCCTTGGTGTGTATGCCCAGGAGTGCAATTGCTGGGTTGTATGGCAGTTCTATTTCCAGTTTTTTAAGGAATCTCCACACTGTTCTCCATTGTGGTTGTACTAGTTTGCATTCCCACCAAGAGTGTAAGAGGGTTCCCTTTTCTCCACACCCTCTCCAGCATTTATATGCTTGTAGACTTTTGGATAGCAGCCTTTCTGACTGGCATGAAATGGTATCTCATTGTGGTTTTGATTTGCATTTCTCTGATTATGAGTGATATTGAGCATCTTTTCATGTGTTTGTTAGCCATCTGTATGTCTTTGGAGAAATGTCTGTTTAGTTCTTTGGCCCATTTTTTTTTAAACTTTTAAAAAATTTATTTATTTTAATTGGAGGCTAATTACATTATTGTATTGGTTTTGCTCTTTGGCCCATTTTTTGATAGGGTCGTTTATTTTTCTGGAATTGAGCTATAGGAGTTGCTTGTATATTTTTGAGATTAATTTTTTGTCAGTTTCTTCATTTGCTATTATTTTCTCCCATTCTAAAGGCTGTCTTTTCACCTTGTTTATAGTTTCCTTTGCTGTGCAGAAGCTTTTAATTTTGATTAGGTCCCATTTGTTTGCTTTTGCTTTTATTTCCAATATTCTTGGAGGTGGGTCATGAAGGATCCTGCTGTGATTTATGTCAGAGAATGTTTTACCTATGTTCTCCTCTAGGAGTTTTATAGTTTCTGGTCTTACATTTAGAACTTTAATCCATTTTGAGTTTATTTTTGTGTTAGGAAGTGTTCTAGTTTCGTTCTTTTACAAGTGGTTGACCAGTTTTCCCAGCACCACTTGTGAAAGAGATTGTCTTTTCTCCATTGAATATTCTTGCCTCCCTTGTCAAAGATAAGGTGTCCATAGGTGCATGGATTTGTCTCTGGGCTTTCTATTTTGTTCCATTGATCTGTATTTCTGTCTTTATGCCGGTACCATACTGCACAAAACTTCTTATCACTTTCTGTACCCATTACTTTGTTCTCACATTCTGAAACAACCACCTGTAAGTCAGACTTACTTCCTTTTCCCTTCATAAAATGCAATTTCATTCCTCATACCTTCTTTATTAAAAACATACAGCCTACTTTTCTTAAGCAACCAAGAACTGACCTTTATATTAGCTTTCTGTAGATTGGTGAGCATAAATATCAGTGATAATTTCTAAAAAAAATCCTTTGCTTTCTTATAGAAAACATCTCAGAGTATCACCAAACATATTTATGAATAGTCCCAAATCTCTTTAGTTTCTCTGAAAAAGGAAGTTAGTGTTCAGTGATGACTATTTCAGAATCTCATTTTATTTGGAAATGATCTGAGTATTCAATAAACTTCTGTCACTGGGTTTAGCACAACTGTGGACACTGAGGTTACCAAACTCTGGAGAGACTATTTTAGACAGACTTTTCTAAAGTATATTTATTCCTCATCGAGTTCATCTAAAAGCTTATATCATTTGCATATTATTTTTTAGAAGTTTCTTCACTTGAGATACTTTCCTCGTTGACAAACATGTAACAGATATAAAATATAACTATTTAACTTATGTTAAACCTAGGCATAATGAAAATATTATGCTTAATGTTAATGACTTGACATGAGTATATTAGATTAGCAAGCAAACATTAATACTAGATACTTAATATTGAATATTTCCCAGTTCGTGTGAACCTCAGGTTCATTCAGTTAAGTTTCTCTTGTATTTAGAATTGTTTGATTTGTAAGCAATTACTTTTCTTTAGGCCAATTAAATTAGAGCTCATTTATATCTTAACTTCAGTATTATCAAAAAATAAAGAGACACACTGAGAAATACATAAATCCAGATGGACAGATAGAGACCTCATACTTTTCCAGTTAAGATTTAAAATGTCTCTTTGATGCTTTTTTTTCTTGGCTTGAAGTTCTAATTTGACCAAGGCTGCTATCTCAGGCAAAATGGGCTGTGTATTTCAGGGACATAGCAAGGGATAACATCAAGCTTTTCCCTAGGCAGGCATTTTTAACAAGCTAGTTGTTTTTAATTGCATATGCAAAAAGAACTGTTTTTGCAAGTTTCCAGGAAAAAAAATTACATTTTAACCAGTTTTCTCCAGAGTCTAAACAATATATGGCCATCCTATGTCAAAAAGTCAACTTTCCTATAGTCAACTATATAGACCAAATAGTGCTCAAATTGACTCTCGTGTCAGGGGCAGATCAGCTGATAAAAATCTTGGATTGCCTGTCTGGGAGAAGTGGAGTCTTGTTTGATCAGAAGAATCTGAAGAAGTAAGGGAATTTGCAAGGGTAGGGAAGGAAGCTTGGTCCCTCCCCACCCTGAGAGCCAGGAGTAGTTAGAAGGGAATTCTCTAGAATGTTCAGGAGAGTTTTTGATCCCTCAGGCTTTTGGATATAGGAGAAAGACCTGGACCAAAGGGAATCTCAGAATCCTTTCCTAGTCTCCAACAATAGATATCAAATGGGGATAGGAAAGGTCGAGTAGGGGTTGTCCAGGAAATCTGATGGAGAAGGAGGCAGAGGGGGATGGGATAGGGAGGCAACAGAAAGACACATGCAGCGTGAGTCCCTCAAATCCACATTCTGACTAAGGGCCATGAAGGACTGAACATAAGGAAAACTGAGTCCTTTCCCTGATTTTGGCAAAAGAGATCAAGTTGAAGGATCATGCTACAATCTAGTGTGTCATTCAGAGGACATTTTCTTTGGTCCCCCAGTTTGTATTGGGTCCAGGCCTTTTGCAGGGTCAAATTTTTCCAGTTTCAGAGAATGTAGCCAAGGGGTGAGTCTGAGACAGAGGCTCCCAGGACGTACCAGAACCCACTGTTAGCCTACATGCCTTAGAATGGGGCTATTGAGAGTCACCAGCTGACAGAAAGGTGTTCCTTTTGTTCCAGTGATCTCTCCGTGCGACTGATGGCACAAAATGGCTGACCATCCCAACAGGTGCATCCGACAGTGAGAGGTGACCCCTGAGAACTGTTCAGCTAAGGTACCATGTGACCCGGGCAGAGAAAGAGATTCTTGGGAGCAACCGGGTGACTCACCATTTGGCATTTCCCTGAAATGTGGAGGGCACTCTTGGAATGGCTCAGAGGCAACACCTAGGCTCCTGTAAATCAATCCAGACTAAAAAGGAAAGAAGTGAAAGTGACAGGGAAGATAGGCTGAGGAATCCACCTTACAATCCTATTGGGGAGGCGGTGGCCGGGGGACGATGGGCTCTGTGTTTTGATTCAACCACTATGTGCCTGACATGAAGCATGGAAGTTGCCTTGATAGGGGGTCGATGCCCTTGTGTGATTCATTCCATGACTCGCTTATCCTCACACAGCTGTCTTTATGTAGCAGGCACCATAGTGGCTTTTAAGTGCCTGGCCTATGCCCATACAATATTGGTTGGCCTAATCCTCAGAAAGGAGTCAAAAAGGAGAGACCTTCACCAATCTGGGCAGCAGCTATGGGGTGCAGTGAGCAGTGGGGCCTTTGGAATACATCATGGGGTAACCCTGGCTAAACGACCTCAGTTGCTTCCACAGCCACTTGCCTGTTTGCAGAGATCCCTATGAGAATCGAGCGGCCAGGAGGTGGGGGAAGAGACCCCAGGTCCCCACACGGGCAACCAAAAATGTCGTGGTCTATGCACAGGTTGGAAAAGAATTTCCAGACATGAAGAATGAGAGGAGAATAAAATTAGAGTGGGAGAGGCCATTAGAATAGTGGGCTGGCTCAAGGGAGAGCCGAACACTTGGAGGCTTGTAGCCAGTTGTTATAGCCTCAAGACAGAAAATTCCTACTGGAATGGTGGCATTAGGTGATTGGTTAGGATGCTATACAGTGGGTATTTTACAGGAACGGGGTCAGGGTGCTGGCCGGTTTACATACAGAGGCTCATGGCAACAGTTGCTATGGGGCTTCGTCAGTTCCAGAAATTTCTGTCCTGTGACCTTGGTACAGGGCTTCACACCTAAGACCTCGGTTTAGGGCTCCACAGTAAGCACTCGAGTGTTGGCTGCTGTTTTTTTCAGGTATAGATAAGTAAAAAGACTATTACAGTGCAGAGTGAAAATGTGATAGAAGAGTATTGTGATGGTAGAGGAGTAGATGAGGTTCTGTAGAAACTGAACCTGGGAGAATCAGTTCCATTTGTGGTGAGACCTTGAACCACAGAAGGGAAAGTGCATGTAAAGGCAAATAGATGGGGAAACAGTGGAAATAGGGACACTTTATTTTCTTGGGCTCCAGAATCATTACAGATGGTGACTACAGCCATGAAATTAAAAAGACACGTGCTCCTTGGAAGAAAAGCTATGACCAACCTAGACAGTGTATTAAAAAGAGACGTTACTTGACTGACAAATGTTTGTATGGTCAAAGCTATGGTTTTTCCAGTAGTCATGTATGGATGTGAGAGTTGGACTATAAAGAAAGCTGAGCACCGAAGAATTGATGTTATTGATCTGTGATGTTGGAGAAGACTCTTGAGAGTCCCTTTCACTGCAAGGAGATCCAACCAGTCCATCCTAAAGGAAATCAACCCTCAATATTCATTGGAAGGATGGATGCTGAAGCTGAAGCTCCAATAGTTTGGCTACCTGATGTGAAGAGCTGATTCATTAGCAAAGACTATGATGCTGGGAAAGATTGAAGACAGGAGAAGGGATGACAGAGCACAAGATGGTTGGATGGCATCACCGACTCAATGGACATGAGTTTGAGCAAGCTGTGGGAGATGGTGAAGGACAGGGAAGCCTGTTGTGCTGCAGTCCCTGGGGTCGCAAAGAGACACAACTGAGCAACTGAACAACAGCAAGAACAACAGGGTTATGCAGCTTTTAAGTGGCAGGACCAGGATATGAACTAGTACACTCTGACCACAGAGTCCACACTTGTACCGTTAAGATGAGAATGGCATGCCAAGGGCAGATTAGATCCAGGAAGATCAGATATAAACATCATTGTCAAATTATGCAAAGGGATCAACTTGGTTGAGATCAGAAAAGGACAATGGATTTGCCAATTCAGAAGCTATTTCTGAAGAATTATGTATCATACCATTTGCATGTTGGCAGGGGAACCTAAATTGTTGTGGATTAATGTATTAATTTGGAGAAGGAAATGGCAACCCACTCCAGTGTTCTTGCCTGGAGAATCCCAGGGACGGGGGAACCTGGTGGGCTTCCGTCTGTGGGGTCACGCAGAGTCGGACACGACTGAAGTGACTTAGCAGCAATGTATTAATTGAATTAAACTGCAGGTCAGGAAGCAACAGTTAGAACTGGACATGGAACAACAGACTGGTTCCAAATAGGAAAAGGAGTACGACAAGGCTGTATATTGTCACCCTGCTATTTAACTTATATGCAGAGTACATTGTGAGGAACGCTGGGCTGGAAGAAGCACAAGCTGGAATCAAGATTGCCGGGAGAAATATCAATAACCTCAGATATGCAGATGACACCACCCTTATGGCAGAAAGTGAAGAGGAACTCAAAAGCCTCTTGATGAAAGAGGAGAGTGAAGAAGTTGGCTTAAAGCTCAACATTCAGAACTTAAGATCATGGCATTTGGTCCCATCACTTCATGGGAAATAGATGGGGAAACAGTGGAAACAGTGTCAGACTTTATTTTTTGGGGCTCCAAAATCACTGTGGATGCTGATTGAAGCCATGAAATTAAGAGACGCTTGCTCCTTCGAAGGAAAGTTATGACCAACCTAGATAGTATATTAAAAAGCAGAGACATTACTTTGCCAACAAAGGTCCGTCTAGTCAAGGCTGTGGTTTTTCCAATGAGAGCTGGACTGTGAAGAAAGCTGATCGCCAAAGAATTGATGCTTTTGAACTGTGGTGTTGGAGAAGACTCTTGAGAGTCCCTTGGACTGCAAGGAGATCCATCCAGTCCATTCTAAAGGAGATCAATCCTGGGTGTTCATTGGAAGGACTGATGCTAAAGCTGAAACTCCAATACTTTGGCCACCTCATGTGAAGAGTTGACTCACTGGAAAAGACTCTGATGCTGGGAGGGATTGTGGGCAGGAGGAGAAGGGGCCGACAGAATGAGATGGCTGGATGGCATCACCGACTCGTTGGAGGTGGGTTTGAGTGAACTCTGGGAGTTGGTGATGGACAGCGAGGCCTGGCGTGCTGTGATTCATGGGTCTGCAAAGAGTTGGACATGACTGAGCGACTGAACTGAACTGAGTGACACTCTTACTCTAGCTAACTACTCTAGTTCCTGTAGTCATCTTAAGTTCCTTCAACATTCTTTGCCTTTTCCGTCTTAGGAACCTTTGTCTAGGCTAGTCTCCTTCTCTAAGATGTTGGTTCTCTTAACTCTTTCTGTGATTGGCACCGGTTTGTTCAGATCTTGGCTTTATCTTAAACTCGTCTGATATATTTTCCGTGGTAGTTTATAAAAAATAAATTTTATTTATTTTTTTGTTGTTTTCAGTCATTACGTCATGTCTGACTCTTTGTGACCCCATGAACCGCAGCACGCCAGGCTTCCCTATCCTTCACTATCTCCAGAGTTTGCTCAAACTCATGTCTGTTGAGTGTGTGCCATCCAATTATCTCATCCTTGTTGTCGCCTTCTCCTCTTGCCCTCAATCTTTCCCAGCATCAGGGTCTTTTTCAGTGAGTTGGATCTTCTCATCAGGTGGCCATAAATAGTATTTGCTTCCCTTAAGGCATATGTCACAATTTGGAATTATGCATTGACTTATTGGTGTACTCGGAGAAGGCAATGGCAAGCCACTCCAGTACTCTTGCCTAGAAAATCCCATGGATGGAGGAGCCTGGTAGGCTGCAGTCCGTGGGGTCGCTAAGGGTCTGACACGACTGAGCGACTTCACTTTCACCTTTCACTTTCACACATTGGAGAAGGAAATGGCAACCCACTCCAGTGTTCTTGCCTGGAGAATCCCGGGGACGGGGGAGCCTGGTGGGCTTCCATCTATGGGGTCACGCAGAGTCGGACACGACTGAAGTGACTTGGCAGCGGCAGCATTGGTGTACTAGTTTATTGTTACTCTCCCCAACTAGTTACGACTCCATGAAGATAGGCTTTGTTCTTTAAGTTTCTACCCTAGTGTAGTGCCTTGAACACAGTAGTTGCCAAGTAAATATTGTTGCTTGTATCAGTGAAGGAACATTTCCTATTTATATAGATAATACTGAACTGTTTTGTTTTCTTGAAAATAATCTCTGAGAGATGGATAGGGAGAAAAGCAAAGTCAACACAGCTTAAAAAAAGTTTAGAGCTACCATTTCTTGAAAGTGTCACATGTTCAGTAAGCATGCATTTTTTTCATATTACAAATAACATATTAGGAATATAGGTGCCTACCTTTATGGTTCTTTGGATGTTGCTAAGGAGTCCCTTGGCCACCTCATGCGACGAGTTGACTCACTGGAAAAGACTCTGATGCTGGGAAAGGTTGGGGGCGGGAGGAGAAGGGGACGACAGAGAATGAGATGGCTGGATGGCATCACCGACTCTGTGGACATGAGTTTGAGTGAACTCTGGGGGTTGGTGATGGACAGGGAGGCCTGGCGTGCTGTGATTCATGGGGTCGCAGAGAGTCGGACACGACTGAGCGACTGAACTGAACTGAAGGAGTCCCTTGGACTGCAAGGAGATCCAACCAGTCCATTCTAAAGATCAGTCCTGGGTGTTCATTGGAAGGAAGAACTGATGCTGAAGCTGAAACTCCAATACTTTGGCCACTTCATGCAATGAGTTGACTCACTGGAAAAGACTGATGCTGGGAGGGATTGGGGGCAGGAGGAGACAGGGACGACAGAAAATGAGATGGCTGAATGGCATCACCGACTCGATGGACATGAGTTTGAGTGAACTCCGGGAGTTGGTGATAGACCGGGAGGCCTGGCGTGCTGTGATTCATGGGGTCGCAAAGAGTTGGACACGAGTTAGTGACTGAACTGAACTGAAAGGTGTTTTCATTGGTTAGAATACCAATTTTATTTTCCTTATCGACTCAAGAGGGCTTAAACTAAGATTGAACTAGAAGGGAGAGTTCTTGATAAAAGTATAAGGGAAAATGAAAACAACAGTTCTTGTCTTCAGGAAGTTCTTGTCTTTCAGTTAAATGAAAAAGGCTATCAAGTAGTCAATGGCCTATATTATACAACACAGTAAAGGAGGTTGTAAAAGTAAAGGAGGATGAGATGGGTAGATGGCATCACCAATTTGATGGACATGAATTTGAGCAAGCTCCGGGAGTTGGTGATGATCAGGGAGGCCTGGTGTGCAGCAGTCTGTGGGGTCGCAGAGTGTTGGACCTGACTGAGTGAACTGAACTGAACTGAAAGTAGGTTGTAATGGGGATAAAGGAATCAAAACAACTGTTGAATATAGATGGAAAAGACAACTAGAGCTGTCTGCCAATAAAGGCAGTTTGTTCTGAGTGTCTGAAGAGAGGGCAGTAATTTTGTTGGAGAAATTTCTTCCTTTGTAGGGAAGATTGGACATGGTCTCTCAGTTCCTCCCAATTTTAAGATTCTGTGAGATTAAGCAGGGGGAGAAAAACATGCTTGATCTTGAAAGATTGAGTAGAACTTAATGTGAAAAGATGGGGAAAGGACTCAGACCTCCTTTTTTTCTCTTGAGATGTACGTGTAATGTAGATATAACAGACAGACATAGGGACATTATTTTTTTTTGTTTGTAAACATTTCTAGGAACAATAATGAAGCTTCGTTGTAAAAAGGCTCAGAAATACTAAAACAATGCTTTTCTTGAAAGATTATTTTTTACATTTATCAAATAAAGGTTTGATTATATAAAAAAACCTGAAAGCAGATCTACTGCAGTGGCATTAAGGCATAGTAAACTATATTTGACCTTTGACATTTACAAGGTTGTCACTATAGCATGTCATTTCCTTCATTTCCTTTAACAATAGTATCATGTTCGTCTATTTTTATGTGTTAAATGAGAACCATAAATCCAGTTGAGATGTAAGTGCTTGGCAGGGCTTACTAGCTCTGAGAACCTCTTAACATATCAATTCGAAAACACAAACAATTTAAGCTTTTGGTTCACTATCTATATCTAAGATATATATATATATCAATATCTAAAATATATATCTAAAAAAGATATAAGAATGATCTAAGTCACTATCTATAAGAAAGGGTGCTTTTGAATAGTCCAGTTAGTGTTAAATCCTTAAGTGCTCTTTTCCTTATTCTTTGCCTGACAGTCTTTTTTATTCATCTTTTATATTTTAATATAAATGTCATGTTTCTTAGAAGAGGTCTCAACAATAAAGTAAAATATACGTTTCTTATTTTTATCCTGCTGCACCTTCAACACATTTGCATGTTAAGGCTTTGTTTTGATATAGTCTAAGAAAATCATTTAAATATGGAAATATGAGAAAAATTGTTATGCTTTGTAATATGCCTCTAGTTATACAGTTAGATATAACTATTTAATACCAAAATCTGAAATAATTTTACATATATATGTATTTTTTTACAGATATGTTTTCTGAAATTCTCAGTCATGAGTCTAGCACTTAATGATCTGCTTATTTGCTGCCGTCAACTAGAACTTGATAGAGCTACAGAGCGAAGGGTAGTAAGTTACTTAAATTTAATCTTTCCTTGAAACAAATGTGTGATTGGTAACTCAGTATTTTGTTCTTTTTCAGAGAGAGATTGAGAAATTTAAGCGCCTGATTCAGGATCCTGAAACTGTTCGACATTTAGATCAGCATTCAGATTCGAAACAAGGAAAATATTTGAATTGGGATGCTGTTTTTAGGTATTCGATTCTAATTTTTTTTCCTGTCTTTATTTTTCTCTTTCATTTTTATTTCTGTCGTAATATTTTTGTGTGTATATAGGTCAACTTATCTTTGCTCTTTGTATATCGTTGTGCCTTGCATAGGAAATTGATGCTCAGTATTTGTCTGAAACACGATTTTTAAAGGATGTTCATATAAAAAAGTTAAGATTTTTGAATTTTTTGTTCAATAAAATATCTTTGACATCTCACTCATGATGAGAGAGAATTTCTTTCATATCACTTCATTCATAAGACTTTATTTCAAATTAGAGAATAAAATTAAGTTTTATTAAGTCTTTTATAACTTTGACATCTTTAAATATTGCTCTAAGTAACTGCCATGTATAAATATAATAAAAAGTAAAAAGGAATTTTAGAAAAATTTCGTATGAGTGCTGTTAACAAACACAAAACTCATGCTTTGGAAAGACACAATTCATTACTTGACTGGAGTGGCAAACAGAATTGATGCTTTTATATAAAGGCATAATTTTCAATTATGAAATCCATTCATAACTAGAAATAGGTGGTAAGACTTAGGAAAGATAAAGTATTTTAAAGTAACATAGAATACTGATAAACTTGAAAGAACATTTTCAGTCTAGGGAAGTATTAGTATATATTCATTCTTGAGTGTTTAGAATAGATAATCTATTTTATTTTTTAGTTCTTATTTGGCACTAGACAGACCATTGAGGATTTCATTGTGGATAACATGAAAAATACATACTTCTTTTCCTGTGGTTCCTTACTTTATTTCAGATACCGCAAATAATTTTTGTTGTTTTAGTCACTTATTCCTGTCTCTTTTGTGACCCCATGGACTCTAGCCCACCAGGCTCCTCTGTCTATGGGATTTCCCAGGCAAGAATACTTGGGTGGGTTGCCATTTCCTCTGCAGGGGATCTTCCTGACCCAGGTTTTGAATCCATATCTCCTGCATTGGCAGGCAGATTTTTTTCCACTGAGTCCCCAGAAAAGCCTACTACAAGTATAGTTATTATCTAAAGATGAATATTTTACATAAGCTGATCATGTAGGCCATCTGTGTACCTAATACTCCCAGCTAATCATGAATATCTTATAGGCAGACTTCTTTTAAATTAAGGCTAGAAACCTTACC
Source organism: Moschus berezovskii (assembly GCF_049115385.1). Classification (NCBI taxonomy): domain Eukaryota; kingdom Metazoa; phylum Chordata; class Mammalia; order Artiodactyla; family Moschidae; genus Moschus; species Moschus berezovskii. Next base: position 21,661,036 of record NC_142473.1, read on the forward strand.
AACTCTTTAGGAAGGAGGTTCCTATTTTGCTGAAAGTTTTACTTTTGTTTTAGGTTCAAAGGATTTGTTAACAAAAGAAATCACTTGTTAAAAATAAGTAAGTTCAACTTTTAATAGATGATTATTTAACTTAATTTCAGTTCAGTTCAGTCACTCAGTAGTGTCCAACTCTTTGTGACCCCATGAACCGCAACATGCCTGGCCTCCCTGTCCATCACCAACTCCCTTCAGTTAGTCCACCCAAACCGATGTCCATTGTGTCGGTGATGCCATCCAACCATCTGATTCTCTGTCATCCCCTTCTCCTGCCCTCAGTCTTACCCAGCATCAGGGTCTTTTCAAATGAGTCAGCTCTTTGCATCCGGTGGCCAAAGTATTGGAGTTTTAGCTTCAACATCAGTCCTTCCAGTGAACACCCAGGACTGTTTTCCTTTAGGATGGCCTGGTTGGATCTCCTTGCAGTTATTAAAAGAACAGAAATAGAAACAATAGAGAAGAGTAACAGCACATACATCACCAAATGGGGCCAACCAACATTCAGACTTAAAGAGTACTGGGAAGTCCCTTGTTAACAGCAGTCTGGAGTCCCAATTGGGAAAAGGTCCTGGGTTGTACATCCACCCCAAGGGTGAGACTTCAAATTGCTATTTTAGGGGCTCCTGCTTATAATCGCAGGCCACAAACTGATATCATCTTCAGTTTGCGTGCACAAATGAAACTCTGATTTAATTTTTACAATGTGGTTTCACCTTGTGAGTCATAAGACTTTTTAGACCCTGGGGGACTGGCCAGGTCCTCAGGGGCATAAGAGATTCCAAGACCTACTTCTTTCTTATCTAAAGTGCCCCCTGATTTGCTGTGCTTGCAGGCAGGTATGAAATCCAGGCAGTGTCCAGGTAGATCAGAAGCAGGTAACAGGCCTACTCTCTTGTTTCTGAAGCTTGGACAACACTTCCTCCATTTTAATTTCCCCAATAGTAGATCATGTAATACACTCCCACGCCCACCCCCCACACACAGGTCATGTACTAAATAGCAGAAAGAGGTGAGAAAGAATTGAGAGCCCTTAATTGTATTGCATGGAGAAGGAAATGGCAACTCACTCCAGTGCTCTTGCCTGGAGAATCCCAGGGACGGGAGAGCCTGGTGGGCTGCTGTCTATGGGGTCGCACAGAGTTGGACACGACTGAAGCGACTTAGCAGTAGCAGCAGCAGCAATTGTATTGCAAGCTTTTAATGATAAATGAGAAAAGAAGCAGGAAAGCAGTAGAAAATCATGGAAGTTAACAGATTAAGAACTTTGTAGACCAGACTTTAAATTGGTATTAAGGGCTTGGCCTTGGAACTGTAATTGTTTTGGTTAGTATACATTGTTTGTAGAAGTGTGGTTTAAAAATGCTCTTTATGATGGCATGAAGAACATTTTGAAACTATTAAAATAGTGTTAGTATTTAACAAGTTTCTGGAATTCCATTTCATTTTTTTGAAGGTTTTTACAGAAATATATTCAGAAAGAAACAGAATGTCTGAGAACAGCAAGACAAAATGTATCAGCCTCGACTCAAGCCACCAGGCAGAAAAAGATGCAAGAAATCAGTAGCTTGGTCAAATACTTCATCAAATGTGCAAATAAAAGTAAGTTCTGTTACTTGGCTTAATGGGTTATTATTTCATGAGTTTGGTCTAAATATGGTGAGATGAAAGTTGAGTACTAACTCTGATTTCTAGTACATATAATGATTTTTAATATTATAGCTTCAAATATTTGGAGGAATTTATACAAGCATAGTGAAAAAGTGAAAAAGTTGCTCGTCATGTCTGACTCTTTGCAACCCCATGGACTTTACAATATTCTGCAGGCCAGAATACTGGAGTTGATAGCCTTTCCCTTCTCCAGGGGATCTTCCCAAGCCAGGGAGTGAACCCAGGACTCTCTCATTGCAGGTGGGTTCTTTACCAGCTGAGCCACAAGGGAAGCCTATTATACAAGCATAGAATGATAGAATCTCAGGGTTGAAAGAATTAAAAGATATTATTTCTGGAGAAGGAAATGGCAACCCACTCCAGTATTCTTCCTTGGGAAATCCCATGGACAGAGGAGCCTGGCCGTCAAAGTCCATGGGGTTATAAAGAAACTGGATGTGACTGAGTGACTAAACAACAAATTTTTTTTTTTACTCTAAAAGATAATGTCAATGTTTTCAAGGGTGCTTTTGTAGCTGTAGGGATGGTTTGATGCCTTTCAAATCTGAATACTTAATGCACCTCTCAGCTCCTGGATCCCCATCCCTTCCTCACATGCAGATGTCTAGGCTGCCAGTGGCTGCTGGGTCTGGAATGCGATCTCCATTGCCTCCTCCATTACATCCTTCTTTTTTTCTGTATCAGCTGCAGTTTAGAAAGAAATGAGTTTCCAGAGGTTGCTGTAACAGGTCCTCAGTTATGGACTTTGTGTGGCAGGAATCTACTTGTTATAGCTTGGAAAAATAAATTATTTCATCTACTCATTTTTCTTAAATCCCATCTATATATCCCTGGCACTTAGATAGTCTCAGTGATTAAACATACCTTTTGAGACTTTCTTTTCTATCTTTGAGTAGTTCTCATAGTAGGGAAAACTTGTCTGTTTGTTACTGCTTCTATTTTCGGAGATAATACAGAAAAATACTAATCTTTTTAATATGATGTCCTTTGAGATATTTGAAGTTAGACATGGTATTTCCTGAGTCCTCTTCTATAATCTAAACAGACCTACTTCCTTTAGCTCATATGGTCTACTTTTGTGTCACTTCTCTAAATATTCTTCAGTTTAATTCTCTCTCTTAAAACGTGTGGGACTCAGTCTTATAGGCATATTCTGATGGGTATGGAATGGAACAGGGCTTGGATATCTTTCATTCTATACTTGAACTAATTCATTCTAAGATCAATTAGCTTTCTTGGCAGTCAGAACCCATACTCAACCAGCACCATGCTTATTATAAATAAATAAAAGACAAGTTCACTTTTGCTCCTGATGAGCCACATGACTCCCATTTTATACGTACAGGGTTGATGTTTTGAAAAGCTAATATTTTTGAACCAGAATGCAGAAATTGCTTTCTGTAAGGAAATGGTTGTCATACAGTGCTGAAAAGCCAGAAGCAGAGATATTTGTGTAGGAACTTGGACTCAAACTGTTTACTATTCAGAAATAAGAAAGTGGCTTTGTGATGCCAAGTTTAATTTAAGAATCAGAAAAGCCAAATATGGGTCATCGTTATTAAGTAGAAGGATATAGAATTTTGTTAGTAAATGATACTTCAGAATGATAGGATGAAAGTTAAGTCTAAAGACAATGGCTTTAGCAAAAATTTAGTTTTCTATCTCCTCTGAGATGGCATTTCATGTGGATAGCTCTAAGTCCTGAGAAGAGATTTCAGCATAGACAAAAGAAAACCACACTGAAATGTTTTTGCACCTGCTTTTGCTCTGCATCTATTAAAATTTGTATTCTTAGCTACTACTGCTGGGCTCTTAATAGATCTTAATATGGTCTTACAGAGTTTATGATTCAATGAAAGATACTTGTAGCTCATGCATAGCCCATCAGAAAAGTATGTAACTTAGAATTTTGCTTTAAAGTGAAAAAAACCCTTCTATTGCAAAATTAATAACGGAGATCACATTTTATTTATTTATTTTAGTTTTTATTTTTATTGGAGGCTAATTATTTTACAATATTATATTAGTTGGTTTTGCCATACATTGACATGAATCCGCCCCAGGTGTACATGAGTTCCCCCTCCCAAATCCCTCTCCCACCTCCCTCCTCCCCTTATCCTCCCTCTGGGTCATCCCCGCATACCAGCCCCAAGCATCCTGTAACATGCATCGACCCTGAATTGGTGATTCGTTTCACATATGATAATATACATGTTTCAATGCCATTTTCAAGATCACATTTTAAAGTGTGTTTTATTGAAGGCTTTTTTTTTCTTTCGAGTTTTACTTTGTGACTTAAACATTGTTCATCTCAGAGCAAGACAAGGCTGCTACTATCGTGTTATCTCACTTCTTAAATTTTTTTTTCAAACAGTTTGAGGGTTGATAGGAATTTAAATGTCTAAATTTTGCCAGACTTGCTTAACATCTAAGGGTTGATGAAAGAAACAGAGTTGAGAAAAAAAGAGGTGTCTGGAAAGGAACCAGTAAGCAAATATTGTACAACTATGACAAAAGTTGTAGTTAAGAAATATTGCAAAAACTATAAGAGAGAAATGCACAGGGTGTTACAGCAGAGGATATTATGATTGTGCATTTCATTACTAGCCAAATTTCTAAAATTATAATACAAGTCATTAGTAAAAATAATATTTTAGCCAAAAGGCCAAGGAGCAATGATGTTTTTAGTTGTATCAGTGTATTTTCATTTACCGTACTTATATACTGAATACAACTAGTTTTATCATAAAAAACCCTAAACTAGTATATATTCAGATATACATAATGACTTGCTCATCAGTTCAGTTCAGTCGCTCAGTCGTGTCCGACTCTTTGCGACCCCATGAATCACAGCACGCCAGGCCTCCCTGTCCATCACCAACTCCCAGAGTTCACTCAAACTCATGTCTGTCGAGTCGGTGATGCCATCCGGCCATCTCATTCTCTGTCGTCCCCTTCTCCTCCTGCCCCCAGTCTCTCCCAGCATCAGAGTCAACTCGTCGCATGAGGTGGCCAGAGTATTGGAGTTTCAGCTTTAGCATCAGTCCTTCCAATGAACACCCAGGATTGATCCCCTTTAGAATGGACTGGTTGGGTCTCCTTGCAGTCCAAGGGACTCTCAAGAGTCTTCTCCAACACCACAGTTCAAAAGCATCAATTCTTTGGCGATCAGCTTTCTTCACAGTCCAACTCTCACATCCATACATGACCACTGGAAAAACCATAGCCTTGACTAGACGGACCTTTGTTGGCAAAGTAATGTCTCTGCTTTTCAATATGCTATCAAGGTTGGTCATAACTTTCCTTCCAAGGAGTAAGCGTCTTTTAATTTCATGACTGCAGGCAGCATCTGCTGTGATTTTGGAGCCCAAAAAAATAAAGTCTGACACTGTTTCCACTGTTTCCCCATCTATTTCCCATGAAATGATAGCTTACAACAAAAAATATATATGCAATTTTAAGGTTGTTAATAGTAAAATATGAAAAATTTCATCTTTGACACCAGCATGATTTACTGTGACAAAAGTAACTAAGTAAGTAATTTTTAAATGTACTTTGTTATCTTTAAGAATATATCCATTTTATATATGTATGTGGTATGTGTATATATATAATGTATATATGTATATATATACACAAAACTTTCAGGACCTCTAATAAACAAAACTAAAAATTATAGCCTTAGATATTTGTATGCAATAAATGCTTTTATAGGACTTGAAAGTAACTGCTTTTCAAAGTAAATAGTCTCCTTAATATCTTATTCTAACAAATTCAGATTTTTATTAAAAATACCAAGAAACTTTGAATCATTTTAGGTCTAATGTGAGAAATTGTGAATTATTAAGGATAGAGTGAATGATTGTTCTTGTTATATAATCCTGCAGATTTGGCAGAGTAGCTGATTGGTAAAGGGACCAGATATAAATGTTTTTGACTTTTGCAGGCTATGTAGTCTCTGTCTCAACTACTCAGCTTTGCCGTTTTAGCATGAAAGTAGCCATAAACAATATGTAAATTAATAGATGTTTCTGTCGTCTAATAAAACTTTTTTTTCAGAAACAGATGATTGGCTGAATTTTGCCCCAAGGGCTGTAGTTTTCTAATCACTCTCTTATGAGAAGGAGGTTCATACAATTGCTGTTCCAAGCGTCCTTAACACATTTTTCTTCAGCTTTATGGTTCTGCTTGTTTATTTTTAAACAGGAGCACCCAGGCTGAAATGTCAAGAACTGTTGAATTATATCATGGATACAGTGAAAGATTCATCCAGTGGTACTATTTATGGAGCTGATTGTAGCAATATATTGCTGAAGGACATTCTTTCAGTGAGGAAATACTGGTGTGAAATATCTCAGCAACAGTGGCTCGGTATGTTTTGAAGTTTGTTGTTTGTGATTTTTTCCTTGTGAAATGAAATTTTGCCCAAAGAGCTTTGAGAGACTATATATATCTCCCAAGTGACCTCACAGTTTAACAGTACCTTGTTGAAATTAAATGGTTATAGATTTTAACAGATTTTATGTATTATGTACTTCCTAAATTGTTGTAACTAATAATGTATTTGGTGCCTGCTCTCAGAACTTAAATTGAAGAAAGATGCCATACCTCTCCTCAAAGACTTGGCAGTCCAATGACAGAAAAAAACAAAGTAAACCAAAAGTTAGGAGAAAGTGAGTTCACAGATCAGTGACACCTAAACTCAACAATGATTAGAGTAGAAAGAAGAAAACCGAGAGAGAGGTGTCATAAAAGGGAAAGCAAGAGAGTTTCAAGTTGGAAGAGGTGTGGCATTTCAAGTGTTGTAATGGTAGTAAGACACAGAAGTATCAATTGAATTAGGCAGTTAGCAGGTCACTGGTAAGTGCTGTGCTGTGCTTAGTCACTCAGTTGTGTCCGACTCTTTGCGACCCCATGGACTGTAGCCCACCATGCTCCCCTGTCCATGGGGATTCTCCAGGCAAGAATACTGGAGTGGGTTTCCATGCCCTCCTCTAGGGGATCTTCTCAACTGAGGGCCTGAACCCAGGTCTCCTGCATTGCAGGTGGGTTCTTTACCAAAAAATACTGTAATAGAATATATAGGACTCAGTGACTTATAAGGTAAGTAGAGTGGGATGGATGCCCGCGAGGTATTGTTGACAGTTTCTAGGTGAGAAGTACTAAGTGACCACAAAGGAAATTGGGTCAGAGACTGAAATTTTTGAGTTTATTGATTTCAGAGGTAGAGTATTTCTGGCTCTGGGTGGGCTTAGTGGGTGGAAATGGTATTTGGCTTTAACGAGGTGACTTTAAGCCAGGTGTCAAAGTCTTCAAATACAGCTGCCTCTGAAAATTTAGAAACTCAGGATTTTTCATTGAGAAGTATTCAAGATAAGTTGTGATAACTTAATAGATATTTATCTGTATATTTTTATTGTCAATTTATCATTTCAAAATAAGATGTTTGTGAGAAAGAGAAATTAAGGAAACTATTCCATTCACTGTTGCAACGAGAAGAATTAAATACTTAGGAATATATCTACCTAAAGAAATGAAAGACTTGTACATAGAAAACTATATAACACTAGTGAAAGTAATCAAAGAGGACACTGATAGATGGAGAAATATACCGTGTTTGTGGATTGGAAGATTAAATATTGTGAAAATGAGTATACTACCCAAAGTAATTTATACATTCAATGCAATCCCTATCAAGCTACCAACGATATTTTTCACAGAACTAGAACAGATAATCTCACAATTTGTGTGGAAATACAAAAAACCTCGAATAGCCAAAGCAGTCTTGAGGAAGAAGAATGGAACTGGGCTAATTAACCTGCCGGACTTCAGGCTCTACTACAAAGCCACAGTCATCACGACAGTATGGTACTGGCATAAAGACAGAAATACAGATCAATGGAACAAAATAGAAAGCCCAGAGGTAAATCCACACACCTATGGACACCTTATCTTTGACAAAGGAGGCAAGAATATAAAATGGAGAAAAGACAGTCTCTTTAACAAGTGGTGCTGGGAAAACTGGTCAGCCACTTGCAAAAGAATGAAACTAGAATACTTCCTAACACCATACACAAAAATAAACTCAAAATGGATTAGAGAGCTAAATGTAAGACCAGAAACTATAAAACTCCTAGAGGAGAACATAGACAAAACACTCTCCGACATAAATCACAGCAGGATCCTCCAAGACCCACCTCCCAGAATATTGGAAATAAAAGCAAAAATAAACAAATGGGACCTAATGAAAATCAAAAGCTTCTGCAGAGCAAAGGAAACTATAGGCAAGGTGAAAAGACAGCCTTCAGAATGGGAGAAAATAATAGCAAATTAAACAACTGACAAAAGAATTAATCTCCAAAATATACAAGCAGCTCCTTCAGCTCAATTCCAGAAAAATAAATGACCCAATCAAAAAATGGGCCAAAGAACTAAACAGACATTTCTCCAAAGAAGACATAAAGATGGCTAACAAACACATGAAAAAATGCCCAACATCCCTCATAATCAGAGAAATTCAAATCAAAACCACAATGAGATAACCATTTCACACCAGTCAGAATGGCTGCTATCCAAAAGTCCACATGCAATAAATGCTGGAGAGGGTGTGGAGAAAAGGGAACCCTCTTACACTGTTGGTGGGAATGCAAACTAGTACAGTCACTATGGAGAACAGTGTGGAGATTCCTCAAAAAACTGGAAATAGAACTGCCATATGATCCAGCAATCGCACTCCTGGGCATACACTCCGAGGAAACCAGAATTGAAAGAAACACATGTACTCCAAAGTTCATTGCAGCACTGTTTATAATAGCCAGGACATGGAAGCAACCTAGATGTCCATCTGCAGATGAATGGATAAGAAAGCTTTGGTACATATACACAATGGAGTATTTTTCAGCCATCAAAAAGAATGTATTTGAATCAGTTCTAATGAGGTGGATGAAATTGGAGCCTATTACATATACAGAGTGAAGTCAGCCAGAAAGAAAAACATCAATGCAATATACTAATGCATATATATGGAATTTAGAAAGATGGTAATCTTAACCCTGTATACGAGACAGCAAAAGAGACATAGGTGTATAGAACAGTCTTTGGGACTCTGTGGTAGAGGGTGAGGGTGGGATGGTTTGGGAGAATGGCATTGAAGCATGTATATTATCATGTGTGAAGCGAATCACCAGTCCAGGTTTGATGCATGATACAGGATGCTCGGGGTTGGTGCACGGGAATGACCTGGAGGGAGGATATGGGGAGGTGGGAGGGGGGGTTCAAGAAGGGGAACACATGTACACCTGGGGCGGATTCATGTCAATGTATGGCAAAACCAACCAATATATTATTGTAAAATAATTAGCCTCCAATAAAAAAAAAATAAGATGTTTGTGGACTGTAAAACCATAACCTAATCAGTGCCCTGCACTGTATTCTACTGTTCCTACATGAATAAAGGTCTTCTCAGCTATTGCTTAATTTCTTATCTATCTGGGGCCTTTGCTATTTTTCTGAACACAAAGGAAATTGTGTCTCAAACAGGGCCTTGGAAAGCCTAGTAGCAGCCTTTGGAGAATAGGCCAGTGATGTCTAGGATATGCCAACACATCTGTCACCAAAATAGTTCAGCCTAAATATTGGGGATATTTGTACATTTTAGATTAGATTATTATTACATTTTAGATTATTACTTTAGGCAGTCATTCCTCTAGTCTCTGTATAATGATTCCATCATCTGGCATGTCCTCTGAAATTCTCTGTATTTTTAAGGAAACTACTTCCACTTGTAATAATCAGTCTTTTTGTTGAATTTTTCTAGTTAAATACCTTCTGTGAAATTTACTTCTCTAATGAAACTCTGCTCAAGAGGTGTTTACATTCAAAATATATTTGGTAGAAGTGACTGTTGAAGCCATTGTTATGGATGAAATTGTCTAGGTAGGGAGTTTAAAATAAGATGAGAAGATGGCCTAAGACTAAACCAACATTTCTATATATTTTTGGAATCAGCATGTTAATTTCTACAAAAAGTCCTGCAGCAGTTTTATTTGGATTGTTTTGACCTTGTTGAACAATTTAAGAGAGATAGACATCTTAACAACATAGACTTTTCCAGTCTATGAGCATGATATATCTCTATTTATTTAGGTCATTTTTGATTTTCACCATGTGCAGAATTTGTGTAGTTTTGTTAGATTTATACTGTTGTAGTTGGTAACTTTTAGTGTCTTTTAAAAACATTTTCTTTTCCATATTGTTCAGAAATACCATATTGATCTGGAATCACTCGCTTATTAGGTCTAACACCTCTTTTGTTCATTCTGGGGAATTTTCTGTTTAGACAGTCATGTCATCTGCAAGTAATAGAGTTTTACTGATTCATGTAGCCTGATTTCTTTTTTCACCTTATATTGGCTGGACCTCAGTATAAGTCTTTTTTACTGATATAACATAAAATTTAACATAAAATGCATAACATAAAATTTACTTTTTTAACCATTTTAATGTACACAGTTCAGTGGTATTAAGAATATTCATTGTTGTGCAACCGTCACCACTCATTTCTAGAACTTTTTTCTTCTTCCTAAACTGAAACTGTATTCACTAAATAAGAACCTGCTCTACTTCCTCCTCCAGCTCTTGGCAACTATTCTACTTTCTGTCTCTGAATTTGACTACTCTAGCTACCTCCTATAAATGAAATTCTACAATATTTGTCCTTTTCTGAATGACTTATTTCAGTTAGCATAATATTCACATGTTGTAGCATTCATCAGAGTTTTCTTCCTTTTAAAGTCTTAATGATATTCCATCGTTTATGTATACTACATTTTCTTTACCCATTCATCTGTCATTGGACACTTGGGTTGTTTGTATGTTAGGCTGCTGTGAATAATGCTACTATAAACATGGGTGCACATATAGCTCTTTGAGTCCTTCCTTTCAGTTATTTTGGGTATATATTCAGAAGTGAAATTGCTGCATCATGTGATTCTATGTTTAATTTTTTAACTACTCACCATACTGTTTTCCATAAGGGCTACACCATTTTATATATTCACCAGCAATGGACAAGTGTTCCAGTTTCTCCATACCCTCACCAGCACTTCATTTTCTTTCTTTTTTTTGATAATAGCCATCCTAATGTAAGGTAAATATATAGAAAGTGGTATCTCATTGTAATTTTGGTTTACATTTCTTTAATGACTTGTGATGTCAAACTTTTCATATGGTTATTTGGCCATTTGTATATCATCTCTAGACAAAAGTCTATTCAAATATTTTGCCCAGTTTTTGTAAGATTGGTTGTTCTTGGATTGTAGGAGTTCTTTATATACTTTGAATATTAGTCCCTTATTAGATATATGGTTTGGAAATATTTTCTCCCATTCTGTTGCAGGAAGGGGAACCCCTTCTAGGGCCCGAAAGTGGGCTCTTGTGTTAACACTTGGAAATAAATTGTCCAAGGAGACACATGGGCTGAAAATGCAAGATATTTTATTGGGACGAGGCACCCAGGCAGAGAGCAGTAGGGTAAGGGAACCCTGGAGAACTGCTCTGCCATGTGGCTCTCAGTCTTGGGGTTTATGGTGATGGGGTTAGTTTCTGGGTTGTCTTTGGCCAGTCATTCTGATTCAGTCCTTCCTGGTAGCACAAGCATTGCTCATCCAAGATGGATGTCAGCGAGAAGGATTCTGGGAGGTGGTTAAATATGTGGTGTCACCTTTTGACCTTTCCCAAATTCTTCCAGTTCAGTTCAGTTCAGTCACTCAGTCATGTCCAACTCTTTGCGACCCCATGAACACCGGGCTTCCCTGTCCGTCACCAACTCTTGGAGCTTGCTCAAACTCATGTCCATCAAGTTGGTGATGCCATCCAGCCATCTCATCCTCTGTCGTCCCCTTCTCCAACGTACTGTTCCATTTGGTGGTGGCTTAATAGCTCTGTGTTCCTTACCAGGTTCTCCTTCATAAAACAACACATGCAAATGGTTGCTATGGTGTCTGGCCAGGGTGGGTGGTTTCAGTCAGTGTGCTTCCCCTAACAATTCCTTGTTGTTTAGTTGCTAAGTCACGTCTGACTCTTTGCAACCCTACGGACTACAAAGCATACCAGGCTTCTCGGGCCTTCACTCCTAGAGTGAAGTTTGTTCAAACTCATGTCTGTTGAGTCGGTGATGCCATCCAACCATCTCATCCTCTGTCATCCCCTTCTCCTCCCACCTTCAGTTTTTCCCAACATCAGGGTCTTTTCCGATGAGTCAGTTCTTCACATCAGGTGGCCAGACTATTGAAGCTTCAGCTTCAGTGTTTTCAATGAATATTCAGGTTTGATTTTCTTTAGGATTGACTGGTTTGATCTTCTTGCTGAAGAAGGGATGCTCAAGAGGCTTCTCCATCACCAGAATTCGAAAGCATTAATTTTTCGGCACTCAGCCTTTATGGTTCACCTCTCACATCTGTACATGACCACTGGAAAAACCATAGCTTAGACTATACAGACTTTTGTGGATTGCCTTTCATTCTGATGATAGTGTCCTCTGATGCATGAAAGGTTTAGATTTGATGAATACAGTTTACTTTTTCTTTTGTTGCCTGTGCTTTGGGGGTCATTTCCAAGAAATCATTGGAAATCCAATGTCATGAAACTTTCCCCCCCTGTTTTCTTCTAAGAGTTTTAATAGTTTTTCCTCCGATATGATTTTGATTAGCAGTGGTGAAAACAGACATCCTTTCTTGTGTTGTTCCTGGTTTTGGGTGGAACAATGTGTTTCCTCATTAGCATGTTAGCTATTGATAACAGGCTGAGGACATTTCCTTCTATTCTCGTTGCTCATGGTTTTTTATCATGAGTGCTTATTGAGTTAGGTTAAATTTCTTCCTGCATATATTGAGATAATCATAGAGCTTCTTGTCTTAGTTTATTGATAATGGTGAGTTATGTTGATTAGTTCTTCATAGGTTGACTCAATCTTATGTTCCTTCTATATACCCTACTAGGGCATGATGTATTATCTATTTTATATATTATTGGGTTGAACTTGAAGGTCGTGGTGGTTGTAAGGTTTTTAACTATGAACTCAGTTTCTTTAATAGATGCAAGATTTAGGTTATGCAATATAGATGCAATATATTTAGGTTATATATTTCAGTGATACTTGATTATTTCTTTAAGAATTTGTTCATTTCATATAATTTGTTGAAAGTATGAGTGTAAAGTTTTTAAATATTGTCTTATTATCATTCTAATATGCTTAGGCTCTGTTGTGATATTGCCTCTTTCATTACTGATTCTGATCTTATCATTTTTAGTTCCTTCTGTTTGTTTTGGGTTTCATTTCTTCTCTAGTTTCTTAAACTTAGATCATTAATTTGAGAGCTTCTTTCCCAGTACATGCATTTAATATAATAAATTTTTCTCTAAGCACTACTTTAGTCACATCTCAAAAATGTTGACAATGTTGAGAGAGCAATTTATAGCATTAAATGCCTACATTAGAAAAGAAGAAATTTATCAGTATATATATATAAATATATCAATATATACCTTAGATTCTAAATAAAATATATCAATATATACCTTAGATTCCATCTCAAGAACTAGAAAAGAAAAATCCAAAGACTTCAAATGGAATAACAGAAATCAGTGAACACAGAAAACAATAAAGAAAAATTATAGAAACAAAAAGCTGACTCTTGGACTTCCCTGGTGGGTCAGTGGTAAAGAATTAACCTGCCAATGCAGGAGACATGGATTCGATCCCTGAGCTGGAAGGATCCCACATGCCACAGAGCAGCTAAGCTCATGCACCACAGCTGTTGAGTGGGTGCTCTAGAGCCTGGGAATTGCAACTCCTGAAACCCACATGCCCTACAGCCCGTGCTTTGCAACAAGAGAAGCTACTTCAGTGGGAAGCCCACTCACTGGAACAAGAGGGTGTCCCCTGCTCGCATCAGTGAAGATGCAGCACAGCCAAAAATAAATTAAAAAAAAAAAAAAGATATTCTGGCTACTCATCGGCTACTCTGCTCATTCTGGCTACTCTGGATACCCATCATTGCTGTGAGAAATTGTCTGTTTTCTCTGATTAGGAATCTCATGTCTTCTGTCAGTATCCATAAAACTGGTATTTTAATTTTTTTTTTTTCTTTCACATTTATCTGATAGCACCAGGTCTCAGTTGTGGCACATGGGATCTTCTGTCTTCATTGCGGCATGTGGGATCTTTTAGTTGTGGCATGTGGGATCTTTTTAGTTGGAGCATGTAATATCTTTTTAGTTGCAGCATATGGGATCTAGTTCCCTGACCAGAGATCGAACCTGGGCCCCTTGCATTTGGAGTGTGGAGTCTTAGCCACTGGACCACTGGGGAAGTCCCCTGGTATTTTACTTTGTTAGATTGCAAATAGCATAAAGTCTCAGTCTTTTCATACTTCCTGACACACTTTACACACATATATTGCATAGAACAATATAAAACTGGAGAACACACTGTCTCAAGTGCTTTGTTGGGCCTAGCCAAAGGAATTTAGGAATAGAGAAATTAAGTCTGAGGTCTGGCTCTTAAACTGGTGTTCACATACTTTGCTGCCTATAGTTGTTCCTGTCTTTTTTTTTTTATGATTTTTATTTATTTATTTATTTTTGGTTGTGCTGATTCCTTGTCGCTGGGGGACTTTTCTGTAGTTGTGGCGAGCAGGGGCTACTTTTTAGTTGAGGTGCCTGGGCTTCTCTTCATGGTGACTTCTCTTGCTTCAGAGCACAGGTTCTAGGGCATGTGGGCCTCATTAGTTGTGGCACATAGGCTTAGCTGCTCTGCAGCACCTGGGATCTTCCTGGTCCAGGGTTCAAATCTGTGTCTCCTGCACTGGCAGGCGGAGTCTTTACCACTGATCACCAGGGAAGCCCTGTTCCGTATTGAAGACAGTTTAATTTATAAAGTTAAATATTGATGGGATTCTTTAACTGTATTAAATATAAATTAGTATAATTTTTAATGTTTTGTTTATGGGATTACTGAAATTTGAATTGTGGCATTTAATTAATTTAAATGTTTTGATAGTTTTCTTTTTGAAAACCTAACTAATTTTTTTTTTTTTTTTAAGAATTGTTCTCTGTGTATTGCAGTCTATATCTTAAACCTTCGCAAGACATTAATAGAGTTTTGGTGGCAAGAATAATTCAAGTTGTGACCAAAGGATGCTGTTCGCAGACCGATGGATTAAATCCCAAATTTTTGGATTTTTTTTCTAAGGCTATTCAGCAGGCACGGTAATCTAATCTATTTTTGTTTTGTATTGGAAATCCATCTGATCCTTTTACAAGACTGTGTTTTATATTCAGTAGCTACAATTTTTTTACCAGTCTTAAGAAAGCGTTGGACCTGTTATAGTAGAACTAGTGGATTCCCCAAAGAAAGTGTTAGGTCCATTACTTCCTGAATATTCAATTTGCAGAATGTGAAATAATGTTCTTGAGTGGGGAGATGTCTTGCTTTTTTAATAACAGGGAAAGCTTTATGGCCTCTAAGTGTTTTTATTTTCCCCATTTTTGAAGATAGGTATAATGTGCTAAGAATAAAATGAGATGGGGTTGTGTTTTGGAAATATCAATATCTTATTGTGTGGCATTACCCAGTTTATAATGTGAACTATTTTGTAAGTGGTAGGTATTATGAATTAGTTTATTTTTAGACAATGTTTTAACAGCAGGGAGAGAGAACAGATCTCTTTAGTGCCAATTAAGAACTGTTTTTTGCTGTTGCTATGCAATGCTGCTATGACTTTTTTTTTCTGAACAAGTCTGAAAGTAAGGTTATTATTTGGATATCAAATTTTTTCTTTCAGTGTGCAACTTCATAACTGTCTTAAGTCTTTTTATTTTATGTTACAGACAAGAAAAGAGCCCTGCAGGTCTAAATCATATCTTAGCAGCATTTATTATCTTCCTCAAGACTTTGTCTGTGAACTTTCGAATTCGAGTGTGTGAATTAGGAGATGAAATTCTTCCTACTCTACTTTATATTTGGACTCAACAGAGACTTAATAATTCCTTAAAAGAAGTAATTATTGAATTATTTCAGCTACAAATTTATATCCATCATCCAAAGGGAGCCAAAACTCAAGATAAAGGTATAAAGAAAGTTTTTGCTATTTTGAATTAGTTTCTTCATTGATATACAAAGGGTTAAGTATGTAATCTGTATAATCAGGAGGTTATGACCTTGCTCTGGATTGTTATTCATGGTAATAGAATTAGTCATGAGGATATTTTTCACTTTCTTAAAAAAATTGAAACTATGGTAGCAAATCATGTCATACGTTGCCATTTGTTTAGTAGAGTTCTGCATTTTATGAGGAGTACAAACAAAGATGAGACAGTGTTTCCTCTAGGAACTGATGATGTAGTAATAATTAGGTGCTAAGGGGTGTGACACGGAGAAGGCAAGATCTTGTTTATCTACATATGTATTGCTTTTATTAGAAAAATAAAATAGATAAATATGGACTGAACTAGCTAGATGTCAGTTCCCAATGAAGATAAATACATATTGCCTCAAACCTCATAGTTATTCCAGGCTTCTGTTTGCTAGGAAATCTGAAAATAAATGACTTACCCTCCCTTCATTCCTTTAGGTTAATCTTTCAGCAAGAGAGTATTGCTTGGATGGTGTAGTTCCATTCAGTAGACAAGAATTTTAGTGGGTAGAACCGAAATTGAATGAGTTCTCTCATGCTTAGGCTATGTTTTGACTCTGGCTTGTGCTAGTTTTTAAGCCAATTCATCATGGTTAGTATAATGACCTTACTTTATCACAATCAGCGGTGTGTGTTTTGTTCTTCTAGTATACATAGTTAGATGTATTTATAGCCCATGAAATGAATCTAGGTCAAAGAATAGTGACTCTTCTCTGTTTTTCATCTTTCATATAGCTCTCACCAGAATGAAAATTAGGCTTATTAGGGCATGGTGTGATATGTTTAGGGTTTTAGTTAAATGCATGTTTAGGGTGAATTGAAAACTGGCAGGTGATAAGGCTGTCAGAAATGCTAATAGAGTTTTAGGCTACATTAATAGATTGTATTAAGTTCTTAAATAGATTAAATTAAATGCATTAATAGATTTTAAATACATTCTTTGTTTGTGGAAAGGAATAGCCCCACTGTTTGTTTCTCATACTTCTTAGGTCAGAATTGTGAGTATTCTGGTACGCTCATGAGATTTTGTAGAATAAGCATTTTTAAGAGACATCAGTTGACTGGAGTGTGTCTAGGGAAAGGAGAGATGACTATGTGGTGTCTGGATAACATGTTATTTGTACACTTGTTGAAGAAATTGGTAATGTTTTTCTGTTAAAGGCATGCAGAGAAATTGGTTCTCATATAAAAGAGGGGACGTATTGTATTGTTTTTTTTAAATTCTTTCATATTCTTATCAAACTTTATCTAAGCAATTTAATCAAAATCTCAATCAAACTTTCTTTTATTTCTTCTCTCCCCAAAGCATATACAGTTAACTGAGTGTGAGATGGACATCATTAGGAAGTAGAGCTTGTCAAGGATATAGTCAGGGGAGCCATTAGTAGTAAATAGACTGCACCAGATTTCTTCTAATGTTTTCACCTTAACATCTGAATGGTTTTGTGGGAGTTGGCGGTACAAATGGATTGTATATATAGATTATATTTTAATTTAATTATTTTTTAACATTACAGGTGCTTATGAATCAAGAAAGTGGAGAAGTATTTTATACAACCTGTATGATTTGCTAGTTAATGAAATAAGTCATATAGGAAGCAGAGGGAAATATACTTCAGGATCTCGTAATATTGCTGTTAAGGAAAACTTGATTGAATTGATGGCAGATATTTGTCACCAGGTATAGTAGATCTTGTCACATTTTGAAATTTCCCATTCATTTTCCTTTTTATTAGGTCTGTAAAAAGCCTATAAAATTACTCTGTACATGTTGATTCCTTTCAAAACACCATAAATATTTAGAATTGCCCTTCTAACTTACAGGATAACTATCCTGCAAATATAACTTAGTAAAAACTGATGATGAACTTTTCCATTCTTTTTTTTTTTTTTTCTTTCTTATTCAATTTCTTTTTTTTTTTTTTAATTTTTATTTTTGTAATTAATTTATTTTTTATTGGAGGCAAATTATTTTACAATATTATATTGGTTGGTTTTGCCATACATTGATATGAATTTGCCCCGGGTTTACATAAGTTCCCCCTCCTGAACCCCCCTCCCACCTCCCTCCTCCCTTTATCCTCCCTCTGGGTCATCCCCGCATGCCAGCCCCGAGCATCCTATAACATGCATTGACCCTGAACTAGTGATTCGTTTCACATATGACAACATACGTGTTTCAATGCCATTCTCCCAAATCATCCCACCCTCACCCTCTCCCATAGAGTCCCAAAGACTGATCTATACATCTGTGTCTCTTTTGCTGTCTCGTATACAGGGTTATCATTTGCATCTTTCTAAATTCCATATATATGTGTTAGTATACTGTATTGGTGTTTTTCTTTCTGGCTTACTTCACTCTGTATAATAGGCTCCAGTTTCATCCACCTCATTAGAACTGATTCAAATGTATTCTTTTTAATGGCTGAATAATACTCCATTGTGTATATGTACCAAAGCTTTCTTATCCATTCGTCTGCAGATGGACATCTAGGTTGCTTCCATGTCCTGGCTATTATAAACAGTGCTGCAATGAACATTGGAGTACACGTGTCTCTTTCAATTCTGGTTTCCTCGGTGTGTATGCCCAGGAGTGCGATTGCTGGATCATATGGCAGTTCTATTTCCAATTTTTTGAGGAATCTCCACACTGTTCTCCATAGTGGCTGTACTAGTTTGCATTCCCACCAACAGTGTGAGAGGGTTCCTTTCTCTCCACATCCTCTCCAGCATTTATTGCATGTAGACTTTTGGATAGCAGCCATTCTGACTGGTGTGAAATGGTATCTCATTGTGGTTTTGATTTGCATTTCTCTGATTATGAGGGATGTTGAGCATTTTTTCATGTGTTTGTTAGCCATCTTTATGTCTTCTTTGGAGAAATTTCTGTTTAGTTCTTTGGCCCATTTTTTGATTGGGTCATTTATTTTTCTGGAATTGAGCTGCAGGAGCTGCTTGTATAGTTTGGAGATTAATCCTTTATCAGTTGCTTCATTTGCTATTATTTTCTCCCATTCTGAAGGCTGTCTTTTCACCTTACTTATAGTTTCCTATGCTGTGCAGAAGCTTTTGATTTTAATTAGGTCCCATTTGTTTATTTTTGCTTTTATTTCCAATATTCTGGGAGGTGGGTCATGGAGGATCCTGCTGTGATTTATGTCGGAGAGTGTTTTGCCTACGTTCTCCTCTAGGAGTTTTATAGTTTCTGGTCTTACATTTAGCTCTCTAATCCATTTTGAGTTTATTTTGGTGTATGGTGTTAGGAAGTGTTCTAGTTTCATTCTTTTACAAGTGGCTGACCAGTTTTCCCAGCACCACTTGTTAAAGAGACTGTCTTTTCTCCATTTTATATTCTTGCCTCCTTTGTCAAAGATGAGGTGTCCATGGATGCGTGGATTTATCTCTGGGCTTTCTATTTTGTTCCACTGATCTATATTTCTGTCTTTATGCCAGTACCATACTGTCTTGATGACTGTGGCTTTGTAGTAGAGCCTGAAGTGCGATAAGTCGCAGAGACAGCGCTCGCCAAACACCTGGTCCCCTGAGCTGCTCGGACTGGGGAAGGCACAAAACACAGGCCCAACCAAGTCTGCGCCTTTGTGGAGTACCTGAGAACCTGAACTTGAGCCGCTCAGACCTGGGAAGTGCATACAACCCGGTGCCAGCCTCGGACAGTTCCCGGCAGAGCAACCTAGAGCCTGTGCAGTGTAGACTGGGACAGCATACGTGCTGTGAGCGGGGGCAAACCCAGTGTGGCCGAGACGCTGCGAGCACTCCCCACAGACGCCAGAGATAATCGACTGCAGCGTTCCTCCCTTCCCAGAACAGGACTGAACAACTGAGCCTTAAAAAGTGTCCACCCACCCCCTAGTATCAGGGCGGAAATTAGACACTGAAGAGACCAGCAGACAGAAGCTAAAACAGAGGGAACCACCTTGGAAATGACAGATAGAGACGTCTAGAGACTACTCTAAGAATAAGACCAAAAACCAGAGGCAAGAGGCTTAAGCCCGAATCCTGAGAACACCAGAAAAGTCCTGACTCCAGGGAACATTAATCGATAGGAGCTCATCAAACGTCTCCATACCTATGCTAAACCCAAGGGTCAACAAGTTCCAGAGCAAGACATACCACGCAAATTCTCCAGTAACACAGGAAACTAGCCCTGAGCTTCAATATACAGGCTGCCCAAAGTCACTCCAAACCCACTGACATCTCATAACTCATTACTGGACACTTCATTGCACTCCAGAGAGAAGAAATCCAGCTCCACCCACCAGAACACCGACACAGGCTTCCATAACCAGGGAACCTTGACAAGTCACCTGTCCAACCCCACACACAGCAAGGAAACTACATAATAAAGAGAACTCCACAAACGGCCAGAAGAGGGAAAGGCCACCCCAAGCAAAGCATTATAAGCAAGATGAAGAAGCAGAGAAATACCCAGCAAGTAAAGGAACAAGATAAATGCCCACCAACACAAACAAAAGAGGAAGATATAGGGAATCTACATGAAAAAGAATTTCGAATTTTGGTGGTGAAAATGATTCAAAATCTTGAAAGCAAAATGGAGTTACAGATAAATAACCTGGAGAAAAGGATTGAGAAGATGGAAGAAAGTTTAATAAGGACTTAGAGGAAATAAAAAAGCGTCAATATACAATGAATAATACAATAGATGAGATCAGAAGCACTCTGGAGGGAACAAACAGTAGAATAACAGAGGCAGAAGACAGGATAAGCGAGCTAGAAGATAGAATTGTAGAAATAAATGAAACAGAGAGGAAAAAAGAAAAACAAATTAAAAGAAATGAGAACAATATTAGAGACCTCTGGGACAATGTTAAACGCTCCAACATTCGAATCATAGGAATCCCAGAAGAAGAAGACAAAAAGAAAGACCATGAGAGAATACTTGAGGAGATAATAGTTGAAAACTTCCCTAAAATAGGGAAAGAAATAATCACCCAAGTCTTTTCCATTCTTAAAAAAGTTATCTACAGGAAATAACGTTATCCTCACTGGAAAAGACTCTGATGCTAGGAAGGGTTGGGGGCGGGAGGAGAAGGGGACGATGGAGAAGGAGATGGCTGGATGGCATCACCGACTCTGTGGACATGAGTTTGAGTGAACTCCGGGAGTTGGTGATGGACCGGGAGGCCTGGCGTGCTGTGATTCATGGGGTCGCGGAGAGTCGGACACGACTGAGCGACTGGACTGAACTGAACCCTGTGTGTTTCTTTTTTTTCCCTACTGATTTAAAAATCATATGGCATAAAATTCATTATTTTAAACAGTATATATAATTCAGTGGTTTTTAGCATTTTCACTGTGTTGTGCATCCATCACCACTAATTCCAGAGCCTTTCCATCACTGCCAAAATAAACTTTGTACCTATTAGCAGTCAGTTTCAATTCCCTGCTTCTTCTAGTTCCTAGCAGCTAGCCAGCCACTAATCTACTTTCTGCCTTTGTTGATTTGCCTGTTTTGGTCATTTCGTTTAGCTGGAATCATATAAATGTGCAGTCTTTTGTGTCTGGCTTCTTTAACTAAGCATAATGTATTCAAGTTTCTTCCATGTTGTGCCATGAATCAGTATTTCATTCTTTATCGCCGAATAATATTCAGTTGTAAGGATATATTATATTTTGTTTACCAGCTCATCAGGTGATGGCTTAGTGTTGTTTTCTTTTTTCTCTATAGAAGAAATTTAAAATTTTTTTATTTTCAATACAATTTTTAAAGGTTATATTCCATTGACAGTTAATACACAATATTAGCTGTATTTCCAGTGTTGTACAATATGTCCTTACAATAAACTCCCACTCAGTAGTTTGTACATCCCTTCCCTGGTGGCTCAGATGGTGAAGAATCTTCCCACAATGCAGGAAACCTGGGTTCAGTCCCTGAGTTGGAAAGATCCCCTGGAGAAGGGAATGGCTACCCACTCCATTATTCTTGCCTGGAGAATTCCGTGGACAGAGGAGCCTGGTGGGCTACAGTCCACGAGGTTACAAGGAGTTAGACACGACTAAGGAACTAAGACACCCTACTGGTAACCACTAGTGTGTTGCATCTGCAACTCTTTTGTTATATTCATTAGTTTGTTGTGTTTTGAGATTCCACATGTGCTTCTTATCATGCAATATTTGTCTTTCTCTGACTTATTTCATTTAAATGCCTTCCAAGTCTATCCGTGTTGCTGCAAATGGCAGACCTTTCTTTTTTATGACTGAGTAGTATTCTTTTGTGTTTGTGGGTGTGTATCCATTCATTTCTTGATGAGCACTGAAGTTTCTTGCACATCTTGGCAGTTGTAAGTAATGCTGCTATAAACATTGGTTGCATGTATCTTTTCAAATTAGTACTTTTGTTTTTTACAGCTATATACCCAGGAGAATTTTACTGGGTTGTAGGGTAATTCTGATTTTAGTGTTTTGAGTAACCATCAAACTGTTTTCCACATTAGCTGCCCCAATGTACATCCCACCAACAGTGTATAGGGACCTCTTTTCCCCATGTCCTTGCCAACATTTGTTATTTGTGTTCTTTTTGATGATAACCATGATGAACATTGTGACAGCGGTGAGGTGATACAGTTTTGATTTGCATTTCCCTGATAATCAGTGATGTTGAGCATCTTTTCTTCTGCCTGTTTGTCATCTGCATTTCCTCTTTAAAAAAATGTCTGTTCAGGTCTTCTGCCCATTTTTGAAAACTTATTTATTTATTTAATTTTTGGTTACACTGGGTCTTTGTTGCTGCACATGGGCTTTCTCTAGTTGTGGTGAGCAGGGGCTACTCTTCATTACAGTACGCTGGCTTCTCACTGTGGTGGCTTCTCTTGTTACAGAGTCTGGACTCTAGGTGCGTGGGTTTCAGTAGTTGCAGCACACAAGCTCAATGAGTTGCTCTGTGGCGTGTGGAATCTTCCCAGACTAGGGATTGATTGAACCCATGTCTCCTGCATTGGCAGGCAGATTACTATCCACTGTACCACCAGGGAATTTCCCCTTCTGCCCATTTTTTAATCAGGTTGTTTGTTTGATAAGTTGCATGCATTGTTCATATATGTTGGGTATTAACCTATTACTAACATTTGCTAACATTTTGCTAACATTTTCTCCCATTTGCTAACATTTTCTCCCATTCAGTAGGTTGTATTTTTGTTTTTGTGGGTACTTTTCTTTGGTGTTCAAAACTTGTGTGTTTAATTAGGTCTCATTTGTTTATTTTGTTTTTATTTCCTTTTCTTTAAGAGACAGATCAAAAAAAATGTATTGCTATGGTTTATATCAAAGGGTGTTCTGCGTATCTTTTCCTCTAGGAGTTTTTTAGTATTCAGTCTTTAGGTCTTTAATCCAATTTTTTTTTTTAATATGGTGTTAGACAATGTTCTAATTTGATTCTTTTACATGTAGCTGTCCAGTTTCCCCAGCACCACTTATTGAAGAGACTGTCTTTTCTCCATTGTATATTCTTGTCTCCTTTATCATAGATTAACTGACATAAGTGCAAGAGTTTATTTCTGGACTATACACTGTTCCATTGATCTATGTGTCTGTTTTTGTGCCAGTTCCATACTCTTGATTATCATAACCTTTGTAGTCTCTATAGTCTGAGGGCAGGGAGTGTGATTCCTCCAGCTCTGTTCTTTTTTCTCAAGACTGTTTTGGCTATTTGAGGTCTTTTGTGTTTCCATACAAATTTCAAAGTTATTTGTTCTGGTTCTGGGAAAAATATCATTAGTGTCATTTTGTTTTGGCCGCAGACAGCATGCCAGGTCTTAGTTCCCCAACGAGGGATTGAACCCATTCCCTACTCCCATCCCCCACCCCTGCAGTGGAAACATGGAGTTCTAATCTCTGGACTACCAGGGAAGTTCCTCATTGGCATTTTGATAAAGATTATGTTGAATCTATAGATGGCCTTGGGTAATATGGTCATTTTAATAATACTGATTTCTCCAATCCAAGAATACAACATATCTTTCTGTTTGTGTTGTGTTTAGTTTCTTTTATCAGTCATACAGTTTTCTGAGGACAAACTTTTTACCTCCTATAGGCAAAAGGTTTATTCCTAGGTATTTTATTCTTTCTAAGGCAGTGGTAAATGGGATTGTTCCTTAATTTCACTTTCTAGTAGTTTGTTGTTAGTGTATAAAATTGTAACAGATTTCTGTATATTAATTTTATATCCTACATCTTTGCCCAGTTCATTGATGAACTCTTATAGTTTTTTCGTGACATCTTTAGGATTTTCTATATATAGCATCCTGTCATCCACAAAAACAGTGACAGTTTTACTTCTTCCTTTCCAATTTAGATTCCTTTCTTTTTTTTTTTTCTGATTGCCATGGCTAGGACTTTCAAAGTCATGTTATATAAAAGTGGTGAGAGTGGACATTCTTTTCCTGATCGCAGAGGAATGCTTTCAGCTTTTCACCATGTTTCCTCTATGTCTGCTTTCTAGGAAGTTTTCATTATAAATGGATGTTGAGTTTTGTCAAAAATATTTTTATATTCTACCTATTGAGATGATCATATGGTTTTTATTTTTCACCTTGTTAATGTGGTATAACATATTACTGATTTTCAAATATTGAGAAATTCTTGCATTTCTGGGATAAATCCCACTTGATCATACGGTATGATCTTTTTAACCTATTGATGGATTTTTTTGCTAGTATTTAGTTGTGGATTTTTGCATCTGTTCATCAGTAATATTGGCCTGTAGTTTTCTTTTTTATGGTATATTTGGCTGGTTTTGGTATCAGGGTGATGCTGGTCTCACAGAATGTGTTCAGAATTGTTCCTGGCTCCACAGTTTTTTGAAATAGTTTCAGGATAGGTGTTAAGTCTCTAAATGTTTATAGAATTCACTTGTTAAGGCCATCTGTTGCTGGACTTTTGCTTGTTGGGAGTTTTAAAATTACTGATTCAATTTCATTACTGTTTATTGGTTTGTTCACATTTTCTGTTTCTTCCCAGTTCTGTCTTGGGAGATTGTACCTTTCTAAGAATTTGTTTTTTCTCAGTTGTCCGTTTTATTGGCATATAGTTTCCTATAGTAGTCTCTAATGATCCTTTGCATTTCTGTGGCATTAGCTGTAACTTCTTTTTAATTTCTGATTATATTGATTTGGGCCCTCTCCCTTTTTTTTCTTGATGAGTCTGGCTAAAGTTTTATCAGTTTTATTTTTTCAAGAACCATCTTTTGGTTTCAGTGATGTTTTCTATTGTTTTTAGTCTCTATTTCGTTTATCTAAAACTTATTGGAGGACTTTCCTGGTGGTCCAGTGAAGGTGTTTATGAATCCACCTGCCAGTACGGGGGCACAGGTTTGATCTCTGGTCCAGGAAGATTTCACATGCCATGGGGCAACTAAGCCCATTGGCTAAAACAACTGAGCCCACACATTGCAACTACTGAAGCCCACACACTCTAGAGCCCATGCTTTTCAATAAGAAAAGTCACCATCATAAAAAGCTCTCACCCCTCAACTAGAGAGTAGCCCCTGGTTGCCATCACTAGAGAAGCCTGGGCATAGTAACAAAGACCCAGCACACCCAAAAATAAATAAAATTTAAAAAACAAATAAAACTGGGCTTCCAGTTCAAGATGGCAGAGTAGAAGTACATACGCTCAACTCCTCCTATGAGAGCACCAAAATTACAACTATGTATTGAACAACCATTGATAGGAGTATGCTGAAACGCTCTAAGAAAAGATATCCCATGTCTAAAGACAAAGAAGTCCCAGTGAGATGGTAGGTGGGGTGCAATCATGATAAAATCAAATCCCACACCTGCTGGGTGGGTCACCCACAGTAAAACCAAAGTTGTTCTTGCACTGTTGTGAAGGTTCTGAACCACAACTCAGACTTCCCAGCGTGGGGCTCCAACAAAGGGACTGGGAATTCCCAGTGAATCTGGCCTTGAGGGCCAGCAGGATTTGATTATAGGCCTTCCATATGAATGAGGGAAACAGAGACTCCAGTCTTGGAGGGCACAAACAAAATTTTGTGCTCCCGAAGACCCGTAGGAGTGGAGCAGTGACCCATAGGAGACAGAACCAAAACTACCTGATGGTGTTGGAGGGCCTTACGGGTTGGCAGGGACTCATTACAGGGACAGGGGCACTGGAAGTTTCCCCCGTGGCATCAACTCTCTTGGAGTTCACCATTAACCCTACCATAGGGCCCATAGGCAGGAGGAGAAGGGGACGACAGAGAATGAGATGACTGGATGGCATCACCGACTCGATGGACATGAGTTTGAGTGAATTCCAGGAGTTGGTGATGGACAGGGAGGCCTGGCGTGCTGTGATTAATGGGGTCGCAAAGAGTCGGACATGACTGAGCAACTGAACTGAACTGAACTGAACTGAGGGCCCATAGACCTTAGGACTAGCTTGCCTCAGGCCGAACAACTACCAGTAGGGAATGCAGCCCCACCTATTGGCAGATAATTGGATTAAAGCTTTACTGAGCAAGGCCCTGCCCACAAGAGCAAGACCCAGTTTTTCCCATCATCAGTCCCTCTCATCAGGAAGCTTACACAAGCCTCTTAGCTTCATCCATCAGAGGGCAGACAGAAGCAAGAAGCACAGTCTCACAGCAGCTAAAACAAAAACCATTTTACAGAAAGTTAATCATGATGAAAAGCAGAAAGTTATGTCTGAGATTAGGGACAAGATAAAATCCCTGAAAAACAACAAATCGCAGATAGGCAACCTTCTAGAAAAAGAATTTGGAATAATGATAGTGAAGATGATCTAGAATCTTGGGAAAAGAATGGAAGAAAAGATTTAGAAGATGTGCGAAATGTTTACCAAAGACCTAGAAGAGCTAAAGAACAAACAAACAGAAATGAATAATATACTAGAAGGAATCAAGAACAGAATAACTGAGGCAGAAGAATGGATAAATGACCTGGAGTATCGGGGACCAGCCTCGATATGGCCCAGGGTATCCTCGGGATGAACGGCGTCGGCGTCTGAGAGAGAGAGAGAGAAAGAGAGAGACAGGGGCTTATGATTCCTTGGTTTACGCTGGAAACCAATAAAACCCCAGCACGGGGTTTGCTCTGTTTACGTAGGCCGCAGGCGCCCTCTCGAATCACTGGAGGCACCCCACCAGGGCACCCCCTCGAGTGGGTCTTAGAAGCCCAGGCAGATAAGTAAACGCAGAGGGCCCAGCGCTCCAAGGATCTCAACCAGAAAAAGGAGAATAGAGAAAAGGATGGAAAAAGAGAAAGAACGACACGGGGAGACCAAGCTTCAGTGAGCACGGCCCAAAACTTTATTTTCCAGTGCTGCTTTTATACCCTAAGTTATGCGCATAAGAAACAGAGAAAGGGAGGTATAGATTCACGCCAAAATCACGTGGGGTCAGCAGTCTTGACCCTTATCAGGATCAGGGCTTATTTTTGTGTGTCTCGTGATAAAAGTTTTAGGTGGTTTACATCATCTTCTGGCCAGGGGGCCTGCTAACAGTTTCATGGCCCTCTCTCCTGACAATAGGTTAGTTAGCAAGTAAAAGACTTTTCTTTTAAGGTGACTTTCCTAAAGTTAGGTGCTAGACACATAACAAAGTTACATTCCTATAAGGCACCGGTGTAGTGAGCTGCAAGAAAGGAATTTATTAACTTAAGATCTGATGTGGTTAAATCAAAGGCTACTACTTATATTCTTTATATGTGATTAATGTATTTCCAAGGATACAATAGATAGAGGAAACTGCAGCAAGCATTGATTCAACAATGAAATCTTTTTTAGTACTATTCTAATGATTTTAACTTCTTCAACAGATTCCTGTATTTTAGAATATTAGGCTTTCTGTCCTTGCATGGCTGGGAGGCTATAAACAGTCACACTCATAGTTGTAAGAGCCCGGACAAACTTGTCATGCAAGTTAGAAAGCTATCAGAGGGGCTTGGATTGGAACACTCCTATTAAGCCGAGGAGAAATTTTAAACCACAGCTCTGAATTAATGTTTTCAGAGAAAGGTGGTTGGGGGGAAGCCCCCGTAAGTATTAGAGGACTTGATAAGAGGCGTAAGATAGTAAGGCAGTCAGACTCTGGTTTTCTTTGGGGTAGATGCTCAGGTAAGTCCAGGGGGTTCCTCGAGTCCTGATTAGCCTTTGCCCGTCAGGCCTCTTCCCCAATTGACCTTTGCCACGGGTAGGATTTCCCTCGCTGGCTCCCGGCACTGGAGGACATAATGGTGGAAATCAATGCCACAGAACAGAAAATAGCGGGGAAAAAAATCAAAAGAACTGAAGACAGCCTAAGAGACCTCTTGGACAACATTAAATGCACCAACATTTGTATTATAGGGGTCCCAGAAGGAGAACAGAGAGAGAAAGGACCTGAGAAAATATTTGAAGAGACAGTAGCTGAACATTTCCTGAACATGGGAAAGAAAATAGTCAACCAAGTCCAGGAAGCACAGAGAGTCCCAGAAAGGATAAACCCAAGGAGGAACACACCTAGACAATAATCAAACTGACAAAAATTAAAGGCAGAGATAAAATACTAAAAGCAACAAGGGAAAACAGCAAATAACTTACTAGGAACTCCCATCAGGCTATCAACTGATTTCTCAATAAAAACTTGCTACAAGCCTGAAGGGAATGGCATGATGATGAAAGGGAAGAGCCTACAAATAAGAATACTCTACGCAGCATGACTCCTTCACATTTTATGGCGATATCAAAAGCTTTCCAGGCAAGCATAAGTCAAGAGAACTCAGCACCTCCAAACTAGCTTTACAACAAATGCTAAAGGAATTTCTCTACGCAGGAAACCAAGAGAAGGAAAAGACCCCATGAAAATAAACCCCAGACAATTAAGAAAACAGTAATAGGATCATACATATTAATGGTGGTGGTGGTGGTGGTGGTTTAGTTGCTAAGTCATGTCCGACTCTTGGACCCCATGGACTGTAACCTGCCAGGTTCCTCTGTTGATAATTACCTTAAATGTAAATGGATTAAATGCACCAACCAAAAGATATAGACTGAGTGGATGAAAGCATGTGCATGTATGCCCTTCCACTTACCTCTGCTTGACCCCTTGCAAATTGTATGTAATTATTTTATAGTTAAGTTAATCATGTTCCCATTATGGCTTGCAATTGTAATTATCTTTTATATTATGTCTGGCTATTAATTGTGAAAACTGATAAACCTCTTTTACTATTGTTATTATGTAACTGTTACTCAGTCAATACCATTGTATCATGATTGGTCCACAGAAAAGTAATAGAATTCTGTATTATCAAAACTGGGATCTAGTAGAAAAACCTGTTATTCCTTTTTAAAATCCAGTTGCATATCAGAATTATCCTCAAATGTTTTGAAAAATACAAATGCTCAGATATAGCTTGTTTTCCTCCAGCGCTCCAAATAAGTTTATAAGAGCAGTCATGTTTAAAAGCAACTGGACTATTCAATGATCTTTTACTTTTATCTAGTTTGTTTCACTTTTTCTATTTCATAATCAGTGTTCCCATTTCATTTAGTTTATGTTCTCCAACTCCTCTTTTTTTATATTCTTTCTGAAGCCTTTATCAGTGTAGTAGAAAAGCTTTTGTGTACATATATATGAATATTTATAATATTTATATTATATATATATACTTTTAAATATTTATAAAAATTTTAGAAAACATGCATCTTTGCCTGACTAAAAAAATTGTGAAATTTTGATTCCATTTGTTTGACTTAATAGAATGGTAGATTTATAATTAAAAAGTAGATATGTAGCAAGTAAGAAAGGTTCACTGTGTAGCATAGGGAACTATAGTCAATATCTTGTAATAACCTATGATGGAAAGTAATTTCAAAAATAATATATGTGTATTTGTATAACTGAATCACTTTGCTGTGCACTTGAAACATTGTTAAGTCAACTATACTTCAATAAAATGTATATATTAAAAAAAATAATAAAAACAAATAAAACCTATGAGACACATCTAAGTTTATAGCAACTTACCTCAGAAAATAAGAAAAATCTCAAATAAATAGCCTAACCTTACACCTAAAGGAGGTAGAGAAAGAACAAACAAAACCCGAAGTTAGCAGAAAGAAAGAATTCATCAAAATTAGAGCAGAAATAAATGGAATAGAGACTTAATGTTTCTTAAGTAAAGAAGAGATTTGGGTACCATGCAAGGATGATTTCACTTGTCAAATATTTTCTTAACACTACATTTAGGATTTAATCCCTTTGAAAATTGGAATTTTTTTCTATACTTTTACATGTTTTGGTGCTTTTAGTAAATTTTCCCAGACAGTATAGCTAGTATTTTACTTGGTAATGTCTGCTTTCTAGAGAGCCATTATTATCTGCAAAATGTTTATTTCTGTTGTCATATCCATATATTTCAGTAATTGTGTTACTCTTTATGACTAACCTTATCATCAGCTGAGGAGGGACATTTTTTTCCTATTGAATTATTAGAAATAATAGCAATATTAAATATATTTTCCTTTGTTATTTTTCAGGTTTTTAATGAAGATTCCAGATCTTTGGAGATTTCTCAGTCTTACACAACCACACAAAAAGAACTTGCTGATTACAGTGTCCCTTGCAAAAAGAGGAAGATAGAATTAGGCTGGGAAGTAATAAAAGATCATCTTCAGAAGTCACAGAATGATTTTGATATTGTACCTTGGTCAGTGTTCTTTTTTTCTCTTTCAGTATCATTTTAGTCTCATTAATTTTTCTCACAAGACCTCCAGTAGATTCCTTTACCTCATTGGCCTAGCCAGAACTAGGTCACACTTGTCTACTCCCAAAGTGGTTACTGACTAAAGGGTAATGTCATGCTGAGATAACCAGGACGCGCTGAGATAACCACCCTCATGACTCATCTCCTGGGGCCAAAAATTGGGCCTTTCCTATGCATATTCCCATAGCAAGGAGGAAGGGAGAAATGGCTGATTGGTAGGCAATCTGTACAGTGTGCCTCTTGGAATTCACTGAGTTATATACCTCAGCACAAAGATTTTACCATGCATAGCACCTTCTAATATGATTAAATGAGGAAGAAATTAAAGATAGCATTCAGAATTTGGAAAATAATTTGAACCTTATGCCATGATAAAGGCATTTTTAATTATTTGCTCTGTTCTTTAGTCTTATATAGCATTCACAGTTATTTAAGTAATTACATAAACTGTGGAATTCTGTGAAATCACAAAGTATTAGATCTAGTAGTAATCTGTAGAATTCTTACTGTTCAGCCTTTTTGCTTTACCAAAAAGAAAACTGCAACTGAGAAAGGTTGAGCAGCTTGCCTAAGAACAGTTACAAATTCATAGATTAGTCATACTTTTGTGACTAATGTTCTTTGATTTTTCCCATGTCAATGTAATGTTTAAATATAGTTGAGTTGTTGGGGGGAGCATATATATTGATTTTGATGCTTACTGCTAAATTCTTACTTATTTCCTGTAGTTGATGGTACCTATTTCATATTCTTTAATTTGTCCATTTAGTGAAGTCATTTATTGAACACCTACTATGTGCCAGGCATAAGGGGTAGAGAGTGAATATGTTGTAGTTCCTATTGTTGAGTTGCACACATTCTAGGGAACTCGCAGCAAATACTTGGTGAATTAACTGAATTAATATTGGAGGAAACATTTTGTTTTTGTTCTAAAGGTATGTTGTTGGTGGCTGAAGGGCAGGGAAGTGTGCAGTAAGTAAGAAGTAGAATATTGGTAATTTAGTTATTTATGAGCAAATTTAGTTATATGTAAGCAAAATACGATAGCTTACCCAGCTAGCCAAAATGCTGTCAATCTTCTTTCCACTTCAGGAAGTAAGACCAAATAATTACTAAGAACCAGTTTATTTTGAGGGTAGTCTGGAAAATGATGATGACAATGTTCTAATTAAGATATTGTATAAGTACTATGTCTATATATTTATTTTCTTTTAGCCTCTTAATGGAGTAGAATAATTTTCAAATTATTTTTACTTTTTTTTTTAGGTTACAAATCGCAACTCAATTAATATCAAAATATCCTGCAAGTTTACCTAACTGTGAGTTGTCACCATTACTAATGATACTGTACCAGCTTCTACCTCAACAGCGACGTGGGGAACGCACCCCATATGTGTTACGATGTCTTATGGAAGTTGCATTGTGTCAAGGCAAGAGGTCAAACCTAGGAAGCTCACAAAAGTCAGATTTACTGAAAATCTGGATTAAGATTTGGTCTATTACTTTTCGTGGTATAAGTTCTGAACAAATACAAACTGAAAACTTTGGCTTACTTGGAGCCATAATTCAAGGCAATTTAGTTGAGGTTGACAGAGAATTCTGGAAGTTATTTACTGGGTCAGCCTGTAGACCTTCATGGTAAGTTGACTATTAATTATATTTTACAGCATATATATTTCCTGATTTTTGTAATTTCTAACTTCAGTTAAAAATACATTAAATTCTGTTTCAGATTCTTTTGTTTGTAAAGGAAGTCTTAATAAATAAGTTTGAAATATGAAGAGATTACTAAACCCAGTTTTAAAGATTAAGTAAATTTCTTCTATTTGTAATTAGCAATTATTTGTTTGCTCATAAATAGAATAAACTTTATTTCTCTTAGTACTGCGTACTGTTACAATAAGATAGTACTTAGTCAAGATTTTTCTCAAATGTAGTCAGATTTTTTGTGCTCATTTAGTCCATAGAAGTTTATATATCTACCGTGTGCCAGGACATGTGCTAAAATTTGACCACAGAGGAGTAAAAAGATACACATGGTCTCTGTCCCTCTAAGAGCCTAATTGTTTTAAAGTTGAAGTATAGTTGATTTTCAGTATTGTCTTAGTTTCTGGTATATAAGCAAAGTGATTCAGTTTTTTCTATATATGTGTGTGTGTATGTGTATGTATATATATATATATTTTGTTCCATATTCTTTTCCATTATTACAGAATTTTGAATATAGTTCCTTGTGTATACAGTAGGACCTTGTTGTATATCTATTTTACACATAGTAATTTATGTCTGATAATCCCAAATTCTTAATTTATCCCTCTCCCTCCTCCTTTCCCCTTTGGTAACCATAAGTTTGTATTCTATGCAAAAAGTTTACTTTTAATATTAATTGTCTTTTGTTCTGCGACAGTCCTGCAGTATGTTGTTTGACTTTGGCACTGACAGTCTGTGTAGTTCCAGAAACAGTAAAAATAGGAATTGAGAAAAATATATGTGATGTAAGCAGAAATTCTTTAAAGGAATTGATAATGAAATGGCTCTTATTCTGTCAGTTAGAGGATGACTTTGAAGACAGTACAGATCTACCTCCAATTCTTTGCAGGTAATTTGAGTTCATTAGCATGCTGCTGCTTTTTAAATTTATTTTGTAAGGTGCTCTCCATTTCTTATTTGATACTAGATGGCTTTATTTTGCAGTGATCTTCCAGGATTTTCCAGAATTAGTCCTAACTATTAAACAGTCCCTTTGTTTTTATAGTGTTCTGTATCTTTGTACCTGAATCTCTGCCCAAGTTCTTCTACTTTGTTTTTCCTCACTGCCTAGACAGTGAGAGTTACATGTTTGTGATTATCCCTAAATAAGTCCATCTGAACATAAATCCACTCAGGTATATTGTGGAGTCATGAGTAGAATGCTTTCTGGGCTGAATATGTTAAATTAATGAGAGAAAGAATGAACAAGGCAAACTGGGACTTCGGCACTAAAATGGGGAGCAGCTTGCCACTTACCCTTTCCTCAGTCAGTCATTGGAACTGAGTGATTGAAGGGGCTCCTCTGGATCCTAGTGATTTGACTTGAATTTAATAGTTGTTTATGCTCTTTAAATTGAATATGGTCCTACATCTAGAAGTGCTGAAAATGATAGTAACATAAAATTTATGTTCCTTAAGTACTTTTTCAGTTGTTAAGAAATTTAGTACAGATGGAAACAGTTTTAATTTTGGATCTAAATTTTAGAGATCAATATTTTTAGTTAAGTGTGGGTGTTTAAAGAATGCTTTAAATGGCTTTTGATCTTTCTCTATTTTTACTTCATAGTAACTTTCCTCATCTTACCCTGGAGAAAATTCTTGTGAGTCTCACTATGAAAAACTGTAAAGCAGCAATGAATTTTTTCCAAGGTGTGCCAGAATGGTATGTTTCCTAATGGAGTTCTGTGTTGTTTTAATTAACAAAGATAATAATTTTAGCAGAGTGGTAGCTACATCTTAAAAATTGTGAACCAAATTGGTCAATTAAAAAAATTATAACTGTTAGCAAGGGAAAAGTTTCTTTTCATTCAATAATTATAATTTATGTTCTGTAATCATGTGTTTATGATGGGATATTAAGAACATAAACATCATGTGAAAAAGTTTTTTTATATGTCAAATAAAATCTGAATGACTACTTTAAAAACTAATGATAATTTAGTATAGGGAAAACAAAAATCTAAAAGCCTCATTTTAGTCGATTGACTCCAGAGGCTTATGTTTATCACTGTGACTGAAAATGATTCACTGGCGTGAAGTTTTCTAGTCTTTCTCAAGAGGGCATAATACGAAAAAAATCTACATTTTGGAGAAATGTAAAAAAAAGGGAAAAATTTTCTGACAATTTGTTTTTCATTTTCTTTTCCTTATTTATTTGGGTGCCTCGAGTCTGAGTTGCGGCATGTGGGATTTCATTGTAGCATGCAGACTCAGTTTGGCACGTGGGCCCAGTAGTTGAGCTCTCTATTTGTGGCAAGCAGGCTCTGGAGTGCACAGGCTTAGTGCTTGCAGCGTGAAAGCTTAGTTGCTCCACTGCATGTGGATCTGACCAGGAATCAGACCTGTATCCCATGCACTGCAAGGCAGATTCTTAACCACTGGCCCACCAGAGAAGTCCCTCAGATAATGCTATTCTTAATGTTTATATCTGTTGTTAATTAGTGTTTTTTTTAATACTTCCTGAATTTACCTTTTAGATTGAATCTTTTATTTCTCTTGTCCATTTGTTAAGTGCTACTGAATAATGAAATTCAATGTAAGTAGTTATCAAAATCCAAAGAAGAAAAGCATTTAAAAGAATAATTCACTAATTACATGAGCAATCTTTGAATAACATAGATTCAGTGTTAATGCTAAGTTAATGTTTTGTGATAGATTGATGCTATATGAAGGTAAAATAGTAGACAATGTGATCTTATAAACTGAAAATCTTACTTCTTTGAAGTGAGCAACACCAAAAAGATACAGAAGAACCTTCATTCTCAGAAGCTGAAGATCTGTTTCTTCAGACAACTTTTGACAAGATGGATTTTTTAACCATTTTGAAAGAACATATGATAGAAAAACACCAATCCAGTGTAGGCTTTTCTGTCCACCAAAACCTCAAGGAGTCACTGGATCGCTATCTTTTGAGACTGTCAGAACAGCTTCTAAATAACTACTCATCTGAGGTGAGATTTTCAAGAAGAGCTAAACCCTGTATTTGATTCTACTTTGGTAGACTGTTAGGAAGGAGAAATAGCATCAGGAAAGGCCCTAAGGATGATGAGAAGCTTAATTTTAAAAGCAAAGTAATAGCACATGTCTACAAATTTGGAAAAAGAATGAAAAAAGTAAAACTGAAGAAGAATAATTACTTTTTTTAACCTGGAATTTTTACAGACATTAAAGAAGTAGATTTCTTTGGGTAGGTTAATGGGCAGTAATAATGGTTTTGAGCATACGGATTATTTGATGAAAAAGAACCTTAATTCAGAGGAGGGAAATTTTACGATAACAGAAAATGATATAAACTAATAGATTTTGGTTGCACTTGAAAAGGGAGAGAAGTCATTGATAAATGAACTAACAGACACCCATAGTTAAGCACTCATTTAGTGATGTCTATCATTTCCTTTGTCCTCTTAAAATCAAAAAATTCTCATTGTGTGTGCTATTCTCTTTCTAAAACTCCTATGTCTTTCTACCCATTTCTGTGTGTTCAAATAATCTACATGTCAAAATCCTCACTAAAGCCTTTTTTGATAATATTAGCCATATATCTTTTAATTTTCATGTTGTTGTTGTTCAGTCACTAAGTCGTGTCTGACTCTTTGCAACCCCATGGAGTTGCATGCCAGGCTTTGCTGTCCTCCACTGTATCCCAGAATTTGCTCAGATTCATGTTCAGTGAGTCAGTGATGCTGTCTAACTATCTCATCGTCTGCCACCCCCTTCTCCTTTTGCCTTCTGTTTTTCCCAGCATGAGGGTCTTTTCCAGTGAATCAGCTCTTCACATCAGGTGGCCAAAGGATTGGAGCTTCAGCTTTAGCATCAGTTCTTCTAATGAATATTCAGGGTTGATTTCCTTTAGGTGTGACTGGTTGATCTCCTTGTTGTCCAGTGGACTCTCAAGGGTCTTCTCCAGCACCGCAATTCAAAAGCATCAATTCTTTGGCACTCTTTATGGTTCAGCCCTTACTCTGCACATGACTACTGGAAAGGCTGTAGCGTTGACTATACAGGCTTTTGTTGGCAGTGATATGTCTGCTTTTAATATGCTGTCTAGGTTTGTCACAGGAGCAAACATCTTTTAATTTCATGGTTGCAGTCACCATCTGCAGTGATTTTGGAACCCAAGAAAACAAAATCTGTCACTGCTTCTACTTTTTTCCCTTCTATTTGCCATGAAGTGATGGACCGGATGCCATGATCTTCAATTTTTGAAGGCTGAGTTTCAAGCCAGCATTTTCACTCTTCTCTTTCACTTTTATCAAGAGGCTCTTTAGTTCTTCTTCACTTTATTTGCCATTGGAGTGGTATCATCTGCATATCTGAGACTGCTGGTATTTCTCCCAGCAGTGATTCCAGTTTCTTGATTCCAGCTTGTGATTCATCTGGACCAGCATTTTGTATGATGGACTCTTCTTATAAGTTAAATAAGCAGAGTGACAGTATGTAGCCTTGTCATACTCTTTTCTCAATTTTGAACCAGTCAGTTGTTCCATGTCTGGTTCTAACTGTTGCTTCTTGATCTGCATATAGTTTCCTCTGGAGATAGATAAGGTGGTCTTGTATTTACATCTTTTGATAATCCATACTATCAAATAGCTGAGAAAAGAAGAGAAGGTGAAAGGCAAAGAAAAGGACAGATATACCCATCTCAATGCAGAGTTCCAAAAAATAGCAGGAGAGATAAGAAAACCTTCCTAAGTGAACAATGCAAAAATGGAAAGCAATAGAACAGGAAAGACTAGAGATCTCTTCAAGAAAATTGGAGATACCAAGGGAGAATTTCATGTAAAGATGGGCACAATAATGGATGGAAATGGTATGGGCCTAACAGAAGCAGAAGATATTAAGAAGAGGTGACAAGAATACACAGAAGAACTACACAAAAAAGATCTTAATGACCTGGATAGCCACGATGATGTGATTACTCACCTAATCCGTACATCCTGGAGTGCGAAGTCAAGTGGTCCTTAAGAAGCATCACTGTGAACAAAGCTAGTGGAGGTGATGGAATTCCAGTTGAGCTACTTCATAGCCTAAAAGATTCTGTGAAAGTGCTGCACTGAATATGACAGCAAATTTGGAAAACTCAACAGTGGCCACAGAACTGGAAAAGGTCAGTTTTCATTACAATCCCAAAGAAGGGCAATGCCAAAGAATGTTCAAACTACCATACAGTTATACTCATTTCACATCCTAGGAAAGTAATGGTCATTATCCTCCAACCTAGGCTTCAACACTGTGTAACTGAGAACTTCCAGATACTCAAGCTGGATTTAGAAAAGACAGAGGAACCAGAGATCAAATTGCCAACATTCGTTGGATCATAGAAAAAAGCAAGAGAGTTCCAGAAAAGCACCTACTTCTGCTTTATTGACTACTTCTGCTTTAATGAGAGTTGGACCATAAAGAAGGCTGAGCATGAAGAATTGATGCTTTTGAACTGTGGTGTTGGTGAAGGCTCTTGACAGCCCCTTGGACTGCATGGAGATCAAACCAGTCAGTCTTTTTTTTTTTTTTTTATAAACCACGAGCCCCCCATCAAAAGATGGGAACTGCTTTTGTTAATTCATATATATATATATATATATATATATATATGACTGTATCAACTTTGCTATACACCTGAATATTCATTGGAAAAGACTGATGCTGAAGCTGAAGCTTCCAGTACTTTCGCCACCTGATTAGAAGCCCTGACTCATTGGAAAAGATACTGATGCTGGGAAAGATTGAAGGCAGGAGGATAAGGTGGTGACACCGGATGAGTTAGTTGGGTGGCATCACCAGCTCAGTAGACATGAATTTGAGCAAGCTCTGGGAAATGGTGAAAGACTGGGAAGCCTGGTGTGCTGTAGTTTATGGGGTCGCAAAGTGTTGGACCCAGCTGAACAACTGACCTTAACTGAACCAAATACTGTCACAGGCTTTAGCATAGTTAATGAAGCAGAAGTAGATGTTTTTCTGGAAATCCCTTGCTTTCTCCATGAACCAACAAATGTTGGCAGTTGAATCTCTGATCCTCCTGCCTCTTCAAAGTTCAGGTTTTACACCTGGAAGTTTCCAGTTCACATGATGTTAAAGCCTAACTTGAAGGATTTTGAGCATAACCTTGCTAGCATGTGAAATGAGTGCAGTTGTATGGTAGTTCGAACAGTTTGGCATTGCCCTTCTTTGGGATTGGAATGAAGACTGACCTTTTCCAGTCCTATGGCCACTGGTGGAATTTCTGAATTTACCAACACTGAGTGCAGCATTTTAACAGCATCATCTTTTAGGATTTGAAGTAGCTTAGCTGGAGTTGCATCACCTCTACTAGCTTTGTTTTGTAGAATGCTTCCTGATGATATCTGACTCTAGGTGAGGGAACACACCATCATGGTTATCCAAGTCATTAAGACCTTTTTGTATGGTTCTGTGTGTTCTTGTATAGTTATTCTGTTTATACTTGGACAAGAAAATGGCAACCCATTCCAGTATTCTTGCTGGGAGAATTAATGGACAAAGGAGCCTGGCAGTCCATAGCATCACAAAGTGTCCGACATGACTGAGCAACTTTCATTCACTCACTCTGTAGTCTTGTCGCCTCTTAATCTCTTCTGCTTCTGTTAGGTTCTGACAGTTTCTATAATTTGTCATGCCCATACTTGCATGAACTTTTCTCTTGATATCTCCAGTAATATCTCCTAAACTATGCTGCTGCTGCTGCGTCACTTCAGTCATGTCCGACTCTGTGTGACCCCATAGACGGAAGCCCACCAGGCTCCCGGGTCCCTGGGATTCTCCAGGCAAGAACACTGGAGTGGGTTGCCATTTCCTTCTCCAATGTGTGAAAGTGAAAAGTGAAAGTGAAGTCACTCAGTCGTGTCCGACCCTTAGCGACCCCATGGACTGCAGCCTACCAGGCTCCTCCATCCATGGGATTTTCTAGGCAAGAATACTGGAGTGGCTTGCCATGAAGCTCATTAAAGGGCATATATAATTTCTCTTGATCTTTGTATCTTCTTCAGTACCTTATTATATGATAAATGTTAAAGTATTTGTTGACTGAAATAAAACCTACAAGCTACTATGGCTAGATTCAGTAGCCATAACTTATGATCCAAAGAACCAGAGAGAGGACAGTGTGCCTATTTCATCTATCTTGCTCTTAATTACTATCTTCCTTCTGGATTATAGTTATAACTACTTTCATTACAGAGTAAAGAGATCTCCTGTGTTTTTTCCTAAAATGCCACTTCATATAATATAGGAACAGAAAAATCTGAAAATCTTTTTCCTTGTTTGTAATGTTTGCATATTTCTTACATAATTCTATAAAATTGGTTGACAGTAGCTCTTGGTAAAAATATCATTTACTTGTCTGTGGAGTTTAAAAAGCTCAGTAAATCAAGGTCCTTATCTCTTCGGAACTCACAATGTCATTTTAATGTCTCTTTTTATGAAAAAATCTGATTTCTGCTCGTGTTCTAAGAATTATAGACAGTTACTTGCCTATCAGTTTTTTCTTTCTTTCCTCCTTACCGCAGATATTTAAGGACTTATGTGTGTAATACACTGACCCACTTTTGAAAAAGATGTGTTACTTGGCCATCAGGACATACTTCTCCTGTATTTCCAGAGAACCCTGGTTATTACAGCTTTGCAGGGATACCTTAGATGGTTTTTAGAAATGGTCAGAATTATGGCACTATTAATTTAATTAACTATAGTTTTTTAATGTGAAGACAAAATTTGCTGTTGCAAAAAACAATAGTACTCCAAGTGATTTATGAAATGTATAAAAACTTTTTATTTTGTTTACTTAAACTTTTTATATTTTGAGACTTCAAATTCAGAGATGTTTGTCCGGTGTTCAAGTCTTCTGGTGGGTGTTCTCGGCTGCTATTGTTACCTGGGTGTCATAGCTGAAGAAGAAGCATACAAATCAGAATTGTTCCAGAAAGCCAAGGTAGGAAGATTTATGTCAATAGTGTTTTGGATTAATTTGAATGAAATATATTCCTGGGAAAATTGGTATATTTGTTTGGAAAACAAACTATTATATAGGTTAACTGTTTGATTTATGTAGTCTGAGAGGAGATAATACTGTGTCTCTTTTCTTAAGATTTGAAATTATTTTAAGCCAGTATAAATGCAGCAATTGAAATAATATCATGTTGAAAATTAATCTCATTAACAAAAATAAGGGTTTTTATCTATCCTTTTAAAAAGTTTTTCCTGGAGCAGTTATCCTAAAGAATTCTTAATTAAGCATGAATAAAATAGTCTTTCTAAGCATGAAATTCTATTTCTGTCAGTTGAGTGATTTGTAAAGATAACATGGTATAAAGTTTGTTGTTTTTAAAAAATTGTTCATTTTTAATTATGTAACCAACATAACTTCTTGAAAGTATTAATTTTACCTGTTAAGTAAAACAAAAAAGGTCTTCAATAAGCTATGATTTTACCTGAAGTTTGGATTTTTCCTTTTTTTTTTTAATAGTCTCTAATGCAGTGTGCTGGAGAAAGTATCACTTTGTTTAAAAATAAGACAAGTGAAGAATCTAGAATTGTTTCATTGAGAAATATGATACATCTATGTACAAGTTGCTTACATAACTGTTCCAAGGTAAGATGTTCTTCCTTCTTGACAGTGAAGCCTCTCCAGGAGGTTGATAACTGGTTGATGTCTTTACTGTAACTGTTTGATGTCGCTACTGTTTTGGAGGTCCATTCATAAGTTGATATACTGATTTTAAATTAAATTGATAAATTAAGGTTATATTCAGATGAATAAAGCAACAGGTAATCTGAGTTTCTCATGAAACTAACTTCACAAAACTTATATTCTCAGGAAAGTTTCTGAGATTGTCTTACTCCTTTTATATAACAGCTAATTGATAACTTATTGCCAGTGTACTTTCGTTCATTTAATGAAAACTTTTTGACTACCAGGCATGTGGTATGCATACCACTACCCAAGGGCTTGTGGACACTGCAAAGATAAATTATTCAGGCATATATGTTACTCTTTTCTGACCAGATAGACATACATAAAATTTGGTGGAAAGATTGCTACTATGTGTACTCTTTGTTTTGATTTGAAGGAGGCCTGAGGGGTAGTCAAGCCCGAGTATTGATAATAACTGAAAACATCTTTTAAAGTTAATGTTAAGTACATGGCCATATATCAATATTATCAGCATGTATTTTTAGAAGTGTTTTTTGTGGGGGATAAGAGGGGAAGGAGAGAGTGGAAGAATATACTGTAAGCTGTGAATATTGCCTGTGTATGTTTAAGGGCAGTAGCATTTACTTTAATGCTGTTTATGTCCAATAAAAGATATTTGCTATAGTTATTATTACTTTAAGAAAAGAGATTAGTATTTTTGAAGCAATTTATATCTTGTTCCTAATAGTAAACTGTTTATCGATGCTTATTCTGATAGAGAATTTCCAGTATAAAAGAAAATCTACATTTTATTTACTACAGAGAAAAATATTATCTGCGAAGAATAACTGTTTTTGTATCTTTGCTTGCTGTTTTATCTTAATTACAGCACAGTCCAAATAAGATTGCATCAGGCTTCTTCTTACGATTATTAACATCAAAGTTAATGAATGACATTGCAGATATTTGTAAAAGTTTAGTAAGTATGCTTCCTGTTTTACTATCATATTTCATTGACTCTAACATACTTTTTATAACTTTGAAATTTCTTTGAAAAGGGATGTATCTCACAGTATATGGCATCTTATGCTTTAAAAATGTGGAAATTTAATAAAGTTATTTGGTTTGCAGGGGAGAATGTATTTGCTTCTTAATATCAGTACCATAGTGCTTATCTATTAATTTCTCAATGAATAATAATAGACCAAGTGGTTGGAAATTAATCATTCATTCAGTGCTTTTTACTGTATAACGTCAGTTCAGCCGCTCAGTCGTGTCCGACTCTTTGTGACCCCATGAACCGCAGCATGCCAGGCCTCCCTGTCCATCATCAACTTGCGGAGTCCACCCAAACCCATGTCCATCGAGTCGGTGATGCCATCCAACCATCTCATCCTCTGTCGTCCCCTTCTCCTCCTGCAATCAATCTTTCCCAGCATCAGGGTCTTTTCCAATGAGTCAGCTCTTCGCATGAAGTGGCCAAAGAATTGGAGTTTCAGCTTTAGCATCAGCCCTTCCAATGAACACCCAGAACTAATCTCCTTTAGGATGGACTGGTTGGATCAACTTGGAGTCCAAGGGACTCTCAAGAGTCTTCTCTAACACCACAGTTCAAAAGCATCCATTCTTCGGTGCTTAGCTTTCTTCACAGTCCAGCTTTCACATCCATACATGACCACTGGAAAAACCATAGCCTTGACTAGACGGACCTTTGTTGGCAAAGTAATGTCTCTGCTTTTTAATATGATGTCTAGGTTGATCTTAACTTTCCTTCCAAGGAGTAAGTGTCTTTTAATTTCATGGCTGTAGTCACCATCTGCAGTGATTTTGGAGCCCAGAAAAATAGTCAGCCACTGTTTCCACTGTTTCCCCATCTACTTCCCATGAAGTGATGGGACCAGATGCCATGATCTTAGTTTTCTGAATGTTGAGCTTTAAGCCAACTTTTTCACTCTCCTCTTTCACTTTCATCAAGAGGCCTTTTAGTTCCTCTTCACTTTTTGCCATAAGGGTGGTGTCATCTGCATATCTGAGGTTATTGATATTTCTCCCAGCAATCTTAATTCCAGCTTGTGCTTCTTCCAGCCCAGTGTTTCTCATGATGTACTCTGCATATAAGTTAAATAAGCAGGGTGACAGTATACAGCCTTGACGTACTCCTTTTCCAATTTGGAACCAGTCTGTTGTTCCATGTCCAGTTCTAACTGTTGCTTCCTGACCTGCATACAGGTTTCTCAAGAGGCAGGTCAGGTGATGTGATATTCCCATCTCTTTCAGAATTTTCCACAGTTTATTGTGATCCACACAGTCAAAAGCTTTGGCATAGTCAATAAAGCAGAAATAGATGTTTTTCTGGAACTCTCTTTTTTGATGATCTAGCGGATATTGGCAATTTGATCTCTGGTTGCTCTGCCTTTTCTAAAACCAGCTTGAACACCTGGAAGTTCATGGTTCACGTATTGCTGAAACCTGGCTCTGAGAATTTCCAGCATTACTTTACTAGTGAATAACGTACCAAAATTCAAAATAATTCTCTATTCATAAAATCAAAAACCTTACTAGTTCATATCAATGGCTTGCATACGTATTGGTCTGGAACAGTGCGTGGCACATAGTAGATACTCAAATATTTAATGAATGAAAGAATATTCTATAACTTGATTGTTTTCATTTAATAATAAATCTCAGTGATCTTTCCATGCCGCTTTATAGGGCTATACCTTACTGCCTTACTTGTTTTTTTGTTTTGCAGCAATGTGGTGTTTCATTCTATTTGAGATTCGCGTTTATGTATTTTAACCCAGCTGATCTTAATTAAAATTGTACATTTGTTTTTTCTGCAAAGAGTTCTGTAGTAAATTTCTTACAGTTTTGTCTACTTCTTTTTGTGCCTCTGAAGTATGTAGGAAAATTCTAGAAATGGAATTGTTTGTTCTAATGGAATATGAAGTTTATTGATACTTTTTGATAGATATTGTCATTGTCCTCCAAAATAGTCATACTGTCCTCCGTATAGTCAAGTTATAATCTTGCCTACACCCTCATCAGTTTGCAGTAGTATGAAGTTTCTTCATGTAAGAAGTCATTTGTAGAGATTGTGCATTATTCTGCTATATAGACAGTACAGATTACATATCCATTTTATACACCTGATCCTTGAATTGTTCGATTAGGTCAATTTTAACTGCAGAGTGCTTCTGAAAGAAGCCAACTTGAAACATCGTTCTTTCTCTTGTTTGAAGGCATTCATTATCAAAAAGCCTTTTGACTTTGGAGTAGTAGAATCACTGGAAGAAGATACTGATGAAAATCTAATGAGGATGGAGGATCAGTCATCCACAAGTCTATTTAATGATTACCCTGCTAGTAGTGTTACTGATGCAAATGAATCTGGAAAGAGCCAAATTACTATTGGTAAATACATTTTATTGCATGAGATTTTTTTTTAACCTTTTAGTATTATTTGATATTATAAAAGACTTCATATGTACTATTTTGTGCTCATTTTATTTCCTTTTTGTGTAGGCATTTAGGATTGTTCTCTTCCATATAGTTTAGAATTCTCTCATTTTTAATTGAATTTTTTATCAGTTTCCTATTTTATTCTTCATGGGCGAATTTAAAATAATTGCTAAAGAAATAAAAACATTTTTGGATAACTAAACATATTGGTTATTTGGAAATAATAAGCAAGATAGTGCAAAAGCACCCATAATGCAGTAGTTGTTTACCTTTTTTCTGTTATTTCTTCATAGACCCATATAATTCAAAATTATAATCAGCATCAACACT
Source organism: Moschus berezovskii (assembly GCF_049115385.1). Lineage (NCBI taxonomy): Eukaryota > Metazoa > Chordata > Mammalia > Artiodactyla > Moschidae > Moschus > Moschus berezovskii. The sequence goes on from NC_142473.1 coordinate 21,705,864, forward strand.
CACATGCTTTTTTATATCTTTGTCTGTTTTCTTTTAACATTAACTAGAAACAGTTGTTTCATTTGTTGTACTTGTGCTATTGATAATTATACTTTTTAATGACTCTATAATAGCATATTTAACGTACATACCATAATTTACTACTCCATTTTTTTTATTTTCAGAAATTAAGATCCCTTTCTAACGGTAGTGAATATTTGCCCATGTAGATTTTTCCATACATTATTTTTTGATGACAGAATCCTAGAGTAACTTTTCATAAAGAATTTTGAAGCTTTAATGTGTAATCAAATTTATTATAGTTTTGTTTTCCATATATTTTTATTTCTTTTTCTGTTGTTCAGGGAAGATACTTGTGTTAATGTTCAATGTATGTGGTTGTTTTACAGCTCTGTTAGTCTTTTTTTTCCCTATCTCTGTTAGTCTTAATAAGTACTTTTTATTTTTAGGTGCCATGAATCCTTTAGCTGAAGAACATCTATCAAAGCAAGACCTACTTTCTTTAGACATGCTCAAGTTCTTGTGTATGTGTGTAACCACTGCTCAGACTAACACTGTGTCATTTAGGGCAGCTGATATTCGGAGGGAATTATTAATGTTAATTGATTCTAGCATGCTAGACCCTATCAGATCTCTTCATTTACACATGGTGAGTTCAGTGAAAGAAGTGCTTTGAGTGTACTTGATCTTGCTAGCTAAATGTAATGGACTGACATATAAGAATTACATTGTACCTTTGAAGAATTGAAATTGCTTCCTTGAGAAATGAATCTGAGACTGTTACAAAATACACTTTTAATGTACTGTGAAAACATTTAAGTGGATACTTTAACATTAAGACTTGAATGGGCTTTGGATAGATTTCTTTTCTTTGGGTATAATTTTTTTTTTTTTTTTAGTTTTATTCATTTATTTTTTTTTTTTATTTTTTCAAAAACAGTTTTAGGAATCTTTACTTAAAAACAACCTTATCTTAAAATGGAGTAACTTTGGTTTTACGAGCAGCAAGCAAAGTACAGAAGCAAAAATGCATTACAGGAGCATTAAGTTCTACATTAGGTCACAGCGTCTAATCTTAAATCACAAACATAATATCACTTTTCAGGATATCTGGGGAATAGTTATTTCCCAGGATGTCTGAACCATAGCTACTCTATTTTGACTTTTAATTGTAAAAAAAAAAATTTTTTTTTAAATAGCCAAAGCAGATTTCACCATTAATGACGTCAGTGTTTTTCTAGGTATGAGAAGATGCAAGAATTGGAACTCATAAAACCTTTTTCTGAAAAGATCTAACTAGCTGAAGGCCTGTTCTGCCAGTTTTTTTTTTTTTTTTTCAGAGCACAGAGTGCCTCATTCCTGATTTTCACCCTGAACTTCTTTCAGGGGGTGTTGAAGGTCAGCAGCTTGCAGTGGTCATGATGTAATCTTTGTAGAGGCAGCTGGCAAGTACCAACTTCCAGTCAGCAGGGTCCCTTCATAGCCACATATCTGACCATGTGACACCATTTCATGGCCATTGTGTCCCATGGTGCTGGGAAGGCTCATTCCCAGGTCTAGGGAAGTGATGGGCCACTCAGTGTGCTAAAATTGGACCAGGCCTTGCAGGTAGCAAAAGTCTCTGGACCACTCTCTTACTAGCCTCCTGGTCCAGGAAAATATTTCCTCTTGTTGCTTTTTCCCATACCCAGAGTCACATTATTACAATTATTGATCTCATATGGAACTGTCAGTTCAGCATTATATCATAGGCTCAGTGAAACAAGTGACACAGAAAATAATATAGCCATAGCTAGCAGTTATTGGGGTCGCTAAGGGTCGGACACGACTGAGCGACTTCACTTTCACTTTTCACTTTCACACATTGGAGAAGGAAATGGCAACCCACTCCAGTGTTCTTGCCTGGAGAATCCCAGGGATGGGGGAACCTGGTGGGCTTCCGTCTGTGGGGTCACACAGAGTTGGACACGACTGAAGTGACTTAGCAGCAGCAGCAGCAGCAGTTATTAATAAAATAAGAATTATAAGTCAAGAACTTTCATTAGATAAAGCCTGGTATACCCCAAGTCACCTGACTTCATTCGTTAAATGATTATAGTCTGGTGTTAATCTCCTGGTTGTACATTATGGAGCATCTGACCTTTATCTGAAGATTGGTTACTGAGATAAACCTTAGAAACTAACCCAGAGTGTCCTTTTTAATAACTTAATTAAATCTTTTAGCAGTATCACGTAACAAGGAACTGTCTCAGCAGTGAGTCTTAGTAAACACTGCTTTTGCTAAGTGACTTCAGTCGTGTCCGACTCTGTGTGACCCCATAGACGGCAGCCCACCAGGCTGCCCCATCCCTGGGATTCTCCAGGCAAGAACACTGGAGTGGGTTGCCATTTCCTTCTCCATGGGTATAATTTTTATAAATTATTTTAAACCAGGCCAAGAAGTACAGACTCTGAATGTAAAAATAATACATAACATTGTTATTGAAGTCTGAATCTTGCCTTGACCTTGGTTTATATGCTTTAAAATGTTTTACTGTAATTTCAAAGTGGCAATAAAGTTAAAATACTACATAATGTCCTATATTTCATTCCTAAGCCTCTGTAGTTAACATTTTGCTACATTTGACTTATCCTTCTCTGTATGCTATACCCATACACACACACACACACACACACACACTTTTTTTCTGTACCATTTTGAGATTAAATATTCAAATATGATGCCCATTTACTTCAGTGTGTATGTCCTAAAAACAGTGATGCTCTCCTATATAACTACAATATCATCATCAAAAAATTAACATTGTACAGTTAATTATACATCAATTAGCATTGATGCATAATCATCAAGAAATTGACATTGTATCATGTTAACTAATAAATATGATAGTTTATTAGTTCTCAGGTCTGTTCAGTTTCTTTCAGTGTGGAAGAGTTCTTTACTCTTTCCTTATCTCTCATGACTAGTTTTGAATAGTATAGCCACTTGCTGTATAGAATCCTACTGTTTGAATTTGTCTCATGTTTCCTCATTAGATTTAGACTTAACCAAAGTAATCTCTTTCCTTTGCTTCCTTCATCAGTCTACTCATTTACTGATAGATATCTCCAATTCCAGTCCAGCACTGTAGAATTTATTTTTCTCTGTCCATATGTGTAGCTCCCTTTCCAACAGTAAGAAATCTGGCTTTCCATTTAACCTCGATGCATTTATTTGTTTACTTAATATTATTACATATAACTTATCTCCTGACCATGGGTGCTTAGCCCCAGTGCTGGTGAACATGTAGGGGGAGCTCCTGTCTCAGTGAGTATGCTGGATGAGTCTGTGGTCATATCCCTAGTCACAGGCAGCAAGTTGGCAAACATGTCAGATGATTTCCCCAGCCATGGGAAACATGCCGATTAGAATCCCTTGGAAATTTTGAGGTTGAGTCCCTGATAGAATTTCTTGTCATATTCTAGCTTTGGTGAATATCCTGGCTGATCGCCTAGCTCTTGCAAATATGCTTAGTTGAGTCCTGTTTGATCCCTTGGTTTCAAACCTGGCAACACTCTAGTAATGTCTCTAGCCCCAGCCAGCTGGGAGGGCTGTATGCCTTTCTGGGGCTTTGATGTTGAAAGTCATTTCAAGACACTCACTAATATCACACGTGACTCTCATGGCAAATATTTAAAATGGTCCAACTTAATGTTCTTTTTGTAATATCAGAAGGAGTAGGAAACATTTTTCTACATATAGATGATGGGGGGGAAAGGCTTCTGATTCTTAATACAGCCAGAAAATTATTTGACATGTCAGAAACTGGCTGCCTAGTTATAACTTACCATTATACTAGTAGTTGCTGAGTAACCCTTTTTATTGTACCATAGAGAGCCTACAGGAAGATAAGTCAGGGTATTTGGATTATTCTCTGTGCATAATTATCTCTGCTTTCTAAAATTCATTAATAGAATAGTTTTTAATCATTGAAGTTTTAAACCTCAAGTATTGTTTTCAGAGGGTAGTGACATAGTTTCAGTCTCTTGCTCAGGCACTTAATCCCAACAGTGGTAACAACTGCCACTTACTGAATGCTATCAAAAAAATTTAGACCTTTACATGCATTTCTTTCATCTTCACAGTAATCTGGCCAGGTAAGTGCTATATCCTTATTTTACAGCTGAGAGTACAAAGACGCAAATGCCAAGGCAAGTTTTAAAACCACGCAAGTAGTAATATATTGTGGTGCTGGTATTTGTATCCCACTCTCTTTGACTTCAAACTCTCTTGCTATTGCCTGGTAAAAAAATTCACTGCTCAAGTGTGTATGTGTAGGCACATGTGTTTATATATATGAATTTATGGTTTACATATATATATTTATTTAAGTGAATGATAAATATCATTTTAAAAAAACCTAATTCTCCCCCCCTCCATCTCCCCATCTTAGTATCTAGTGCTTTTAAAGTCGCTTCCTGGAGAAGAATATCCCTTGCCAATGGAAGATGTTGCAAAACTTCTAAAACCACTACCGTAAGACATTAAAACCATATAGAATATTCACTCTAAATTTATAAACCAAACTGGTGTGTTCTGTTATGCTGATAAAGTTAAATTTTTTCCACCACAGCAATGTGTGTTCATCTTATCACCGTGACCAAGATGTTTGTAAAACTATTTTAAACCATGTCCTTCACATAGTGATGAACCTATGTCACAGAAATATGGATGATGAGAACACAAGGGATGCTCAAGGACAGTTTCTAACAGTGATTGGAGCATTTTGGTGGGTATAGATTATTTTATAGACTTCTTGTTTTTCTTTTGCCACTTTTGCATACAAATGCAAACTTTGCATTTCTACTTTAGTGATTTCTTCTAATCCTTGAATGTAGCTATATACGTTAACAATAGTGAAATGTAACTTCTATTTCCCTTCTTAATTGCTTGAAGAACTACATTGTTTCTGCTTAAGGCTTGGCTTCCTGAAGTGAGTTTAGTGTATTTCTCTTTGAATTCTGAATCACTTGATAGTTTGACAAGTATGATGAATTAAAGCAAAGTGCAACAAGTCTAATAAATCAGTTGAATAGTTTATATTCCTAAAGTGAACAAGTTGTCCTTGCCACTATCTGGTTGTTTCATGCACAGAGTCACAGTGTGAGATAATACTAAGGTATTATAGAGGAGCATATATATGTAATTCACCCTCATACCATTTGGTGGATAAGGATTTCTGAATCAGTACAGAATATGGTTTTATAAATCTTTGATATACGACACTAAAAATGTTTTCCTTTTCAAGCAAGTTTTCAATAACATGGTTAGCTGAAGTATGATAGCCCCCAAATGAGGCATAATCATATGACACAAATATATTAAAATGAGCTGCTTTTCAAACCAGTTTATTTTAGCTGGAATTTTGAAAGGTGAGAATATTGGCATATACTGCATAGTGAGAATTAAATTTATCATGGAAAGTAATTTTGGAAGCAGCCTAGAATAATCTTAATGTCCAGTGATTTTTTTTTTGACTATGCTTTTATTGGAATAATTTCTTGATATTAAGACATGTACTTTATTTCAGGCACTTAACAAAGGAGGGAAAAAGTACATTCTCTGTAAGAATGGCACTAGTAAAATGCCTTAAAACTTTGCTTGAGGTGAGTTATTCCACTTTAATTATTAGTAAGGTCTCCAGTGATGTTTTGAAAGCAGTCTTTATTTGTATTTGTTAATGGGTAGTTTTTCTCTTGGTATTTCACATTTAACCTCAATTGATCTTTTCTTATAGGCTGATCCTTATTCAAAATGGTCTATTCTGAATGTAAAGGGAAAAGATCTTCCTGTAAATGAAGTATTTCCACAGTTTCTTGCTGATAATCATCACCAAGTTCGCATGTTGGCTGCGGAGTCGATCAATAGGTAATGGGTCAAGTATTCATGAAATATCTGGAGTGCTGCAGATAGCAGTTCAATGTCTAGCACAGTCATAGCTCACTAGGGGTGATGTTAAAAATAATGATTACTAAGCACAGACTGTATGCCTCATTTTTGTTTTCTCTTAATTCTGACAACTCTTTCACTTAAATATGATTATTTTATCTAATTTAGTAACAAAAACTCTGTCGCTTAGACAGATAAAGTAAGGTGCTAAGTGCCATACATCTAGTAAGTGGTTGAGATGAATGAGGTGTGTCTACTCCCAATTAGAGATACAGGGCTTTTAGGTATTAGAGAGATTTTACATGAGTTTATTAAATGACAATTAGCACATTTTACATTTTGCTAATTACAGTCATATTTATTCAAGTGAACATAAAGTTAGGCATTGGAGTGATTCTTCCACAAGAATGTGTTATGTTTGAGTACCTAAAGAAGCCTTTGACTGTGTGGATTACAACAAGCTGTAGAAAATTCTGAAGGGATGGGAATACCAGACCACCTCACTTGCCTCCTGAGAAACATGTCTGCAAGTCAAGAAACAGCAGTTAGAATGAGACATGGAACAACGGACTGGTTCAAAATTGGGAAAGGTGTACATCAAGGCTGATTATTGTCACCCTTCTTACTTAACTTATGTGCAGAGTACATCATGAGAAATTCTGGGCTGGATGAAGCACAAGCTGGAATCAAGATTGCCAGGAGAAATATCAACAGCCTCAGATGTGCAGATCGCACCACTCTAATGGCAGAAAGTGAAGAGGAACTAAAGAGTCTCTTGATGAAGGTGAAAGAGGAGAGTGAAAAATCTGGCTTAGAACTCAGCATTCAAAAAACTAAGATCATGGAATCTGGTCCCATCACTTACAGCAAATAGATGGGGAGGAAGTGGAAACAGTGACAGATTACATTTTCTTGGGCTCCAGAATCATTGCGGACAGTGACTGCAGCCATGAAATTAAAAGATGCTTGCTCCTTAGAAGAAAAGCTACGACAAACCTAAACAGCATATTAAAAAGCAGAGACATCACTTTGCCAACAAAGGTCCATCTAGTCAAAGCAATGGTTTTTCCATTAGTCATGTATACATGTGAGAGTTGGACCATAAAAGAAGGCTGAGTGCCAAAAAATTGATGCTTTCAAACTGTGGTGTTGGAGAAGACTCTTGGGAGTACCTTGGACAGCAAGGAGATTCCTAAAGGAAATCAACCCTGAATATTCATTGGAAGGACTGATGCTGAAGCTGCTTTGGCCACCTCATGCCAAGAGCTGACTCACTGGAAAAGAGCCTGATGTTGGGAAAGATTGAGGGAAAGAGGAGAAAGGAGCAACAGAGGATGAGATGTTTGGATGGTATCACTGACTCAGTGGACAACAGTTTGAGCAAACTTAAGGAGATAGCTAAGGACAGGGAAGCCTGACGAGCCGCATTTCATGGGTTCACAAAGATTCGCACATGATTTAGCGACTAAACAACAATAGCAACCTGAAGAAGCAAATATTAAATTTTAGCAACTGCATGTTCAATGGGTTATTATGTTGATTTTAAAACTGTAGATTGTAACCTACCTCTGCCTTTCCCACCTCACTCTTCTATAAACAAAATATCTCTGCTTTATTTTTCTCTATAGCATTTATCACCAGTTGAAATATGATATTTTAATACATTTATCTAGGATATGAGCTCCAGAGAATGTTTGTCTTTGTCTCTTTTCCTGTGTATTTAGCACCTAAAATAACACTTGGAATGTGTCAGGTGTTTAATAATTTGTAAAATCAATGAATATTTGAAAAAAATTACATTATGCTTAAAACATCAAAGCTAAAAATCATTTGAGCGGTTTTTCTGTTCGAATGTAGATTACCAGTAATTAAAGAACACTGAAGAAATTGCCACGCGGTCACGTAAATACATGTGTTAGAAAACATGATGTGTCCAAAATTTTGATATTCTGAAAATAATGTTTTCATAGGTCAGAAACATGTCTAACTCCTCAGGTTTAGGACTATTTTTAGTAAAACCACTGTGCATTGTAACATTTGCTGATGTGTGCTTTATTTCAAATACTTAACAAAGAAAATATATACAGAAATTAAAGATCTGGGGTTACAGAGGATAACAAGCTGAATATAATAAAGCAGTGTAGTGCTGACATTTAAAAAATCTCTTAGGATTCAAAAATGCATAAGTTCATGAATGGCATGAACATATTTATTTATTTATTGGTTGTCTACTTGTTAGATATTTAATATTAAGCTGCTGAAGAGAGATTGGAGAAACTGAGGAATCAGAGAAATACCAAAAAGTTGATACTTTCATAAGTTTTGATTAGTATAAAAGGGTAAAAGACAAAATTGGCTAAAGAGTTGTCCTTAAATATGATGGTACATTATACAAAAAAACACTAATCAGCTCTCCTCTACCACATAAAAATAATTTTAATGGAACATCAAGACATTAAAGCTCGTACCTTTTAGAAAGTGAAAGTCACTCAGTCATGTCAAACTCTTTGTGACCCCATGAACTATGCAGGCCAGAATACTAGAGTGGGTAGCCTTTCCCTTATCTAGGGGATCTTCTCTACCCAGGGATTGAACCCAGGACTCCTGCATTGCAGACAGATTCTTTAGCAACTGAGCCAACTGAGAAGCCCAAGAATACTGGGTAGCCTATCCCTTCTCCAGAAGATCTTCCCAACCCAGGAATTCAACCAAGGTCTCCTGCATTGCAGGCAGATTCTTTACCAACTGAGCTATCCGGGAATCAATAACTTTTAAGTTGTGATTAAATGTTAGGGCAGGTTGATGTAAGAGCCTGTGGCTTCTACTTGTTGGTATTTTACCAGAGGACAAATTTTTTTTCTAATTAGTTTGCATTCAGGGATATTCAAGTTTGGGCAATAAGCTAAGAGATCTTTTGAGACACTTTTCAGTTCTAGAAGAAAATAGGATGTTTGGTAAAGATCCTAATATTAGTAGCTTTGAACCTACTAGCCTTACATTTCCTTGGTCTTTTGAAAGAAGACCTAATATGTTAGTATGTCTCACAGAGTGATTTATTTTTGCCCTGTAAATATGCTTTGGAAAGTAGAGTTTAAGATTAAAAATTATTTCACTTTTTGCTTTTTTCTTTTTAAGATTGTTTCAGCATATAAAACGAGGTTCTTCCACATTGAAAGCACTTCCTTTGAAGCTTCAGCAAACAGCTTTTGAAAATGCATACTTTAAAGCTCAGGAAGGAATGAGAGAATTGGTAAGAGTATAATGGCTTATTTTTTAAATTAAAATTTTATTTCATAAGATTAAAAGCTAATTCACAACAGGTGACAATACAAAGAAATGGATTGAGAAAAAAAATATTCTAATTGGGAAGATCAAATTATCTTTGTGCTCTTTAATGAACCTGGTTATTTTCATATTTTTCTGTAGCATAATATCTTTTCTTAAAATGGCAGAAGTTGTCTTAGTGGTAGAATTTATTCATTCATATATGGCTTGATTGGTTCGTTAAAAGTATGTGAAGCAGTTACTCAAATGATTATATGTTCTATAACAGCACAAAACTGAAAAGGAAAATCGCATGAAAAAAATGTGAATTTTGAAAAAGATTTTGAGATTACAAAAATGAGTGTAAATCATATAAAATTTACTAGAGATAACATATATTATATATTTTAAAATCAGCATGTCATGTACAAAAAGAGAAAACACTGACCTGACAGCAGTTTATTTGGAGAAAGACCTAAGAAATTTTACATCTTGAGAGCATAATATGAATCAACATTGTACTGGTTATCAAAAACATCAAATTCCATCTTAGACGTCATTAATAGAAGCAGACTGTAATGAGTTAGTTTATAAAACAAACTTGAATCTTCTATTCATTTTAGGGCAGCTGGTTTTGTTCCCAGTAAAAGTAAATTTTTAACTAAAATGTTAGAGAGTCTCTAGACCTATCTCCCATAGGTAAAGGAGTTGACTTCCTTGGAACATCATAACTATTTTTAAACATGTCAATGATTGCCATTTAGTAAAGGAATTAGGTCCTTAATTTTTCTTGTACCAAAAATAGAAATAGGATCAGTGATTGGCAGTTTTTTCTAAAAGTGAAGATAAACTTCTATTAATTATAGTAAGGCAAAAAATGTTTATTTCTGTTGGAAGAGTTTAATGATTGATTGTTAAGCTAGAAGCATGTATCTTTTTATCTAGTAGTATGACTTTATTAGGTTTTTTGGTGATATCTATGATATTTTTAAAGGATAAAGGGCTATATATATTGTTATAAAGGTAATAAGATGGTAATACATCTTAGAAGGTAATACTTGGTAGTTGATGAGATTTTAGTCTTTCTCACATTCCTGCAGTTATTTTTTTTCTCTTCTTTTTTTTTTCAAAGTGCTTTATACCTCATTGAAATGTTTGACGATTCTTATTCTATGAGGTGTTAATCAACAACAGACTTTCCCACTGTAGCAACTTTGTTCCTTTCTCATAATCTCTTTTTAACTCCATCACTATAGGATTTAAAACTGTTCACTGGCTGTTTAGATGTTGTTGTGGTATTCTTTGGTGTTAGCCTGGTTGGTTTATTTGGAATATTATTATTTTAAAAATTCTAAAGTCCCACAGAACTGAAAACTCTGAAACTTTGGATGAGATCTGTAATAGAAAAGCCACTTTACTGATGATGATAGCTGTGGTGTTATACTGTAGCCCTGTCTGTGAAAAGCAGGCTTTATTCGCCTTATGCAAGTCTGTGAAAGAGAATGGACTAGAGCCTCACCTCGTTAAAAAGGTATGTATGTATGAATATTTTTATTATAATCATCCTTGAATAACTTTTAAACAATTAAAGCTGGATTTTAAATATGGCATTTATTAAAGAGTTGGGGATGGTTTTATTTTTTAGTTTTGGAATACTGGAAAGAAGTAACTTGTAAGAGAATATATTTATTTGTATACAGTGTCATTTTTTACATTCAGTTTAAGAGCATTTCACAAGACTGTCCTTGAACTGATAAGAGTGAGTGACCTGTCATCATTCAGACCAGACCCTCTTGAATAGTATTTTTTGGGGGAAATACATGGAGAAAAAAAAAGTAGTATGTATTTTGCCTGGTGGATTCTGGAGCATGACCTTTGAATCTAGCAGGGCGAGAAGTCAGTTTTAGATATGGAAAACTTTTAAGTTGCATGATTAGAAAGACCAGGGTCCAATGTTGTAGAACATTTACTCCCTCCCCTGGTCCAGCACCTCAGCACTCATGGTTTGAGAAGTTCCAGGCCTTTCCATCCTGTATTTTTACATGATAAACCAATGATTGATCATGGCTTGATGTGACTATCATGGTTTCCAGTGGAACTTTTTCCCCAGGTTTGATCCTTGGGTGGGGAAATTCCCCTGGAGAAGAATCTTTCCCACCCAGTTTTCTTGCGTGGGAAATCCCATGGACAGAGGAGCCTGGTGAGCTACAGTCCATGGGGTTACAAGAGTCAGACATGACTTTGTGACTAAATAACAACAAACAACAACAGCATAGATAAATTAATCAAGGGATAGAAAAGTTACATGAATGCTCAAAGCCTTACTGTAAATAATATTAAGGATGTAAGTGATTTATTATTTCATTATTAAAACATTGACTTCTTTTTTGATTTGTACAGGTTTTAAAGAAAGTTTCTGAAACTTTTGGATATAGATGTTTAGAAGATTTCATGGCTTCTCATTTGGATTATTTGGTATTGGAATGGCTAAATCTTCAAGATCCTGAATACAGTGTATCTTCTTTTCCTTTTATTTTATTAAATTACACAAACATTGAAGATTTCTATAGGTAGGTTTGCATATGGCACATATGAAAGATATTTAAAATTAGGGTTAATGATATTATGAGAATCAAGACAGCTTTTATGAATGAAAGCATATTGAAGGTTATCAGTTAACTTAGGATCTGGTCCTCGCTGTGCCAGTAAGCCAGCTACATGACTTTAGGCAAGCCATAAGAACACCCACTGGGTCTTGGTTTCTTACTGTAAAGTTTCTTACTGGAGTTATTGGAGTAGGAACTGTCAACTCACTCCAGTACTCTTGCCTAGAAAAGCCCATGGACAGAGGAGCCTGACGGGCTACAGTCTGTGGGGTCTCAAAGAGTTGGACGTGACTGCATGCACATTCAAGGATGCATAGAGATCTTTAAGGTCCACCTCAGCTTTAATATTTCATAATTTTCCCTGTGAAAAATCAAAGATAAATTATTGGTGGCTGATTATTTTTGCCCTGTTTTTCTCTTTTCCTGTTTGAATGTGGGCCATTTAGTTATTTCTGTATGATTTAAAGTTTAATATACAGGTATTTATTTTGCTAACTCCCAAGTCTGGAGAAGAGAATTTTGAAAACGGAGAGATTTGAAACAACTAAATAATAATGTTTAAATATCAGGATATGGGAAGGCAATTTGTAATTGTTTAATAGTCCTTATTTGGAGAAAGCAATGGCAACCCACTCCAGTACTCTTGCCTGGAAAATCCCATGGATGGAGGAGCCTGGTAGGCTGTAGTCCATGGGGTTGTGAAGACTCGGACATGACTGAGCGACTTCACTTTCACCTTTCACTTTCATGCATTGGAGAAGGAAATGGCAATCCACTCCAGTGTTCTTGCCTGGAGAATCCCAGGGACAGGGGAGCCTGGTGGGCTGCCGTCTATGGGGTCGCACAGAGTCAGACACAACTGAAGCAACTCAGCAACAGCAGCAGCAATAGTCCTTATTGTTTGTTCATTTTGCCAATATCTACATTTATTTTTTGAATTTATAAATTGCTTTCACTTTTTATTATATAATATTTTTGCATAAAGATTATACAGAAGAAATAAATATAAATTCATTTTCACTTGTTTTTCATCATGCCTTTAGGGTGATAATACTCTTAAGATCTCTGTTTTTTTTAGTGTGACTATTTAAAATTTACTTAATTTCATGTCTTCATTTATAGACTAAAAATGTTTAATGATCTACATTAAATAGTTTTTAATTAATTAATTAATTAATTATTAATTAATAATTAAATAATGATCTACATTAAATAAGCAGCAGCAAGCTTATTAAACCATTTTATTTATTTAATTTATTTTTTTGCCCACACCACATAACTCAAGAAATCTTTACTTTCCTGACCAGGGATTGAACCCATGGTGGAAGCATTGGAGTTCACTGGAACACCATGAATTTCCAAAACCTTTCTGTTATTTTAAGGACCATATTATAAAGTTTTACTTTGAAAAGTTATATTTTTAATGTATGTTTTTAATTTTTATATTTTTAGGTCTTGTTATAAAATTTTGATTCCACCTCTAGTGATTAGAAGTCATTTTGATGAAGTAAAGTTAATTGCTAATCAAATTCAAGAGGATTGGAAAAGTCTACTGACAGACTGCTTTCCAAAGATTCTTGTAAATATTCTTCCATACTTTGCTTATGAGGGTACAGAAGACAGTGGGATGGCACAGCAAAGAGAGACTGCTACCAAAGTCTATGATATGCTTAAAGATGAAAACTTATTAGGAAAACAGGTATGACTTCAATATTTACAATACCTTTTATCCCATAATTTATCTGAGGTGTAATTTTAGGCTATTTGTCACTTATGCAATTAAATTTAATATTTTATGATAATCACTAACATAGGCAATCCATTAATTTTTTTGTTATTATACAGTGGTCTTTCCTCTTGATTGGTTTTTAAATGTTTTTAGTCAGGAATTTTCTTTTTAACTTTGGAAAAATTTTACCACCTTTTCCTTGTAAAATATTGTTTTAATTGGCAGTAATACGTGAATACAAACTGGTTATTAAATTCAAGCAATGCTGAACAAGGTATAGAAAATCTTCACTTTCTCTTGACTGTCATTAAGCCCTTTATTTTTCAAGGGAAAGTACAATCCCATGTTCCCATTCTCTGCTTTTTCCATGGCATTTACTACCTTCTAATACATGATGTAGCTTACTTATGAATTATGTTCATTGATTTTTATCAACTTTCTCCACTATAAGTTCTTGTAAATGTTGGATTTTTCTTTCTTCTTTTTTCTGATGTATCCCAACTATCTAGTATATATCAAGTACTCATTATTTGAGGAAAGATGGAGTCAAGTTAAAAAGGACCTAACAACTTGTTTCTTTTACAGTAATTTATACATATCTAAAATTACTTGAGACAACGTATATTCAGATACATATATAAACTTTTTAAAGTGAAAGAGAATTGGTCACTTCACTTTTTAACGTAAGCAAAGGGTGACTAACAAAGCTTGGTCAACGTTACTATTACAATTGGATAAACTTCAGCAGACTCTTTTTTCATTGCCTAGTTATCTGTAAACAGCAAGTCTTTTAGTTGCTTAGGTGGGCTATTCCTATTCAGAGCTGGTTGTAAGTTTGTAGTCTGGAGGAAGATGGTGAACAGTGGTGTTCCCTCCCTAAAAGGCAGTTGGAACAGAATGTTGGCTTGCCAAAGGGTATGGAATTTATGAGAGGCAGTCTGCTTCCAGACCCTTTCACCCAATCTTCCAGCTTAGACTTCTGAGCAAGTCTACTCTTTAGTATTCCTCTTTATGTATTCAAATCAAAAGAAAGCAATTTTGAGTCAGAATAAGTCTACATGGGAAATGTGATTACATTAAACCCTGATTAAAACACTAATCTCAAGAACAAAGAGAGCTAAAAATTAAAAATAATTTCTTAGCTTCTTTGTTAAAGACATAAATTTTTATTTGTCTCAGTTTCATTTAGCATCATCATTTTAAGTTAATTTTTTTCTCTGTTTCTCTAATATGCAGTTTATCTAAATCAATCCAGATTCTTTTTTCTATGGATAAGTGATGGTACCACTATTATCAATCTTTCAGTCTTCTATAATTGTCAATTGTTGAATGCCTAAAATATATAGTTATTAGATTGTTTAGGTATACCTAGATATCTGAATTTTTTTTGAATTATTTTTATGTACCTTTAGCTAAACATTAAAGATTTGCTTGTAAGAAAATTATATAAAATTAAGGAAGTCAGTTGTCATCTATGTGCAGGGAAACTCACTAATTTTTCCTCTGATATTAATCAGACTTGGCCAAGTTTGTCTTACTAATTCCAGATATACTGGAAATAGGGCTGGATTTTTAAAAGGGCTGAAACCTTGGAATTGATGATATGATGTAACTAATGTTGCATTACAGGGAAAGGCTGAGATCTTTACATTAGATTTCTGTTGTGCCACATTCCAGAATATTTTTGCTGTTAGGAAGGGTTTCCAAATCTCTGTGTGGAAGAGGTAAAGATAGTAAATGAGCCCATTTGCCTTTTGGTTTAAAGCACTGTAATTCATTACTTGGAGAGCTAACAAAAACGCCTTTTAAGATTTTTTAGTTCTCGTTCATTTGGCTGAGGTGTAATGTCGTATACCCACTCTTTTTATTTAGAGAACTTATGCCTTTTGTAAGGCTGCCTGTAGCAAGAAGTGGGTGATGAAGAGTTTTACCTAGTATTAATGACATGTGGGTAGCAGCTAGCTTCAGAATTTGGGATATCAACCAAGTTGGAATCTGGGGGAAATGTATGCAGGGAACAAAGGGTTGATAATTGCAAGTCACTGGGAATCCTTACTAGTAAAGTGCTCTAAGATAGTGTTCTCAAATAAAGGTAAAATGCAGATTGACGAGCAGTGTAGATCAGTGGGGTATTTGGTTGGCAGGAACGTGATTAGGTTGAGGAATTTCAAGCTAGACCTGCAGCCTTACTCATTAAAGTGATTCTTTAAAATTAAATGAAAAAGTTGGATTAAGAGAGTCTTGTTTGATATGATTTCCCTATTTTCCTTTGAGCCTGTAGGTCGGCTGCATAGCAGAAAAAAGTGGTGCTAGTTACATGTCTTGCAGATCTTAGCTCTTTGATAACTATTTCCTTCTGTAATCACTGAATAATTTTGGAAATGAGGCAATAACATGAGCCCCTTAAACTAGCTGACTTAAAGATCACAGACAGGAAAACTTAAATATATTTTATTTTGTATCCTTGCAGATTGATCATTTATTCATTAGTAATTTACCTGAGATTGTAGTGGAGTTATTGATGACGTTACATGAACCAGCAACTTCTGGTGCCAGCCAAAGCACTGACCCCTGTGACTTCTCAGGGTATGGATATTTTTAATTTAGAGGATTAGCTGCAATTTCAGAAGGTCCTTGGGAAGTTTACTGGTTGACACCTTCAAATGTCTATTTCAGTTGTTAAACATGTACTGTGCTTTTAAATTCTATTTCTTTTAAAATAGTTACCTTTGAATTGAAGTATCTGCTGTACTGTAGCCACTTCATAGTAACTGCTCTTTTTATTACCACTTTGCAAATTCAGTAACCTTTTTCTTCTCAGTCTTTTTGTAATATTTGAGCATTGTGTCATCTCCTAGCTCATGAAATTTTCTTCTTCATGACCCATTATTCTTTGTTCTCTTCTCCTTATCTGTGACTTGGCTTTCTGTATCACCTTTTTTAAAAAAAGCATTCTCCTTTGCTAGTGGAATCTTACTATATTGCAATTTCATTTGCATGTAAAACCTACTTGTTGTATATGAATGGTAGAGTTATTCATATACATTGTTATTCATTTACCTTGATTGTAAGGTACTTGAAAACATCCTTAATTTTTTTTATATGCTATACAAGTACTAAGCATGTAAAACAGTGATAATATCTATTAAAATACTTTTGCATGTATAATTTCATTTGGTGTAGTATTTGATTTCTGTCTTGAATGTTATAGTGTTTACGTGTGTACCCGTGGCTGATTCGTGTCAATGCATGGCTAAAACCATCACAATATTGTAAAGTAATTATCCTCCAGTTAAAATAAGTTAATCTTAAAAGATACTATTGAGTTTAAAGTACTAGAATAGAGCTTTAATTCATACCTTAAGTGAAGTGATACTAGGTCTCTTTTTTATAACTGCTGTTAACTTTATAAATGATTTTTTAAGCAAATTATTGACTAAGTCCTAGAAAGTTATTTAGGTGTTCTGATTGATGTATATAGACTGTAATATGTCTTTGTGATTTTATTAAAAGTCTAATTTGCACCTAGAAAATAACTAAACTTTGGGGTTATTATAATCTAAATTTTTCTTTTGAATTTTCACTGATCTATCAAGAAAATATTTTTTCTTGATAGTTTTATTCTGAAAACGATGACTAATTTTTTCTATAACTCTTAGGGATTTGGATCCTGCTCCTAATCCACCTCATTTTCCATCACATGTGATTAAAGCCACATTTGCCTATATCAGCAATTGCCATAAAACCAAGCTTAAAAGCATTTTAGAAATTCTTTCCAAAAGCCCTGTAAGTATACTTTCCTAGTATAATAACTGAAGAGAGAATTCCATCTTTTTTAGCTAGAAAATCTGTTTAAGTTCATTTTATTTTTTTGTAAGTATAGGTACATTTTAAAAAGAAAAAAGTAGACAAATGGAAAATTTACCTGAATAAATTAAGAAAAACACTCATTTACAAGTTTATATCTTGGTATTTTACTTGTCAGTATTAATTGAAATATGTCACATTTGAGGGCTGAATTTTGTGACATTTTAGTCAGGTTGGCTCAGGAAGTGTGTATATATGTATTTTTTTAAGGATATACTACTAAATATTGTTTACTATCTGAAAAGTAAATAAATTGACAAGTTTTTAAAAATTTAAGTAATTTTCTTAATGTGATATTTTGTGTTTGATATCAAAACCCCAAGCAAAATTTTGAAATTTAGAATTCTGTAATTTGAATATAAAAATGTATGTATTATGTCTGAGTATATGTGGTTAGGCAAGGTTTTACTAAATGTATCTTTATTTTCTAGGATTCCTATCAGAAAATTCTTCTAGCCATATGTGAGCAAGCAGCTGAGACAAATAATGTTTACAAAAGGCACAGAATTATTAAAATATATCACCTGTTTGTTAGTTTATTAATGAATGATATAAAGAGTGGCTTAGGAGGAGCTTGGGCCTTTGTTCTTCGAGATGTTATTTATACTTTGATTCACTATATCAACCAAAGGTAAATAATATATTTAGACCAATATATAAGAAGTTTTTCTACCCTCATCTTAATTGAAAACTTATATGCTTCTACAGGGTAGAAGCCAGAGTATTATTTTCTGAATTTTGCTTTTTTAATATATATATATTTGTTATATTTTACAAAGTGAATCACTACTTCTCCAACTCTAGAAGTTTTTAAATATTAAAGGTCTTCTCTTCAACATTTTAAATATCCTTATTTTACATGGCCATAAATACATGTTACTGTAGCAGTTCTGCTCACCACTTCCAGTGTGTGGTAAGGGGAAGGGGGATTCCCAACACACACTCAGGATATTCTTCAGACATCAGCTGGTACCTGCCTGTAGATAGTGTCAGATCCCACAAGTTAAGAGCTCAGTCCTACAAGACTACCCTCTCTCCAACCTCATCAGACTTAAGTTGAAAACTGTAGATTGGCGGTTTCAATAACCCCCTTCCTTGGGTTTGATTATTTTGCTAGAGTTGCTTACAGAACTTAAGAAACCTATTTTCTCACTAGATTGCTGGTTTATTAGAAAAAGAAATAACTCAGGAATAGCCAAATGGAAGAGATACATAGGTCAAAGTACAGAGAAAGGGCATGGAGCTTAAGTGGTCTCTCCAGTCACTTCACTCTCCTCATACCTGCAAATGTTCACCAACCCAGAAGCTCCTTAAACCCCATCCTTCTGGGTGTTAACAGAGGAGTCATCAGCCATTGGTGACTGATTGAAGAGAAAGCCCTTCTTGATCCGAGAGGTGGGACAGAAAGTTCCAACTTTCTAATTATAGGGTTGGTTCTCTTGTCAGCCAGCCCACATCCTTAGAGGCTTCCCCAAAGATACTTCATCAACATAACAAAAGATTCCTTTATTGCTCTCATCACAAGAAATTCCAAAAGTTTTAGGGACTCTGCCAGAAATGGGGACAAAGACCAAATATAACACATGTACAGCCCGGGGCAGATTCATGTCAATGTATGGCAAAACCAATACAATAATGTCAAGTAATTAGCCTCCAATTAAAATAAATAAATTTTTAAAAATAAAAGACCAAATACATATTTCTTATTATAAATCACAGTATCACAGTTACTATAGATTTGGGATATATGTTCTTTTTAGCATCTCTATCCTTTCCATTGGTTTTAATAATGATTCTATTGTTTTCTTATTAGTAGATAACATTGTAATCAGATAAATGTAAGCCCTCAAAGCATATGAAGATATCTGTTTCCATTTTGTTTTCTCATATTCTTTTTTGCTTTTTAAAAATATAATTTTAATTTTAAATCATATGTATATGTGTGTACTTTAAGTCATTCAATCTTTTTCCTTCACTTTAGGTTTTATTATGGTGTAAAAATATATAACATAAAATTTCTCATTTTTAACTATATTTTAAGTATCCAATTTAGTGCCATTAATTATGTTCATGGTATGCTATTTATTGTTATTTCTGTCATTGAAGTTTCCAAATCCAACTTTTTATTACCTCAAATAGAACCTCTCTACTCATTAAGCAATAACCACACAGTTCCTCTTCCCTATAGCCCTTATAGCTTCTAATCTACTTCCTGTCTTTTTTAATTTCCTTGTTTTAGGTATTTCATATAAGCAGAATCATAATTTCTTTGCCCTTTCCTGTTGGCTTGTTTCACTTTGCATGTCTTCAGTGTTTATCCAGCATTATGCTTTTTTGTGGCTAAGTAACATTCCATTTGGAGAAGGCAATGGCAAGCCACTCCAGTACTCTTGCCTGGAGAATCCCATGGGTGGAGGAGCCTGGTGGGCTGCAGTCTGTGGTCACTAGGGGTCGGACACGACTGAGCGACTTCACTTTCACTTTTCACTTTCACACATTGGGGAAGGAAATGGCAACCTACTCCGCTATTCTTGCCTGGAGAATCCCAGGGATGGGGGAGCCTGGTGGGCTTCCGTCTATGAGGTCACGCAGAGTCGGACATGACTGAAGTGACTTAGCAGCAGCAGCAGCAACATTCCATTGGGCTTCTCTGGTGTCTCAGATGGTAAAGAATCCTCCTTGTGTGCGGGAGACCTGGGTTTGATCCCTGGGTTGGGAAGATCCCCTGGAGGAGGGCATGGCAACCCACTCTGGTATTCTTACCTGGAGAATCCCCATAGACTGAGGAGCCTGGCGGGCTATAGTCCATGGGATTGCAAAGAGTCGGACACAACTGAGCGACTAAGTACAACAACATTGGATATATAACACTTTTTTTTTTAATCCATTCATCTCATGATGAACACTTGGGTTGTTTCATAGGCGTGAAGTGGTATCTCACTGGGGTTTTGATTTTGCATTTTCCTGCTAACTACTCATGAATATCTTTTCATGAGCTTGTTGATGATTTGTATGTCTTCTTTGGAGAAATGTCTCTTTAAATCCTTTGCCCATTTAAAAAATTGGATTGTCTCTCAAATCAAAAACTGATTTGAGAGAATAGCATTGAAACATGTATATTACCATATGTGAAATAGATCACCAGTCCAAGTTCAGTGCATTGAACAGGCAATCAAAGCCAGTGTACCGGGACAACCCAGAGGGATGGGATGGGAAGGGAAGTGGGAGACGGGTTTGGGATGAGGGACAATACAATAAAAATAGAGGAAAAAAAAATGGGATTTTTGTTGTTGTTGTTGAGCTGTAGTTCTTTATATATTCTGGGGATTGAACTCAGTATGTGATTTGCAAATATATTCTGGATATTGAATTCATCTGTAATTTGCAAATAGTTTTTCCCATCCTATAAAATTTTCACTTTCCTGATAATATCTTTCGATGAGCAAATGTTTTTAATTTTGGTAAGGTCTGATTTATCTTATTTTTCTTTTGTTTCATGTGGTTTTGGTATTGTAGGTAAGAATGCATTGGCAAATCTAAGGGCATGGAGATTTACCTTTAGATTTTATTCTAAGAGTTTTATGATTTTAACTTTTAGATTTAGGTTGTTGATTCATTTTAATTTTTATAAATAGTGTGAGTTAAGGGTTCAGCTTCATTCTTTTGCATATAGAAATCTAGTTGTCCCAGCACTAATTTATTAAAGACTGTTCTTTCACCCTTGTCAAAAATCAGTTAGCCATTAATGTATGGGTTTATTTCTGGGTTCTCAGTTCTATTCCGTTGGTCTTTCCTTATGCCAGTACCATGCTGTGTTGCTTGTTGTTGTTCAGTCGCTAAGTCATGTCCAGTTGTTTTCAACCTTAGGGACTACAGCTTGCCAGGCTTCTCTGTCCTTCTCTGTCTCCCAGAGTTTGCTCAGACTCATGTCCATTGAGTCAGTGATGCTATCCAAATATCTCATCCTCTATCACCCTCTTCTCCTCCTGCCTTCAATCTTTCCTGGCTTCAGGGTCTTTTCCGGTGAGTTGGCTCTTCACATAGGGTGGCCAAAGTAATGGAGCTTCAGCTTCAGCATCAGTCCTTCTAATGAATATTCAGGGTTGATTTCCTTTAGGAATGACTTTGTTGCTTACTGTAGCAAATCAGGAAGTGTGAGTCCTCCAATTTTCTTCTTATTTTTCAAATTGTTTTGACTGTTTGGATACCTTGCAATTCCATATGAATTTGTTGACCAATTTGTCCATTTATGCACAAAAAAGTGCTGGAATTTAGATGGATATTGCATTCAATATGTGACTTTTTTTAGATAGTGTTAATATCTCGACAATTTGTCTTCCAGTCCATGAATACAGAATTTTTTCCATTTAGTTGGGTTTAATTTCTTTCATCGATGCTATATAATTTTCACTGTACAGGCGATTCACATCCTTGGTTAAATTTATTCCTAGATGTTTAATTCTTTTAGGTGCTATTGCAAATGGCAACCCACTCCAGTATTCTTGCCTGGAGAATCCCATAGACAGAGGAGCCTGGTGGGCTACAGTCCATGGGGTCACAAAGAGTTGAACACAACTGAGTGACTGTCCACTTCGCTTCTGCTCCATCCAAAACTAAGGACCAGGATCCTTAGTTAGAAACGGGGTCTGAAGTTTTCATGAATACTGCCAGGCTGGGGACGATGTGGGGCAAGGACAAGTAAAATCACCACAAAGCTTTCCTAGGTTTTAAGTTTCCTTTTTCTTGATTCAGTGATTGCTTGATCGTTGCTGTTTTACAGAGTTCTAACAAAAAAAAAAAGTTCATACAGTTTGCTCGTTTTTCAGTATTTCTGTCAGGGGAGCTTGAAGCTGCCTACTCTGTCATTTTCTTGATGTCCCTTCTGTTTTTGCCTTTTAAACATCTAATTTAAAGAATTCTAAAAAATTAGTTGTGGAAGTAACTTTTATGTCATGCCACATCAGAATTAGAGCTGTTGAATAATAATGACTTTTGAACAAGTTGATATCAAAGTAGTGTCCTGTAACTTGTTGTTTTTTCCCCCACATTAGGCCTTCTCGTTTCATGGATGTGTCATTACGTAGCTTCTCCCTTTGTTGTGACCTATTAAGCCGGGTTTGCCACACAGCAGTAACTTACTGTAAGGATGCTTTAGAAAGTCATCTTCATGTTATTGTTGGTACACTTATACCCCTTGTGGATGATCAGATGGAAGTTCAGGAACAGGTAATTTCCCAAATCGTGTTCAAAATGATATTTGAAATATATTGATAAAGTATTCTTGGAAAGAAAACTGGTTGTTTTATGTTTACTTGGTGTAATCAGTAATTTTAGTGAAAATAGTCTTTGAAAAATGACGGGGAAAACATTCTCAATGAATTTCTTTTTGTTTTAGAGCACCTAGTAATTTTGATCTAATAAATAACCTGATTTCTTTCTTACTTATACTGAAATGTAGAGGTAGTCAAAACTAGAGATCCAGTTCACACTACTCTGATGGTGTATGAGATATTATATGAAATGCTTCAGTAATGTTGACAACCGTGTTCCTCTGTGTTCATCCTATAATAGAGGCCCTACATGTTTGTTGAATTATTTGAAAGCCCAGAAACAGTAGTAGCTAGGTGCCTTAGTAGTGATTAGAACATTTTATCTAAACTAGGTTAATAGAGTATTTATCATTTATTACAGTGGGTTTATTTGTTTTACTTTAAAATAGAATTAATCCATTTCTCTTGATTTTTTTCTTTTTTAATTATGTTTAGGTATTGGACTTGTTGAAATTCTTAGTGATTGATAACAAGGATAATGAAAATCTGTATATCACAATTAAACTTTTAGATCCTTTTCCTGACCACGTTGTCTTTAAGGATTTGCGTATTACTCAGCAGAAAATCAAATACAGTAGAGGACCCTTTTCACTTTTGGAGGTAATAATTATTCTGTCATCTTGCTATTTTGCATTAGAAAGGACAGTAGTACTTTTTGGAAGCCTCTAATCCTCTCAGAGGAAAAAGTGGTCTTTTTTTTAAAATTGTGATTAGAAAAGCATAACCTGAAATCTGTCCTCTTAACAGATAAAAAACTGAATTTTTAAATATACTCTTGCTTTGCAGTAAAAGTGTAAATATCAAAGTTTCTTGGTAAAGATCTGAATTTAAATATTAAAGAAGTATAATATAAAATATGCTTGTTGAAATATACACATAAGATTCATTAATATCTCAAAATTACCATCTGATCCTCTGAAGGAAAATATAATGCTTGAATTAGAGATGGTATGTAACTTTTTGTAGAGTTTTTCAGGTTTTAATCTTGTTTAACCCTTATAAATTTCAAAACTATGTTCATATGTTTTCCTTATAAATCTTACTATAATTTTACTCTATGTTTGGCTATAATCAATATGAAAATATAGTTAAATATATTGAGACGTAAAACTAGAATTGTAATGATAAATAAATACAAGCTTAAGTTTTTCCCTCTAAGTATGCTATAACAATCTTAAACTCTAAATATTTTATCATGAGACAGTCTATTAGAATTTAAATTATTAAAACACTGTAAGATTTGAAGTGAAATAAGTAACTTATTTCCACCTTGTTTGGTAGTATCAGTGATAGGAATCAGTGTCTGTGGAAGGCATTAACTGATTTTTAGAAATTTTATTTTACAGACTCAACCAATATATGTCAAAAGCAAGTTACATTTTTAGCTGATTTTCTCTTTTAGGAAATTAACCATTTTCTCTCAGTAAGTGCTTATGATGCACTTCCATTGACAAGGCTTGAAGGATTGAAGGATCTTCGAAGACAACTAGAGCAACATAAAGATCAGATGATGGATCTTATGAGAGCATCTCAGGGTACTCATTTTAATGACTTGGGTTATTTGTATCCATTTGTTTTTGAAAGAATCTCTTAAAATTCTTGCTCTTGGTTTAATTGCCACAGATTTAGTTCAGACCCTAATCATTTCTCATTTAGTTATGAAAGACTTTCTAGGTTGTATCCTCACTTTGAATTACTCCCATTTTATCCATCCTTTGGACCTGTGCCAGAATATCCAAATTTATTCTGCCACTTAAAAAAATGCTAGCAATTTGCTGCTGACCAAAAGAAAACTTTGAGTTCTTTAAAGGGAGGCATGCAAGGTAATCTCTATCTGCCTACTACCCCAGTTTATTTAAATAAAAGAAGCATTTCATTTTAAGCATCTTAGCCATGTATGTGTCTGTTTTGTATCTACACACATGTGTAGATATGTGTTTCTAGCTTTTTTTTTTAACTTAAGAAAACTTCCATTTTTAAGTTGATTTGATTTTAGTTTTTAGGTCGCTATAGTACTCCACTTGGTGGAAACATTTTCTACTTGTTTCGATTTTCATCATCCTGTGCTCGTTAACTTCATATTTCTATTCTGTGATTTTTATTCTCAGTACTTTTAAAAATTAATTTTGTTTTGACCATCTGAATTCTGAGTTTCTAGAATATTTGTTCTTGAGATATATATATATATACATGTACATATATATGAAACATGAACTTTCTCTTTGTATATCTAAGTCTTGTGTATTTGGGTGTTTTATTGATTCATACCAATGTAGCCAATAGATGTTTGTAGCTATTTAAATTTAAACAACTTAAAATTCAGTAAAATTTAAAGTTCAACTTTTTTGTTGTACTGGCACATGTCAAGTTCTCAGTAGTAACGTGTGGCTTGTGGCTGTCATTGGACAGCATGGATTATAGACCATTATCATCATTGCAGAAAATTCTGTTGGACAGGGCTGGTCTATTCTAAATGCAAGAGGCTGAAAAACCAGGCATTCTCCCAAGATTCCTTCTAGTTTAATGCTGAATAATTTTTGTGTTTCTAAGTGTGATTTTGCTAAAGGTATTGATTTCTCTGAACAACTTGTTAAGACATTTTTCTCTCTCTGTCTGCCAAATATTGCTGCCAAATGTTTCTATATGATTCTATTGCAGAAGGAAGTTCGAATACTTTCATTTACTTTGTATTTTTGAAGCACCCACAATTTAAAATCTTTATTAAAGTTTTCTAGTCACACAAAATATGAGCATATTATATAGGAAAGTATTTTCTCCACCATAGCTTAAACTAATTTTTTCAAAACTGCTTCTAGGTAACCCTCAGGATGGCATAATGGTGAAGCTAGTTGTCAGCTTGTTGCAGTTATCCAAGATGGCAGTAAACCACACTGGTGAAAGAGAAGTTTTAGGTAAACTATTTGGCTTAGTGAATATGAGTTTTTTTGTTTGAGTGGTCATCTTCATAGCATTTTAAAAATCAGTAAAATTTGTTGTCTGAAATACTGGGGAAATGTGAGGTGCTAGTTATATTTCTGTTTAGTTTAAGTATCCTTAAGCAGCTCTCCTTTCACATTTTCCTTCCTTAGACATTCATATAAAGTAAAAAGCTAGTAATTAATACGTGTGCATAGCTATTAATTTGAACATGGCTTGTACATATTTACTGGAAAGGGGAATGGCAGACACTTTTTATTCTTGACTTGAGAACCTAATGAACAGTATGAAAAAGCAAAAAGGTATGACACTGAGAGATGAACTTCCCAGGTCAGTAGGTGCCCAGTATGCTACTAGACAAGAGTGGAGAAATAGCTCCAGAAAGAATGAAGAGGCTGAGCCAAAGCGAAAACAAGACCCACTTATGGATGTGACTGGTGATGGAAGTAAAGTCTGATGCTATAAAGAACAGTATTACATCAGAACCTGGAATGTTAGGTCCATGAATCAAGGTCAATTGGAAGTGGTCAAACAAGAGATGGCAACAGTGAACATCGGCATTTTAAGAATCAGTAAACTAGAATGGACTGGAATGGGTGAATTTAATTTGGATGACCGTTATATCTACTACTGTGGGAAAGAATCCCTTAGAAGAAATGGAGTAGCCCTCATAGTCAACAGGGCTTCCCTTGTGGCTCAGCTGGTAAAGAATCCACCTGCAATGCAGGAGACCTGGGTTCAATCTCTGGGTTGGGAAGATCCCCTGGAGAAGGGAGAGGCTACCCACTGCAGTATTCTGCCCTGGAGAATTGCATGCACTATACAGTCCGTGGGGTTGCAAAGAATCGGACACGACTGAGCGACTTTCACTTTCACTCGTGTCAACAAAGAGTCTGAAAAGCTGTACTTGAGTGCAGTCTCAAAAGTGACAGAATGACCTCTGTTCATTTCCAAGGCAAACCATTCCATATCACAGCAATCCAAGTCTATGTCCCAACCACTGATGCCAAAGAAGCTGAGATTGAATGGTTCTATGAAGACCTAGAAGACTTTCTAGAACTAACACCCAAAAAAGATGTCCTTTTCATCGTAGGGGACTGGAATGCAAAAGTAGGAAGTCAGGAGATACCTGGAGTAACAGGCAAGTTTGGCCTTGGAGTACAAAATGAAGCAGGACAAAGGCTAACAGAGTTTTGTGAAGAGAATGCCCTGATCATAGCAAGTACTGTCTTGCGACAACATGAGAGATGACTCTATACATGGACATTACCAGATGGTCAATACTGAAATCAGATTGATTATATTCTTTGCAGCAGAAGATGGAGAAGTTCTATACAGTCAGCAAAAAGACCAGGAGCTGACTGGCTCAGATCATAAACTCCTTATTGCAAAATTCAGACTTAAATTGAAAATATATAGGAACCTACTATCAGAAAGATAAGTGGATTCAGCAAAATTGCATTATACAAGATCACCATGCAGAATTCATTTGTGTTTCCATATACCAGCAGTGAACAATCTAAAATGGAAATTCCATTCCATTTACAATTCCATTTATAATAGCACTTGAGAGAATTACATACCTACTGTAATTTTAGTTAAGGAGGTGAAAGACTTATACACATTCTGTTTTTTAGAAGTAAGTCACTAAGTACAGCCAACACTCACGAGAGGAATAGGCTCCACCTTTTGAAAGGAGAACTATCAATAATTTTTTAACATATTTTATTAAATACCATAATGACAGGGGAAGAGCATGAGGTAGTCCTCTGGCATCCTGAAAAATTTATCTTCATTTGGGTAGTGATAATATAGGCGGAAAGAAAATATATGTGCCTGCATGTATATGTGAATTTTCACTGAACTGCGTGTGTAAGATTATGGACTTTATGTAATACCTCATAAAAAATTGGATACATACAGTGGCTACTGGAGAAGGAAATGGCAACCCACTCCAGTATTCTTGCCTGGAGAATCACTTGGATGGAGGAGCCTGGTGGGCTGCTGTCCATGGGGTCACACAGAGTCAGACACGACTGAAACGACTTAGCATCTCTTGGATTTGATTTTATACGGGAAAATATTACCCACATGGATGATATGTAAAGGAAATGATACAGTATTTTGAAGCTTCTTTAATCTATTCAACATCTATGAGGAAACACTTAAATGTTAAAGGATGACAAAAACATATTTTTAAAATTAGAAAATTTCTGTTTTATATATGATCTCTTAGCTATAACTTTACTAAATTGGAATTTCTATATGTAGAGGCTGTTGGAAGCTGCTTGGGAGAAGTGGGTCCTGTAGATTTCTCTACAATAGCTATACAACATAGTCAAGATACATCTTATACCAAGGCTCTTGAGTTATTTGAAGATAAAGAACTCCAGTGGACCTTCATAGTGCTGACCTACCTGAATAATACACTGGTAGAAGATTGGTGAGTATTTAATGATACCTTGTGTCTGATAGCACTTCCTCAATTTGACATTCAAGATTGATACCTCATATAAATTAACATTTCCAATAACTAAAGCTTTCTCCTTTAAGTTATCATACTTTTGGTCTTAAATATTTAGTCAAAATCATTATATTTTTATTAATTCACATAATTACTAAAACCTTATGTGCCAGGTGTTTGTTATCATGATGAACATACTAGACAAGGTGAGTGTTAAATTTTAGTGAGAGAAATTGAAAGTTGCTCAGTCCTGTCTGACTCTTTGCAGTCACATGGAATAATCCATGGAATTCTCCAGTCCAGAATACTGGAGTGTGTAGCTGTCCGCTTCTCCAGGGGATCTACCCAACTGAGGGATCGAACCCAGGTCTCTCGCATTGCAGGCAGATTCTTTACCAGTTGAGCCACCAGGGAAGGGTAGACTAGACAAATAAATAGTGCAGAACTACCAAGTGGTTCCACAGAAAGCATTCAGATAGGGGAATATAAATGGAGATATTTTGGGTACTTGTCAAAATCAAAGGTACCACTCTCCTCTCAGCTAGACGTTTTGATCCTTTTTTTTTTAAGATTTATTTTTTATTGAAGTATGATAGATTAACAATGTGATAGTTTCAGGTGGACAGCAAAGGGACTCGGCTATACTATATCCATTCTCTCCCAAACTCACCTTCCGTCCAGGCTTCTGTATAACACTGAGCAGAGTTCCTGTGCTTTATATACAGTAGGTCCTTGTTGGTTATCCACTTTAAATATAGTAGTGTGTATGTGTCAACCCCAGACTCCCTCTCTCTCTCCTTCATCCTTCCCCCTTGACAACCATAAATTCCTTCTCCAAGGCTGTGAGTCTGTTTCTGTTTTATAAATAAGTTCATTTGTATCCTTTTTAAAATAAGTCATAGAGTGGGAATTACAACTCAGAAAGTTTTAAGCTAATCAGACAGGGCTTTCTTTTCCCCATTAATGCTCAATACGAAACAAAATGGCAGCAGTTAGTATAATTTCAGCTTGCTGATTATGAGATTACTTTTGCTTTCTCGTCCCCTCCCCATTTATCTATTTGCAGTTATCTATTTATTATTTACAGACCCTTGAACAATGTGAGGGTAAGGATGCTTTGCTTAGTGGTAAATTCATGTATACTTACAGTTGGGGCTCTCTATCCATGGTTCTGTATCTGAGAATCAACCCACTGCAGATGGTATAGTATTTACTATTGGTGTAGTATTTACTATTGAAAAACCTCTGTGTATAAGTGGATCTGTACAGTGCAAACCCTTGTTCAAAGGTCAAATGGTTTTATTTTTTATATATTTGAGCATTTCATCACCACCAGTTTTGGGGACTGGGTTCAAATGATTTTTGCCCACAGTTGGGCATGTTTCTAAGGTGAATAGGGCTTCCCAGGTGGCCTAGTGGTAAAGAATCCGCCTGCAAATGCAGAAGCAGGTTTGATTCCTGGGTCAGGAAGATCCCCTGGAGAAGGAAATGACAACCCACTCGAGTCTTCCTGCTTGGGAAATCCTGTGGACAGAGGAGCCTGGTGGGCTACAGACCATGGAGTTGCAAAGAGTTGGACATGACTGAGCAGGCATGTACTCCCACACTGTGGTAAAAAGGTATTTTGCATCTGTTTCTCTGTAACACCCTCTCCTTCTCTTGGGGAATAAATGATTGGCAATAGTGTCTACTTGCTATGTTTTCATTGTTGATTTTAAGGATATGTATCTTTCTCTCTTTTATTGTTGTTACAGTGAAAGGGCTGGCATGGTTTCCTTCCCAACATTTTGTTAGAAAAATTTTCAAGCATACTGCAAAATTCTTTCAATTACCCATATAATTACCACCTAGATTTTTACTATATTCTACCATTATTCTTATTTTATCACATTTAGCCATTCTTCTATTCATTTTTTAATTCATCTCATTCTAAAAAATGTATTTCAAAGTGTATCTGATGCAGATTTTGAAGAGATTTTCCACAGAAAATTTGCAAGCTTAGTGTTTCACATGTTACACAGTAATTTGCAATTGATTTTTCAGAAAAAGGTGCACAAAAATACTAGTGTGACTTAAACTTGAGAACCGCAGGGAATAGGTACAGTTTGTTTTTCCTGTCTCTTTTGTAAGAGGGAAAAAATCATTACATGTTTGAGGGACCTCAGGTATACAAAGGGATGTTGACTAAGGAATTCACAGAATCATGGAAGGCTTCTATGAGGAAATGTCATTTAGTGGATCTGAGTGTTCAGGAATTAACTGGAAGATGATTAGGAATAAAACATTCCAGGCAGGGAATAGCTAGAGTAGAAAGAAGCTTCATGTGTTTGAGGATCAGAAAAAGCCTATTGTGGAAGAAGATGATGTGAAAGGAGATTAGAAAGGTCCGACTAATTCTGATTAATAAATTTGGATTTTATTTGAAATACATAAGGAAGCTGTGGAGTTTTAAGCAGAGTAGTCATGATGTAACTAATCCTTTTACTGTGACTTTTATATGGCAAATGGCTTGTGATAGGGCAAAAATGGAAATAGGAAGCCTGATCATGAAACTGTTGCAGTAGTCCAGAGGAAGGGTGGCAGAAGGCAGTCTTCCCTGCTGGCTCAAACAGTAAAGAATTTGCCTGCAATGTGAGAGACCCAGGTTCGATCCCTGGGTCAGGAAGATCCCCTGGAGAAGGAAATGGCAACCCACTCCAGTATCTTTGCCAGGAGAATTCCATGGACAGAGGAGCCTGGTGGGCTACGGTCTATGGGGTCGCAAAGAGTTAGATGAGACTTTCACTTCACTTTGAGTGAAGATGAAATGGAACCTGGGGATATTTTTATCACAGAGGCAGCAGTACCTGCTGATGAATTGAATTTGGAGGAGACAGGGAAAGAGCAGAATGAAGGATGAATTCAAGTTTAGGGTTTATGCTTCTGTGTCTTAAATTGAGACTCCTAAAAGAACTTAAGGCTTTACTTGATAACTCATTATCATATATAGTATCAGGCTTTATGACATTTTATGTCAGCTATCATATTTTCAGTACTGTTGTATTGCAGTCCTCTTTTTCTTAATTTTTTGAAAAAGAGAAGGACCTTTAATTTTTTATTAGAGATTATAGATGTCTTACCTAATAATTCCAACTATCTTTTCACTTACTGTTTGTTTAAAATTGTTCTAGACATTAATATTATCATTTGTAGGGAAATTACATTCTCTGTTACCCCAAATTATGTTCCTCATAGAGAAAATGTTATCAAAATATTTTTTGTGGGTGATTAGTATTCTGTCATTCTCATTCCTCATTAGTCAATGTTATTTTCAAGTATTTCTTTTTATGAGACTTTTATTTATAGTAAGTCATTAACTTTCTTATAGTGAATGAAAGGAATAGCTGTTACAGTGATTAGTAACTCAGGTTTACTAAAGGAATATTAAAAAGTGCTTTGGTAATTGTTGTTTGGTGTTACACAGTTTTATAGGTATAAAACTTCCTAAATAATACAAAGGTTTCCTAATATAATTTAATTTTTTCATAAGGAGTTGATTCACATTCATTAAGATTAATATTGATATGCTTTGTGGCATTTGAATTATATGTGTTTTTCAGTGTCAAAGTGCGAGCAGCAGCTGTTACCTGTTTGAAAAGCATTTTAACCACAAAAACTGGACATAGTTTCTGGGATATTTATAAGGCAACAACTGATCCCATGCTGGTCTATCTACAACCTTTTAGAACATCAAGAAAAAAGGTCTCTCAAATAATGAATATTTATTGAATACCGACTATATCCAGAACAGTTCTATTTGCTGTGGGCTATGAATGTCATATTGCTTAATTATGCTAACACTTAATGTTTTTTGGAAATAATTTCAGCTATAATTTGAATCCAAGGGATTTGTATTTTTAGTTACGGCAGTGTGGAAAAGCTGAGAGAGGTAGCCTAGAGAAATTATGGTTGATTTGGGGGTGCAAAGAAGGAGTTCTTAATGACAGGCTTTTTTTTTTAAGGATTGGAAAACCCCTTTCTTTGACCAGATACAAGCCATTGCTCCTGGTGTGGTTTATAGATATTGTGATAATAAATTAATGTGAAATTTAAGGTGACCTAGATTTCTCCCTTTTTCATGTTGATGTCAGACCTAACAAGGTTCCACTGAAAGGACTCTATGAAAGATACTTAAGAACTCTTACTTCTTTTTTAATCTAAGCATTTTTCTTTAATATTTTCTTTTCATAAAGCAACTGAGAAATATGCTATTGAGTTTTCACCAGTTTAACTTCAGTAACATAATGTATCATAAATATAATTTTGGTCTTAATGAAATTATTGGCAGTATAAACTTATGAATCAGTCCTGAATATTATAAATTATAAAATTATAAGTAATATTATAAATTATATACTATTATAAAGGAAATCAGTCCTGAATATTCATTGAAAGGACTGATGCTGAAGCTGAAGCTCCAGTACTTTGATGTGAAGAACTGACTCATTGGAAAAGACCCTGATGCTGGAAAAGATTGAAGGCAGGAGGAGAGGGGGACGACAGAGATTGAGATGGTTGGATGGCATCACCAGCTCAATGGACATGAGTTTGGGCAAGCTCCTGGAGTTGGTGATGGACAGGGAGGTCTGGCATGCTGCAGTTCATGGGGTTGCAAAGAATCAGACACGACTGAGGAACTGAACTGAACTGAATATTGTAACCTGTAAAACATTGCAGTTTTAAGATTTTAAAATTTCATTTCATCCTGAAATCAGTTCTGTATGGTAAATTTGGACTGGTTATATACATAAGGCAGAGAGTCTGTGATTTAACATACCACTTATAAACTGAGAGTAGAAGTTTCCTCCTATTTAGATCAGTAAATTTTCACCAGATTCTACCTTTCATAAGCATAATTGTATTTTAATTTTCAAAAGTAACTGATGCCTCTAGATTTAGTTTTAACTATATTTAGTTTTATTTGGAAACATGTTTGTTTATGCCTAGATGTTTGTTTGGCATAGGAAAGATAAAATGTGTTTCTGGTTACCGTATTTACGTTTTCTGATCACTTTTTTCTAGTTTTTAGAAGTGCCAAGACTTGACAAAGAAAGTCCTTTAGAAGGCTTGGATGATACAAGCCTGTGGATTCCTCAAAGTGAAAATCATGACATTTGGTTAAAAGCACTGACTTGTGCTTTTTTGAATAGTGGTGGCACCAAAAGTGAAGTTCTTCAGTTATTAAAGCCAATGTGTGAGGTAAGAAGATTAGTCTGACTCATACCCTTTCTACTTCTGTTTTTTTAATTTGAGCTTTCTCATCATAATTTTCATTGCTTGTCCCGTTCCATTTTGCTTTTTTGTTCATGTTCATGGTCTATGTATAAAAAAAAGAGTTCTGTGTACTGCACATCACCTTCATGCAAAATAACTTACACTCAGCTGTTGTGAACCAATTCAGCAGAGCATCTTTTTATATAGCACTTTTCAGCTGTTAGGTAGCTACATTTTAGGTGAGTTCTAAGGGGGTGTCATAAATAACATGTTACCAATGATAGTTAAAATACAGATGATTAGAAATTATTTGTGCTAACCAAAAGTCTGTTCTAACTTTTAAAATTTACTTCTATTGAGGTCATTGCCATTAACTTTCTGTGATGGTTTTTTTTTTTTCTAATTTTTATTGAAATATAATTGGTTCACAATGTTGTGTTGATTTCTGTTGTACAGCAGAGTGAACCAGTTATACAGGTACCCACTGTTTTTTAGGTTCTTTTCCCATATCGATCTTTAAAGAGTATTAAGACGAGTTCCCTGTGCTATGCAATAGGTCCTTATTAGTTATCAGTTTTATGTATAGTAGTGTGTGTATGTCAGTCCCAGTTTATACCCACCCCCTGTCCTGGAACCATATTTTATATTCTACATCTGTGACTCTGTGACTCTGTTTCTATTTCGTAAATAAGTCCATGTGGGCCATTTTTTTAGACTCTACATAAAAGCTATATTGTATGATATTTACCTTTCTCTGACTTAAATCACTCAGTCTGACAATCTTTGGGTCCATCCAGGTTGCTGCAAATATCATTATGGCCAAGTAAAATTCTATTGTATATATATGTACCACATCTTCTTTATCCGTTCCTTTGTTGATAGACATTTAGGTTGCTTCCATGTCCTGGCTGTTGTAAATAATGCTGCAGTGAATGTTGGGGTTCATGTGTTGTTTCTAATTATGGTTTTCTTTGGATATATATGTACAGGAGTGGGCTTGCAGGATCATACGGTAGCTCTATTTTTAGTTTTTTAAGGAACCTCCATGCTATTCTCCATATTGACTATACCAACTTATATTCCCCCCAATAGTGTAGGAGGCTGCACTTATTGTTTGTACATTTTTTGATGATGGCCTTTCTGACTAGTTGAGGCGATACCTCATTGTAGTTTTGATTTGCATTTCTCTAATGCTAATGATTAGTGATGGTGAGCATCTTTTCTTCTGCTTTTTGGCATGTCTTTGGTATGTCTTTGGAGAAATATCTGTTTAGATCTTCCACCCAGCTTTTTTATTGTTTTTTTTTTTTTTTTTGATACTGAGTTGCATGAGCTGTTTGTATATTTTGGAGAGTAGCCCCTTGTCTCTTACTTGATTTGCAAAGATTTTCTCCCATTATGTGGGTTTGTCTTTTCATTTTGTTTATGGTTTCCTTTGCTGTGCAAAAGCGTCTAATTAGGTCCCCTTTGTTTATTTTTATTTTCATTGCTTTAGGAGGTGAATCAAAAAAGATTTTTCTGTGATTTATGTCAGAGTCTTCTGCCTATGTTTTCCTCTACAGTTTTATAGTATCTGGCCTTACATTTAAGTTTAATCCATTTTGAGTTTATTTTTGTGGATGGTGTTAAGAAGTGTTCCAGTTTCATTCTTTTACATGTAGTTGTCCATTTTCCCCAGTACCACTTATTGAAGAGACTGTCTTTTCTCCATTGTATACTCTTGCCTCCTTTGTCATAGATTAGGGGACCATATGTGCATGGCATTGTCTCTGGGCTTTCTACCCTGTACCAATGATGTATATTTCTGTTTTTCTGTATCATATTGTCTTGATTACTATAGCTTTGTAGTATATTCTGAAGTCAGGAAGCCTGTTTCTTTCCATTTTTCTTTCTCAAGATTGCTTTGGCTATTCAGGGTCTTTTGTCTCTCCATAGAAATTGTAAAATTCTTTCTTTTAGATCTGGTTAAATGCCATTGGTAGTTTAACAGGGTTACATTGAATTTGTAGATTGCATTGGGTAGATATAGTGATTTTCACAACATTCATTCTTCCAATCCAGGAATGTGGTATATCTTTCCATCTATTTGTTTCATCTTTGATTTCTTTCATCAGTGTTTTACAGTTTACTGAGTACAGGTCTTTTGCCTCCTAGGTAGGTATATTCCTAGGTATTTTATTTTATTTTTTTCCCTTGGCCACTCTATGAGGCTTGTGAGTTCCCCAACTGGGGATTGAACCCATGACCCCTGCGTTGCAAGGCATTGGACCACAAATAGGGAAATCCTATTTTATTTTTTTAATGCAGTGGTAAATGGGACTTTTTCTTTGATTTTCTTTCTGGTCTTTCATTGTTATTGTATAGGAATGCAAGAGATTTGTGTGTATTAATTTTGTATCTCGAAACTTTACCAAATTCATTGAATAACTCTAGAAGTTTCTGGTAACGTATTTAGGGTTTTCTATGTATAGTATCATGTCATCTGCAAACAGTGACTGTTTCACCTCTTTTTTTCCAATTTGGATTTCTTTTTTTTCTCTGATTGCCATGGCTAGGACTTCCAAAACTAGGCTGAATAAAAATGGCGAGAGTGGACATCCTCATCTTATTTCCAATCTTAGAGAAAATGTTTTCAGTTTTTCACTGTTGAGTGTGATGTTAGTTTTGGTTTTGTCGTACATGGCCTTTATTAGGTTGAGGTAGGTTCCCTCTTCCTGCTTTCTGGAGAGGTTTTTTTGTGTTTGTTTTTTTTTTTAAATCATAAATGGGTATCAAAAGCTTTTTCTGCATCATATCTGTGACATGCTTTCTTTGTTATTGTTGTTCAGTCACTGAGTCAGTTCTTTGAAACCCCATGAACTGCAACACACCAGTCTTCCCTGTTCTTCACTGTCTCCTGCAGTTTGTTCAAACTCATGTCCATTGAGTTGATGATGCCATCCAACTGTCTCATCCTCTGTCCCTCCTTCTCCTCCTGCCCTCAGTCTTTCCCAGTAACAAGGTCTTTTCTAATGAGTTGGCTCTTCACATCAGATGGCCAAAGTATTGGTGCTTCAGCTTTAGCGTCAGTATTTCAAATGGATATTCAGCGTTGTTTTCCTTTAGGGTTGACTGTTTTAATCTCCTTGCTGTCTAAGGGTCTCTCCAGAGACTACTCCAGCGTCACAATTCAAAAGCATCAATTTTTTGGTGTTCAGACTTCCTTATGGTCCAGCTCTTGCTTTGATTATATGGACCTTTGTCAGCAAAGTGATGTCTCTGCTTTTTAATATGCTGTCTAGGTTTTTTATAGCTTTTCTTCCAAGGAGCAGGTGTCTTTTAATTTCATGACTGCAGTCACCGTGCACAGTGATTTGGGAGCCGAAGAAAACAAAGTCTGTCACAGTTTCCATTTTTTCCCCATCTGTTTGCCATGAAGTGATGGGACTGGATGCCATGATTTTTTCCCATTCTATTGTTTTCCTCTGTTTCTCTGCATCGATCACTGAGGAAGGCTTTCTTATCTCTTCTTGCTATTTTTGAAATTCTCCATTCAGATGGGTTTATCTTTCCTTTTCTCCTTTGCCTTTTGCTTGTCTTCTTTTCTCAGCTATTTGTAAGACCTCCTCAGATAACCATTTTGCCTATTTGCATTTCTTTTCCTTGGGGATGGTCGATCACTGCCCTCTGTACAATGTCACGAACCTCTGTCCATAGTTCTTCAGGCACAGTGTCTATCAGATCTAATCTCTTGAATCTATTTGTCACTTCCACTGTGTAATTATAATGCATTTGATTTAGGGCATACCTGAATGGCCTAGTTTTTTTTCCCTACCTTTTTCAATTTAAGTCTGAGTTTTGCAATAAGGAGTTCATGATCTGAGCCACAGTC
This sequence comes from Moschus berezovskii, assembly GCF_049115385.1. Taxonomy (NCBI): domain Eukaryota; kingdom Metazoa; phylum Chordata; class Mammalia; order Artiodactyla; family Moschidae; genus Moschus; species Moschus berezovskii. The sequence goes on from NC_142473.1 coordinate 21,743,114, forward strand.
AGCTCTGAAATTCTTCTTCTTCTTCTAAGTCACTTCAGTCGTGTCCGACTCTGTGTGACCCCATAGACGGAAGCCCACCAGGCTCCCCCGTCCCTGGGATTCTCCAGGCAAGAACACTGGAGTGGGTTGCCATTTCCTTCTCCAATGTGTGAAAGTGAAGTCGCTCAGTCGTGTCCGACCCTTAGCGACCCCACGGACTGCAGCCTACCAGGCTCCTCCATCCATGGGATTTTCTAGGCAAGAGTACTGGAGTGGCTTGCCATTGCCTTCTCCGGGCTCTGAAATTAGGGTTTATTAAAAATGTAAACTTTTAAACATGACTGTTAGAGCTCTTCATTCTATGTAGAAAAAATGCTAAAACCCTATTTTCAGCTTTTTTTCTTAAATGTTGATCCTCATTTTCCCCTTTGTCAAGTCTATTATTAGTGACACTTTTTGCATATCAAATATTTTTACAATAGTCACATAGTAATTTTATTTGTAAGCAATATCCTATTTCATTATATGCAAATAGCTTTGACTGGAAATGAACTATTTCAGTGTAATATATATGTTCTATATAGATATTCTAGGTTAGTTTGATTAAAAAAACAACACTACCTGGTACATATGTTTTTTTGTATATTTTTTAGTAGTATATAGAGTTCGTGACTTATGTCATTAACAGGGAATGAATACTTGAAGTAAAATGTTTTTACTCAAAACTATTGACTGGATGTGTTTGTGTATTTTAGGTGAAAACTGACTTTTGTCAGACTGTGCTTCCATACTTGATTCATGATATTTTACTACAAGATACAGATGAATCATGGAGAAATCTCCTTTCTACACACATTCAGGGATTTTTTACTAGCTGTTTCAAACACTCTTCACAAACAAGCCGGTCCACAACCCCTGCAAATTTGGATTCAGGTATTCTGTTAAATTTCTCACCTTTATACTGTTAAAGTCTCAGTTCTAGAGAAAAATATTGTTTGAGTCCCATCAAGGCACTTTGTAGGCTTAATCTCATAACCTCTAAACATCTATTCTGCCATCTGTAAAATGGAGATAAAAGTTGTAACAAGTTATTGATGAAATATTGTGTGTAAAACACCTAAGAAAATACTTAATGCATAGTACCCTCTCATTAAATATAGACTAATATTAATGGAGCAACTGATTGAGTATTTAGTACATATTAAACACTGTGCCTGTTGCTGGCAGAATTACTCATAATTCTGTGATCTAGGATTACTACAATTAACATTTGGCATATACATTAGTTTTTTAAAAGAAAAATTGGACTATGTTTTACTTAAACTTTTATAACTTACCCTCCTTCCATGCTGTTGTATAAGAAGTATTTCCCATGCCGAGAGCTTATTGCAGGAGAAGTTAAACCAAGAATTGAATGCACATGGGCTTCCTTGGTGGCTCAGTGGTAAAGAATCTCCCTGCCAATGCAGGAGATGTGAATTCAATCCCTGGGTTGGGAAGATTCCCTGGAAAAGCAAATGGCAACCCACTCCAGTATTCTTGCCTGGTAAATTTTTTGGAGAGAGGAGCCTGGTGGACTATAGTTCACGGTGTCTCAAAAGAGTCAGACATGACTTAGCAACTAAACAATAACATCAATACATTGTTGAGGGCTCACTCTTGGTCAGTTTTTCAAACCTAAATTTGAGAAAAGGAAAATATTTATAGATATGTGACGTTAACTTACAGATTAATACGTCCTGAATATGTATTATTAACGTATTTTATGTACAAACATAAAACTAGGTACAAATTCACATACTGTACTTCAAGACCAGTACAGTTGACTGAGACTTTTTCATCTTTATCAGTTGTTTATGCATGTTTGTGCTATAGCTTTTCAAACATAAAATCAGCCAGTTTTATTTTGTTCCAATATTTTTACTGTTGTAAATAGAAGTTTAAATTTCACATGTAAAATCTACTGTTGAAAAGGAAAGTATATAGATGTCTATCAAATGGTTTCTTTTCTGATGTCTATAAGTCTCACTGCCTTCATTTGAATGTCCTATGTACATCTCAAATTCAACTGTCCAGAGGTAAATTTATCATCTTCACCTTCGTCCCCCAGCCTCCTCCTTTCAATAAAGAACATGCAGTGGTTTAAGCCTGAAACCTTTCTCACATGTCTCATCTGATTACCAGATCCTGGGAGTTCTGTGTTATAAATAACATTAGTCCATCTATTTTTCTTTGTACACAGCTGTTTTCCAGCTCTGTGGTTCAATACAGTGAAATCTTTCAGTAAATTCTCCATGTTCGTTCTTGATTCACCCATCTTAGTGTTGTCTGGAACACTATTCTTTCTTCCTCTCCAAATGAAACATTAGTTTTTCAGATACCATTCTTTTCTGTAAAACTCTTATTGTTCAGAGTTCTTTATCTGCCTCTCTGATGTTCTAAACTTTCTCTATCATAGCACACATCACACTGTGTTAAGTCTCTTAGGCTAGTCATTGAGTTCCATTTGGTCAGAAATAGTCTGTCTTATACCGTTGTATACTGAGCACTTACCTAGTACATTAAAAAGTCCTATGTAAATAGTTGCTTAATCAGTGAATTAGTCCTCTTCAGAAATAAAATATAAATTACAGTTAAATTCCTAATTTTACTAAGCATAATAGTTTCCTTTAAAAGAAAAAGAAATGCCATTAAATTCCATTTATTGATTCATATTTATTAAGAGCCTCTTTTGTGCTAGAACCTTATAGTGTAGAGGAAGACAGTCCCAGACAAAAGGAAGAGGACACATAAGCACACCTGTCTGAGACTGATGGGGCATCTCTTTCCTTGTCAGAGTCAGAGCACTTTATCCGATGCCCTGTGGATAAAAAGTCACAAAGAACTATGCTTGCTGTTGTGGACTACATGAGGAGACAAAAGAGGTAATGTGACTATTGGTTCTTGAATTTGGGAATTTAGAAGTGTAACTTGTTATTGTTGACTGAATTTTAACATGATTATTTAAGGTAATGCTGTTGCAGGGTGCTGTATTTAATATGTGTGATGCTTATATCTCCTTGAAATAATCCATATTCAGGGTGGAACTTTGGTGAAATCAATGTCAGGAACTCTCAATACTTTTTTTTAAGTGAAGTATAGTTGATTTATAATATTGTGTTAGTTTCTGGTGTTCAGCAAAGTGATTCAGTTATGTATATGTATTTTTTTCAGATTATTTTCCAGTTTAGGTTATTGTAAGATAAATTACAAGACTTTGAATACTGTAGGAACTCTGAATTCTTGGAGAAGGAAATGGCAACCCACTCCAGCATTCTTGCCTGGAGAATCCCATGGACAGAGGAGCCTGGCGGACTGCTGTCCTTGGGGTCGCAAAGTCAGACAGGACTGAGTGACTGAGCACTGAATTCTAGCCCCAACTATAACAGTAACAGTGTTACCTTTGCTAAATCATTCAGTCTTTGGGGGCTTTAGTTTATTTCATTTATACTAATGGAAAAGGAATAGTGATTTTCCAGGTTGCATTTAGGTTCATTGCTCCTCTTTTAACTTTTTTACTTTTGTCTCAGAAGTAGCTAGAGTTATGTAAAAAGCTCCTTTGTTTATCTTTATTATGAAACACAAGTTTCTTTACTGTGTAACATGGTCCTCAAAATCTGTGATTCTATATGGTGATACTGTGCTATAGCAGTGTTTATTTCCTTGATTCTGATAAATTATTTTATAATTCAGTATTTTGTTCCTGTTGTTTCTTTTGAGACGTTTAACAGTGAGTGCAGGAATTGATAGAAAGGATGCTCGGCTGATTTGTACTGCTCCAGAATTGACCAGAACTTTAAAGAAATAATGTAGTAGGCTTATAACTTGAATAGGTAGGCATTGATGTCTCATTGGTTTGTACGGTAGTAGTGGCAGTGGCTGATAAAGAATGGGAGGGAATGGTGGGGGAAAAATAAAAAATTGGTAGTGAGATTTGGAAAAAATTTTTAACCTAAATGCATTTACATCTTAAAAATTAGCTCCTCTGTATCCTCCTCATACCTTTCCATCTCATGCTTAGAAAAAGAAGTGTTAGGCCTTTCGGTGTCTGCGTTTCCGGTTAGAAAGTTGATTAACTATATTGTTTTATATTGAATCCTCTTGTGAGAGACCCCATACAGAACTTTAACTGGCAGCATCTCTTTTGTCAGTTTTGGGAGGCAGTTCACCTCTGAATTATTCATTTTATATTTACCATTGAGTAAAGTAGTATTTACTTGGGTTAGCCTTCAAGAAGATAAAATTTCTCAGTATTTTTTATTCTAAATAAGGCCTTAAAGAAGATTCCTTGAGAAAATATGGCAGGGACATAGAATAAAGAGTAAGGACTTGAGTTCAGGTTCATTCTCAGAATAGCTATAGTTAAGTCTTGGCTACATGATTGGCACTTTATTCATCACCTTTGTAAGCACTGTTTGCTCATTACAGCTATTCTCTGAGGTATATATTATTTCCTGGTTTTGCAAATGAAGAAACTGAGGCTTAAGAAGTTAAGTTGCCAAAATTCATACAGCTTGTAATAGGTAATCCAGCTGGATTTGAAATTAGCTAGAGTTTCCTGCTTTAATACTAATTGTCTTAACCAGTGCCTTGTCACATCTCTGTAAAATTGTTTTGAGAAAGATAATGTTGTCCCTTCCAGTTACGGCCTACTGTTATCACAGTGGAAGATTTTTGTTAAATAACCTCAACCTAGGCAATTAGCTCAGAAGAAAGCTGCAATAGGAAAGACATGTAAATGTGTCTTAAACAATATTTTCATTAAATTGATCATTTAAAAACACTTGTGTATATATTATTAGTTATTCTATATAGCCTATTCTTAGCCTGTGGTCCATGAATCCCTCGGTAGGGGGCAAGTATGAACCTCCCATTTTCATGGGATGATGGTCCATAGCTTTTATCAGATTTTCTAAGAGGTATGTGATCCAAAAAGAGTGATGGAACTCTAGCTATGTTATCTTAAGTGTTATATATTGGGAATATGTGGTTTTTGGTTATTTGAATGTAATTTTCTTTTTAACTAGCACTGGCTACCATTGTATTCTGTATCAACATACTTTTTGTATGTAAGTTAAAGAAATGGACATGATTAGATTTAAATTTTTTCTTTAGACCTTCTTCAGGAACAGTTTTTGATGATGCTTTCTGGCTGGAGTTGAATTATCTAGAAGTTGCCAAAGTAGCTCAGTCTTGTGCTGCTCATTTTACAGCATTGCTCTATGCAGAAATCTACGCAGATAAGAAGAACTTGGATGATCAAGAGAAAAGGTAATGGGATTTGGAAGTTTTGGTTTGTAAAATTGGTGTTGACGTTGTTTCATTAAAGGTATATTTTAAAGATGTGTTTTACTTTCACTCTCCCATTTAAAAGATATTTTAAATAAATGCTTTCTACCTTTTAAGGAGAAAAGATAATAAAGGTATGTTAAAGAAATAAGCAGTTCTGCCCTGAACTAGAGATGTTTATTACTCAATAATTATAAAAATTACACAGATAACAAACTTCTGGAGGACAGAGATCATTCTTATTTTTCTCTGTATTCCCCATAGTAACTAGCATTGGGAACTTTATATAAGTGATCAATAATTATTTTTCACATAGTTGAATGATTCCCTAATTTTAAATTAAGTTTACCACTGTTCCCTCAATTTATTCAAGATCCATTTTACTTATTGACTAGAAGTAATGTAACCTGATTGCTTTCTGTGACTAAATTGCTTTCATTGTTTTGGTGTCTACCTGGATTCCTACTTCTTTACTTTGCTTTTCCACTGAGTGAGAACTCTCATAAGAGTTTAACAGGTATAATCTTAGATAATAGAGAAAAGCAAAAAATAGCCAAGAAAGTTGAAGAGTAAAAAATACAGTTTACTGTCCCAGTGTCCTTCCTCAAATCTTTGTTCATTTGAAATAGCTTAGTGTTTATTTTTTAATTAATTAATTAATTTTTAATTGGAGAATAATTGCTTTACAGCAGTTATTTGATATTTATTTAAATATTTATTTTTATAGTTAGCCTCACTTTCCCACCATGAAATCACTCATATTACAAAATTGAAATAGCAAAGAAGTGTTAAATTGATGCATTTCTTATGCTTGCTACCTATAATTTCTACTTTGGATTGTCATTAAGCTGAAAGCAGTATGGTTTTTGGATTGTGGAAAACCAGGCACCAGAGTTCAGATCCTAGTTCAGATATGATTAATTTAGTAGACTCGGACTGGTTCGCTTAATGCTCTCATTTGTTTTAATTTCTCCTTTTCATTTAAAAACTGTTAAAAATCTACAGTGTGATCAATATACTCTTATATATCAGTATACTTAGCAACTGTAGCTTAATAGAATTGGAATGTAATTTCTAGATTTTATTAAAATATCCCCCAAAATCGACAATGGGTAGATCATGTGTATAATGTGTAATTGACATGTTTGTGAACACTTAAGACTTTACTTTGTACAAAGGCAAGTAAAATGACTAAGAAATTTATTTTTGACTACTTTAGGTCTTAAAAATTTGGCAGAAACCCTGCATACTTTGTAGTAATTTTAATCTGAGTACACCTCAGTATCTTGGTTCCATAGAATAATATTGTTTACTAATCAGGGGTGAATAACAGTTCTTATCTGAGTATAAGTAAAAAGTTTTAATTTGAGAATAAGTGATTATATAGAATGTGGCAAATTTTTGCAAAATTGCTTGTTTTACCAGCAAAAGTGCCTGAATTTTGTTTTGGTTAGTTTTAGGGGAGAAGTGCTTCATAAATGGGACTTGCTGTTTGCTTTGACAATCTGATTTTTTTTTTTTTTTTTCAAATGCCTAATGGACAGGGGAGGGCAAACAGACATGAGGTGTATAGAAAGGACGGTGGTGGTTTAGTCACCAAGTCATGTCCAACTCTTGCAACCCCATGGACTGTAGCCTGCCAGGCTCCTCTGTCCATGGGATTCTCCAGGCAAGAATACTGGAGTGGGTTGCCATAGAAAGGGTAAAGAATGCTGATTTTCTTCAGTGACTCAGGTGAACTGAGACTTTGGTAAATCTAAAGTGATCAGAAAAAGTATAAAAGCAAAATACAAATCGACAGTTTATAGACACTATCAGGTCAAAAAATGAATTGCTCTCTTAGGTTTCCTAGTCAAGTTAGTTAATAGCAAAATGTAGACAAATCTGAGTTCTAATTCTGTTACTTATTACCTGTGGTTCTCCTGGTCCACTTCCTTTTCGACACTTAATATTATCAGATTTCTTAAGTTTTGCCAAATTATCAAGTGTAAAGTGGTATCTCAGGTGTGGTCTTAATTTGCATGCCTGTGTTTATTAATGAGGTTAAGTAAGTAAGTGTTAAGTCGCTAATTCGTTTCCAACTCTTTTGAACCCCATGGACTATAGCTTGCCAGGCTCTTCAGTCTGGAATTCTCCAGGAAAGAATACTGGTGTGGGTAGTCATTCCCTTCTCTGGGAGATCTTCCCGACCCAGGGATCAAAATCCAGGTCTCTCACATTGCAGGCAGATTCTACCCTCTGTGACACTAGGGAATCCCCAATGAGGTTAAACTTCAGGTAAAATCGCTGACAGACCATTTAGGAATTGAACTCAAGGTCTTCTGCTCTATTTTTAAGCTCTGTAAAAAATAAGCATATTTTGGCATATAGCTTTTCCATAAATAAGACTGTGGTTAAAATGTAATTCTCATTCAAAACCTAATACTCACAAATTCCTTTTCTATTCTAGGCTTGTTATTGTTTTTAAGTATAAATGGTTCATTATATTTTATTTATAACCTTTGTTAGTTTTTTCTTTCAAAGTTTATGGTATACATATTAGCAAGCCTCAAAATTGTATATTGCCATTAAAAGAGATGCTCTTGTGACAAACAGAAGTCTTACATTTGAAGAAGAAAGCCAAAGTACAACTATTTCCAGTTTGAGTGAAAAAAGTAAGGAAGAAACTGGGATAAGTTTACAGGTATATATTATAGACTTTATTATAAATGTTTGTTTCACACTTTGGACTATTGTTTTGTTATAAAGACTATATAGATTTGAATTGTCATTTGATTTTCAAACTGAAGTTACTTTTTGGACTGTCATATACGTTAAATTCCTGGTTTGAAGCTTAGGCCTTGGATTAGGCAAATAAGTTCTATCTTTATGCAATCACTTAGTTGTATAATCTTCCAGAAATTACTTAATCTTTTCAACTTTGAATTCCTTTATCAGAAAGATGAAAGTACAACCACCTATCTCATAGGGTGAATTATACCATATATTTTTCTACTACAGTACTCTATTTTCTTCATAGCACTTAACATTTATATTTGTATTTGTTTACTTGTTTATTGTATATCATATCTCAGGGCAGATTGCTTCTTCTGTGAATTTTTAAATTAAAAAATTTAAATTTGACCCATTAAATTTGACTCTTAATTTGACCCATTCTTCCTTTAAAATGAGTTTGATCTTCTTCAGTTTGCTTACACCTCTGATGTTCTCTTCTTTGCTTTCAGTGTGTCTCCTATTTCTTAGACAAAATAGGGGACATAGATAGGAAGTGCCACCATATGACACTGTCAAACATAGGAATCTTCCTGCATCTGCTCCCATTGTAATCTTTGCTTTTGTTAAAGCAGAGGAACAGTTTCTCCTGCTGTCCTTTTTTCTGTGCTTTGTTTTTCAACTGTCAAGAACTTTATTTTTTTATTGTGCCAAGCTTCTTCTCAATATATTCAAACATTTCAGACTCTTCTTATTAAAAATATTCTCCTTCAAATGAACACAAAATCATTTCCCTTTTCCTTATGTTCTCTTTAAGGTGACACCCTTTTTTCTCCTTTTCCATCACAGCCAAACCTTGTGAAAGAATTTCCACTGAATAACACCTGCTAATGTCACTCATAAACTTGATGTTACTAAGTCTAGCCCTCACCTTTCATTCAGCCTCTTCCTTAATGTTTCGTCAATACTTAACACCATCAACTATGCCTTACTTGAAATACATTCTGTCTGCCTTTTTGATACTATTTTCCTGATTTTTCTCCTTCCCTATTTTGCTAGTTTATAGTTTTATCCTCTTTTTCTGAGTTTTTGGAGTATCTCCTGTGCTCCAGGTACTGTGCTAGCTTTAGGACTAAATGTTTCAACACTTGAGGGCTTGATTTCATTCTTATGAATAGAAACAATTTGATTAGAATGATAAACTTATGCCAATATCAGTTTGTGTTTAGAAAATATTTCCTGGAGCAACTACCATTAAGATAATTAAAGTGCTTGATCAATTTTCTATACAATGCTATTTCTCTTTGTTTTCTTTTTCCTTTGCTTCTTTCTGTTTTGTTTTCTGTTTTCATTTTTATTTTACTGAGATTATTTTAAACAGAATCATTTCTTTCCTGAGTAAATTTTATTGCAAAGTTTGAATCATCAAACCAATTCTTTATATCACATTTTACCAGTTATTACATAGTGCAACTTTGAATTTTCTTTCAAAGAAAACCTTACAACTTTTTTTTACCAAGTTCACTTTTGAAGAGTAAGACTTTGCAGAACTTCATTTTCCCATGTACAGTTTTAACTGTTGACAGGATTGTTTGCTTTTGTTTTTATGGGTTTTTTTCATATGTTAGAAGCATCATAGGTTGGGATTTATATCTTATCTAATTCATTAAATTTTCTTTTCAAGTCGTCCATAGTCATTGTTGTCTCGGATCAGTTTGTTGTGTTGGTAGTCCATATCATTAGTGTATATTTCAGTATCATCATATTTTACCTTTATAACATGTTATATAATTTAAATTTGCTGAAGTCATAAACTGATATTTTTCCCTTTAAAAAATTTTTTTTTCTGTTTTTAGGATCTGCTTTTAGAAATCTACAGGAGTATAGGAGAGCCAGATAGTCTTTATGGCTGTGGTGGAGGGAAAATGTTACAACCCCTTACTAGGTAAATTGCTTTTTCATAGATAATGCTATAGTAATTCTGTTATGAAAGAAATTACATGCATATAGATCTCAAAAGGCATTTAAAAACTCTTTTCTTATAGACTGCGAACATATGAACATGAAGCAATGTGGGGGAAAGCCCTAGTAACATATGACCTCGAGACAGCAATCTCCTCATCAACTCGTCAGGCAGGAATAATTCAGGTACTTTTTTTTTTCTGCTTTATTAAAGCACTACTTATGTAGTGCTCCGATTATTTCAGTATATCGATGGACTATTTACACAACCAGATAAACTCTAGGGCTAAGACTGAAGGTTATTTTTTAAGCACTGGGATTAAAACTCAGAAGGATACACAGGTAAATTGGACAGATGATTGACCTGAAAGATCATATAGATTTGTTGGTCATAATCTTCTTAGCTAACAATAGAAGACATTTCTTGAACTGTGTACAGTGTGCCTGGTAGTTAATTAAGTCCTTTGTATGGAAAATCTCATGTAAACTATTTCTCATAGTTTGTACTAGAGTTTGTCTCAGAAGCTATCATTTCTGTTACTAATGTTCCTTAACCATTCTTTTATCAAATATTAGAGCCCTTTGAACTCTGTCTTCATGTTTTAGGGGGAACACACACAGTATTTTGGGATTTTGAGTGATATTGCAAACTTCTAAAATTTTGAAAGTTACTTTTTATGTTTGATTGCTATTTTTTGTTTTAAATCTCCTGCTCAGGCCTTGCAGAATTTGGGACTCTGCCATATTCTTTCCATCTATTTAAGGGGATTAGATCATGAAAATAAAGAGTGGTGTGCTGAACTACAGGAACTTCATTACCAAGTAGCATGGAGGAATATGCAGTGGGACCAATGCATTTCTGTCAAGTAAGAAGAATTTAGACATTTAAAATTGCCATTTCTTTAGTTGCGAACAGTGAGCTGTTTTTATAGTGTAAGTTGTATTTTTATGTTTTGTAGATGCTGTTAAGCTAAATGCTTAAATAACATACCAGTAAGCAGTTAGTGTACATAGGCTTGAATTTCATTCTCTTCTCTCTCCACCTCTACCCTCATGATATTTTTTGGAAAGAGAAATATAAAAGTTATTTCTCAAGAGAATCTTCTTATGTATTGTTTACAAATCCAAAGAGAAATTCAGGCATTTCCCTTCCCACTACCTGCTGCTAACATTTTCTTTATTCAGCTGGCACTTTTATTGGCTGGATGGTACACAAAAGACTGTTTATTTGTGAAATAATTTATATAAAAAACTTCTAAATCAATAGCATAGGAAGACAATGACTTTAGCCTGCATGTAAGGTCCCCATGTGTTCTCAATGAATTAAAAGCCAAGCACCTAATCTAATAAAAGATTGTGTATTTATGTAAAAGTCTTTTGATAATATAAACCAAAGAATAATTAAATCACATTAATTGTACATTTAATCACTTTCATAGAAAAAAATTTCATTAATTAGAATGTCTTTCAGATTTCAGACTTTTAGATTGCTGTAAAATCAGAGGTATGCATTCATATTTTAGAAACAGTGTATTTTACTCTGTGAGCTGATTGCTGCTTGCCTCTGAATCTCCGTATGCTGTTTTTCTCTTTGCATACTATATTTCAGCCACATAGTGCTCCTTGTTTTTTTTTAATCCATTAGGCCAGACTGTTTGTACCTAAAAGCCTTAAATATACATCTTCTTTTTTCTCCTCTTACCATGAAGGTGGTCTACTTGTCAGACTGTAATTTAATAATATGACATATTCAGAGAGATCTTTTCTGACTTTCCATTCTAAAGTACCCACTCAGTCATTTGTTTTGTTACCGTTTTACTTTTTCTACATGTCCTTTGTCCTGGTATTTTTCTTATTTATTGTCCATCTCCAAACCGGAACGTAAACTCCATGAGAATTGGGGGCCTGATCTGACTCATCTACAAATGAACTCACTGCATCTAGAACTTGGTGACCAGTACCTGGCACATAGTAGGTGTTCATCTAATAAATAAATAAATAACATGTTTAGAGCCCCCCCCCAAAAAAAAATCTGAGAAATTTGCTTTTTCTTCCTGCTTGAAAAATTAAAAGATCCACAGAGTTCTTCATGATTCTTACCAAATTTTCTAGAAATGCATTTTTTTAAATGGAGATAATTCTATTGTAGTTTAAAATTTTTCCTCTTGGTGAAGCTGTTTATACACACACAACAGGATTCTCTGTTTTTAAATATATTTTTTCTCTAATTTTTTAATTACTTCACAGCAAAGGAATGGAAAGAACCAGTTACCACGAGTTGTTGTACAATGCTCTGCAGTCTCTAAGAGACAGAGAATTCTCCACTTTTTATGAAAGTCTCAAACATGCCAGGTATTGTAAAAAGAAAGAGTTATTGTATTTTAACATTGCTTCTTTTCTGAAAACCTGAAGAATAATTTCAGTACAAAGATTTGCACTGATGAAAGGATAAGGACCTGACAGCTGTGGTCAGGTTGTTTTTTGTCATTCCCTTTTCTCCCTTAAAAAAAATTTCTTGTGTAATTCATAATTCATACCAGTTAGTGCTAAAACTCAGAATTTCCAAAGTGGGAGGAAATATTCAACAGCTGACAATTTCATAGCTTTTCCACATCTGAGAAATGAGTGCTCAGATGAATTTTATCTTTTGCAAACATGTTTGCATAAGAATTACAAGTGTTCCTGTCTTAACAGTTGTTTTCTGTATCTTCATATTTTGAATGCTTTGTATGAAAGAATTCTTTAAAATACACTTGTCAAAATATATATACATATATATACACATGTGTGTGTACACACAAATGTTTATGTGTATATAACCATTGTTACCTTTAAATTTTTTGTTTTAAATGTAAGAGCATTCTCATGTTAGGTACTTATATAAGCTTTTTTTTTTCTTATATAATAAATACATTTTTCTCTGCTTATGTGGTTCAAATATATGCTATCTTTAAAAATAAAATTTCCTTTTGGAACCATGATCAATTATTTATGCTGAACCCTGAAAAGTCTTATTATTTCCTATCCCTTGGTTCTCTTCCTGGACAAATGTACTGAGAAATTTAATCTTGTCTCTAGTGGTTGTGTGTCATTTACCTCTCTTAGCATTTAATGTTCTTTTTGTAAAATGGTGATTAATGGTTAATACTTAGAGGCTTGGTCTGAGGCACAAGTGAGATAATACACAAAAAAGAGCTTAACTATAACAGGCTAAACAAATGTAACACGTTTTTTGGTTAACAGTAGTTGTGACCTAATAAATCCTGTATTTTTTTACAGAAGTAATACTGCCATTTAAGTGCTTATCATGTAGTGGCTACTTTGTTAGACTTTTTCTGTATGTATTCTCTAACCTTCAAAATAATTCTGGAAGTGAAAAAACTTTGTTTCAGAGGAATCTAGTAATGTGCCCATTGTCATTACTGGAAAAACTGGGGTTTAGATCTCAGTCCGTACAATTCCAAGGCTTACTTTGTTCCACTAACTTATGCTGGTGCTTCTGAATATTGCTATTAAATCAACACAAAGGTCTATAATGAGAACTCAACTTTTATCTTCTATAAAAATATTTTATCTTAGTTTTCAAGTGTCTTATCTTTTCTGCTACTAGAGTTAAAGAAGTGGAAGAGTTGTGTAAGGGCAGTCTTGAGTCTGTGTATTCCCTCTACCCTACACTTAGCAGATTGCAGGCTATTGGAGAGCTTGAAAACATTGGAGAACTTTTCTCAAGGTATGTGATTCAAGTGACTATGTATCCCAAAGCACAACCTGTTACCAAAGTGACTTTAAAAAATAAAATCTATATAGAGACCAGCCATAGATTCCTTTCTTTTTATCACAGTATAAGTAAGTTGACCTAATGAACTGTGATCTTGTTAAACATTTTCAAACATACTCATTGTAAAAATTCAAGTTTTTAAATTTAACTTTTTATTTTTCTCTTTATAGCTTTTCCCCTCTTCCACCCTAAATGAAATTGTTTCCTCATGTTTTTTTATCAGAGCATATTATATATACTCCACTGTTTTAGTACTGCATTTCATTACTGTTACTTTATGTATACTCTGTCATGCTATACTAGAAGATCCCTAAAAGTGGGACTTATTTCTTCTTGTATCCCTAGTGCTATTTCATGGTGACTAATTCTTAGTAAACTGTCGATGTTAATGAATATGGAGTGTTTAAGGGAGATTGCCCCTTATAATGGTGGAAAGGAAGTCATCTCACTTTGCAGTGTTTCTGGATCTTTCTCTGCTAGGGAATTTTAAGGAAGAAAGGTTTGACGAATTGGTAACAAATACCTATGTTCTAGGATAGCAGTTCACAAAATGCAGTGTAGAGATCCTGCAGGCCCTAAGATCCATTCAAGGGTTCATGAAATTAAAACTATTGTTAAAATTATAGAAAATTTTATTTTTTTTTTTGCTTTCATTCTTTCATGGGGTATAGTGACATTTTGGTGAAGTATCAGAGAATAGCTACAATTATTTGAAAAGACTCTTACCATATTCCTGCCTTTTCTGTATCTGTATGAGGCTAGATTTTCTTCACATTCTCTAACCAAACATCATAGCACAGCAAACTAAATGCAGAATCTGAGATGAGAATTCAAGTGTCTCCTTTAAGCCAGACATCAGAGATTCATAGAAATGTGAAATAGTGCTCTTCTCACTAAATTTTGTGTGATATATAGTTGATTTATTATTTTTATTTTAAAATAAATTTTAATACATGTTAGATTTTTCTCAGTTTTAGTTTCTAATAAGGTAAATATTAATAGTGAAAATGTGTCAGTCGTGTCTGATTCTTTGTGACCTCTTGGACTGTAGCCTGCCAGGCTCCTCCATCCATGGAATTCTCCAGGCAAGAGTACTGGAGCGGGTATCCATTCCCTTCCCCAGGGGATCTTCCTAATGCAGGGATTGAACCCAGGTCTTTACTGTCTGAGCCACTAGGGAAGCCCAAGTATTAATAAGTATAATCCTGTAAATGAAAGCTCTTTAGGAGTGTTCCATAATTTGTAAGAGTATAAAGCAGGGGTCCCCAAACCCTGGGCTATGGCATGTTAGGAACCAGGCCACACAGCAGGAGGTGAGCCGGCAGGCAAGCAAGTGAAGCTTCATCTGTATTTACAACCCTTCCCCAAGGTTCACATGCAGCAGCCTTAGATTCTCATAGGAGCACGAACCCTACTGAATTGCACATGCAAGATATTTGGGTTGTGCGCTTTTATGAGAATCAACCCAAAATCATCCACGCCACCAGCTCCCTAGTTTGTGGAAAAATTGTCTTCCACAAAACCCATCCCTGGTACCAGAAAGGTTGGGGAACACTGGTATAAAGGATTTCCTGAGATTAGAAAATTTGAGACCTGCTCTTAAGATCATTTTGGGAGAAATGAAAGTTTTGGTTCCTATGAATTTGTGTTACTGTTTCCTTCTTTATCAAGCAACTAAAAGAACTTTCATTTCCTACATCACCTTAAGGTCATCTTCTTAGTTTCCCTGCTTCATTTGTCTTGATTTCTCCCCATATAGTACTCCTGAAGGATTGGACAGTATTGCTTATTTTGAACATTCGGGAAGCACTCTGCTCATATGAACTAATTGTACAAGATGTATTTTCTCTTCCTTTAATAAATAATATTGTTACATGAAACCTTTGCCAGATGCCAGCATTTCCTTCATTGGATTGTGCTTTCTTTAACAGCTACAGTTTTGCAGAGTCATGCCCTGTGCCTGATAGGTATGGTAGATAATTAATGAGTTTATTTCATTTCCTTGCTGACTGTCCTCTTTGAAGGATCATTGAAATTGGACTAGATGTATAGATGTTCTGAATGAGAAACCTGATAAATGTGTTCTCATTTCAGAAGAAAGTTAATTTAGAAGTGCTGCTTTTTGTGAGGTTGAAGAGTATTTTTAAGAATATCTTGAAAGTAGCATCTATGAAAATACTGAATCGCTCTCCTGTATACCTGAAACTACTATAATATTATAAATCAACTATGCTTCAGTTTTAAAAAAGAAAATTTTAAAATGTTCATCATCTGTTGGGTTCTCTGCTGACTGACCCTCAGAGGTCTGACCATATTGTAGTTTTCTAAACTTTGATTCTTATTTTGGTTTATTTTAGAAGTTCCAGTCATGTTGCTGCAAAAATTTCTTTAGCGTTTATTAAATCTTAAGTTTTAGAACCTGCATAATAACACCTTTTTTTAAATTTCTGTTGCTCATGTAAACCCTTGTGTTTTGGCTTTCAGATCAGTAACAGATAGGCAGCCGTCTGAAGTGTACATGAAGTGGTGGAAACATTCCCAGCTTCTCAAAGACAGTGATTTTAGTTTTCAGGAGCCTATAATGGCCCTACGCACAGTCATTTTGGAGATCTTGATGGAAAAGGAAATGGAAATCTCCCAAAGAGAGTGTTTTAAGGACATTCTCACCAAGCATCTTGTAGAACTCTCTGTATTAGCCCGAACCTTCAAGAACACTCAGGTAAAACTATGTCATCTCACTCGTTGACATTGCCGTTTTATTACCTAGAAAATAAAAAGCATAAGTAAAAAGAAATGTCATTGAGAGACAGATTGCTATTATAACATTGTATAGCATAGTTGTTTAAGATTTCCCCTTTTAGAATTAGACCTGAATTTGAGTCTTGCACAAGTCTTTCTCTAATCCTCAATTTCCTGGTTAAATAAAGAGAAACTACCTAACTTACTATATGTATAACATTTCAGTGATTGTATATACTGTGTATAAGCACACACATAATTCTATATGTCTTTATGTAAAGAGAAAAACAGGCAGATATGGGGACTGGGGAAGGTAGTCAGAGATGCACTTAAGACAGTCTTAAAAATTGTCAAGTCCTTAGTGAATGGTGGTGACTGCTTTTATTAGTAGTAGTAGAAGTAGTAGTAGTAATAGTAAAAATATTTATTTCCATTTGTTATTTTCATTTCAGCTCCCTGAAAGGGCAATATTTCAAATTAAACAGTATAATTCAGCTAGTAGTGGAGTCTCTGAGTGGCAGCTGGAGGAAGCACAAGTATTCTGGGCAAAAAAGGAACAGAGTCTTGCCCTGAGTATTCTCAAGCAAATGATCAAGAAGCTGGATGCCAGTTGTACAGAGGTTCACTTTTTTTCTATTGGTTGAATTAGTATTTCCTGTAATAAGATTACTGTACTTTATAATATTTTAAATAAATTTAAATATAATTACTAATTTTATTAAAGATTTGAAATTACTGATCCATGAACAAGAAATTGTAAAAAGGAGTCTTGAAAATTAGTATTTGTAAAAGTTTAGACAGTATTCATTTTTTCTATTTACAACATTTTTATCACTCCATCTCGTCATAGATTAATTTATCCCAATGATAAGCCTTATTTTTTTAAAACTTTCTACAGTATTCAAGGAGGGTGTGTGGGAAACAAAGATGAAATAGCTACTACAGATTTGAAATGAAAAAATGCAAGAGGAAATGCGTAAAAAATGCCTTTTTTTAAAAGGCAAGTTGAAATAATTGGGTTGTCAATCCAAAGACCTTGAAAACATCACATCTGATATTTTATCTACCATAGATAGCATATTAAAAAGCAGAGACATTACTTTGCCAACAAAGGTCCGTCTAGTCAAGGCTATGGTTTTTCCTGTAGTCACATATGGATGTGAGAGTTGGACTGTGAAGAAAGCTGATCGCCGAAGAATCGATGCTTTTGAACTGTGGTGCTGGAGAAGACTCTTGAGAGTCCCTTGGACTGCAAGGAGATCCAACCAGTCCATTCTAAAGGGGATCAATCCTGGTTGTTCATTGGAAGGACTGATGCTAAAGCGGAAACTCCAATACTTTGGCCACCTCATGCGACGAGTTGACTCACTGGTAAAGAGTCTGATGCTAGGAAGGATTGGGGGTGGGAGGAGACGGGGACGACAGAGAATGAGATGGCTGGATGGCATCACTGACTCGATGGACATGAGTTTGAGTGAACTCCGGGAGTTGGTGATGGACAGGGAGGCCTGGCGTGCTGTGATTCATGGGGTCGCAAAGAGTCGGACACGACTGAGCTACTGAACTGAACTGAACTGAACCTATAGTGTACATATGTATTTTATAAACTTGATTGCTTTTTCAACTCTGTCTCCAGCATATGATGGACAAATTTAGCAGCATTTGTAGGAATCATGAAGTATTTTAAATGTTTGGACTCAATGATGTCCCTCTGATATACACCTACTAGGTGAATATCAACATTTTGTACTTTTGGATAATGGAAACTTGTATAACAGCCTCCGTTATTAGAGGATTTATCATTATACCGAGCCCTGGGAGCTCACGTGGTATGATTGTTTAAATAATGCTTAACAGTATGGACCCTGAAAACTTAGATCATGGCATCCAGTCCCATCACTTCATGGCAAATAGATGGGGAAATAGGGGAAACAGTGTCTGACTTTGTTTTTTGGAGCTCCAAAATCACTGCAGATGGTGACTGCAACTATGAAATTAAAAGACCCTTGCTCCTTGGAATAAAAGCTATGACAAACTTAAACAGCATATTAAAAAGCAGAGACATTACTTTGCTAACAAAGGTCCATGGATTTTTAGTAGTCATGTATGAATGTGAGAGTTGGACTGTAAAGAAAGCTGAGCGCCGAAGAATTGATGCTTTTGAACTGTGGTGTTGGAGAAGACTCTTGAGAGTCCCTTGGACTGCAAGGAGATCCAACCAGTCCATCCTAAAGGAGATCAGTCCTGAGTGTTCATTGGAAGGACTGATGTTGAAGATGAAACTCCAATACTCTGGCCACCTGATATGAAGAACTGACTTATTGGAAAAGACCCTGATGCTGAGAAAGATTGAAGGCAGGAGGAGAAGGGAATGACAGAGGATGAGATGGGTGGATGGCATCACCAACTTAATGGACAGGCCATTGAGTAAACTCCAGGAGTTGGTGATGGACAGGGAAGCCTGGCGTGCTGCGGTCCATGGGGTTGCAAAGAGTCAGACATGACTAAACAACTGAACTGAACTGATGGACCCTGAAGTTACATATCCTCTTTGTACTTCAGTTGTGGTTTTCTAATTAAGGATAATAATTGTTCTTATTTCGTAGGATTCTTGTGAGGATTAAATGAATTATTATATATTATTATATACAGTAATAATGCCAAGCATATAAAAGTACTTAATAAATGTGAGTTGTTTCAATAATAGTAAAAATAGTAATAGTAGTAGAGAATGATTATTTTATAAAGGTAAATATTTGGAATTATTAAAATAGTTGTAAGGTGAAAGCAAATGAGGAAAGACATTTTTAACCTGTTTTTTTCCTACATGGAAGATATTTTTGTACAGTCATAATAATGAATTACATTTTAAGACTTTGCTTTCCTTTACAGAATGATCCCAACTTAAAACTTATATACACAGAATGTCTAAGGGTTTGTGGTACCTGGTTAGCAGAAACTTGCTTAGAAAATCCTGCAGTCATCATGCAGACCTATCTAGAAAAGGTAAGGTTTTTGAGGAACCCTAATGGAGTTGCTTAGCATGCATACTTTGGATCTTTTCAGTGAAGTGAAGTGAAGTGAAAGTTGCTCAGTGGTGTCCAGGTCTTTACAACTGCATGGATTGTAGCCCGCCAGGCTCCTCTGTCCCTGGAATTCTCCAGGCAAGAATACTGGAGTGGCTTGCCATGCCCTCCTCCAGGGGTTCTTCCCAACCCAGTGCTTCTGCCACCTTTGAGCTTCCTGTTTCTCCCTCTTATTCATAGTTTAATTTTGAGAATAGCTACTTCACTAATAAATGAACATGAGAAACCTAATTTTTTTTAGTTTTATAGAGCTTTTTGTTTTTGTACCATTCTTTACACATATTAGCTATTTCAGTTGTTTCTGCGCTGTCAAAATTGTTTTGAAAACTCAAAGAAATACTGTATTTTGTATAATTTAGCTTATATACATATATGTATGTTAAACTTTACTGTGGATATTTCTTTGATCTGAGTAATTCTTTAGATGCATTTAGTATCTGTAAATATAAATGGATTGTTTTTTTCTTGAAGGCTGTGGAAGTTGCTGGAAATTATGATGGAGAAAGCAATGATGGGCTCAGAAATGGAAAAATGAAGGCATTTCTCTCTTTAGCACGGTTCTCAGATACTCAGTACCAAAGAATTGAAAACTACATGAAATCATCAGAATTTGAAAACAAGCAGGCTCTCCTGAAAAGAGCCAAAGAGGAAGTTGGCCTACTTAGGGAACATAAAATCCAAACCAACAGGTAACTGAGGGTCTTCAAATAACAAGATATACAGTATTTATACAGGTGGACAGAACCAGATAGGAATTCATGCTGTGGCTCTATACTAATTGTGGAATATACTGGTGTTAACTTGTTAACTTTTTGTTTTGCTTTTTTAGTTTGTTTGTTGGTATCATAGTTGAAAAAGAGATACGTGTTGAAATTAGAGAGGAGTTACTTAGTTTGATGTAATTAAATCCTTTATTCAAATCTGCTTTTGGTATATATATTTTAGTGTAAGTAGAAAATGAAGTTAATGAAATACCTTGGATAGAGTCCACTTTGGTTGCCTAAAATAGCTTTTGAATTGCAGAAACTTAAAGACAAAAGTAAGTTTATTCTCTTTATAATTCTTAGAATTTTGCTTTTTCTCCTGAGATGGACACCTGATTTTTCATTTATATTGTATGTCTTATTTGATTTTGTAGTCTATAAAATTTAACGGCTTTTGTGTTTTATTTTAATTATCCAATGTAAGATACACAGTAAAGGTTCAGCGAGAGCTGGAGTTGGATGAATGTGCACTCCGTGCATTGAAAGAGGATCGTAAACGTTTCTTATGTAAAGCAGTTGAAAATTACATCAATTGTTTATTAAGTGGTGAAGGGCATGATATGTGGATATTTCGTCTTTGTTCTCTCTGGCTTGAAAATTCTGGAGTTTCTGAAGTCAATGGCATGATGAAGGCAAGTTATCTTTTTCAACCCAGTATTCTGGCCTGTGCTTTAAAAGTTAAGCCATTAGCCCCTCAAATGTCATGCATTTTGTATACTTTGTATCCTTGGTAGTTGGTTTAGGACTCTACACATAGGTACTTAACTAACTCTAATGATGTAGGTTTATGTGGCTGTGAGATAATTTAGGTCAGTCTTTTCCCATAGCATTGCAATAAGCATCGAAAAGTACCCAGAATGATAGATTGGGAGATTTGGAAAGCAATTAAAGATGATGTGATCACAGGTGCTGGGTTTTTTTCCCCCCTGCTTTATTATTTTCTGTTTTTTTGGTTTTTTTTTTTTACAATAAATTATTTTTGTAAATGGAAAAAAAATTTTTTTAAGAAAACATTAAGGCAGTAGAATTTTATAAATTTTTATTTAAAAATCCTGGGTTTTATTAATGACACCTAAATAAACACCCTGTCATCCCCTGTCATTTATTAATGATACTTAAATGACACCTAAAGTTATGTTGTCAATCAGTTTGAAGCTTAAAAGTAAAATAGTTCTTCTGGCTGAAGAGAATATTAATACTCATAATAGATACAACAAATTTCTGCCACTAGTGTACATTAAATCCTGTTACTTTTAGAATGTAGGGAAAAATAGTTATTCCATTTTATTCACACTGACTTCTCAGGAGTCATGATTACAGTTGTCCTTAGATCAACATTTGTACTCCTTGGATTCACTGGAATATAAGCAGCACCAAGTATTCCACTTCTGAATGCAATCTGATACAAGTTCAAACATGATTTACCAGTGAGTCAATCTAGACTTTAAGATAAATGATAAGGAAAAAATATGTCTGCTTGATGTTTGCACTAATAGAGGAGCATTTTGTATTTTTTTAGATGTGAGGGCTAGTTGAAATGCATTGCTTTTTAATTTTGTATTTTTTTAATGGCAGAGAGATGGAATGAAAATTCCATCATACAAATTTTTGCCTCTTATGTACCAACTGGCTGCTAGAATGGGGACCAAGATGATGGGAGGCCTAGGATTTCATGAAGTCCTCAATAATGTAAGTAAACGTGAAAATCAAACCACATTTGCTTTTCTTTTATATTATTGTATATTACTGTTCCCCTCTAGAAAGTGGCAACACAAAAAAGTTTAGTCGGTCATATTATGTTATATAAGGGCAAGAATATTCTCTTTTATC
This sequence comes from Moschus berezovskii, assembly GCF_049115385.1. Classification (NCBI taxonomy): domain Eukaryota; kingdom Metazoa; phylum Chordata; class Mammalia; order Artiodactyla; family Moschidae; genus Moschus; species Moschus berezovskii. Next base: position 21,765,292 of record NC_142473.1, read on the forward strand.
TCCTTTCATATTCTACTTGTTACTCACTTTCTCTTTTTCCTCATATACTTCTTTCTCCCATACGTACCCAAACCAACAGTCCCGCCCCATACACACAGTCCACCCACTGCAGCATCTATCACAGTAAAACATATCTTAATGTTAAGCAAAATTTAAAAGGTTATGGATTTTCAATTTTTTTCTTTCCATAAAATTAACAGTTCTTAATTTTTTGACAGCTCATCTCTAGAATTTCAATGGATCATCCTCATCACACTTTGTTTATTATATTGGCCTTAGCAAATGCAAACAAAGATGAATTTTTGACCAAACCAGAAGCAGCTAGAAGGAGTAGAATTACAAAAAATGCACCTAAACAAAGCTCTCAGCTTGATGAGGTATTTGGATTGAACATGTATACCTTTTTGAATTGCGATATTCATTTTTTCCCAAAATATTCCTTTCTTAAGTCTCAGGAATTCAAAGAGTATGTATTGTTGACAATATTCAATTTGTAAATCCTTTGTTATTATGATGCTACCTAAAATTGGTTCAAAATTCCTGAATATTTCTTAAAGCATAAGAGATACCAAAGGTATTTTACTGTTTTTCCTCAGAGTAATGAGCAAAGAAAAAATAGATTTTACAAGGCACCCAAGTCATTTACTCTTGAGATTATTATACCTTTGATATGTTTCATTCATAGTACAGTGACTGCTTTGTCTCTGAGGGATTATAGTCCTTCCATTGTCTAGATATGTGCATAAATCCGTTTTTTGTTTTTATAACTCTAAAAAGTTTTAATGTTGCATGTTTGCTTTTGTAATATTTTTTCGTTTGTATTTTATTAATAGGATCGAACCGAGGCCGCTAACAAAATAATACGTACTATCCGAAGTAGGAGACCTCAGATGGTCAGAAGTGTTGAGGCACTTTGTGATGCTTATATCATACTAGCAAATTTAGATGCCACTCAGTGGAGGACTCAGAGAAGTATGCAATTTGAAAGAATGAATGTTGCATTCTTGCTGTGTTAATCTCTGTTGTTGTTTCTAGGTGCTAAGTCATGTCTGACTCTTTTGTGGCCCCATAGCCTATAGCCCGCCAAGCTCTTCTGTCCATGAGATTTCCTGTTTTCCCAGGCAAGAATACTGGAGTGGGTTGCCATTTCCTTCTCCAGGAGATCTTTGCAACCCAGGGACTGAATCTGTGTCTCCTGCATTGCAGGCAGATTCTTTACTACTGAGCCACCAGAGAAGCCCACTTATTCTCTGTAGGGATATCTTAATTACAGAACAGAATGTAAATCTGCTCAACTCACACACATTAATTATAGATATGAAAGTTTTGATTACAACTCACACATGATTCAAAACTTAATTTTTATCTAAAAAACTTCAATAGCCCTCCAGTTACTTTTTCACTTAATATCTTGTTGTGGAACTTATAATAGATAACTGCACTCTAGGACTTAAAAATGAAAAGACCTTATCATTTTCTCCATCACTCTTCTTGCTGTGTCTCTTTAAATAATTATAAGCTGCTATAATATTTAGTTGTGTATATCTGCCTCCCCATACTTTAATAATTATGTTCTTTTTTTCTGTTCAGAATCATATCTTCATATTTAAATTCTTACTATTTTAAAATAAAAATGAGGCTGCTCATAGTGTTCCTCTAAACAAACAAAGAATACTGTCATGTTGTTTAGTCACATTTAATAGTAATGTGTATAGCATTATCTATGTGTTATTCATACTATTATGTAATTATCTTAAGTTGTCCAACTTGGCACCTCAGGTGGAGTCTGGTCTAATTACCAGTGCCAGGTAACCTGCAAATTCATTTGTAAGCCATGTTACTCATTGCTATACCCTGACCCTGAGTGGCATTGTGTCCCAAGTCTTTGGTCTTCACTTCTAAATCAGAACCACAGATTAGCCATAGTTTGGGTTTATGGTATCTGCTGAAGTTTCCTGCTTTACCCACTTATTCTCCTACTTCAGTTCAGTTCAGTCACTCATTCGTGTCCAACTCTTTGCACTGTTGCTCAATTTGCAGTTGTCACTGAAACTTCTTTATTTTAAATACAGAAGGCATAAATATTCCAGCAGACCAGCCCATTATCAAACTTAAAAATTTAGAAGATGTTGTTGTCCCTACTATGGAAATTAAGGTAATTTACTATTAACTGTTTTGATTTTTTAGTTAAACTACTTTTTAGCAAGTTAAACCATTTGAAATAGCCTTTTTTCATAGGTCAAAATTGGTTAATTATTGGCAATTTCATTTGTTTCAACCAATAGTTTTTTCTTTATTGGATTCCCTTTGCCCAAGACTTAAAATACTTAACGATCTCTCCTGCTTTCTTTTCTATTGCCTTCAGTTTTACAGTTGTCATCTTTCTTATGAAGAAGTCTGTAGACTGTTTTTGATATTTTCATTGGCCAGAAGAAGGAAATATTTTGTGTGTTTATGTCAATATTAATTTTTAACTGAGCAAGAAAGTCCCTAATTGTTTTATATTGATTTTTAAAATTCTGTACATGTTAGAATGTATTGACTGTGATGTATTACAATATAAAGTAATAAAATATGTATTACAGTATTGACTGTAATATACATGACACTTTCAGCTGTGTCTTAATGGTTTTTTATTGCTGGAAGTATGATGTGGGCAGGGATAAATATAATAATAAAGGTTGTTGTTTGGTCACTAAGTCATGTCCATCTCTTTTGTGACCCCATGGATTGCAGCGCTCCAGGCTCCTCTGTCCTTGAAATTTTCCAGGCAAGAATATTGGAGTGGGTTGCCATTTCCTTCTCTAGGGAATCTTGCTGACCTAGGGTCTAACCCATGTCTCCTGCATTGGCAGGTGGATTCTTTACCACCAAGCCACCAGGGAAGCCCATAATAAATAAAGATTACAGTTTAGAAAATGATCATTTTAACTACATTGTAAAATCTCTTCTTTGAGTTTGCAGTTTAATGTTTAATATGTATGATTATTTGATTTGAAATGTAGCTTCATCGTGTGGATTAACCTATCAGCAAAGTTACTTATTTAAATATCTTGTGAAACTGCCAAATTTAGCAATTTAAACCTAGAAAACTCCTCTCCATACTTTTCTAAAATTTACCTTATTGTTTTTGTGAGGAGATGACTTAACATATACAGGTCAATGGTAACACCTGAACCAGGGTTATTGAATAGTTTTTTCAGCAACACTCATCTAACTTCTTTTATTAGGAGATATTTAAGGAGGTAAATTGTGTTATCTGTATTGCTTTTTGAAGCCTTTCCAATGTCAAATCTCCTTTCTTTCATTTAAAAAGTTACCACTTCTGTTCTTAACCAACAGCACATTGTCATTTATTCCTTTGCTTAGTATTAAAATTGTCATTTAAAATTCATTTTTCTTTAAATGCAAATTGAGTACTAAAGTATTGTCATGTACTTTATTAGGTGGACCCCACAGGAGAATATGAAAATCTGGTGACTGTAAAGTCATTTAAAGAACAATTTCGTTTAGCAGGAGGTTTAAATTTACCAAAAATAATAGATTGTGTGGGCTCTGATGGAAAGGAAAGGAGACAGCTCGTCAAGGTGAGACTTTGCTTTTGTGATGTAGTTCCTAGTGGATTAATGAAAAACATCAAAGAAAAACTAACAGATATTTTCTTCTTATTTTGGCTCTTTGGTTTTGTTCTCAATAATTACAGGTGAGGAAAACAAAGTAGAAATAAATTGTTTTCTAGAAGCAGAATGCTTTTCCGCATGGTTTTGTGTGTGTGTTGGAAAGACCAACCTTATTTTAACAGTTGAAGTGAAAGAATACTTTTTACATGTATCGACATGGTGAGGTTTAACCGTCAGCCTACTTGTTATGAAAAAAATTTTTTGAGTGTTGCTTATTTTCTTGAATAGTTCAAGTTGAAGGCCCGTGCTTCAGTGTCCTGGGTCTGACATTGTGCTACTGCTTTAAACGTATCCAAAAGGGATAGCACTCCTCCCTTACTCTGCTTTTAAGCTTTGGGTCTTGCTGGGAAGTAGCAGAGAGACAACAGTGCTCCTCCACCTTGGTGTTTTGCAGTGTGCCCTTAAGTGTAGGCATTCCAATTAGTTACAAAAGCAGCTGTGATAGGGAGTGGGGAAGGGTACTTCTTTTTTCTAAATTGGTCTACAGTGATGTTGTTTATTCTAGTACTATTCTTTTGTTTGTGTGTTTGTGTTTGTGTGTTACACACACAAACAAGAGAATAGTGTTAGGTCTTAATTATTTAAGAGACTATTAAGGGGAGCACAGATCCTCAGAGTGATTTCCAAGTGCCCTTTGGCTGTCCTCAGATGATTTTGTGTGATTTTATAGTAAAGAAAGTGAACTGTGCTTAGTTATTTGTGTTTTGATTATTCTGAAGGGCCGTGATGACCTGAGACAAGATGCCGTCATGCAGCAGGTTTTCCAGATGTGTAATACATTATTGCAGAGAAATACTGAAACCAGGAAGAGGAAATTGACTATTTGCACTTATAAGGTAACTTTTATTTCTGCTGCTTCATAAAGGACATATAAAAGACGTCATTATTGAGGTAGGGGTCAGCAAATACTTTCCTGAAGGATAACATTTTAGACTTGTGGGCCACATAGGTCTCTGTTGCATATTCTTTATTTTTTTCCTTGGTAGCCTTTTAAACCTGAAAGACCATTCTTAGCTCACAGGCTATACAAAAATAGTTTGGGACTGGGTGTGGTCCAAAGGCCATATATTGCTAAGCTCTGATTTAAACAGTATTTTTCTTTTGTAAGTATACATTAATCTTAATTGCAGCAATTTTTTTATTTCACGAAATCTTGTAATCAGCTAAAGTATTTTCCCTTTATGTTTGACCAGAGAAGTGATGTTAAAAAGAAAATACTGATTCAGTGAAGAATACATTATATAATGTAGAGTTTTAAAATTTTAAATATGCTAGTTTTTGACTAGGTAATGCATTTGCATGGTTCAAAAATCCAATAATAGAAAAAGGTATAAAAAGGGAAGCCTTCTCTCACCCTTTTCCGTTTCCCTGTAAACCTCATGCCCCACCATCTCTTTATAAGTACCATTTCGTTTCCAGTGTTATACAAATAGAATATATGAATATAATTCCTTATTTCCCCCCCTTTCATAGAGTAGAGACAACAATATTTTTTTAACTCAGCAATATATTATAGAAATTGTTTGCTTTTTTAACAACTGCTTTGTGTATTAGTACATAATTATCATGCAAGTCCTTATCATATAAAATAGGCATTTGCATCATTTATAGTCCTTTACCAGAGAAGGCAATGGCACCCCACTCCAATACTCTTGCCTGGAAAATCCCATGGACAGAGGAGCCTGGCTGCAGTCCATGGCGTCGCTGAGGTTCGGACACGACTGAGTAACTTCACTTTCACTTTTCACTTTCATGCATTGGAGAAGGAAATGGCAACCCACTCCAGTGTTCTTGCCTGGAGAATCCCAGGGATGGGGGAGCCCGGTGGGCTGCCATCTATGGGGTCGCACAGAGTCGGACACAACTGAACTGACTTAGCAGCAGTAGCAGCAGCATAGTCTTTTACTGTAGCAAGCAGTGCTGTGCTGCAATAAATAACATTGAACATATTTCATATATGCACTGGTGAATCTGTGGGATAGATTTCCTAAAGTTGGATTGATGGGTAACAGTAAATGCACCTATAATTTGGTAGGTATTATCAGATTATCTTTAATAGAGGGAAGTCCCAATTGCATTTCCTCCAGCATTTTGCCTGAGAATATAATTCTGAAGTCACATTATTCTATTAATTTAATCATCTTTCACCCTTACATGAATGCTCATCTAGGACATTTGCATTTTTAAAAATTGCAATAAACTTTCATTTTGAAAGACGTGTTTTCTATAGGTGTTCCTTTCTGGTTTCATTCCTATGTCCTATTTGCCCTTTATTTTTCTGTCACTGCTGTAGCAAGGCTTATTTATTTATTCGTTGTTTCTATTTCTGTGAAGATATAAACAAAGTAAGATAATTACTGTGTATTAGTAGAGAAGCAGTCTTTCAGAAACACTTAGGATAGCCCCATATCTGTTTCTTAAACCTGCAAAATGGTATATAAACAAGTGTTCATTTTCTCCAGCAAGTTAACCCTACTTAAACTCGAGGTATCCCAACCATCAACTAAAATTATTTAAAAATATAATTAAAAATATAATAATGTTTATAATGTGAATAAGCTGCTTAGGACTAATGATAATAAGAAAGATTCAAGACTGTATGAAAAAAAATTATACAAATGTAACAAGAAAGAAAAAAGGAAAATTAACATAAGGTAAAAGTTCAGTTCAGTTCAGTTCAGTCGCTCAGTCGTGTCCGACTCTCCGCGACCCCATGAATCACAGCACGCCAGGCCTCCCTGTCCATCACCAACTCCCGGAGTACACTCAAACTCATGTCCACAGAGTCGGTGATGCCATCCAGCCATCTCATTCTCCGTCGTCCCCTTCTCCTCCAGCCCCCAACCTTTCCCAGCATCAGAGTCTTTTCCAGTGAGTCAACTCGTCGCATGAGGTGGCTACAGTATTGCAGTTTCAGCTTTAGCATCAGTCCCTCCAATGAATATCCAGGATTGATCTCCTTTAGAATGGACTGGTTGGATCTCCTTGCAGTATAAGGGACTCTCAAGAGTCTTCTCCAATACCACAGTTCAAAAGCATCGATTCTTCGGCGATCATCTTTCTTCACAGTCCAACTCTCACATCCATACATGACCACGGGAAAAACCATTGCCTTGACTAGACGGACCTTGGTTGGCAAAGTAATGTCTCTGCTTTTTAATATACTATCAAGGTTGGTCATAACTTTCCTTCCAAGGAGTAAGCGTCTTTTAATTTCATGGCTGCAATCAGCATCTGCAGTGATTTTGGAGCCCCAAAAAATAAAGTCTGACACTGTTTCCACTGTTTTTCCATCTAGTTCCCATGAAGTGATGGGACCAGATGCCATGATCTTTGTTTTCTGAATGTTGAGCTTCAAGCCAACCTTTTCACTCTCCTCTTTCACTTTCATCAAGAGGCTTTTGAGTTCCTCTTCACTTTCTGCCATAAGGGTAGTGTCATCTGCATATCTGAGGTTATTGATATTTCTCCCAGCAATCTTGATTCCAGCTTGTGCTTCTTCCAGCCCAGCGTTCCTCATGATGTACTCTGCATGTAAGTTAAATAAGCAAGGTGACAATATACAGCCTTGACGTACACCTTTTCCTATTTGGAACCAGTCTGTTGTTCCATGTCCAGTTCTACCTGTTGCTTCCTGACCTGCATACAGGTTTCTCAAGAGGCAGGTCAGGTGGTCTGGGAAAAGTACCACATCGTAAATGGAAAGAAAAATGTCAGCTGATTTCAAATTAGCATAGACAATGAAATCCCAGTAAACATTTTGTAATGTGGAAACATGATGTAAAAGTTTATCTTGAAAAATACATTGGTGAGAATGACTAAAGTGTCTTTGATAAAAGCAATACATGAAAGTGGACTCTGTCCAGTCATATGAAACCAAAGTAGCCTTGACAGATGTTTATATATACATGTGTAAGAAATCAGTATATAGCTTTGACATAAAGTTCCTTAAATGCTATTAACTCTGGGTATGATGGGATTATGGGTAGTACCTGTTTTTTAAATATATTTTGAATTGTCCTCAATGAACATTTTTTTAACTATAAAAATAATTGTTAAATTAAAAACAGCAAATAGTTAGGGGAGCAGGGAAAAAGAAATTAGATCTACCCACCAAAATTCTGATTGAGTCAGGCTATTGTAACTGAAAACTGAGATTTTTTTAGAGCTTCTTAACTGCCTACAGAAATAGAAATATAAAACTCACTTGTTCTTTGGATGAAGTTGAAGAGTGGGAAAGCATTTTAAAAAAGCACACTTTTTTCTTACTTTCAAATTTGTGAGAAATTTGTCACATTAAACTTTATTGTTAACTTGATGCTTTCTAGTACCAGTTAACAAAAAGCGAGTTTTCATGGAATGCTAAGAGCAAAAGTTAAAATTAAAGATCTGTGAAATCTGTTCTTTGATGTGGTTTAGATCAGTGCTACTCAAATTTAGCAGGCATTCTAGTCCTTGGAAGGGTCTGTTGAAAACCCAGATTGCTGAGCCCCTAAAATTTCTGACTCTGGGATGGAGCCTGAGAATATGCATTTCTAGCCAGGTACCAAGTGATGCTGATGCATCTGCAGTTTAGGAACCACACTTTGAGACCCAACAGTCTAGTTAATTTGCTATCTATTGATTTAGCTTCATTGTAGGACAAAGTTGATGAGCTGTTAACTGTCTCCTCTGATTGCTCAAGACATTTTTAGAGGGCAGATATTCAATAACATGAATTAAAGGTAAGTTTTATGCTCTAAATGCTAGACTTTTAGATGGCAAAGGCGATGACTAGAGAGCTGGGATCCAATATGTTGCAGCATGTTTGGGCTCTAACTGCTCACTCACTTCAGTCATGTCCGACTCTTTGCAACCCCGTGGACTGTAGCCCGCCAAGCTCCTCTGTCCATGGCATTTTCCTGGCAAGAATACTGAAGTGGGGTGTCATGTTGTCCTCCATAGGATCTTCCTGACCCAGGGATCGAACCTACATCTCCTGCATTGCAGGTGGATTCTTTACCATCGAGCCACCTGGAAAGACCTTGGGCTGTAGGATCACCTTGTTTTCTCAGAAAGGAGCTCAGGCTTCCAAGTAAATAACACAATTTAGCTTCCAGAGTTCATTGCTATAAAGCATGAGAGAAGACCTTGACCTAAAATATTTTGAAGGCAAAAATGACCAAACTCCATCTCTACCTGGTATCTTTTTAAATATCTGATTTTCACAGAGAACTATTTTACCAGTTAAATAGTGGAATTATTTAATGTTATATATTTGAATATTTTAAAATGTCCTCTTGGAAGACTGCATGCTCCCAAGGCAGGAGGCACAGGTTTAAGCTCTCTCAGGGAACTGGATCCCACAAACTGCAACTAAGAAAGTGTCCATATGTCACAGCTAAGAGTTTTAACAAGTTGCAACTAAAGATCCTACTTGCCATAATGAAGATCAAAGATCCCATGTGCTACAACTAAGACCTGGCACAGCTAAGTAAACTAAAAAATAATAATAATAAAAATTTTAAATGACCCCTAAATATGAGAGTTTGGGTTTGACTTTATTGTTTCAGTTCAGTTCGGTTCAGTTCAGTTGCTCAGTCGTGTCCGACTCTCCGTGACCCCATGAATCACAGCACGCCAGGCCTCCCTGTCCATCACCAACTCCCGGAGTTCACTCAAACTCATGTCTACAGAGTCGGTGATGCCATCCAGCCATCTCATTCTCCGTCGTCCCCTTCTCCTCCCGCCCCCAACCTTTCCCAGCATCAGAGTCTTTTCCAGTGAGTCAACTCGTCGCATGAGGTGGCCAAAGTATTGGAGTTTCCGCTTTAGCATCAGTCCTTCCAATGAACACCCAGGATCGATCTCCCTTAGAATGGACTGGTTGGATCTCCTTGCTGTACAAGGGACTCTGAAGAGTCTTCTCCAACACCACAGTTCAAAAGCATCAATTCTTCGGCGATCAGCTTTCTTCACAGTCCAACTCTCATATCCATACATGACCACGGGAAAAACCATAGCCTTGACTAGACGGACCTTTGTTGGCAAAGTAATGTCTCTGCTTTTTAATATATTATCAAGGTTGGTCATAACTTTCCTTCCAAGGAGTAAGCGTCTTTTAATTTCATGGCTGCAATCAGCATCCGCAGTGATTTTGGAGCCCCAAAAATAAAATCTGACGCTGTTTCCACTGTTTTTCCATCTATTTCCCATGAAGTGATGGGACCAGATGCCATGATCTTTGTTTTCTGAATGTTGAGCTTCAAGCCAACCTTTTCACTCTCCTCTTTCACTTTCATCAAGAGGCTTTTGAGTTCCTCTTCACTTTCTGCCATAAGGGTAGTGTCATCTGCATATCTGAGTTATTGATATTTCTCCCAGCATTCTTGATTACAGCTTGTGCTTCTTCCAGCCCAGCGTTCCTCATGATGTACTCTGCATATAAGTTAAATAAGCAAGGTGACAATATACAGCCCTGACGCACTCCTTTTCCTATTTGGAACCAGTCTGTTGTTCCATGTCCAGTTCTACCTGTTGCTTCCTGACCTGCATACAGGTTTCTCAAGAGGCAGGTCAGGTGGTCTGGTATTCCCATCTCTTTCAGAATTTTCCACAGTTTACTGTGATCCACACAGTCAAAGGCTTTGGCATAGTCAATGAAGCAGAAATAGATGCTCTTCTGGAACTCTCTTGCTTTCTCCATGATCCAGCGGATGTTTGCAATTTGATCTCTGGTGCCTCTGCCTTTTCTAAAACCTGCTTGAACATCTGGCACTTTATTGTTTAGAATTGTATTATTGCGCCAATAGATCCATATTATTTTGAGATTACTCCAAAAATGTGAAAGCTGTGTTGTAGCTTTGTTGCTAGTTGTTCTCGATTTCAGTTAAGGTTCCTGAAAGTACTGTACTGTATATAATGAAGCAGTCTGCCTAGTCTTCTGTGGAGTCATTCCCAGTTTGTCATTCAGGCTTCTTGTGACCATTGTGACAACAAGCCGGGTCATTGACTGCCTGGAATTAACTCTTGGTATGCAAATGTGGCTCAGTGGTAAAGAATCTGCCTGCCAATGCAGATATGGGTTCAATTCTTGAGTCAGGAAGATCCCCTGGAGAAAGAAATGGCAACCCACTCCAGTATTCCTGCCTGGGAAATCCCATGGACAGAGGAGCCTGGCAGGCTGTAGTCCACAGGGTGGCAAAAGAGTCAGACACGACTTAGTGACTGAACAACAACAACAAACACAACAACCCAGAGGTCAAAATGCAGCCTCAGAGGAGAGACTTGCGTATTGAGGAACACACGATATCCGCGAGAATCACATGGAGATGGAGGAAGACAAAGTTCGTATTGCATTTGCCGGCACCGAGACACGGCCCTCTGATAACCAGAATTCGTGTGCCTGGGCTAATTTCTCTCTACCAAAACTACATTTTTAGAAAGTATGTTGAACAGCTATCCTAAAGTCTTAGATATGAGAGGATTCATTTTTTAAAATCAGTGTCTTATAAAAAATATTTAAATGCTGAAAGAAGCTTTGTACTTAATTCTTTATTATACCTTATGAAAAACATTGCCATTTGCCTTTTGAAACTTGAGTTCAATGTTTTTACGTCAACCAACATCTCTGAAATGAGACAGAAAGAAGCCAGCCTACTCCTTTCTCCATCAGTCTCTTAACAAAAGAAGGGTTTGATTTTTTTGCCCCCTCATAACTATATAGTAATAGTAATTTTAGAAAAGAGATCTTTGATGGAATATATTAGGAGGTAAGGATGTTAATGTGATCAAGCATTAGGGCTACAGCTAGCTCAAAGTCAAAGATAAAGCTGGATTTTCTGGGAGGAAGATATTTAGAGGTACTTAACCAGTCCATTCTAAAGGAGATCAATCCTGGGTGTTCATTGGAAGGACTGATGCTAAAGCTGAAACTCCAATACTTTGGCCACCTCATGCGATGAGTTGACTCGCTGGAAAAGACTGATGCTGGGAGGGATTGGGGGTGGGAGGAGAAGGGGACGACAGAGAATGAGATGGCTGGATGGCATCACCGACTCGATGGACATGAGTTTGAGTGAACTCCAGGAGTTGGTGATGGACAGGGAGGCCTGGCGTGTGGTGATTCATGGGGTCGCAAGGAATCGGACACGACTGAGCGACTGAACTGAACTGAAGTAGGATGGAAAATAAGTTGGAAAGACTATGAGATCTGTTTGTTCATTTGTTCAGTAGTTGTTTATTTACACACCTAGTGGTGTGTTAGATACTCTACCAGGTGTTGGGGATATAGAAGTAATAAAACATAGTTCTTAAGAAGCTCATAGTCTACCAGGGGAAACAGACAATTACAATGCGGAGCGTTAAGTGCATTTTTGGAGAATGAAAAGAGCTGAAAATGGAGAAATCATACTTATCTTTAACACCACTGGGAAAGACCCAGGCTGAGGGCAGGAAGAGGCTCCAGTGCTGCCTAGAAAGAGAAAAGGGAGAGGCCTGGCCACCAACTCCCAGTGGACCCTCAATACAAGGCCATCACCCCCAGGGTCACTGTGACTTACCAGAGGAAGTGGAGTCTTCTGAGCCAGGGTTCTTCTAGCTCCTTTTTCTTGTACCCAATTAGGAGACCTTCCCACACTAACAGGCAGCCAGAACCTGTTTAATTGTTGCCTTCCAAAATGCCTGTGATCTAGCACTGCTCCCGAGATTATGGCCCTGCCCCTACAGAGAGGGCCTTGTTTTGGGAGCTTCTCAGCACTGAGAGTGAGCCCAGGTTCAGGAAGGATATACAGCATGGGACTCACAATCACTGGCCTCCTCCTACCGCTGGATACCTTTTAGGATGGGAAGAAAGGAGAGGCCAGCCTTCTCTGCCGTGCCTCATTTGCTCCCAGTGGCCACCTCATGCGACGAGTTGACTCACTGGAAAAGACTCTGATGCTGGGAAAGGTTGGGGGCGGGAGGAGAAGGGGACGACAGAGAATGAGATGGCTGGATGGCATCACCGACTCTGTGGACATGAGTTTGAGTGAACTCCGGGAGTTGGTGATGGACAGGGAGCCCTGGCGTGCTGTGATTCATGGGGTCGCGGAGAGTCGGACACGACTGAGCAACTGAACTGAACTGATGCTCCTACAAGAAAAGTGCTGAGTAGCCTGAGACCCATCGTCCCAGGGCCTACTCTGTGCCCATGATCCTTGGCAAATCCTTCCACTCACCCCTTTAACCAGGGTGGGCGGGCACAGGACAAAAGGAAGCCTGAAGCCCTGAAAAAGGCTTTAAAACACAAATCTTTCGCAGAGCTTCTTCTTAGGAACCTCAGGGCATGGCTCCTGTTCTGCCAGACTCCAGAGGTTAGGCCTGTGAACATCTGGGGGCTTAGGGACTTAAGATCTGGGCAGCAGTGTTTTCCTAAGGCTGAGCCCCACCAACTAGCTCATCCAGAATTAGCCTCATTTTGGTATCTTTGAGACAGGGTGCTGGCCCTGAGCCTACTCTTCCAGAGAGGACAATCAGAAAGGGTTCAAGGCCCAGACAGTGTAAAAACTGAGGGGGAGCCCACATGGGAGGGGCATGCACCCTGCTGTGGGATCACAGCTGCTGGCGACCACTTCAGGGGAAGGGCAGAGGGGGGCAGAAGACAGTAGGAGTATGCACAGGCAAGGGGTGGGGGAGTGGGGAAGGGCTTTTCACGTCCCTCTGCCTGTAATACTCTTTCTTCAGATCTCTGCGTGAACTTTTCCCTTAGGTTATTATTCTTTCAGGCTTTTCTCCAATGTCACCTCTTCCGAGATGCCTTCTCTGACCATGTAGAAAAGTCTCTTACTTTTTTACATGTTTGTTTTGTTCTATTATACTTGTTATCTGACATCATTAAATGTCTATTAGTGTATGTGTTCCTACACCAGAATGAAGCTTTATAAGGACATGTTCTTTGTCTGCCTCATTGCCACTCTATTCTCAGTGCCCTAGCATCATGTGTAAGACATAATAGACTCTCAAAAAACATAGTTAATAAATTAATGAAATCTCCATGTTAAGACACAGAACATAAAATAATAGAACATTTGAGTATATTAAAATTAAAAATGTATAGAATTAAAGATACTATAAAGACAGGTGGCTGAGAAAACAAATTTTAAAATGTTGATAACAAAAAGGATTGTTATTAATAACAGCAAGGGATTTATGTTCAGAATATGGATATAACTATTACAGACCAGTAATAAAAAGATAAGTCAGTGAGAAAAAGGGTGAAGAATACAAACAGGCAGTTTACAAGAAGAGAACATTTGAATAGCCAATGAGCCTATCAAGTTGTACTCAGCTTTCCTGGGAATCTGGAAAATACAAATGAAAACCACAGTAAGATACTGTTACACACCTCTTGGATTGACAAAATGTGGAAGTCTTGATAAATACTACATGTTGGGAGGTTATAGAATAGACTCTGCTAATGGATATATGGGAGAAGGCAATGGCGAGCCACTCCAGTACTCTTGCCTAGAAAATCCCATGGATGGAGGAGCCTCGTTGGCTGCAGTCCGTGGGGTCGCTAGGGGTCGGACACGACTGAGCGACTTCACTTTCTCTTTTCACTTTCACACATTGGAGAAGGAAATGGCAACCCACTCCAGTGTTCTTGCCTGGAGAATCCCGGGGACGGGGGACCCTGGTGGGCTTCTGTCTATGGGGTCACACAGAGTCGGACACGACTGAAGTGACGCAGCAGCAGCAGCAGCAGCAATGGATATATAAATTGGTACAACTACTTTGGATAGTTATTTGCCAGTATATGTTAACTAAGTTGAAGATGCATATCCTGAATGACCCAGTTCTTCAATTTCCAGGTACATGTACACCCTGGAAAAACTGAAATATATTCATTATTAGACTAATTCATAGCAGCATTGAGGAAATCTGGAAACAATGTAAATGTTAATCAATATTCCAGTTGTATAAATTGGATAATTATGGTATATTTATGCAATGCAGAGTTGTTAAAACGAATCTGTCTGTTCTGTTCAGTCGCTCAGTCGTGTCCGACTCTTTGCGACCCCATGGACTGTAGCCTACCAGGCTTCTCCATCCATGGGATTCTCCAGGCAAGAAAACTGAAGTGGGTTACCATTTCCTTCTCCAGGGGATCTTCCCAACCCAGGGATCGAACCCGGGTCTCCCGCATTGGAGGCAGACGGGTTAACCTCTGAGCCACCAGGGAAGTCCCGTTAAAACGAATAACTTAGGGTTAAATGTACTAACATAGTTAAAGGTATTAATAAAATACTATTGATTGAGAAAAAAGCAATTGCAAAACATGCATATAGTATAAATATCTTTAAAGTTACATATAAATGTATTAACATAGTTAACGTTATTAATAAAATACTGTTGATTGAGAAAAAAGCAATTGTAAAACATACATATAGTATAAATATCTTTCTTTAAAGTTACATATATATATATATATATATATATATATACGTACTGTGCTGTGCTAAGTTGCTTCAGTCGTTTCCGACTCTGTGCAACCCTATGGACTGCAACCTTCCAGGCTCCTCTGTCCATGGAATTCTCCAGGCAAGAATACTGGAGGGGGTTGCCATGCCCTCCTCCAGGGGGTCTTCCCTAGCCAGGGATTGAACCCACAGCTCATGTGTCTCCTGCATTGCAGGCAGATGCTTTACTGCTGAACCACCAGGGAAGCCCTACATATATATATATATATATACACATACACACACACACACACACACACATATATATGTATATATATATAAAGCTTTGAAATAAAAGTACTGTATACCCCAAAATATGTGAACATGATAAGCAAGGTAGCAGTCATCTTGGTATGGAGGGGCACAGGGTCAGTGAGGAGTACAAAGGGAGTTTTGTCTCTTTCCCAGCAAATATGAAAAATCTTAGCTTTCATAAAGCTGTTTAGTAGGTAAAAGGGTGTTTTATTTTCTACTTTTATGTTTATTTATGATGTCATGATTTTTAATCATTTTAATCTTTCTAGTAAAAGTGCTCATTTTACAGTATGCTTAGGAATACATTTCCTCTTGGTGTAGCTAACGAGACTACAGAGCAAGAATACATACACTTTCAATTATTAAAGTATACCCAAATTAAGACTACATTTGATGTCTTCCAAAGTGAAATTCTTTGGATTTGATATTAAAGTTATAAGGAAAGCAAAGTTAATTCCTCTGCTAGATGGAGTAACCTAAGTATGGCTTGGAGAGTCACAGATGATGAGTACAATTAACAGGATTGACCCCTCAGAGAATCATGAAAATTGAAAGAAGAGCAGGTTCTTAGAAGTCTAAGCATCAGGCTAGAAAATCTTACTGTGTGAGCTTGTTTATTTTTAGTTGCTTTCTTCCTATGGACAGAAAAGCAGTAATACAACTTGAAAAAATGCTTCACACTGACTCTGATAATTAAATAATCTTCACATGCTGTTTAATGCCTATCCATAATCAAAAGGTATTTAATCTGTAACTTCAGGTGGTTCCCCTTTCTCAGCGAAGCGGTGTTCTTGAATGGTGCACAGGAACTGTCCCTATTGGTGAATTTCTTGTTAACAATGAGAATGGTGCTCATAAAAGATACAGGCCAAAGGATTTCAGTGCCAATCACTGCCAAAAGAAAATGATGGTGAGTAACATTCAAATATATATGTTATTACAAGATTATCTGGTAGCTTATTAAAATTGACAGTTATCAAATATTTTGGAATGTAACAAGTTTTAATTTCATCAGGTAATTATATAAGACAGTATGCTCACTAGAATGAAAGTTTATGTGAATGAAAAAGAAAAGTTTTTAAACTATGTTGTGTCAACCCTTGTCAGATGAGAAATGTAACATTATTCAGTGTTTGCCAGTTTGCTTCCATTCTGGGGTAAGGTAATTCTTAACAAACAGTATACTAACTAAAACCAAAAAAGAAAAAGTTAGGAAAGAGAGAGAGACCTTCTAAGACTTTTGCCACATCACATCACACTGGCCATCTGGTCTGACATTCAATGACCCAATCAGTGACATTTATTGAATGTCTCCTCTTTATCAGGTTCTATGGTAGGACTTCACAAATATGAGTAATCACTATCATACTTACCCCATTTTAAGATGAAAAGAAGTTCTGAGAATTTGGCTTCCCCCAGGTCAGTGAACTAATAAATAATGGAACTAGGATTTAAACTTTGTCTGTCCAGCTCTAAAATCTATTTACTTTTTCTTTTCTTGTGCTTTCTGTTATACATTTTAAAAATGCATGGTAAAGCACTGCAGGGATTATGAAGGAAGGGTTTGTGTAGGGACAGAGGAGGAAGTGATCAGTTCTACCTGGGACAGGAAAGAATGGAGAGAATCAGATTCAAGACTTGGTGGTCCAGTGGTTAAACCCGTCTTCTGAAGCAGGGGACGTGGATTTGATCCCTGGTCTGGGATCTTAAGTCCTACATGCTGATGGGCAACTAAGCCCATGTGCCATGTGTTTGAGGTGAGTTTTATAAATGAATTGATTTTCCAGGAAGAAGGAACATAGATGCAAAAGGGAAGGAGGCACGAACAGGAAGGTAAAGATGGCTTAGGCTTAGTTTTTGAAGAGGAATAGATGAGACTGAAGCAGTAGTCATTAGTCAGAAAGTGGAGGGTTGCTTCATGAAATGTTAAGAAATTTGCACTTTATCCTGTAAGCAATAGAGAACCCTTGAGAAGTATAGTAATATCAGATTGGCATTTTAGAAAACTAACTCTGACGACAACTTATATTTTTGAGAAAGCTGACTAGAAGCATGAGATTGAGTCTGAGAGTAATAACAGTAGGAATGGAGAATAGGCAGTTCACATAAGAAAAATTAAAGAGGCAAAACTGATATGATTTGGTTGCTGTTTATAAGTGGGGTTGGTGAAAAAGAGTATCAGTGGTGCCCAGTTTCCTGGTTGGGATAATGGAGTAGATGGAGAGGCTATTTACCATGTTGATGAATAAAGGGAGTGGCTAAGGTTTGCCAAATCTGAGAAAGTGAATTAGTTTGGATTTGGAAGTGATCCAAGTGAAGATATTGAGTGAAAAGAAAGCTGGAGAGGCACATCAGGCTGGAGCTTAATAAAAATAACTGAGCCAAAGACACAGATGTGATTTGCGTTTCTCTAATAATGAAGAATGTTAGGCATCTTTTCATGTGTTTGTTGGCCATCTGTATGTCTGTGTAGGTATTATTACAGGGCAGCAGTGGTATCACAGGCTTAGAGAACAGACTTGTGGACATAGTAGGGGAAGGAGAGGGTAGGACGAATTGAGAGAATAGCATGAAAAATAGATAGCCATTGGGGATTTGCTGTGTGACAGGGAGCTCAATCCAGTGCTCCCTGCCAACTTAGAGCTATGGAATGGGGTGAGGCAGAAGGGAAGTTCAAGAGGGAGGGGACATATGTGTACCTATGACTGATTCATGTTGATGTATGGCAGAAACCAGCACAATATTGTAAAGCAATTATCCTCCAATAAAAAATTTTTTAAAAGGAGGGGACATATGTATCCCTATGGCTGATTCGTGTTGATGTATGGCAGAAATCATCACAATATTAAGTAATTATCCTCAAATTAAAAATAAAGTAATTTTTTTTAAAAAAGATAAGATTTGGAAGTTATCAGTCCATAGATGAGAATTGAGCCCTTTGATGTCGATAAGCTTTGCTTCAGGAAGTTATTATATAGGAAGGAAGTGTTGAAGGACAGATCTGAGATGTTTCGGCTGCTTTGCTGCCACAGCCAAGAATCAAATCAACCCGTGACTGATTCTTCCTTCTTCTTATCATACCCCTAGATCTGTGATATACCTAGTAATATATGGAACTACCTTTGGCATTTTTGTGTTTATTTCCACATAGGTTACAGAATCATTCAAATTACAATTGAATTAAAACAAATAACGGTCACTGTTGGTGTGCCTCTTTCCCCTAAAATTAACGTGAAAACCCCAAAGAGATTGCTACTGATTAGTTTGTCATTAACTGCTTCCCTGACCAGACTTGTAGCTTCACGTGTGTGTGTGCTTAGTCACTCAGTCATGTCTGACTCTTTGTGACCCCATGGATGTAGTCTGCTAGTGTTCTCTGTCTGTGGAATTTTCCAGACAGACAAGTTTCTTGTAGGTAAAGATAATGTCTAGTTCTTCTTTTTATTGCCTTTATATCAACTGTACCATTTTCTTATTGAAACTCCTAGTACATATTAGTTGAACACGATACTGAGAAAATAATTTTATATTTTGTCTATTAAAGGATGTGCAGAAAAAGTCTTTTGAAGAGAAATATGAAGCTTTCATGGAGGTTTGCCAAAATTTTCAACCAGTTTTCCGTTACTTCTGCATGGAAAAATTCTTGGATCCAGCAGTGTGGTTTGAGAAACGATTGGCTTATACTCGGAGTGTGGCTACTTCTTCTATTGGTAATCTTCTACATTTTAGTAGATTTAGCGCTCATTCTGTGTTACAGGGAGATGATGATGGTGATCATGGTTTTTACCAAGCCACCATCATTAGAGAATTGTGTTTCTTGTTGATCCTGATTCTTAGCTTCTAAATATAACCCTTCTTATTTTGGCAGGAAAGTATTTCTTTTTTCCAGGAAGAAAAATAAGACTGATTATTTTTCTTCTTTACTTAATAATGAATATGTCTTATTTTCTCTTCCCTCAATATATTATGTTCTGGGATTTTCTTTGGAAAATAGTAAAACTCATGATAATTCCATTTAAGGTATTTCCTTTAATTGTTACTTGTCTTTTGCATACAACCTTTATAACACTATGACATTAACACCCAGTGATTGATTCTGTTTAATAGGAATAGGAATAACGATATATATTTAAATATTCTGTATACAATATATATTTTGACTTTTTAATTTCTAAGAGTTTGGAATTAACAGTTAATTAGCAGTTAACATCTTAGAGTATGGAAACTGACAGGAATATCAGTGATTTATTGTTTTCAATAAAAGAACACTCTTTTCATCACTTTGGTACAGTATACAAGGAAGGCAGGACATGTATGTTTTCAAAAGTCTGGGTAATAATGAAACCCTCTTCTTTTTTACATTGAGAATCATTAATCTGATTCAACTAATTTAGTTTATGAATAGGAAAGTAGGCCCAGTTAATGACAGAGCTAGCCATGCCTCCCAGGCATCCTGACACTATGTACACTATTTTTTCTGTAGCATCTCATGGTGTTTTTCATTAAGTTAAAAACATTTCGAAGCATGCTATCATCTCTCTTAAAAATAGAAATGTAGTTTTTCCTGGATATATACCTGATTAAATGAATTAATGATTAATTTGTGTAAAATATAATTCATCAAGCAGAAGAAAGTTTCACTGAAGAATGAAGAACTTACCCATAGGCATCTCAATTTAAAAGTATACTTAGTAAATATTTGAGTATATATAATGCACTGCTTTGGTAAATAATGGGTCTCAATTTTAACCACACTTATTTGAAGTACAAATATTTTAATATATGTACGTATTAGTAAAGGGAAATTTTTTTTAAACAAATCATCTAGGATTTGTAAAATGCAGTATAAATTAAAATAGCTGGCAAGATTTGACTTAAACTGAACATGGCCAAAAGGAAATGTAATGTACAAAATGTACAAAATTTCCTTTAGTAGGCAAAAAAGCCTAATAGTCGATAGTATTAGTTCAAATTATGGCTAATTGTGTTATAAAAATAGATGCTATCAATGATTTCAGGTGTTTTTTTTTTTCTAGTTGGTTACATACTTGGACTTGGTGATAGACATGTACAGAATATCTTGATAAATGAGCAGTCAGCAGAACTTGTACATATAGATTTAGGTAAGTAACCAAAGATGTATTTGTTTATTCAGTAAATATTTGGTCATCAAGAAATTTTTGTTGTTGTTTGCCTACCAGGATATTGCAAGTATGAAAGAGAGACAGATATATCAAAATAATAAATATTGTTTATTTTTAAAAAAGAAAAAAGCTTAAACACAGTGATACTGGAGGGAATAGCTAATTCTGCCTCAGATAATGAATGACATTTAAGCCAGGTCAAAGAGAAAGGATAATCTAGAGAGAAGATAGAGCAGATAATGAAGGGAAGGATATTGAAGATATAGCATGTTGTAGGAATGGTGAGAAATTAAGTATGCTTGAGTGAAGTTTGTATGTAGTTGAGTAGCTTAAGATACAGACTGGTATGAGATTATAAAAAACCAGGCCAAGATTTCAACTTTAATCTTTTAAACAATGGAAAGTGAATGAAGATATATTTGATCAGGACATAATCCTGATTATTGGAAAGATAATTTGGAGAACAGTATTAGCAGTAGGAATACAAGTTAGAGGAGATTATAATAGTTTAGACAAGAGATGATTTGGACTAAAGTTGTATGGACCAAGAGATTGGATTTAGGGACATTTTTGTAGTAATTTTGCACCAGTGATATAAGATGTGGAAATAATGGGAGAGGGGACTCCAAGATAATTGAAAAAAAGTAAAGTGAAGTCGCTCAGTCGTATCCGACTCTTTGCAACCCCATGGACTGTAGCCTACCAGGCTCCTCTGTCCATGGGATTTTCCAGGCAAGAGTACTGGAGTGGGTTGCCATTTCCTTCTCCAGGGGATCTTCCTGACCCAGGGATTGAACTCGGGTCTCCAGCATTGCACACAGACGCTTTTCCGTCTGAGCCACCAGGGAAGCCCAAGCTTATAACTAAGGAAAGCAGAAGTTTTTGTAGAAAATAAGAAACTGGTGAGCTTAGTTTTGTGCGTAGTTTTGAGGTATTAATTGCATTTCCAGGGAAAGTAGGCAGTTTAATATTTAGGAAAGTAAAGATGTTGAAAATAGTAAGAGATGTAGAACTTTAAGCAAATAGGTTACAGTTAGTCATTGGACTAGAGGAGGTTCTAATCTTATATATCATTCTTGATAAAGAGGACTAAGGATAGAATTGTAAGGAATACCAACATTCAAAAGTCTGAGTCTTGGATATTCCCCAGTGATCCAGTGGTTAGGACTCAGCGCTCTCACTGCCCAGGGCCCAGGTTCATTTCCTGGTTGGGGAACAAAGATCCCACAAGCTGCACAGCAAGGCCCAAAAGAAAGAAAGAGAAGAAAAAGTCTGAGTCAGGAAAAAAAAAAAAAAATGAGGAATAACCAGCAAGTAATAGAATCACAGAAACTAGAAGTAGGGCTATCTTGGAAGCCAAGACAGAATAAATTTTCATGGAGGAAGAAGTGCTGTGCCCAGTAGTATCTGATGCAGAAAGGTCAAATCAGATGAATGCTGAAAATAGGCCTTTGAACTTAATTAATCAATCTTAGTAAACTTTGGCTAGAATGGAGGAAGTTGATTGTGAAAAGGCAAGGATTGAATGGAAGTTTGGAAGTTAAGGACATGTAGGCTAATAACGTTGGAGAAGGCAATGGCACCCCACTCCAGTACTCTTGCCTGGAAAATCCCATGGACGGAGGAGCCTGGTAGGCTGCAGTCCATGGGGTCGCTGAGAGTCGAATACGACTGAGTGACTTCACTTTCATTTTTCACTTGCATGCATTGGAGAAGGAAATGGCAACCCACTCCAGTGTTCTTGCCTGGAGAATCCCAGGGATAGGGGTGCCTGGTGGGCTGCCGTCTATGGGGTCGCACAGAGTCGGACATGACTGAAGCGACTTAGCAGCAGCAGCAGCAGGCTAATAACGTGGAACTGTTCGGCAAGAAGTTTAGAAGTAAGAGAAGAATGAAGAGAAATTTGTTACAGAGATGGGAGGTACATGTTTGGTCCCCTCCCCCACCCATTTTGGGGATTTTGAGGTGTTTTTGTTCTTATTCATTTGGTCTCTTTCTTTTTTTGGCCACACTGCATGGCTTGTAGGACCTTAATTCTCTGACCAGAGACCAAACCTGGGCCCTCAGCAGTGAGTGTGTGGAGTCCTAACTACTGGACTGCCAGAGAACTCGCTCATTTGCTTTCTTAAGATGGAAGGTACTTACAGGAGAAAGAAAAAGATAATTAAAATAGCAAGGGAAATCATAAAGTATGAGTGTGTAGAGTTGGCTTTATACTGGAAGCATGTAGAAGAAAGGATGAACATGTTATCATTAGGAAAGTCTTTGGCCAGGGGGAAAGAATTTGAGAAATTATATCTGCTATTCCATCTTCTCTGAGAACTGAAAAACATGTTTATTTGCTGAGAATTGGCGGGATGGTAATTGACCCTAAAAGAACAATAAAAATTTTAAAATGGGTACCATGGAAATGAGACCACGAGTTGACTAGAAAGAGATATATAAGACTTGCCAAGTATTTTAAGGGATGCTTTTCTAGAATAATCCTAAATCTCTAGTGTCATCATATGATTTCCTCCAGCAGTCCTCAATATCCTTAGAGTTAAGATCTACTTTGAAATGGTAAGCATAGAGGAACAAGGGGCCAGGAAGATTTAAAGTACTAGCAAGAGTAATCAACTTTGCAGGCTGTACCCTGAGCTGAGTAGGGAAAGAAGAGAGACTAACAGACTAGAAATCTCGATGAGTTTGAAGATTATTTAATAAGAATAAAGGGGTAGAAGGAGAAGAGGTTTTGCTTAGAATGTAGAATTTAAGATTACTTAGGAAGTACTGTTTTAGGAGATGATAAGTTTTATAGTCCAGATGTTCCAGCTGGATTTAGAAAAGGCAGAGGAACAAGAAATCAAATTGCCAGCATCCATTGGATTGTAGAAAAAGCAAGGTAATTCCAGAAAAAATCTACTTCTGCTTCATTGACTATGATAAAACCTTTTACTGTGTGGATCACAACAAACTGGAAAATTTTTAAAGAGATGGGAATACCAGACCACCTTACCTACCTCCTGAGAAATCTGTATGCAGGTCAAAAAGCAACAGTTAGAACCAGACATAGAACAATGGACTGGTTCCAAGTTGGGAAAGGAGTATGTCGAGGCTGTATATTGTCACCCTGGTTATTTAAATTATAGGCAGAGTACATCATGCAAAATGCCAGGGTGGATGAAGCACAAGCTGGAATCCAGATTGCTGGGAGAAATATCAGTAACCTCAGATATCCAGATGACACCACCCTTATGACAGAAAGTGAAGAGGAACTAAAGAGCCTCTTGAAAGTGAAAGAGAAGAGTGAAAAAACTGGCTTAAAACTAAGCATTCAAAAAATGAAGATGACAGCATCCAGTCCCATCCCTTCATAGTAAATAGATGGGGAAACAATGGAAAAAGTGACAGTATTTCCTTGGGCTCCAAAATCACTGCAGATGGTGACTGCAACCATGAAATTAAAAGATGCTTGCTCCTTGGAAGAAAAGCTATGACCAACCTAGCAACAGCATATTAAAAAACAGAGACATTACTTTGCCAGCAGAGATCCATCTAGTCAAGGCTATGGTTTTTCCAGGAGTTCTCACATCTCCAGGATGTGAGAGTTGGCCCATAAAGAAAGCTGAGTGCTGAAGAATTGATGTTTTTGAACTGTTTTGTTGGAGAAGACTCTTGAAAGTCCCTTAGACTGCAAGGAGATCAAACCAGTCAATCCTAAAGGAAATCAACTCTGAATATTCATTGGAAGGACTGATGCTGAAACTCCAATACTTCGGCCACCTGCTGCGAAGAGCTGACTCATTTGAAAATACCCTGATGCTGGGAAAGATTGAAGGCAGAAAGAGAACGGGACAACAGAGGATGAGATGGTTGGATGGCATCACTGACTCGATGGACATGAGTCTGAGCAAGCTCTGGGAGTTGGAGATGTACAGGGAAGCCTGGCATGCTGCAAATCCATGGCATCGCAGAGAGTTGGACACGACTAAGTGAAATGAACTGAAGTTTTATAGTGTAAGTTTTCAGTTAGCGGTTTGCTAAGAGAGAGTAAGACTGAATTTCATTAGAACAGATAAGATCGAGGATATATGATTTTACCCAAAACGAATTCCAGAGTTAGGACAGAGAGGAAGATTGTGAGCTAGATCCATGTCAACATTAATGCATTTGAGAGTAATTCTTAGAAGCTGGGTATAGTAAATATGAGAATGAGTGGAATTGTTAGAGCCTGAATGTGGGAGCTCAATAGAGGAATGAAATTTTGCATGAGAATGAAAGGACAGTGGTCTGGAACGGACAAAGTAGAGATAGTAGTATTCCAGCCGATGTTCAGGCCATGCTAAATGCATCTGTAAATGAGAAAGGTAAATTGGTATAGCTACTAGATGATACTGTTTGGCATTATCTGCTAAAGCTGGGAGTTGTGACCCAGCAATTCCACTGCAGTAGAAATACACACCGTGTGTATAAGAATGTTCATAGTAGTACTATTCATAATACCCCAAACTGGAAATAGCCCCAATCCCCATCACAAATAGAATGAATGAATAGTTTATAACCATACCACCCTGAATGCATCCAGTCTTGTCTGATCTTGGAAGCTAAGCAGGATTGGTCCTGGTTAGTACTTGGATAGGAAAATGGATGAATGAATTGTATTGTATTCATAAAATGAAATACTATATAACAATGAGATTGAATGAACTATAGCCACACACAACATGGAAAACTCACAAATACAATATTAAGTGAATCTAGATATGAAAGAATATATACTGTATAATACTGATAAAATTAATCTACAGTGTTAGAAGTCAGAGTAGTGGTAACCCTTTGAAGAGGTGGTTCCTGATTGTTAGAGAGATGGGGTGGGGCTTCTGGAATGCTGGTTACATAGGTTTGTTTTGTAAAATCTCAATATCCATACACTTGAATGACTGTTAATTGATTCACTTTTCTGTGTGTATCTCTTTGACTATCCATTGCTGCTTAAGAAACCACCCTATACTTAGTAGCTTCAGTTCAGTTCAGTTCACTCACTCAGTCGTGTCTGACTCTTTGCGACCCCATGAAGGCAGCTTAAAACTACTGTTATTATCTCTCATAGTCTATGGGTTGACTGGACTCAGCTGGACAGTTCTCACTTAGGATCTTTGATACTATTGTAGTCAGAACCTGGGGCTGAATTTGCCTTAGGGTTAAACTGGGCCAGTGTGTAGGATGGCTTCTTACACATTTGATGCTTCATTGCTCCTCCATGTGGCCTCTCTGTATAGCAAAGTAACCTGAACTTTTTGTGTGTGTGTGATTAAAAGTACATTAGTTTATTTTTTTTTAAGTAGTTCTCCCTAAGATTTGTTCATCTTTGCCTGGGGTCTTTTATTTTTTTCAATTGAAGGATAATTACCTTACAGTGTTATGTTTGTTTCTACCAAACATCAACATGAATCAGCCATATAATTTCTTGAATTTCTTATAATTCATGAATTTCTTATAACACATCTCAGGGCTCCAGGAGGAAGGAGTGGAAGTTAAGGGCTAGCATGCAACTGGCACAGTGTCACTTCTGCTATATTCTAAGTCATAGTAATGTCACATCCAGATTCTCCCCTCTCTTTCTGGGACTCCAATAACAATATATTAGACCATCTCACTGTAACATGTATTCTGTTTACCTCCTTGTCTATAATTTTCAAACCTTGTTTTTCCTCCAACTCACCCATGGTGTCAGTTGAGACCATGCAGGAAGCCTGGATTTCCAGTCTCACCCATCTATAGCAAGGAACCCCCTCTTCTCTTGGATGTCAGAGGAGGCCAAGTGAGGAATCTGGCCTTCTATCATTGCTTAGCAGTTACTTCTGTGTGGTTACTTCAAAAGTCAGCAAAAGCAGAAGTATAAATCCAGAGTCTCGTAATATACAAAAAGGTCCATTTCAATTGAATATCATTTGTCAGGAAAATCATAATTTGAATGAAAAACAATAAATATCAGCACTAAGATGACAAAGGGTTATCTGAAAAAGATTTTAAAGCAGCCATCATAAAAATGCTTCAAGGAGCAATTGCAAACATTTTTAAAACAAATGAAAAGGTAATAAGTCTCAACATGGAAGCAGTCTCAGCATAAAAATAGGACATATGAAAGAACCAGGTGAAAATTTTAGAACAGTAAAATGCAATAATTAAAATTTTAAAACTCAGTGGTTAAGCTCAAGAAACAGAAGAAAGGATCACTGAACATGAAGACAGAAGAGTAGAAATCATCCAGTATGACAACAGAGAAAGAAAAGGAGAAAATCTTTAGCAACTTGGGCAAGACAAAGAGTTCTTAGACTTGACACCTAAAGCACAGTCCCTAAGAACTCTCAAACTTCACCAGTATAAACAAAGCAAAAACAGTTATTACATGGGTAAAAGGCATGAATAGACATTTCATCAAAGAAGATAAACAGTAAATTCAGCACACAAAAGGATACTTACCTGTACTACAAATTTTAGCAGATTTCTTGATTATAGCCCCAAATTGGAAGCAGTCCAGATGTCCTTTAAATGGGCAAATGCTTAAGCAAAATGGTACATCTATACCGTGGAATACAACTCAGTATAGGTGACGGTTTGGATGATTCTGTCAAGAATTATGTTGAGTGAAAAACTAATCCCCAAAGGTTACATACTTTTTGACTCCATTTATATAACATGCTTGAAATTACAAAATTATAAAAATGGAAAACAGATTAGCAATTACTGGAAGAAGAGAGAATAGGGGTAGGCCTTGGGAGGTAAATAGATGTGCCTAATATAGCATAAGCTAATATAGCAGACGAGTTGACTCACTGGAAAAGACTCTGATGCTGGGAAAGGTTGGGGGCAGGAGGAGAAGGGGACGACGGAGAATGAGATGGCTGGATGGCATCACCGACTCTGTGGACATGAGTTTGAGTGTACTCCGGGAGTTGGTGATGGACAGGGAGGCCTGGCGTGCTGTGATTCATGGGGTCGCGGAGAGTCGGACACGACTGAGCGACTGAACTGAACTGAACTGAATATAGCAGAGCCCAAAGAGTTGATGCTTTCAAACTGTGGTGCTGGAGAATACTGTTGAGAGTGATTCCCTTTACAGCAAGGAGATCAAACCAGTCAGTCTTAAAGAAAGTTAACCCTAAATATTCATTGGAAGGACAGATGCTAAAGCTGAAGTTCTGATACTTTGACCTCCTGATATAAAGAACTGACTCATTGGAAAAGACCCTGATGTTGGGAAACATTGAAGGCAGAAGGAGAAGGGGGCGACAGGGGATGAAATGGTTGGATGTCATATCATCCTCAATTCAATGGACATGAACTTGGGCAAACTCTGGGAGATGGTGAGGGACAGGGAAGCCTAGTGTGCTGCAGTCCATGGGGTCATGAAGAGTCAGACAGCTTGGCGACTGAACAACACAGCTTGGCGACTGAACAACAATAATATAGCATGAGAGATCCTTATAGTGATGGAAATATTCTGTTTCTTAATTGTATCAGTGTCAACATCCTGGTTGTAATATTGTACTATAGTTTTTTGCAAGATGTTACCACTGGGAAAAAATGGGTAAAAGATATATATGCATATCTTCTGCATTTTAAGTTCTACCTTTCACTACCTCATTCTTTAAAGTCACCCTTTAATATAGGTTTCTCTGATTATATGTTAACAAATAATTTTTAAACTTGTTTTTTAAAATTGGAGGTTGATTTTTCTGGAGCATGTTGAAGATAAAGAAGGCAGGCAGAGCATAGAATAAATGACTGTGTGTTCTAGTACTGATTGAATATTGGTGACAAATTATTTGGTGCCTCTGCAAAGTTCACAGGCCAGCTGAGAGGAAAGTAAATTAGCTATGTGACCTCCTAACCTCACTATATTTTTTACTTTAGGAGTTGCTTTTGAACAGGGCAAAATCCTTCCTACTCCTGAAACAGTTCCTTTTAGACTTACCAGAGATATTGTGGATGGGATGGGCATTACTGGTGTTGAAGGTGTCTTCAGAAGGTAAGCCAAATAAGGTAAGGTAGGGTAGATGATTTTTGGTGTCAAAAATTTTCAGATTATTTGATTTCTAAAGATTGTAGAATTCATAGCTAGAATTACATTCTAGTGCTTTACTAGTACTAAGGAAAAGACTATGTGTAAAAACAGTAATTTCCCCTTCCTTCAGACCACCTAGGATGTCACTCAATATAATATACATACTGTTCTCCCCTGCCTTTACTTTTCACACCTCTGGCCTAGCTAAATCTTTGTTTATTGATTAGAACTTCTATTGGGTGCTCATTCTTGGGTGCATAATTTATCCTAAAGAAGTATATGGTCTGATACCAATTCCTGCCAACTTTACAGTTCCCTGTAGTTTTCCCAGCATAGGTCTACATATTCAATATTCTTTCTTTAGTCTACACACTCAACTTTTAACTTGGCAGATTCTAGTGAAAGTAAACTATTGATTGCCATAATAATCCACCGAAAGAAATGTTTCATAGTACTATGTTATTCTTATAAATGCTAAGCTTATATTCACATACCTATTTCTTTTCAGAAACATCTACTGAAAACTCACTCTGCCAAGTACTGTGCTCTTTGAGATGTTAGTTTGGGAATTATTAACAAAAATAATTTCAACACACTAGACAGGAATATATAGGAGATAAAGATAACGTTGAAAATGTTGGTGTAAAATTCATATTTACAATGTGTTTGTAGATGCTGTGAGAAAACCATGGAGGTAATGAGAAATTCTAAGGAAGCCCTGTTAACCATTGTAGAGGTAAAGTATATTATAAGGGAATTTTTATTTCTCTACCTAATAGACTGTTGTCTTGTTAGGAGGACACTGATTTGAGGTTCAGTACTATGTTTTAAAGATGTTGGATGATACTGGGAGCAGGAGAGTTAGTAGTGGTTTAGAAATGCCTTCAGTCCCCTCGGGTTTCTTGGAATGTACAGCACTGTAAGTAACCTCTAGTCTTCAATATGTACATCGGCACTGACGTTTTCGTTATCTTGTATGGTATTATTTCCAGAATGGTTTCCTTTGGAGTTTTAAGAGAAATCAGTGAATTTTTCCTTTCCCCAGCCCAGGTTCATAACCGTGTAGTGAGACAGATGGAGATCAGAGTGTCAGCACTGTTACTGCAGGAGCACGACTGAGGAGTGAGGGCCAAGCTGGCTTGCTTCTGGTGCCACCTCAGTGCCTCTCTACTTTCTTAACGAGGAGACAGCCCACCGAGTGGGGTTTGGGCCTACAGGGCCTAAACACTCCATCAGGATCACTGCTTCATGTTGATCAGGGCAAAATGGGAAGGAAGTCCAGCGAATTTCCAGTGCTTATGACATTAATTCTACCCAAGTGAGAACTGAGGCAGTCCTTTTCTCTCCTAGTACAGGCTATGGGGGGCAAGAGACCAGGAGAGTATCTCCGCAGAGAAGCATGGAAGTAAAGTTGTTTTAAACAACACTTGTTGACCAAATTTGAACTTCTTGGGATGAGGCAAGAACACTTGTATTTTATAAAAGCTTTCCTACTGGCAGCTAAGGTTGAGAATCTGTGTTAATTCACTGGCATTAACCATTAAACCTGTGATCAACAATGAGTGGAACTGTATGCCAAGGAGGGTTAAATTAATAGTCTTTTATGTGGTCCTATGTCTGCAACCTTTATAAACCAAAGTCGTCTTTATAGATCTTTCAACTGCTGGTGGCAATATAGATTTTTGGTACAAAGAGGGTTAAAATAGGTCCCAATACTATGTTGATAAAATTAATTCCAAGGATGTACTATTCTCAAGGCTGGAAAAGCTTTCCTTTTTCCCATATTATGTTTATACATGATATCATTTATTACAGTTTGCCATTGGTTCTACAACAGGAATAAATGATAATATGGATGCCTCAAGAATATAGAAGTCAAGATCTAAAATTAAATTATCTTGCTTTTTTGCATTTAGGCCAAAAAAATCTAAAATTTTCAAATTGATTTAGATCCAAAGAAATTTAATATATTCCCCAGTATTTTACTCTGCTCAATCTCAGTCAAAAGGTTTTTTGTGCCTTGATAGATTTAAGGGTTCCTTTTACTTTCACTTTCATATTTGAATCTTGAGTTACCACTTGGTGGAAGAGGGTAATTCCCTCAATGCCTCAGAAGTTTTACTTGTTGAATGCCAAATTGCTCAGGAGCCTCACTGTTTAAAGAGTAGTAGAATATAAAATTAGATAGGTAAGAGTGGACAGATTATCTAGGGGTTCCTACATGAGTGTAGTACTTTAGAGTTTAGTGAGTAAGATGGAAACTGTTGGGGAGTTTCAGACTTGAGAAGTGATCTGCCTGTCTACCTGTAATAACTGTGCAACATAAGCTTTATAAGCTTTGTGTATTTTACACTGATCTCCCTCTTTCCTCTATAAATCTGTCTGAATTTCCTCAAATTATTTGGTGTGGTTGTCCCAATCTTCAAGAGTAGTTTCCCAATTGACCTCACTATGGACTTTGTATCTTCAGCTTTATCAGGGTACTTCTTAAGAGTTTTGCTGGATGCCAGTCCTCTGGAATTTTATTTTAGTCTAATCTCCTGTCATTATGTTTGCAAATTATTTTGGTATTCAAATACTACTCCATAGCAATGTATGGCAAAACCTACCAATATAATATTGTAAAATAATTAGCCTCCAATAAAAAATAAATTAAAAAAAAACAAAACAAATACTACTCCATATATAGATTTCAGAATGTCAACCATAGCACTAGACTTTAGGTTCTGAGAAGTTTTCAATAAATTATACCATTTTTCTCCTAACCAAATTTGGAACTGAGTGAAAAAAAGAGCCTTAAGAATAATATCTAGAAGATGGCAGAGGAATAGGACAGGGAGATAGATCACTTTTACCCCCACAAATACATCAAAAGATCATTTGAATGTGGAGCAACTTCCACAAAACAACTTTTGAACACTGGTGGAGGACACCGAACACCCAGAAAGGCAACCCAAAAGGAGATAGAACAAAAGATAAAAGATGAAAAGAGAGACGGAGGATTTAGGGACAGAGACCTGTCCTGGGGAGGGAGCCGTGAAGGAGAAGATTCCACACAATAAGAAACCCTCTCACAAGAGGGATCAGCGGGGAGCTTTGGAATCTCAGAGGGCAACATAACCAGAAAATAAAACACCAAGAATACGCACCTAACCGCAGTTACCACAGAGAAACAGCTCAGGTGCTGCCTGCAGCAATTAGGGGCTGGGCGTGGAGGTGTGGGCTGCATCGTTGGTCCCTAGGATAAGGACTTGGCTTGAATGGCCTGAGGACAATCTGAGGGGGCTAAAGGGACATAGCAACCCTAACCATAGGAATGCCAGATAGACAAAAAAAAAAAATGGACCTTTCCTGCAGGAAGGCTCTAACTGGCACATTGATACCTGATGTGCTCACAGAACAAAGGGTTGTGCCCTAGAGAATACCAAAGGAGAGCAGGCCTGCTGCTGTTTATGACCCTCCCTTCCTGGAGGCAGAGAGGCAGGAGTGCGGCAGCCAGAGGCAGAAGGCAAGGGGCCACTGCAGTCTTGGCCCCAAGATCACATCTCCCACCAAGCTGTGAGCAGGCTACCAGTCACTAACCACATCTTGCTAGGATCCTGGATGGATCACATCTGCCAGGAGTGTCACAACCTGAGACGAGCTTTCCACAAGAGACACATAGCACACCTGGGACTGTGCCCTTGTGGTGCACCTGGGAAACCAAGCGGCCAGGACTGGGCGGGTGCATAAGACTCATGGCCTACCTGGGACAGTGTGCTCATTGAGCACCCGGTCACCTGAGCAGCTTGGACCTGGGAAGTGCACAAAACGCAGGGTCCACTTGGGACAGTGCCTTCGAAGAGCACCTGGGAGCCTGAGCAGTGTGGACCCGGGAAGTACATGCTGCTTTGGGCTGCTGCAAACGCAGTGTGGTCCATCCACTCCGAGCACTCCCCACACATACCCACATACCAGCCAATTTTGTTTGCAGTGTCCCTTCCTCTCCACAGCATGACTGAGCAAATGAGTGTGAATAAGTGGCCATCTTCACCTTCTCATGTCAGGGCAGAGATTAGACACTGAAGAGACTTGCAGACAGAGGAAGCCAAGATAAGCAAAGAAGCTCTGTGGGTGGAGAAATCTCGAGGCTACTAAGAGGGAAACCAAAATCCAGAGGCAGGAGGCTCAACTCCAGAACTTTAGACCATCATAGAACTCCTGACGCCAGGGAATGTTAATAGACAAAAGCCCACCCAAAATCTCCATACCTACACTGAAACCAAGCTCCACCCAAGAGCTGGCAAGTTCCAGTGTGAGACACCTGGCGCTAATTCTCTAGCAAAACAGGAACACAACCCTGAATATTAGGAGTCAGGCTGCCCAAAGCCATACCAAACCCGTAGACATCACAAAACTCACTACTGGCCACTTAATTGCATTTCAGAGAGAAGAGATCCACCTCCATCCACCAGGACACAGACACAAGTTCCCCCAATCAGGAAACCCTGACAAACCACTGGTCCAACCCCACCCACAGGGAGCAGACAGCCACGACCTCCGGACTTCAGAAGGGGGACCCCAGTCAGCAATCTAAACAAAATAAAAAGGCAGAGAAATACCCAGCAGGTGGAGGAACATGATAAAAACCTACCAAACCAAACAAAAGAGGAGGAGATACGGAGTCTGCCTCGAAAAGAATTCAGAATAATGATTGCAAAGATGATCCAAAATCTTGGAAACAAAATGGAGTTATAGATAAATAGACTGGAGACATGGATTGAGAAGATGCAAGGAATGTTTAACAGGAATCTAGAAGAAATAAAAGAGTCAATCAATAATGAACAGTGCAGTAACTGAGATTAAAAACACTATGGAGGGAACCAACAGTACGGTAACTGAGACAGAAGGAAAGGATAAGGGAGGTGTAAGATAGAATGGAGGAAATAAATGAAGCTGAGTGGAAAAAAAAATAAAAGGAAATAAGGACAACCTCAGAGACCTTTGGGACAATGTTAAACACCCCAACATTCAAATCACAGGTGTCCTAGAGGAAGAAGACAGAAAGAAAGGGCATGAGAAGATACTTGAGATAATAGTAAAAAACTTCTCTAAAATGGGGACGGAAATAGCCACCCAAGTCCAAGAAACCCAGAGAGTCCCAAACAGGATAAACACAAAGCAAAAAACCTCAAGACACATGTTAATCAAACTAAAAAAAATTAAAGAGCAAATATTAAAAACAGCAAGGGAAAAGCAACAAATAAAATACAAGGGGATCCCCGTTAGTATAACTGCTGGTCTTTCAATAGAAACTCTTCAGTACAGAAGGACATACTTAAGTGCCCATGCTCACCACCAGTATTGAACATAGTTTTGGAAGTCCTAGCCACAGCAATCAGAGAAGAAAAAGAAATAAAAGGAATCCAGATTGGAAAAGAGGTAAAACCCTTAGAATGTTTGCAGATGACATGATCCTCTACATAGAAAAACCTAAAGATGCCACCATCTTCAGGAGACTTAAATGTAACACCAGAAAGTATAAAAAACTCTTGGAGGAAAACAGGCAGAATGTCACTCTCTGACATAAATCACCTCAAGATCCTCTCTGATCCACCTCCCAGAATAATGGAAATAAAAACAAAAATAAACAATTGGGACCTAATTAAGCTTAAGCTTCTGCACAACGATGGAAACGATAAGCATGGTGAAAAAACAACCTTCAGAATGGGAGAAAATAATAGCAAATGAAGCAACTGATAAAGAATTTATCTCCAAAATATACACAAGCAGTTCCTGAAGCTTAATTCCAGAAAAACAAGCAACCCAATCAAAAAATAGGTAAGAAAACTAAACAGACATTTCTCGAAAGAAGACATTCAGATGGCTAATAAACACATGAAGAGATGCTGAAGATCACTCATTATTATGGAAATTAAATCAAAACCACAATTATGTATTATCTCATGCTGATCAAAATGGCCATCACCAAAAAGTTTACAAATAAATGCCACATAGGATGTGGGAAAAGGGAATCCTGTTACACTGTTGGTGGGAATGTAAACTTGTACCACCACTATGGAGAACAGTGTGGAGATTCCTTAAAAAACTGGGACTAGAACTGCCATATGACCCAGCAATCCCACTGCTGGGCAGAAACCCTAAGGGAAATGGAATTGAAAGAGACACGTGTACCCCACTCTTCATTGGAGTGCTGTTTTACAATAGGTAGGGCATGGAAGCAGCCTTGATGTCCATTGGCAGACTAATGGATAAGGAAGTTGTGGCACATATCCACAATGGAATGTTACTCAGCTATAAAAAGGAATGCAGTTGAGTCAGTTCTAATGAGATGGATGAAACTGGAGCCTATTATATGAGTGAAGTTAAATCAGAAAGAGAAACACAAATACTGTATATTAATGCATATATATATATGGAATTTGGAAACACAGCAATGATAATCCTATATGCAGGACAGCAAAAGAGACCAAATGTAAAGAACAGACTTTTGGACTTTCTGGGAGCAGACAAGGGTGGAATGATTTGAGAGAATAGCATTGAAACATGTGTATTACCATATGTAAAACAGATGACCAGCGCAAGTTCGATGCATGAAGCAGGACAACCAAAGTCAGTGCTCTCTCTGGGCCAACCCAGAGGGCTAGGGTGTGCAGGGAGGTGGGAAAAAGGTTCATGATAGGGGGACACATGTAGACCTGTGGCTGATTCATGTTGATATATGGCAGAAACCATCACAATATTGTAATTATCCTCCAATTAAATAATTTTTTTAAAGAGTATAGTCTGAACTTAGAGTAAAGAATGGCTTTATAGTGTAGAAATATAATAAATTAATTAGATTAAATAATACTAAAAAAATAAGAGATCAGAATGTCAGGTTTATCACTGACACAACTGTTGGAGAATATGGCTTAGGAGTTTGGTCCAAATAGACTTGCTTCTGCTGTCCACCGCCCACAACCTAATCTATCCCTTGGTCCAGCTCACCTGGAGAATTGGGGCTTGCAAGCAAATGTTCTTACCCAGGACCGTACTCATCAAGAGGTGAGAAAGAGGGAAAGAACGTGACCAGTGCTTATGACCTTTTAATTGATTAGTTTCCATCAGGAACCATGGGTCAGACAATGTCACAGCCCCCAGTTGGGAGGAAGAATGGATTCAGATGGAAGGAGAAGCCCAGAGTATCCTGTTAGTGCAGTTTTCTCCACAAGGAAGCATGAAGCACATGTGATAAGTTTGTCCTTCCATCCCAGTCAAGTGCCGTGTGATTGGTCTCTGTTATAATACTGGTCAAAGTGCACATTGTTCTTCTAACGCATATGTTCTCTATCTAGGTCCTCCTATATGATCCTCTCTTTGACTGGACCATGAATCCTTTAAAAGCTTTATATTTACAACAGAGGCCAGACGATGAAAGTGAACTCCACTCCACTCCAAATGCAGATGACCAGGAATGCAAACGAAATCTCAGGTGAGCAGGATCTGTTGGCAGTTGTTCCGATTCTCCTGTTCCCAAGACCCTTTAAACTGTTCCACCTCATTAAAACCTTTGTTTTTGTCATTAGTGATATTGACCAGAGTTTCAATAAAGTAGCTGAACGTGTCTTGATGAGACTGCAAGAGAAACTGAAAGGAGTGGAGGAAGGAACTGTGCTCAGTGTTGGTGGACAGGTGAATTTGCTCATTCAGCAGGCCATGGACCCGAAAAATCTCAGCCGACTTTTCCCAGGATGGAAAGCTTGGGTGTGATGTTAAGCATGTGATTGCCTTGGATTCAGCCTTTATAAACTGTATTTTGGCCTTCACTGTTAACCCACCCACATACTTTGAATAAGTATTAATATTGAACTAAGTGAATTACTGTGTTTTTAAAAAAATGTTTAACACTTGCTTCAATTCCCTAAAGTTGCTTTACTAGTCTCAAGCAACAGTTTTCTCACTTTAGGCATAACTGTCAATCATGCTCTAATTCTAGGCTAAATATTTGTTTTTTCTTCTCAAGTACATACTTGTATCAGTTTCAGTAGAATCACTGAATCAGTACAATCATTCTTATAGTCAGAACAAATAAATATACTGCTAACTTTGATGTAGTTTTTAATTAAAACTTGTTTCTATATATTACATATGAATGATAAAATATTTAATATTAGTCTATAAAAGGAGGGAAAAACTTTAAAATTGTAACCATCTATAGTTGGATTCTCAATAGTAAGATCACTCTGCTGCTCAATAATGAAGGTGTTATGATATGAAGAACAAATTTCACAGATACAGTATGGTAACTTTTTTTTAGAATATTTACTAGACTTTCTCATTCTATTCTCTTTATCTTTTAAGACCTCTGTGTTTCCAGTACTTTATCTTTCTATAATGCCTCCTATCTGTCTTCTAGTTCATGAATTCTCCTGTCGCTATATAATCTCCTTTTTAAACTATTCATTGGATTTCTCCTTTTAAACGCTGTTATTCGTTTGTAGGTATGTACCATTCTTCAGATTTGCCTATTATTTGTTTCATGATGTCCAGTTTTTGTTTTTTTAACTTTAGGTTCTGTTTGTATCTATTGGGTCTTAATCTTTGGTGGCCTGATAATCCATGTATTTTGTGATTTTATAAGGTGAGCTTATTTTTAGTAGGACCTTCTCATGAGAATCTTGAGTGATCTGGGTTAAGAATAATTCCTTCCATAAAAGTTTTATGTCTGGTTATGTTATAGTTCCAGGGCTATCACTGACAGAGAGAGGACTGCTCTTACTTTAATTTCTTGGCTTCAGGGTTTCCTGACCTGAGAGAAGACTACCAGGCCAGAACAGAGATTTCCCTCATTATTTCCCTGTGCTAGTTGACTGATGTAAACCAGTGTGTGTCCCAGGTTTACTGTGGACACAGGGGAGGTGCATTTAGTTATTGCCCATTGCCCTTCCAAAGTCCTCTTAGAGATGTTACAGCTAAATTCTTAGATTAGTGAAACTGGCAAGTTTCCCCTGGTTTTAGTTTCCAACTGAAAATTTTTGGCCATAAGAATTACTCTTTCTTATAACTTCTGTTATGTATTTAAAAAACACTTCTTGTATCTCATCTAGCATTTCTGTGTATTTTGTGAAGGGGAGGGGTTTAGGTATCAAATTTGATATATAACTAGAAACAGAACCCTTCTGTCCACATGCTGTCATTAGACAAACAAACCTACTGACTTGTCTGTTGGTGAATATAATCCTCCATCCTTAGGAAACTGTCCGTGTCTGCAGAGATTAAGAAATGGGTGGTTGAGCTTTCTTTTTATCTATCTGTAGCTTAGGTGGTTATGTAAACAGTTTTTTCTAATGACAGGTTGGTATTTGTTTCTGTTGCCAGTGTCAGGTTCTCACTCATCTGATCTCTCTACCTTCTCTTCTCTCCAAAAACAATCTCCAGAACTTTTTGTACTATAAATTTCTTAGTTTGGTTTCTGGAAAACTGTTTTTAAATTTTCTATTTTGCATTTCAAATTAGAAGCTTATTGTGATATATATTTTTTCTTATAAATTTCCTAAATGAATATTTACTATATATTGGTAGTTTTATTACCATAGTGAATCAAGGGAATACAGTAAACTTAGAATGTCTTTAAGAAAACCTTGAAAAGTAAAAAGATTTTTAAAAAATTAAAAAAAAAAACCACCTTGAAATATTGATGGGTGGAATAAGGAATGATCAGCTAGATGATAGTATAGGTAAGTGAATTCATTGCTAATTCTTACTAATTGACGTATCCAGATAGTTTTGAGTAACATTATTAATCTACTCTTCAACCTTGAATGATATACTGTAAAACTCCTGTCTTATTCAGGCTATGAAAAGTTTGCCAGATAACAACCAAAGGGAAGAGCTAATTCATAGGTGATAGAGTTAAGATTCTAAAGATTATGACATCTGAAACACTATTTGGAAATGCATAAGATAGAAATTTACTGGGAACAAATGAGTGGTTGAATTTCTTAAATATTTATGCTGAGTACCTGACATACCTTATAGCAACATCTTTTGCAATATTAGTGATATTATCTCAGCTTACAGCTGGGAAAATTAAGTATCTTGTCCAAGACCCAAATATAATAAACTGAAGAAGGTACAGGTTTAATATGGACAGTCTTTAACATGGAAATCTTTCAGGTGAAAAGAATTTAGGCTTCGCCAGTCAGTTGCTCATAAGGTCAGTGGAAACCAAGGAGAGAAGCTACTAGAAAAGCAAATAAATTATAGACTTGACAGTTGTGTTCAGATTACGGGAGATAATATCCCTTCCATTATTCTCTGTGATGATCATACCACCCCAAAGTATCTTCCTAATTAGTAGGTAAAATAAATCTGTGGTCATTATAGTATTACTTAAAATATATACACTTAGAAATGGCTAAAAATTTAAATATGGCCTAAAGCAAATAAACACAAAGAGGAAAATCTTTTTAAATATTAAAGTAGGGTAGTCTTTAAATACCTAGAAGCTAATATACTGGCTTGAAATATGGACATATGTGCCACTCTAAATATCTTGATTGCATCTTAATGAAATTATATATTTTATGTAGATTTATTTCAGTACTGTTGAATGTATATATTTATTATTCTGTTCAGTTCAGTTCAGTCACTCAGCCATGTCAAACTCTTTGCAACCCCATGGACTGCAGTGCACCAGACTTCCCTGTCCATCACCAACTCCCAGAGCTTACTCATATGTCCATTGCATCGGTGATGCCATCCAATCATCTCATCCTCTGTTGTCCCCTTCTCCTCCTGCCTTCAATCATTCCCAGCATCAGGGTCTTTTCCAATGAGTCAGTTCTTTGCATCAGATGGCCAAAGTATTGGAGTCTCAGCTTTAGCATCAGTCCTTCCAATGAATATTCAGGACTCATTTCCTTTAGGATGGACCGGTTGGATCTTCTTGCTGTCCAAGGAACTCTCAAGAGTCTTCTCCAACACCACAGTTCAAAAGCATCAATTTTCAGCATTCAGCTTTCTTTATAGTCCAACTCTCACATCCATACATGACTACTAGAACAACCAAAGCTTTGACTAGACGGACCTTTGTTGACAAAGTAGTGTCTCTGCTTTTTAATATGCTGTCTAGGTTGGTCATAACTTTTCTTCCAAGGAGCAAGCGTCTTTTAATTTCA
The DNA here is from genome assembly GCF_049115385.1 of Moschus berezovskii. Classification (NCBI taxonomy): domain Eukaryota; kingdom Metazoa; phylum Chordata; class Mammalia; order Artiodactyla; family Moschidae; genus Moschus; species Moschus berezovskii. Next base: position 21,805,060 of record NC_142473.1, read on the forward strand.
TGGCTGCAGTTATTCTGTTACCTGTTTTAAAATAAATCTTTTTTAAAAATATGCTGACTCATTCATTGTATTCAGATATTTTGAGTGTTTTGTGTGCCAAGCATGGTGCTGGTTCATAGGGGGACAACAGTAAGCTGCTGCTGCTGCTGCTAAGTCCCTTCAGTTGTGTCCAACTCTGTGTGACTCCACAGATGGCAGCCCACCAGGTTCCCCCATCCCTGGGACTTTCCAGGCAAGAGTACTGGAGTGGGTTGCCATTGCCTCCTCCGCAACAGTAAGCCAGAAGGACATAACCATCCCTGTAGAACTCATAGTCTGGGGTATATAGGCAATTTACAGTGTAGTGTGAACTGGGAAGTCTGCTACATGGGAACAGACCAGTATGGTGTATCTCATTCTAAATAATCTAGTAGTTTTTCTTGATTACCTTGTGACAGAAAGCCAAATGAATGCTCTTTTTTAGGAGCAGAGGCCAGAGAGCAATCTAGTTGACATTTCTAGAGTCTATAAGAAATATACTGGAATATGACAGACACAAAGATCCTGATACTCTAAATGTGAAGTTTGCATTCTGCATATTTATCATTTTAAAAAAACCAATAGCTTTGGTCTTCTCTTAGAGTTTCAAGCTCCTTTGTCCAGTTTCTGAAAAAGTGAATTTTGCATAAATATAGGACAAAGTTTTCACAGAGATTAGACTCCAAATTTGATGAATAAGGCAAAAACCTAATGAAAATTATTCCCTGAAAATCACTTACTTTTCCCATGAGGTACAGCGTGTATAATTTTTTTTAACATACAGCAATATGTAAAAGTACATACTTTTACACTAATGTACAATGTGTAATTCTAAAGCAGTAGTTCTTAGGGCGTTATTTTACTTCCCCACTGCCCCACATTTAGCAACATCTGAAGACATTTTTTGTTGTCACTTATAGATCTTGCCTTGCTTGTGTGTGTTCAAACCTGGTCACCTGTTAATGTGATTTGCTGTTTTTTTAAATTGTAAAATAGATGTAACATAAAATTTACCATCTTGACCATTTTTAAGTTTACAATTCAGTAGTGGTATTAGTACATTTATACTGTAGCCCAGCCAATCTACAACACACTTTTCACCTTGCAAAACTGAAGTTCTGTACACATCTACAGCTCCCCATGCTCCCCTCCACCCAGCCCTTGGCAACCACCATTCTATATTCTGTCTGTCTGAATTTCACTGCCCATGCTGCCTCCTATAAGCATGTCTTTGTGACTGAATTATTTCACTGGTTTATTATTTTACCTTATTATTAATAAGGTTCATTCCTGTTGCTGTATATAATAACTTCCATTTTTAAAGACTGAAAAATATTCCATGGTACATATAGATCACATTTTTGTCTATCCATTTATCTGTTTATAAACATTTGAGTTACTTTCCTCTTTTTGCTATTGTGAATAATGCTGCTGTTGAACAGGGGTGTACAGATACCTCTTTAAGACTCTGTTTTTAATCCTTTTGGATATGTACCTAGAATTGAAATTACTGAATCATTGATTCATGGGGTCGCGGAGAGTCGGACACGACTAAGCGACTGAACTGAACTGATGGTACTTCTATTTTGAATTTTTTGATGGAAACACCATGCTGTTTTCCATAGTGGTCAAAGTGTTTTGCACTTTCCTACAAACAGTGCCCAGGGATTTTGATTTCTCCACATCCTCGCAAACACATCATTATTTTCTGATTTTTTTGTTTCAATTGTAGCCATCTTAATGCATGTAGAAGTCATTCTTGCAGGAAAAAAACATTGTATACTTTTTACAGATCCAATGAGTGTTACTGCAAGGAACAACCAGTTTTAGGAGGAAAACAATTGTCTGTTGACAGTTCTGAAAACCTGGTTCTGCTTTGCTTAATGTTAAGTTGTATGAAAACCATCCCCAAAATGTTGCCTAGTATTAGAATATTCACTGTAGATTTATAATTCTTTGTAAATACTTAATATTTTTTACTGCTTAAGCAGTATTTAAAAGTTTTATCCATGACTGTGAAGAGTTGGAAGAATTTTAAGAGAGAATATGGTAATCATTCAGCTGGTTGCAGATTTGGTTTTTTTGTTTATTTGTTTTGTTTTTACTTTATTTTTTTCAATTGAAATATTGTTTATGTACAGTATTATGTTAGCTTCAGGTGTACTCGATGGTCATTTGACATTTGTGTACCTTATTAAATCACTTCCATAAGTCTGGTAACCATCTGTCCCTATATGAAGTTATTACAGTATTATTGACCATATTCTTTATGCTGTATATTATATCCCCCAGGCTTATTTATTTTATAACTGGAGATTTGTACCTCTTAATTTCACTTCACCCATTTTGCCCGCTACACCATCTCCCCTCTGACAACAGCCTATCCTCTGCATCTGTGTCTTCTTTCATTTTGCTTTGTTTTTTCAATCCAAATGTGAATGACACAATGATCTTTTTGTCTGTCTCTGACTTACTTACTATACTTACTCTACCCACTAGATTCATCTGTGTTGCTGCAAATGGTGATATTTCATTCTTTTCTTAATGTCTGAGTAATATGCCATTATATATATATGCCACATCTTCTTTATCCATTCATCTATTGCTTGACACTCATGTTGCGCTTGGAGAAGGCAGTGGCACCCCACTCCAGTACCTTGTCTGGAAACTACCATGGACGGAGAAGCCTGGTAGGCTGCAGTCCATGGGGTCGCTAAGAGTCGGACACAACTGAGCGACTTCACTTTCACTTTTCACTTTCATGCATTGGAGAAGGAAATGACAACCCACTCCAGTGTTCTTGCCTGGAGAATCCCAGGGACGGGGGAGCCTGGTGGGCTGCCGTCTATGGGGTCGCACAGAGTCGGACACGACTGAAGCGACTTAGCAGCAGCATGTTGCACTTATTTCTTAGCTATTGTAATGATGCTATGAAAATTGCAATTCATGTATCTTTTTGAATTTTGTTTTTTGTGGGGGGTAGACATCCAGAAGTGAAATTTCTGGGTCATATGTCAGTTCTACTCTTAATTTTTTGAGAACCCTCCAGAACTATTTCTCATTAAACAGTGCACCATGGTTTCCTTTTCCTTGTCATCAACACTTATAATTTGTTACTTTTATGATGATGGCTTTTTTGAGAAGTATGAGGTGATAATCTCATTGTGGTTTTGTTTTGCATTTCCTTGATGATCGATGGAATTATTCCCTTAACTTTTGTTTTTCATATTTTGTTTTTAGTGTATAGAAACAAAACAGATTTCTGTATATTAATTTGTGTCCTGCAACTTCACTGAATTCCTTTATTAATTCTTATAGGTTTTTAGTGGCATCTTTAGGATTTTCTATATATAGTATCAAGTCATCTGCAAACAGTGACAGTTCATTTCTTCCTTTTCAGTTTGGATTCCTTTTATTTCTTTTTCTCATCTGACTGTTACAGCTATGACTTCCAATACTGTGTTGAATAAAAGTGGCAAGAATGAGCATCCTTGTCCTATTCCTGATCTTAAAGAAAATTGTTTCAGCTTGTCACCATTGAGTATTATATTGGTTATAGGTTTGTCATATGTGGGTTTTATTATGTTGAACTATGTTCCCTCTATCCCACTGTCTTTGAGATTTTTTTGTCATAAATGGGTGTTGAATTTTGTCACAAGTTCTGTGTTTATTGAGATAATCATGGGATTTTTATTCTTCAATTTGTTATGTGGTATATTTCATTGATTTGTGGGTTTGGAATTGTCCTTTCATCCCTTTATAAAGCCCACTTCATGGTATATGATCCTTTTAATATATGGTTGAATTCCACTTACTAATATTTTGTTGAGGACTTTTGCATCTGTATTTGTCAGTGATTTGGTCCTGTAATTTTCACCTATTGTGATGTCTATCTGGTTTTAATATCAGAGTGATGCTGGTCTTATAGAGTAACTTTAGAAGCATCCGTCCTCTTCAATGTTTTGAAATAGTTTGATAACAGGTATAAATTTTTATTTAAATGTTGAACAGAATTTAGTTGAAGTTATCTATCTGGTCCTGGACTTTTTGTTTGTTTGTAATTTCTCTTCCTTAATTTCTGATTTCATTTATTTGGGCCTTTCTTTTTTGTGATGATTCTGATAAAAATCAATTTTGTCAATTTTGTTTATCTTTCAAAGAACTACCTCTTCATTTTATTAATCTTTTTTTTTTTTAATCTCATTTCATTTATCTCTGCTCTGAGTTCTATGATTTCCTTCCTAATAACTCTGGGTTTTGTTTGTTCTTTTTCTAGTTCTTTTAGATCTAACTTTAGATTTTTTTTTTAACATTTTTGTGACTCTGAATATATAATACCAAATTGTGAAATACAATGCCAAAGGTTGGATTTTTTTTAATCTTTTTTTTAAAATTTATTTTAATTGGAGGCTAATTACTTTATATTATTGCTTTTGCCATACATTGAAATGAACCTGCCCTGGTTGTACATGTGTTCCCCATCTTGAACCCCCCTCCCACCTCCCTCCCCATCCCATCCCTCTGGATTGTTTTATTTGAGATAATTCTTGTTTCCTGAGGTAGGATTGTATTACTATAAACTTCCCTCTTTGAGCTGTTTTGCTTCTTTTTCCATAGATTTTGTATCATTGTGTTTCTATTTTCATTTGTCTTCAGGCAGTTTTTAATTTCCTTATTGATTTATTTAATGACTCATTGGTTTAGTAGCATGTTGTTTAGCCTCCCCATTTTTGTGTTTTTTGTAGTTTTTTTCTTGTAGATTGATTTCCAGTGTCATGCCCTGTGATCAGAAAAGATACTTGATACAATTTCAATCTTCTTAGGTTTATTGAGACTTGTTTTCTGGCCTAGCATGTGATCTTTCCTGGAAGATGTTCCACATGCACTGAAAAGAATGTATATTCAGCTACTTTTGATGGAATGTATTGTATATGTCTATCAAGTTCATCTGGTCTATGTGTCATTTAAGGCCAGTGTTTTTCCTTACTGGTTTTGTCAGATGATCCATCCATCGATGCAAATGAGGTATTAAAAGTCCCCTACTAATACTGTGTTATTATCAATTTCTTCCTTTATGTCTGCTAATGTTTGCTTTATGTATTTAAGTGTTCCTGTGTTTGGTACACCCTAACATAGTTTTACCCTTTGGGATGGATCCTGTCATCATTATGTAATGTCCTTTGTCTCTTGTTACAGTATGTGTTTTAAAATCTATTTTGTCTGATATAAGTATTGGTATCCTGGTTTCCATTTGATTTCCTTTTGCATGGAATACCTTTTTTCACCTTATGACTCATTGTGTCTGCAGATCTGAAATGAGTCTCTGGTTGGCAGCATATATGGGTCTTGTTTTTCTGTTCTGTGTCTTTCAACAGTCAACATTCAACTCTTCTATGTCTTTTGGTTGGAACATTTAGTCCATTTAAAGTAATTAGTGATATACATATTTTTATTGTCATTTTGTTAATTGTTTTCTGGTTGATTTTGTAGTTACTTTTTGTTTCTTTTTTCTTTTGCCTTCTTCCCTTGTGAATTGATGGTTTTCTTTAGTTGTATGTTTAGATTCCTTTATGCTTCTTTTTATTTTTTTTATATCTAAAAAAGAATTTTATTAAAAAAGCACAAATGCAAAGAAATGAACAGAGGAAAATTTATGCGTCGAACCTGGACTGCTTTATCCTTTATGCTTCTTGTGTGTCTATTATTGGTTTTGGTTTCTGGTTACCACAAAGCTACCGTATAATACGGTATATGTTATGTGATTACTTTAGTTGATGATCTCTTAAATTTAAACGCATTCCAACCAGTCTGCATTTTTACTCTATATTCTTACTCCCCATCCCAGCATTTAATGTTTTTAACATGGTATTTTACTTTTTTGCTTCATTTTGTATATTTCTTCACTTGTTTTCTATATAGGTGTTTTAGTACTTTTGTCTTTTAACCTTTACACTAGTTTTATAAGTGGTTTATCGACAGCCTTTACTATGTGTTTGCCTTTACCATGGAGATTTTTCTTTTCATTTTATTCAAATAGAAAATTCAAATAGAATTTTCCTATTTGTAGTTGTGACCTTTCCCTTTCTACTTAGAGAAGTCCCTGTAACATTTTTTCTTTCTTCTGGTTTCACCATGTGGGATATTAGTTCCCTCATCAGGGACTAACCCATGCCCCATGCAGTGGAAGCAAGGATCCCTGACCACTGAGCTACCAGAGAATTCCCTATTACATATAACTATAGCCAGTTTTGTGGTGTTGAACCATTTTAACTTTTGTTTGTCTTTGAAACTCTTTATTTCTCCTTTAGGTCTGAGGGACAGCCTGCCAGGTAGCGTATTCTTGGTTGTAAGTTTTTGCCATTTATCACTTGGACTATATCATGACACTCCCTTTTGGCCTACAAAATTGTTGCTGAAAATTCAGCTGAGTCCCTTATGGAGGTTTCTTTTTATTTTACTAACTGGTTTTCTCATGCTGCTCCTGAAATTCTCTTTATCTTTCATTTTTGTGATTTTAATTAAAAACTTTTTTTTTTTTTTTTTTGGCTGCACTGGGCAGCTTGTGGGATCTCAGTTTCCTGACCAGAGATTGAACCCCAGGCCACAGCAGTGAAAGCCCAGAATCCTAACCACTAGGCTAGGATCCTAACCACTAGGCTAGGATCCTAACCACTAGGCTAAGCCAGAATCCTAACCACCAGAGAACTCCCTTTGCAATTTTAATTATGATGTGTCTTTATGTGGACCTCTTTGAATCATCGTTTGGGATTCTCTGTGCTTCGTGAACTTTGACGTCTTTTTCTTTGGCCTTGTTAGGAAATTTTTCAGTGATTATTTCTTAGATAAATTATCTTCCCTTTTCTCTCCTCTTCTAGGACCCCTATAATGTGAATGCTATTAATAAAATGTTTTATGTTGTCGTATTTTGCCAACAAAGGTCCGTCTAGTCAAGGCTATGGTTTTTCCCGTGATCATGTATGGATGTGAGAGTTGGACTATGAAGAAAGCTGATCGCCGAAGAATTGATGCTTTTGAACTGTGGTGCTGGAGAAGACTCTTGAGAGTCCCTTGGACTGCAAGGAGATCCAACCAGTCCATTCGAAAGGAGATCAATCCTGGGTGTTCATTGGAAGGACTGATGCTGAAGCTGAAACTGCAATACTTTGGCCACCTCATACGACGAGTTGACTCACTGGAAAAGACTCTGATGCTGGGAGGGGTTGGGGGCAGGAGGAGACGGGGATGACAGAGAATGAGATGGCTGGATGGCATCACCGACTCTGTGGACATGAGTTTGAGTGAACTTCGGGGGTTGTTGATGGACAGGGAGGCCTGGCGTGCTGTGATTCATGGGGTCACAAAGAGTCGGACACGACTGAGCGACTGAACTGAACTGAGAGGTCTTTTAACTACCCTCATTTTCTAAAATTCTTTTTTCATTTCTCTGTTCAGCCTGGGGATTTCTACTACTGTCTCCTAAGCTGATGATCCATTCCTTTGTATTATCTAATCTACTGTTAATTCCTTCTAGTGTATTTTTTATTTCCGTTCTTTTATTCGTCAACTGCTTTTGATTTTTCTTTATATTTTCTAATTGTTTCTTTAAATTGTCATGGTGTTCTCCAGTTTTCACCAGAGTTCAGTGAGCACGTTAACAGTCTTCCTTGAACTCTTTATCTGATAGATAAATATTTTCTTTTTAGATAGATAGATATTTTGTTTTGTTCTTTTCCTGATGTTTTATCTTATTCTACTATTTGGAACATAAATTTCTACCTCCTCATTTTGCCTAATTCTCTGTGTTTATTTCTGTGTACTAGGTAGGTTGGTTAGCTTTTCCAATCTTGGTGAAGTGGCCTTATTTAGAAAACTTCCTAGGGCGCCTAGCAGCACACTTTCTCTGGTTCAGTTCAGTTCAGTTGCTCAGTCGTATCCGACTCTGTACGACCCCATGAACCGCAGCATGCCAGGCCTCCCTGTCCGTCACCAACTCCCAGAGTTTATTCAAACTCATGTCCGTTGATTCAGTGATCCAACCATCTCATCCTCTGTCATCCTCTCTCTTCCCTCCTTCAATCTTTCTCAGCATCAGGGCCTTTTCCAATGAGTCAGTTTGTCGCATCAGGTGGCCAAAGTATTGGAGTTTCAGCTTCAGCATCAGTCCTTCCGATGAATATTCAGGACTGATTTCCTTTAGGATGGACTGGTTGGATCTCCTTGCAGTCCAAGGGACTCTTCAAGAGTCTTTTCCAACACCACAGTTGAAAAACATCAATTCTTCAGTGCTCAGCCTTCTTTATGGTCCAATTCTCACATCCATATGTGACTACTGTAAAAACCATGGCTTTGACTAGATGGACCTTTTTCAGCAAAGTAATGTGTCTGCTTTTTAATATACTTTCTAAGTTTTCCATAGCTTTTCTTCCAAGGAACAGTACACTAGAAGGAATCAGTAGCAGAGTAACTGAGGCAGAAGAATGGATAAATGACCTGGAGGACAGAATGGTGGAAATCACTGCCACTGAACCGTATATCGAGAAAAGAATGAAAAAAATGAAGACAGCCTAAGAGACCTCTGGGATGACATTAAACACACCAACATTCACATTATAGAGATCCCAGGAGAAGAGAGAAAGGACCTGAGAAAATATTTGAAGACAAAATAGCCAAAAACTTCCTGAACACGGCAAAGGAAATAGTCAACCAAGTACAGGAAGCACAGAGTCCCAGGAAGGATAATCCCAAGGAGGAACACACCGAGACACAGAGTAATCAAATTGACATACATTAAAGGCAGAGATAAAATATTAAAAGCAATATGGGAAAAAAGACAACATACAAGGGAACTCCCATCAGACTATCAGCTAATTTCAATAGAAACTCTACAAGCCAGAGTGGAATGGCGTGATATATTTAAAGTTTTGAAAGGGAAGAACCTACAACCAAGAATGCTCTACCCAGCAAGACTGTCCTTCAGATTTGATGGAGAAATCAAAAGCTTTCCAGACAAGCAAAAGTTAAGTGAATTCAGCACCACCAAACCACCTTTACTGCAAATGCTAAAGGAACTTCTCTAGGCAGGAAACACAAGTGAAGGGAAAGACCTACACAAAATAAACCTAAAACAATTTTAAAAAATAAAAAACAATAGTATCATATATATTGATAATTACCTTAAAATGTAAATGGATTAATGTACCAACCAAAAGACATAGACTGGTTGGATAGATGAAAACTTATGCATGTATTCACTTCCACATATTACCACATTAGTCTGCTTGACCCCCAAATTATATGTAATTGTTTTCTATTCTTAGGTTAATCATGTTCCCATTATGGCTTGCAATTATAATTATCTTTTATTTTTTTGTCTGGCTATTGATTGTGAAAACTGATAAACATCTTTTACTATTGTGGTTATGTAAGTATTACTCACTTGATACCATTGCATCACGATTGGTAAGAGAAAAGTAATAGTACTCTTTATCACCAAAAATTTATAACACCAAAATAGAAAAACTTGTAGTCACTTTTTAAAATCCAGATGCATATCAGAATTATCTTGGAAGTTTTTAAAAAATACAAAAGCTTAGTTATTGCCTTTTTTTCTTTAGAGCTCCAGATATATTTCTGTGAGCAGCCATGGTTAAAAACAAATGAGCTATACAGTGATCTTTTACTTTTATCTAGTTTGTTTCACATTTTCTATTTCATATTCAGTGTTCTCATTTCATTTTGTTTATGTTTTCCAATTTCTCCATCTCTTTTTGTTTTTTGATGTTCTTTCTCAAACCTTTATTAAGCATAGTAGAAAAGCTTTTATATACATATATGTATGACCAAGCTAGACAGTGTATTAAAAAGCAGAGACATTACTTTGCCAACAAAGGTCCATCTAGTCAAAGCTATAGTTTTTCCAGTAGTCATATATGGATGTGAGAGTTGGAAAAAGAAAGCTGAGCGCCGAAGAATTGATGCTTTTGAACTGTGGTGTTGGAGAAGACTCTTGAGAGTCCCTTGGACTGCAAGGAGATCAAACCAGGCAATCCTAAAGGAAATCTGTCCTGAATATTCATTGAAAGGGCTGATGCTGAAGCTGAAACTCCAATACTTTGGCCACCTGATGCAACGAACTGACTCACTGGAACAGACCCTGATGCTGGGAAAGATTGAAGGTGGGAGGAGAAGGGGACAACAGAAGATGAGATGGTTGGATGGCATCACTGATGCGATGGACACGAGTTTGAGTAAGCCCTGGGAGTTGGTGATAGACAGGGAGGCCTGGCATGCTACAGTCCGTGGGGTCACACAGAGTCGGACACGACTGAGTGACTGAACTGAACTGATACAAATGATATATGTAATATATAAGAAAAATTATGAATTTTTTCCTAACTAAAAACTGTATGACATTTTGATTCCACTTATTTGACTTAGTATAAATAGCATGCTGATTTCTAATTTTAAAAAATGGATTTGCAACAAGCAACAAAGATTTACTGTATCACACAGGGTACTATAGTCAATATCTTGTAATAACTTATAACGGAAAATAATTTCAAATATAATATGTGTATATGAATACTATTTTGCTGTACACCTGAAACATTGTAAATCAGCTATACTTAAATAAAATGTATATATTAAGAAAAAATTATGGATAAATGTATGTATAAATGAACCACTTTGATGTCTATCTGAAACAAACACTGTAAATTAACTATACCCCAGCATAAAATAAAAATGAAATTAAAAAAAGACAAAAATATTAACTTGGTGTCTCAGAGGGTAATGCGTCTCCCTGCAATGCAGGAGACCCACATTTGATCCCTGGGTGGGGAAGATCCCCTGGAGAAGGAAATGCCAACTCATTCCAATATTCTTGCCTGGAGAATCCCATGGACAGAGGAGCCTGGCAGGGTTCACAGGGTCACAAAGAGTCGGACACGACTGAGCAACTTCACTTTGAACCCTGTTAAATACTTTTTATCCTCAAAAGACATCATAAAATGAAAACACCACTCACATGTTGGCAAAACAGTATCTGATAAAGGGTTTGTTTTTAGAAAATATTTTAGAGTCTTTAACACAATAATGAAATAATTTGTTTTTAGAAAATATTTTAGAGTCTTTAACACAATAATGAAATAATTTAGAATTGGCTAAAGATTTGAAGAGACATTTCACCAAAGAAGATACCAAATGGTGGATAAGTATTTTAAAGATCGTCACTATCATAAATCATTTAGAAAATGCAAACTAAAATCACAATGAGAGGCTATTCACTCTACATCCCCTAGGATAGTTAAACATTTGCTAAAATGACGCTGGAGGAGTAAATGACAACCCACTCCAGTATTCCTGCCTGAAAAATTCCATGGATAGACAAGCCTAGCAAGCTACAGTCCATGGGATTACAAAGAGTCAGACCCAACTTAGAGAATGTGCACACACACAAAATGACCATACTATTTAAGGCAATATACAGATTCAGTGCAGTCCCTTTCAAATTACCAATGGTGTTTTTCACAGAACTGGGCCAAAATTTTTTTTAATTTATATGAAAACGCAAAAGACTCAATAGCCAAAATAGCCTTGGGGGGGAAAAAAAATGGAGCTGGAGGAATTACATTCCCCAATTTCATACTATAGGATGAAGCCACAAAGCCACAGTAATGAAAACAGTATAGTACTGGCACAGAAACAGACATGTAGATCAATGGAACAAGATAGAAAGCCCAGAAGTAAAGACAAGCAATTATGGTCAATTAATCTATGACAAAGGAAACAAGACTATACAACAGTGAACAGTCTCTTCTATAAGTGCTGCTGGAAAGCCTAGACAGCTACATGTAAAGGAGTGAAATTAGAACAGTCTCTTAACACCACATGCAAAAATAAACTAGATTAAAGACCTAAATGTAAGCCCAGATAATATAAAACTCCTAGAGGAAAATATAAGGAAGACACACTTTGCTATAAATTGTGGCAACATTTTTTTGGATCTGTCTCCTAGAGTAATGGAAACAAGCACAAAAATGAGACCTAGTTAAAGTTAAGAGTTTTTGCACAGCAAAGGAAATTATAATCAAAATGAAAAGACAGCCTACAAAACTGAAGAAAATGTTTGCAAACAAATGCAAATGATAAAATATACAATTTATACTGTTCAATATAAAAAAAAATCAAAAAATAGGTAAGACCTACATAAACATTTCTCCAAAGAAGACATAAAAATGGCCAATAGGCACATGAAAAGATGCTCAACATCACTAATTATTAGAGAAATGCAAATCAAAACTGCAATGAGGTATCACTTCACACTGCTCAGAATGGCCACCATCAAAAATCTACAAATAATAAATGTTGGAGAGGGTGTGGAGAAGAGGGAATCCTTGTACACTGTTGATAGGAATGTAAGTTGGTACAGGCACTATGGAGAACAGTATGGAGTTTCCTTAAAAAACAGAACTACAATATGATCTACCAATGCCACTCATGGGCATATATCTGGAGAAAAACATGGCCCCAAAAGATGCATGCACCCCAGTGTTCACTGCAGCACTGTTTACAATAGCCAGGACATGGAAGCAACCTGAGTGTCCATCAATAGAAGAAGATGTGGTACATATGTACAATGGAATACAAGCCATAGAAAAGAATGAAATAATGTCATTTGCAGCAATATGGATGGACCTAGAGACTGTCATACTGAGTGTTATAAGTCAGACAGAGAAAGACAAATACTATATATCACTTACATGTAGAATTTAAAATGACGTGAATGAAATTATTCACAAAACAAATAGGCTCATTTAGAGAAACAAAAAGTTTACCTTTGTTTATCAAAGGGGAAGGGAGGAGGGATAAATTAGGAATTTAGGATTAACAGATACACACTACTATGTATAAAATACACAATGACCTACTGTATAGCACAGTAGAACAATATTCAATATCTTGTAATAAAGTATAATGGAAAAGAATCTGAACAAATACACACATATTGATATATATCTGAATCACTTTGATATACACCTGAAACATTGTAAAGCAAGTATACATCAATAAATAAATAGATAACTAAACTTATAGTTATTATTTGCCCTAGCAATTCCACTCCCCATTATTTCAGTAATGATCCAAAACTGGAAACAATCAAATGTCCATAAATCTTCTGAACAGATAAAAAAATTGTAATATAGCCATGTAATGGAACGGTCGTCAAACAAGAAATAAACTACTGAAATGCACAGCAACAAGATTGAATTTCAAAAGCATAATCCTAAAGAAACAAGATCAACAATGACTACATATAGTATGATTCCATTTATGTGACAGTTTAGAGAAGGCAGAATGGTAGTGATTGAAAGATCAGTCATTTTCCGTGGCATGGGGTGGTGGATTGACTGCAAAGATGTCCATTTTATGGGCAATGAAAATGGATTATATCTTGACTGTGGTGAAAATTACATAACTTTATACATCTGTCAAAACTGAATACTCAGAATGGGTGAATGTATATGTAAATTATATGAATAAATTTTTTTCTTAAATATACATTGGGGCTTCCTGGGTAGCTCAGCTGATAAAGAATCGGCCTGCAATGCAGGACATGGAAGTTTGATTCCTAGGACAGGAAGTTACCCTGGAGAGGGGATAGGCTACCCACTCTACTATTCTTGGGCTTCCTTGGTGGCTCAGACAGTAAAGGATCTGCCTGCAATGCGGGAGACCTGGGCTCGCTCCCTGGGTTGGAAAGATCCTCTGGAGGAGGGCATGGCAACCCACTCTAGTATTCTTGCCTGGAGAATCCCCATGGACAGAGGAGCCTGGCGGGCTGCAGTCCATGAGGTTGCAAAGAGTCGGACACATCTGAGTGACTAAGCATAGCCATTCCCTTCTCCAGGGGATCTTCCTGACCCAGGCATTGAACCTGGGCCTCCTGCATTGCAGGCGGATTCTTTACCATCTGAGCCACCAGGGAAGCTGACTTTTGCATTCTAATAAAAGGAGAACTGGCTACACTGCCCTTTTTTCTTTTTTAATGAAAAAAGGGCTCTGCTTGACAGAAATGCACAAATAATGAATGCTTTAAATAAGAAAAACAGTCTGACTGAGGTTTTTTTTCTTGCACCTAAATATAATATTTTTATTTAAGTGTAATTGTTAGACTACAGTTTCTCAGAATAAAATGATTAATTTCTACATTTTCCATGACTACTGTATTTAGTCTGGTGTTCTATTTCTGTTTAATCTTCCTTACTTAATTGGGTTAGATTCTGTGTCAAGAATATAGAAGTCATTCCAGCCAGAATAAACTACCTCTTGACTGGAACTGATGGAATCAGAGCTGAAGAGTTATAGCTCAGAAAGAAAATTATAGTTTATAATTATATATTTTTATCTAATTATATTCTATAAGTGGAATCAGGCTTTAGTCTAGTAAAATGGGGCTCTTCATAAATAGTTTCAAATGAAGGCTCTTTTTCTGTTTCCTTTTCCTCTTCCAATATATCTTCATATTTTTTTTCTTTTGCTTGCTCAAACCTGAAACCTAGAGAGGAATGACAAACATTTAGAAAGATGCCAGATGTGACAGGATATAGCTCATTCAATATGCTACTGTGTGCCAGGTAAGGTCTATTCCACATTCCTTCTCACCACTCTTAGAGCAGATATCTTTGTATCCTGTTTAACCATAAATGTCCCATATTTCTGAGATCATTCTACATTTTATGACCTTGTTTCATTGTCCATCTTTAAAAGTCTCTGTAGGATCTGTGTTTGAGGTTTGATCTACTACTAGATAGCTCTATAATTTTTTTTTGCTAGCTCTGTAACTTGAAGCAAGTTACTTAACCTGTCTCAATGTCCTCATCTATAAGACAGGAATAATAATAGCACATGCCTCGGCTTATCTTTGTGAGAACTAAGTGTGATGGTGAATGTAAGGCATTTAGATAATATTCCACAATCAACCATTAGCTAACAATTCTTTATTCACAAAAAAAACCTTTTCTGTCCCTAGAGCTAAAGTTTTCAAATTCTGAATTTTGATTTCCTCTTGCTTCTTGCAGAAGTGGCACATGTTCTCTCCCCTTTTTACTGCCAGCACCTGCAATGTATTACCTGCCTTCCGTTATGCTGCAGATCTCCATTACTTAAAACAGCTTTCACATGCTCTTATGCTCCTTTCAATTAGTGTTATATCTTTTCTTTTTTTCCCACAATAATCTTTTAGCCCAGTAAATAATATTCTCTGCTTCCATTTTGTACTTGTCATTCCTTTATATTCTTTTATTTGCCATTGAGACTATACTGTGTTCTTCACACTGGGAATTCAGTAGTAAACAAAACAGATAGTTATCTGCCTTCAAGTAAAGATAGTTGCCTACACCTGTTCTCCAGAAGGCCATCAACCGCATGAAACCCCTTAAGTGGAAGCCACAAAGCGTGCTTGAGGACCAGGCAAGATTGCAGTGATGTTGAGTTATTGTGAGTGAGGGGGAGAGAGTGGGACGTGATAAAGATGAAAAGTTAAACCAGAGCCGGAGTGCCATGATAAAGTTAGGGTTTTCTTCCAAGTGCAGTGGAAAACTAAATGGCAGCAGGGGTAGTCATCACTAAGAGTATGGTGTCTAGAGAGTATGGTTTCCAGAGCTACCCAGTCTCAGTTCAAATCCTGGCCCTCACAGGGACTGTGTGACCTTGAACAAGTAACTTGGCATCTCTTTAAAATATGGGTAATAGGAAGTGGAAGAAAGTTCTAGTGGGCTGAGGTAGTGGCGGGAGCAGCCGGGTGGCGGGAGAAGCCGTTACAGGAACGGGAGCTGCGGATTAAGCTTGATCGAGATGACAACCTCCCAAAAGCACCGAGACTTCGTGGCAGAGCCCATGGGGGAGAAGCCAGTGGGAAGCCTGGCCGGAATTGGCGAAGTCCTGGGCAAGAAACTGGAGGAAAGGGGCTTTGATAAGGCCTATGTGCTCCTCGGCCAGTTTCTGGTCCAAAAGAAAGATGAAGACCTCTTCCGGGAATGGCTGAAGGACACGTGTGGCGCCAACGCCAAGCAGTCCCGGGGCTGCTTTGGCTGCCTGCGAGAGTGGTGTGACGCCTTCTTGTGATGCTGTCTGGGGAGCCCCCGATCCCGAGCCCTAGCGTTGAGTCTCCAGAGTTTGTAGCCTAGTGAGGACTCCCCTTCCGTCCTCTACAAAGGAAGAGATTACTGTTGTTGTGCACACCTCCCATGGACTCCAGGGCCTTTGGGGAGTTCTCTCCCCTCACCATTTCAACTTTTTTGGAATTCTCACCTTTGCATGCATCTTCCTTCTCCTTTCCCTGCCAGTTTCGTGACAATAATTAACAGCTTTTCTGAGTGGATTCCTGGCCCTGTCCCTCACCCCCCACCCCCACCTGTGGTCTCTTTTATGCATTTGGCAATCTTTTGGGCAGAACAGTCACTGTCCTTGTAAAGTTTTTTAAATCAATAAAGCCAGTGGCCTTAAAAAAATAATAATAAAATAAAATGTGGGTAATAGAACCTGTATCATTGGGTCGTTCTGAAGATCAAATGAACCAATTTTATAAAGCACTTCAAGACAGCACTTCAACATGGTAGTTGCTAAAGAAAAGTTCGTTAAATAAGTGTTTTGTTTTAATTATGCTGGTTTAAATTTGTAGATCACTATCTGTTGCATGGGGAATGGACTGGAGGAGAATAAGTTTGGAGATGTTGCAGAAGCCCACAGAAAATGATGGCAACTTGGACTGTAGTGGTGCCAGTGAGTTGGAAATAAGTAGATAGGTTAAGGGCTTCCCTAGTGGCTCAGTGGTAAAGAATCTGCCTGCAATCCAGGAGACTTGGGATCAGGAAGATCCCCTGGAGAAGGCAATGGCAACCCACTCCAGTATTCTTGCCTGGGAAATCCCAAGGACAGAGGAACCTGGCAAGCTACAGTCCATGGGATCATAAGAGTTGGACATGACCTAGCAACTAAATCACCACCACTAGAGTATGTACTATGCACCAGGCACTATTATAAGCTCTTTACATGTATTATCTCATTACCCCACAAGAGTCCATGAGTTAAGTACTATTGTTATTTTCATTTTATAGATGAGGAAACTAAGCTAGTAACTTGCCCAAGATTATACAGCCTGTAAACAATAGAGCAAAAAATCAAAACCAGGAAGTCATGAATCAACATTCCACAATTAAAGCCTCTTTGTTTTACTGCCAATCACAGGTGACAGATGGACAGAACTCATGCACTCAAATTATATAAAAACTATAACTAGGCTTTGGCTATGTTAGAATTATTGATACTTCCAGAATAGCATTTATTTTGCCAAATCAAGTTTGCTCATTAAAAATTATCAGTGAAACATAAGATATGCAACATTTTTAAAAGAGGATTAATTTTTTTAGAAAAAGAAACATTTTATCCAACTCTAAATAAAATATAAAATTCCTTCTATTTCCAAATAACAATTATATATATAAAGGCAAAAATGACTTGGTAAATTTATTTATCTGTATAGTGTGTGGAATGAAGAAGTGTTTGTTAGGTACTTCAAAATGTGTACATGTGTGGAATGTATTGTTTTGGCTTATGAGAATTTCCCACAGGAGAAGGAAATGGCAAGCCACTCCAATAGTCTTGCCTGAGAAATCCCATGGACAGAGAAGCCTGGTGGGCATGGGGTCACAAAGATTCATATTTGACAGAGCAACAAAGCACACACACACACACACAATTTCCCATTATTGCTAAAAAACCACTTACTTTTGAAGTTAGCTGAAGAGTTGCTTGTAGCAATTTCCTTCCAGTTGGCAATGTACCTAAGCACATTATATAGGCATTCATTAAATTAAGTCAACTTATTAGTAAATAATAAAGTGATTCATTAGTACATGGACTACTTCTAAAATTCTACTTTCTCTATGAAATCATACATTAATGATGATAAATTCACTAGTCCAAATGCTTAATTTCTTGACTTCCCACCTCAAAGTAGCTCTCATGCACCTGAGGCAACCCCTAGGACAAGGAGTTGTAAGAGGTATGAAAATGGTGCCCACCATCTACCATATTGGTGCCTTTTGGCCTCTCTCCAGCACACAGCACACATCTCCTCATTTCATACTGTTCCATTCCTGCTGGATCATGTCCTCAACTGAGTGACAGCTAAGATGTTAGTTAAATTCTAAATTAAAAGTATGAAGGGAAAAAATTTGAAAGTCATGAGAAAACTTCAACAACAAAACTTTATCCTTGGTTCTGGATTGCCAGACCTACAGTCTCTGACATGTAAATCTCAATCACTTGGTTTATGATCTTATTAGAGCAATGGTGCTGTCTTTGCTGTGTCCAGTGAACACAAGGTCATGTTCAAACAAGGAACATGCAGCTGCCACTTGAGCTCCTTAAACAGAGACTGACATATGGAGACAAGAGTAGCCTGAGAAGAGGTGGATAGGGAAGGATAAATATGGTGACCTGAGGGAAAGCTCCAAGGGCCAGGTTTCCTGTGACTTATTCTATCTCATTTTAGGTTCTGTATCCCCTTTCCCAAACTTCCTTTCTTACAACTGTACCCAAGAAATCAGGTAAGAAGTTGATCACAGCAGGTGCTAAAAAGAAGTTGATTGAGAAAGGAGGAGGAGGATTAAAATTGTTATGTAATTCAGAAAAGGCTGATTTTCACTTGAATTACTTTTACTCTTGTTAACTTTGTATTCCTGAATTTTTTGTTATGTGAAGGTATAAATTATGCAACAGTGTTTAATTGTAATTAAGTACTGTGTCTAAGGGCTTCCAGTTGGTACTAGTGGTAAAGAACCCACCTGCCAATGCAGGAGATGAAAGAGACTCAGGTTCCATCTCTGGGTTGGGAAGATCCCCTGGAGGAGGGCATGGCAACCCACTCCAGCTTTCTTGCCTGGAGTATCCCAGGGACAGAGGAGCCTGGTGGGCTACAGTCCACGGGGTCACAAGAGTCAGACATGACTAAAGCGACTCAGCACACATGCAGTGTGTCTAATGTCAACCTCTTCTTGTTACTGTTGCCTCTTTTTGCTCCAAGAATTCTATGATGGTAAGTGGAATACTTCTGGGTCACTGTTAAATGAAAAGATGCAAGATAATAGCAGGTGGTATAAACCCCTTCCAGGATCTTCAGCAGTACGTGAACTGAGAACTTCCAGATATACAAGCTGGATTTAGAAAAGGCAGAGGAACCAGAGATCAAATTGCAAATATTCACTGGATCATAGAAAAAGCAAGGGAATTCCAGAAAAACAACTGTTTCATTGACTACGCTAAAGCCTTTGACTGTGTGGATCAGAGCAAACTGTGGAAAATTCTTAAAGAGATGGGAATACTAGACCACTTTACCTGTCTGCTGAGAAACCTCTATGCGGGTCAAGAAGCAATAGTTAGAACCTGACAGAACAACAGACTGGTTCAAAATTGGGAAAGGAGTACATGTATCAAGGCTGCATATTGTATATTATCACTCTGCTTATGTAGTGTACATCATGCAAAATGCCAGGCTGGATGACTCACAGGCTGGGATCAAGACTGCCAGGAAAATATAAGAAACCTCAGATATGTAGATGATACAACCCTAATGATAGAAAGTGATGAGAAACTAAAGAGCCTCTTGATGAAGGAGAAAAAGGAGAGTGAAAAGTTGCCTTAAAACTCAAGATTCAAAAACTAAAATCATGGCATCCTTCATGGCAAATAGATGGGGAAAAGTGGAAACAGTGACAGACTATTTTCTCGGGCTCCAAAATCACTGCAGATGGTGACTGCAGCCATGAAATTAAAAGATGCTTGCTCCTTGGAAGAAAGGCCATGACAAACCTATAACGCATATTAAAAAACAGAGGCATCACTTTGCTAATAAAAGTCCATATTGTCAAAGCTATGGTTTTTTCCGGTAGTCATGTACCAACATGAGAGTTGGACCGTAAAGAATGCTGAGCGCCAAAGAATTGATGCTTTCAAACTGTGAAGACTCTTGAGAGTCATTTGGACTACAAGGAGATCAAGTCAGTCAATCCTAAAGGAAATCAATCCTAAATACTCATTGGAAGGACCGACCCTGAAGCTGAAGCTCCAATACTCTGGCCACCTGAAGCGAACAGCCAACTCATTGGAAAAGACCCTGATGCTGGGAAAGACTGAAGGCAGGAGAAGAGGGTGACAGAGGACGAGATGGTTGGATGGAATCACCAAATCAACTGAAGTGAGTCTGAGTAGACTCTGGGAGATGGTGAAGGACAGGAAAGCCTGGTATGCTGCAGTCCATAGGGTCAGAGAGTCAGACATGACTTAGTGACTGAACAGAAACACAGGGTCTCTTAGTTGATGGGTCAATCTGGCTTAACCTTAAATTTAGGCAGACTTTGTGTTTTCAGTGGCAGCTCAGAAGCACTATGAAAAGTGGGTATCCATCACCATGCTTCCTTAGATTTATATACTGAAAGATCTTTATTTCACTTTCAAGGAGCCAAGATAAAGGACCTTTGATTAATTGCATGCTAAACCCTGGCAGTGTGGGGCACAAACATATGCTATATTTGAGGGTGATTACTGACCCTGCTTTCAGTTCAGTTCAGTTCCTCTCAGTCGCTCAGTCGTGTCCGACTCTTTGCGACCCCATGAATCACAGCACGCCAGGCCTCCCTGTCCATCACCAACTCCCGGAGTACACTCAAACTCATGTCCATTGAATCGGTGATGCCATCCAGCCATCTCATTCTCTGTTGTCCCCGTTTCCTCCTGCCCCCAATCCCTCCCAGCATCAGAGTCTCTTCCAGTGAGTCAGCTCTTCACACGAGTTGGCCAAAGTATTGGAGTTTCAGCTTTAGCATCAGTCCTTCCAATGAACACCCAGGACTGATCTCCTTTAGAATGGACTGGTTGGATCTCCTTGCAGTCCAAGGGACTCTCAAGAGTCTTCTCCAACACCACAGTTCAGAAGCATCAATTCTTCGGCCCTCAGCTTTCTTCACAGTCCAACTCTCACATCCATACATGACCACTGGAAAAACCATAGCCTTGACTAGATGGACCTTTGTTGGCAAAGTAATGTCTCTGCTTTTTAATATGCTATCTAGGTTGGTCATAACTTTCCTTCCAAGGAGTAAGCATCTTTTAATTTAATGGCTGCAATTAGCATCTACAATGATTTTGGAGCCCCCAAAAAATAAAGTCTGACACTGTTTCCACTGTTTCCCCATCTATTTCCCATGAAGTGATGGGACCAGATGCCATGATCTTAGTTTTCTGAATGTTGAGCTTTAAGCCAACTTTTTCACTCTCCTCTTTCACTTTCATCAAGAGGCTTTTGAGTTCCTCTTCACTTTCTGCCATAAGGGTGGTATCATCTGCATATCTGAGGTTATTGATATTTCTCCCTGCTTTACCTGAGATCAAGATATGAATTTATTCAATTGTTTAAAAAGAACTTCTCATAGGGAACATGATAGTAGTAACCAATAAGAAATAAAATTTTTACAAATAGAAGCAACAACTTGATTGTATCATTTTCATGCTGTTTATATCATAAAGCTGATCTGTCTTTCTAAGAAATTTTTGGAATTTTTTAAAGATATTAGCAAAGTAAAGTGTATGTGGAATCTATCACAGAATTTAACATCTTAATGGCCTGGGGAAAGTCCCTAGTCAGAGAGGTAATATAACCACTTGTCTTAGAAGTCAAAGGGGCAGGTTCAGACATAGATATTACCCATTGAGAGTTCTTGCCAAATAGAACATCAGAAAATTATTTTAGATAGCCTAGCTGCTGATGACTTAATATGTTATGTTAAACTTCACTTGCAGTTTGAAAACTATGAAGATTCTGGAAGAGAAACATCTGTCTCAATAGAAAATATGCCCATGAAAATCCAGCAGGATGAATGCCATCAAAGGCAGAGTGGCCACTGTGTGGTATTATAGGTGACTCAATAACGGCAGTGCAGGCATCGCTTTTTATTCTAAGTGCCTGCAGCAATGTGTCTCTGGATACTACAGAATTTATGAGGGTACTCATCAGTGTCCTTGAGTCCAAGAGTGAAGTTGGCCTTTCCATTCTTCAAAATTATAATAATATTTCACTCGATCACTCTTGTTGCCCTGCTCATCTGGAGATGTACACAGTTTCTTTCCAGGAGAGATCCATCTGCCGTAACAAGGGGCTAGCACAAAAGCCTTTGGGAAGAAACTGGTTTGTATCACTCAGTATCAGTGTTCAACACATTTATGTCATTCTAATGGTCCAACTATCAAAAACTGTCTATAGATTTTGAAAGATTCTCTCCAAGGAATTCAGTTCAGTTCAGTTCCTCTCAGTCGCTCAGTCATGTCCGACTCTCCACAACCCCATGAATCACAGCACGCCAGGCCTCCCTGTCCAGCACCAACTCCCGGAGTTCACTCAAACTCATGTCCACAGAGTCGGTGATGCCATCCAGCCATCTCATTCTCCGTCGTCCCCTTCTCCTCCCACCCCCATGGACTGTGAAGAAAGCTGATCGCCGAAGAATTGATGCTTTTGAACTGTGGTGTTGGAGAAGACTCTTGAGAGTCCCTTGGACTGCAAGGAGATCCAACCAGTCCAAGGAATTAGTGGCTACCAATTCAGAGAAAATATCAGTCTTTGAAATTCTCTTCAAATAAGGTATTATCAAGCCAGTTACAAATATCTAGAGAACTACAAAGATGTAAGAGGAAAATGGACTGTGGAGACCATACATACACTGGGAAGAAGATATTTATACCTAATGTCTGCTCTTGGCTATGGGAAAGTGTTTGCAAATTTTGATCTTACTTGAGATAATCAGTAAGTTGTGGTCTGTGAAAGTGTAAAACACTGTCATGTCTAACTCTTTGCAACCCCATGGACTATAGCTCAACAGGCTCCTTTGTCCATGGAATTCTCTAGGCAAGAATAGTGGAGTGGGTAGCCATTTCCTCCTCCAGGGGTCTTCCCGACCCAGGGATCAAACCCAGGTCTCTGCATTGCAGGCAGTTTCTTTACCATCTGAGCCACCAGGGAAGCCCCTGTGGTCTGTAATACTACTGAAATATTCCCAAATAATCATGCTGGATTCCATTTGAAATTTCTGTTGTCTGGAGCTCATTAGAAAAACGTGCTAACAGTTCCAAGTTGGTCCCAAATTATGCTCAAGTCATAGAATGAACTGATAGAAGTATATAATTTGGAAACATGAATAGTCTACATTTTTCTAAATGGAAAATCTGAGTAGTGTCACCATATCAAAACTAGATGTAATTATCCTACTCCATATACAGTACATGATACCAGAAAACCACTTCAGATCTTCCTATTTTGGTCTGTTTTTATTCTTTTCTCCACAATGAGAAGCCATTAGGAAACTTCTTCATCTACCAGTGAAGGGTGTTAAGGGATGATAGTGGGGAAAGTCTTGTGTAGCCTGAGATGTCTGTTTATCTCTTTCCTTTGAACTCAATTGTTTTATTCTTTTTTTTAAAACTTCAAACTTTTTATTTTATATTGGGATATAGCTGATTAACAATGTTGTGGCAGTTTCAGGTGAACAGTGTAGGGACTCAGCCATACATATACATGTATCCATTCTTTTCAATATAGGATAGTGGCTATGGATTATTTGTAATCTTTTACTGAAGCTTGCTGGCTCTTTGTTGAATTAGTCAACTGTATAAGGGAAAAGCAGAACAGGATTTCAAAAGTTTACTTGAGAGAATTCTCTATCCTGCCCTTATAAACTCAATCAAGATGGACCTCCCCTACCTCTCTCTTTCTCTACCTTCTTAGGAAAGCAAAAGTACAGCATCACATCTCATTCTTTGGATGTCATTTCTTACATCATTATTACCACTTGTATTTATTCAGTGCTCCAGAAACCATAAATGTGCTATCTGTAAGGAATCTCAGTACTATGTCTGGATGAGATAATGGGGTTACTGAGTCATAAAACCTTTGCAGTATTTATTAAAAAGTACTTTAGCACATCTATTATGGATAATTAGCTCTTTATTCCTTGTGTTTTCTTTTTATTTCAAAGTATCTTTCCCATGATTATCATTTTTTTCTGTGTTTGCATGTGTGTTAGTTGCTCAGTTGTGTCCGACTCTTTGGGACTCCATGGACTGTAGTCTACCAGAGAATCCATAGGATTCTCTGGGCAAGAATATTGTAGTGGGTTGCCAGTTCCTTCTCGTATATTCTTATTTTCTTTTTTTGTTAGTCATTCTTCCCTTTTTCTTCTTTCCTCTTTGCTTTTCTCATTGTTTTCTTTTCTGCTTCCTCTGGCCTCTTTTTCTCTGGTTTATTGTTCAATAGTGTGAGTGCATGCTCAGTTGCTCAATCATGCCTGACTCTTTGCAACCCCATGGACTGTAGTCTGCCAGGCTCCTTTGTCCATGGGATTGATTCTCCAGGCAAGAATACTGGATTGGGTAGCCATCTCCTCCTCCCTTCAGACCCGGGGATAGAACTGGTGTCTCCTGCATCTTCTGCATTGGCAGGTGGGTTCTTTACCACTGAGCCACCTGGGAATTCCCTGTTCAATGTCAGTCAACCTAATTATTCCTATTTCATGTTTTTATCTCCTTCTTCTGAATTTCTTCCTTTGTCTTACATTTCTTTACTATCTTTATTTTTTCCAATTCTTTATCCACGCAGTATTCACATCATTATTGTAGCTGAGTAAATATTGAATATTTTTAAAGCTTTACTGAGAATAATTCACATACCATAAAATGTGCCCATTTAAAGTGTACAATTCAATGGCTTTTCATTGTATTCAGAGAGTTGTGCATCCATCACCATGACTGATTTTAGAACATTTCATTATTCCAAAAAGAAACTTCACACCCTTTAGCCACCACTTCCCAATCCCCACAAATCTCAGCCCTAGGCAACCACTAATCTACTTTCTATCTCCATAAATTTGCCTATTCTTAACATTTCAATACAAGTGGAGCCATACAATATATGTTCCTTTGTAACTGACTTCTTTCATTTAGTAGGTTCATCAAAGTTGGAGCATTTCTTTTTATTGCCAAATAATATTTCGTTATTTGGATATGTCACATTTTAATCATCAGTTCATGAATAGACTGTTTCTAATTCTTGGATATTATGAATAACAATGTTATGAACATTCATGTAAAGTTTTTATGGGCATCTGTTTTCATTTTTCTTGAACTGAACTGGGTATATACTGAGGAGTAGAAATGCTGTATTATATGGCAACTCAAGTTTGAACCATTTGAGGAACCATTTCCTGATTGTTTTCCAAAATGGCTACACCATTGTACGTTCCTACAAAGAGTATATAAGGACTTCAATTTCTCCAAATTCTTGCCAACACTGATCACCATGTCTTTTTAATTATAGCTATCTTTGTAGAGATAGCTATCTAACAGGATCTTATTATCATTTTGATTTGAATTGCCCTAATGGCTACATGTTGGACTGTGAAGAAGGCTGATCGCCAAAGAATTGATGCTTTTGAACTGTGGTGCTGGAGAAGACTCTTGAGAGTTCCTTGGACTGCAAGGAGATCCAACCAGTCCATTCTAAAGGAGATCAATCCTGGGTGTTCATTGGAAAGACTGATGCTAAAGCTGAAACTCCAATACTTTGGCCAACTCATGCGACGAGTTGACTCACTGGAAAAGACTCTGATGCTGGGAAGGATTGGGGGCGGGAGGATAAGGGGACGACAGTGAATGAGATGGCTGGATGGCATCACCGACTCGATGGACATGGGTTTGAGTGAACTCTGGGAGTTGGTGATGGACAGGGAGGCCTGGCGTGCTGTGATTCATGGGGTCACAAAGAGTCGGTCACGACTGAGCAACTGAACTCAATGGCTACATGAAGTATTTTTTAATTTCCATCACACAAAAAAAAATCCTAAAAATGTTTTTCAAGGGCCAAAATATGTCACTAAAAAAATAACTTTTTAATGTCCCACACAGGAAGATTAGGGAATACAGATTAAGGAAATTCTTTATATTATTAATTTCATGTTCTTAGCTTGGTTTCTGTATCCCAAAGTAAGAGTAAAACAGAGTTAAACTAAGGCATAAGAATAAAGTCTGGCAATAAAGAACACCTAAATCTATTTTTCTTTTTTCTACTTTCAGATCATCCTTTTTTATATTTCTCTCTCATTTCCTCTTCTTTTCTTCCTATACAGATAATACATATGCAAGGAGTTTTTAAGAGTATGTTAGTGCCCCCCAAGATCCAACGTGGGAGTGAGAAATACTAGAAAAATATTGACTGCCCTGATGCCTGATGCATGCCCTTGCTCCCCAAGAATAATAGCAACATATATTTACTCATCAAAGTTGAGTGTATTTGTCCAGTTCAGCACTTCATCCACTTCCCATTCCATCACAGAATCTATTCCACCATCTTCAATAGTTCTTAATAGGCCTTTTGTTGCTGTTTGAATTAAACCTAGAGTTTCGTAGTTTGTTGACTTAGCCTCCAGGTTTCCTGCGTAGTACCTACATATAGGAAAAGAAGAGTGATGTAAATCCTTTGAATTAGGTGACTGCGAGTGGACGCAGTTAATATACATTATTGCAAACTATTTACATAGTAAACAAAGTTTTCATCTTTTTTAATTTGAGCGATTGAACTGAAGTCAAGTTGTATGTGATGGGATCATCTGGAAAAAAACAAAGCAGCTTAATCAACCACACTAACTAGAGAAGCCTCATTTCAAAATCACCTCTCAGTAAGCTGCACTGTTGTGATACATGGAAAACCTAAGTATAGAATTACAGAGTCAAAGGATCTTAAGAGACCAAATAACTATCCCATTTGTTTCATAGGCAATGCAATAAACCCCGAAAGAGTAACTTAGAAAGTCATATGGCTCACCTAAAAACTAAAACAAATTAAATATATGTAATAAAACAAAAACAGACCCACAGATGTAGAGAACAAACTAGCAGGTTACCAACGGTGAGAGAGAAGGGGGAGGGAGTTCATACGACCATGTATAAAATAGATAAGCAACAAGGATTGATATATTGTACAGCACAGGAAAATACAGCCAGTGTTTTATAATAATATTAAGTGGAGTACAATCTTTAAAAATATTCAATCACTATGTTGTACACTTGAAACTAAGACAGTATTGTAAATCAACTATACTTCAAAAAAAACCCCACTACTTCCTCCTATCTTTCTTGAGAGGTTTAGAAGTGTAAATCCCTGTAAAACATTTAGGACAATGACTAGCACATAGTAAGCATTCAATAAAAGAAAGCTTATACAATCCTGTGACAAGAGATACGACAGTGACAAGATATGGCCCTGCATTCAGGAAGTTTCCACTTTGTTAGCCTTTAAATGGATAATAATTCATGAGAAAGAAAGAAAGAAAGTGAAGTTGCTCAGTCATGCCCAACTCTTTGTGGACCCTGTGGACGTAGGCTAGCAGGCTCCTCTGTCCATGGGATTTTCCAGGCAAGAGTACTGGAGTGGATTGCCATTTCCTTCTCTAGGGGATCTTCCCGACCCAGGAATCAAACCCGGGTCTCCCACACTGCAGGCAGATGTTTTACATTCTGAGCCACCAGGGAAGCCCCAATAATCCATGAGAACTAATGTATTTTATAGAAGCAGGAACATACCTCTTGATTTATATTGTTTAGTAAGAGTACAAGTTATAATAAACTATGATTTCACAATTTTTCTATAGGTCTTTGTTCAGTTATTCATTTAATAAATATTGAGTGCCAACTGTTTGCAAAGCATCGTGTACAGAGGTGAAATTCCTTCATAAAACTTGCGATCTTCTACTCTATCCTCTATGCCCTGAACAAATAGGCACCTATTTTAAATGAATGAAAGAATGATGGTATCCACTGGCCCAGATTTATTAACTAATTCTCATGCCATAACAAAAATACATTTAGAAATTAAAAAATACTGGAAGACTGGGGGTGAATGCATTTTTAATCAATTACTCCATGTTTTACCTTTCCAAATACACAAACACTTAAGATCAGATCTGAAAACCTGAATGATATTCCTTTTTTTAAATATAGTAGACAATTCAGATATCTATTTTTGCTCTCATACTTTGTTTTACAGAGAATTAAGAGATTTATTCCAATAATATAATTCTGTTTTGAACTCTTTAAATGTTAGTCACTATTAGTGGGCTATAACAATCATAAAACAAAAACAAGCTAGCCAGTACAAACAGAATTTCAAATATAACAGTGATCAGAAATAAAGACTGCTTTATAATAATCATAACTTGTTTTATAAGGTGGTGTTTTAAAAGAAAACAAAAAATATAAAATTTGACTTTATAAGTGATATTGCAATATATTCCCTTAAAATGTCCTCATATTCTTTCTAAACTAAAATATTTCATGTTTAAATTTTTTAATTAAACTTTGTCTAAATATTATGACAGGGAGAGAAATTTAAATGCAAAGACCTAGTAACAACCAATGTTGAAACTGGAAATGAGGTCGAGGAGAGCTAAGATCTGTAGGTACACAGGAAAGATGTGTAGATCTACCTGATGTGAAGATCAAAGTTCTTTTAATAAGACAGAGGTTAAAAAAAAAAAATCAAGATTTTGCCAACTATTGATTATCAGCAGCAGTCAAATGGAAGTATTTAAATGCCATAAGTGACCAAAGCACACAAAGCAGAATTTCTCATTCATCCCTTGCAACCCTATAAAAATGAAACAACACTCAGATATAAGGATTAATGCATTCATTCACTCAGCGAGAAAGAACATATATTCATTAAGCATCTAGTGGGTCTGAGGTCCAGTAACTAGGAACTAAGTTCACACTTCACTCACTTCAGTCGCTCAGTCATGTCCGACTCTCCGCGACCCCATGAATCACAGCAGGCCAGGCCTCCCTGTCCATCACCAACTCCCGGAGTTCACTCAAACTCATGTCCACAGAGTTGGTGATGCCATCCAGCCATCTCATTCTCGGTCGTCCCCTTCTCCTCCCGCCCCCAACCCTTCCCAGCATCAGAGTCTTTTCCAGTGAGTCAACTCGTCGCATGAGGTGGCCAAAGTATTGCAGTTTCAGCTTTAGCATCAGTCCTTCCAATGAACACCCAGGATCGATCTCCCTTAGAATGGACTGGTTGGATCTCCTTGCAGTACAAGGGACTCTCAAGAGTCTTCTCCAACACCACAGTTCAAAAGCATCAATTCTTCGGCGATCAGCTTTCTTCACAGTCCAACTCTCACATCCATACATGACCACGGGAAAAACCATTGCCTTGACTAGACGGACCTTGGTTGGCAAAGTAATGTCTCTGCTTTTTAATATATTATCAAGGTTGATCATAACTTTCCTTCCAAGGAGTAAGCGTCTTTTAATTTCCTGGCTGCAATCAGCATCTGCAGTGATTTTGGAGCCCAATAAAACAAAGTCTGACACTGTTTCCACTGTTTTTCCATCTATTTCCCATGAAGTGATGGGACCAGATGCCATGATCTTTGTTTTCTGAATGTTGAGCTTCAAGCCAACCTTTTCACTCTCCTCTTTCACTTTCATCAAGAGGCTTTTGAGTTCCTCTTCACTTTCTGCCATAAGGGTAGTGTCATCTGCATATCTGAGATTATTGATATTTCTCCCAGCAATCTTGATTCCAGCCTGTGCTTCTTCCAGCCCAGCGTTCCTCATGATGTACTCTGCATATAAGTTAAATAAGCAAGGTGACAATATACAGCCCTGACGCACTCCTTTTCCTATTTGGAACCAGTCTGTTGTTCCATGTCCAGTTCTGACTATTGCTTCCTGACCTGCATACAGGTTTCTCAAGAGGCAGGTCAGGTGGTCTGGTATTCTCATCTCTTTCAGAATTTTCCACAGTTTACTGTGATCCACACAGTCAAAGGCTTTGGCATAGTCAATGAAGCAGAAATAGATGTTTTTCTGGAACTCTCTTGCTAAGTTAATAGAACAGAATTTCTGTACTTTAGGGGCTAAAAATCTAGTGGAGATGGCAGACAAATAGACAGATAATCACAAAATCATTACAACTGAGTATATAAAAGACCTATGGGGCGCTTCAAAAGAAAGTGATGAACTATGTCTAGGTAAGTCAGGTGAAACTTCAGAAGGAGATATTTGAGCCAAATATCAAAAGATGAAGAACTTGTTGCCAGGTTGCTGAGACAGAAAAGAGCAACCTAGGGAAAAGGAATATTACATGGGATGTAAGTGATGCAAAGCTCCAAATAGGTTTCAGGTAAGGAAGTGATTTAATCAGTTTTAAAAATATCACCTCACGATTTATATAGAGAGGGGCCCAGCGGGCTACAGTCCATGGGGTCGCAAAGAGTCGGACACGACTGAAGCAACTAAACAACAAACAAGCAGAGGAGCTACTAGAGACAGAGACCAACTAGAAGGACTTGCCCAGTAAAGTAGACTTGAGGATGATGACATGCTGCAGTTGGCAGTGGGAGAAGTGTCAGATTTGTGAGATACTTTGGAAGCACAATTAATAAGACCTAAAGATGGGTTATGTACAGGAGTTTATTAAAGGTAAGAAATCTAGGGCAACATCTGCATTTCTGGCTTGGATGACTAGGTAAATGAAAGTGTCATAAACTGAGGCCAGGAGGAATGCTGAAAAGAAACCCCTTTTATGATGGGAAACATAAGAAATTCAGCTTTGGACTTGTTGAATTTGAGATGGAAATGACCATATAATTAGAAATACAGAGCTCAGTTATGGATGAGGACTGTTTTGAGAATAAATAAACAAAAAAGAATAAATAAAATAGGAAATTATTATTCATGTGTATTAGCTTACTACTAGATGGCTCCTAGCTGGTGCTATAGCTGAATGTCAGCAAGTCTTACTGCCATTCTGCCAAAGTCAGCTGTTTCTAGGCAATGATGAGTGTATTTTGTTGTTCTGAGTCCATGACCACAGTTCTTTGCTGTACATGAGTTGCCTGGTTGTAGATAGTGTTGTATGGAATAAAATGATGATGGGTAGGCATAATGTAATAAATGGTATTTCTGACAGAGTGATGGACCAGAGAAATAAAACATAGTACATATTCAGAATGCTTATCATTCTGAAGACAGAAGGGTCCCTCCTGTATTATGGGAAGCGCCCAGTATAATTAGCCAGCCACTGGGTAGCCAGCATATCCCATTATGGAGAGCAAAGCTATAACTTTTGCTGTACAGTCAGCGGTGACTATATAGCTAGAATGGCCTTAGTAAAGAAAAGACTATATTTATGAGTCTAGGTATAGCTTCCATCCCTGGAGCCTGGACAATCTGAGCAGTCACTGAGTGGTTGCTGTTGTTCAGTCACCAAGTTATGTCTGACTCTTAGCAAGCCCATGAACAGCAGCATGCCAGACTTCCCTGTCCTTCACTATCTCCTGGAGTTTGCTTAGACTCATGTCCATTAAGCAAATGATGCCATCCAACCATCTCATCCTCTTCTGCCCCCTTCTCCTCTTGCCCTCAATCTTTCCCAGCAAAAGTGTCTTTTCCAATGAGCTGGCTCTCTGCATTAGGTGGCCAAGGCATTGGAGCTTCAGCATCAGTTCTTCCAATGAATATTCAGGATTGATTTCCTTTAGGATTGACTGGCTTGATCTCCTTGTAGTCCAAAGGACTCTCGAGTCTTCTCCAGCACCACAATTCGAAAGCATCAGTTCTTTAGTGCTCAGCCTTCTTTATGGTCCAACTCTCACATTCATATATGACTACTGGAAAAACCATAGTTTTGGCTATACTACTTTGTTGGCAAAGTAATGTCTCTGCTTTTTAATACGCTGTCTAGGTTGGTCATAGCTTTTCTTCCAAAGAGCAAGCATTTTTTAATTTCATGTCTGCAGTCACCATCTGCTGTGATTTTGGAGCACAAGAAAATAAAATCTGCCATTGTTTCCACTTTTTCCCCACCTATTTACCATGAAATGATGGAACCAGATGCCATGATCTTAGTTTTTGAATGTTGAGTTTTAAGCCACCTTTTTCATTCTCTTTCACTCTCATCATGAGGCCCTTTAGTCTCTCTTTGCTTTCTGCCATTAGAGTGATATCATCTGCGTATCTGAGACTGCTGATATTTCTCCTGGTAATCTTGATACAACTTGTGATTCATCCAGTCTGGCATTTTGCATCATGTACTCTGCATAGAAGTTAAATAAGCAGAGTAAAAATATACAACTTTGACGTACATACTGCTTTTTCAATTTTTAATCGGTTAGTACCTTGTTCCATGTCGGGTTCTAACTGCTGTTTCTTGTCCTGCATACAGGTTTCTCAGGAGACAGGTAAGGTGGTCTGGTATTTCTAGCTCTTTTAAGAATTTTCCGCTTTGTTGTGATCCACACAGTAAAAGGCTTTAGTGTAGTCAATGAAGCAGAAGTAGATGTTTATCTGGAATGCCCTTGTTTTTTCTATAATCCAATAGATGTTGGCAATTTGATCTCTGATCTCTCTGCCTTTTGTAAATCCAGCTAGTACATCTGGAAGTTATTGGTTCATGTACATCTGAAGCCTAGCTTGAAGGATTTTGAGCACTACCTTGCTAGCATGTGAAATGAGCACAATTATATGGTAGTTTGAACATTCTTTGGCATTGCCTTTCTTTCGGAATGGTATGAAAACTGAACTTTTTCAGTCCTGTGACCATTGTTGAGTTTTCCAAATTTGCTGGCATATTGAGTGCAGCACTTTAACAGCATCATGTTTTAGGATTTGAAATAGCTCAGCTGGAATTCCATCACTTCCACTAGCTTTGTTTGTAGTGATGCTTTCTAAGGCCCACTTGACTTCACACCTCAGGATGTCTGGCTCTAGGTGAGTGACCACATCATCATGGTTATCTGGATCATTAAGACCTTTTCTGTTTAGTTCTTCTGTGTATTCTTTCCATAAGCCTCTTGTCCTCATCCATCAGAGGGCAGACAGAAGAAGTAAGAACTATAATCTCACAGCCTCCAGAACGAAAACCACAATTACAGAAAGCTAACCAAAATGATCACATGGATCACAGCTTTGTGTAACCCAATGAAGCTATGAGTCACACTGTGCAGGGTCACCTAAGTGGATGGGTCATGGTGGAGAGTTCTAATAAAACATGATCCACTGGACAAAAGAGTCGCAAGCTACTTCAGAATTTTTGCCTTAAGAACTCCATGAACAGTATGAAAAGGCAAAAAGATATGACACTGGAAGATGAGCCCCCCAGATCAGTAGGTGTCCAGTATGCTACTGGGGAAGAGTGTAGAAACAGCCCCAGAAAGAATGAAGAGGCTGGGTCAAAGTGGAAATGATGCTCAGTGCGGATGTGTTTGGTGGTGAAAGTAAAGTCCGATGCTGTAAAGAGCAATACTGCATGGGAGCCTAGATTGTTAGGTCCATAGATCAAGGTAAACTGGAAGTGGTCAAGCACGAGATGGCAAGAGTGAACATCAAAATTTTAGGAATCAGTGAACTAAAATGGATGGGAATGGGCTAATTTAACTCAGATAACCACTATATCTACTACTGTGGGCAAGAATCCCTTAGAAGAAATGGAGTAGCTCTCATAGTCAACAAAAAAGTCCGAAATGCTGTACTTGGGTGCAGTCTCAAAAATGACAGAATGCTCTTGGTTCATTTCCAAAGCAAATCATTCAATGTCATAGCAATCCAAGTCTATGCCCCAACCACTAGTACCAAAAAAAAGAATGAAGTTGACCAGTTCTATGAAGACCTACAAGACCTTCTATAACTAACACGAAAAAAAGATGTCCTTTTTATCATAGGTGTTTGGAATGCAAAAGTAGGAAGTCAAGAGATCCCTGGAGTAACAGGCAGTTTGGCCTTTGAGTACAAAATAAAGCAGGGCAAAGGCTAACAGAGTTTTGCCAAGAGAATGCACTGGTCATGGTAAAAGGCCTCTGCCAACATCACAAGAGATGACTCTACACATGGACATCACCAGATGGTCAATATCGAAATCAGACATTATGTTCTTTGCAGCTGAAGATGGAGAAGTTCTATACTCAGCAAAAACAAGACCTGGAGCTGACTGTGGCTCAGATCATCAGATCCTTACTGCAAAATTCAGGCTTAAATTGAAGAAAGCGAGGAAAACCACTAGGTCATTCAGATATGACCTAAATTAAATCCCTTACGATTATAGAATGGAGGTGATGAATATATTCAAGGGATTGGATCTGATAGAGTGCCTGAAGAACTATGGGCAGGGGTTTGTAACATTGTGCAGGAGGTGGTGACCAACACCATCCCCAAGATAAAGAAATACAAGAAGGCAAAGCGGTTGTCTGTGGAAGCCTCGCAAATAATTGAGAAAAGAAGAAGAAAAGCAAAAGACAAAGGAGATAGGGAGTGATATACCCAACCAAATACAGAGTTCCCGAGAACAGCAAGGACAGGTAAGAAAGCCTTTTAAATGAACAATGCAAAGAACCAGAGGAAAACAATAGAATAGGTAAAACTAGAGATCTCTTCAAGAAAATTGGAGATATCCAGGGAACATCTTATTCAAGGATGGCCACAATAAAAGAAAGTAATGGCAAATCTAACAGAAGCAGAAGAGACTAAGAAGAGGCGGCAAGAATCACTGAATTTTGGGGGAAAATGCTGACATCCACAGGATGGATCATCTTATCTGCGTGACTACAAACAAAGTTTTGCCTCATCTAAGCCCTTTGGAGGACATTCA
This sequence comes from Moschus berezovskii, assembly GCF_049115385.1. Lineage (NCBI taxonomy): Eukaryota > Metazoa > Chordata > Mammalia > Artiodactyla > Moschidae > Moschus > Moschus berezovskii. The sequence continues at coordinate 21,839,831 of NC_142473.1, forward strand.
CAAGGACATCAATATATTCAGTGCCCATTCTTAGCATCTGTCTCTGCAGACCTAATCACCAGTTTTCCAACTTAATTATTTCCAAGACCCCAGTCAACTGAGAAACTTTTAGTTACTGCTCATAGTCAGTAAGATTCTATCCCCTACTCATATATGAAGTGTAGCTTCCTTCAGTTGTGCTCATTGGGTGAATATCCTTTGACTGCTTTCTGGGCTAATTGAGGGATTGTAATCTAGTGATCCAACCAGTCCATTCTAAAGGAGATCAATCCTGGATGTTCATTGGAGGGACTGATGCTAAAGCTGAAACTGCAATACTTTGGCCACCTCATGCGACGAGTTGACTCACTGGAAAAGGTTGGGGGCGGGAGGAGAAGGGGACGACGGAGAATGAGATGGCTGGATGGCATCACCGACTCTGTGGACATGAGTTTGAGTATACTCCGGGAGTTGGTGATGGACAGGGAGGCCTGGCGTGCTGTGATTCATGGGGTCGCGGAGAGTCGGACACGACTGAGCGACTGAACTGAACTGAACTGAACTGAACTGAATCTAGTGGCTGTCTATTTTTGGATTTTGCAGATTCATGGCGAATTAGACCAAGTACACTCTCCCTCTGTCAACGTCACAAGTGACTCCCGGTGAAGCCAAAAGTATGGTGATGAAGAGAAGCCAATGCAGCATTAGTAGGTGCTGAAGTCTGAGCCAACTGCTTATATATCTTCCTTTGGGCTTCTGGACCTTTCAGACCCATTCTCATATACACCGCATCTACCTTATACTGAATGATGCTGTATACTCCATTTCACAGTTCAGTGGATTAAATAAAATCCACGTCAGTTCTTAAACACAGCATTTGGTATCCTACTGACAAGCTTCCAGTCTCTACTAGGGCCTAGTAGCTAGCCCAGAACAATTTTTCAAGTAGTTTTTGACAGAGAAAGGCACTGCTACTGCTGCTGCTAAGTCACTTCAGTCGTGTCCGACTCTGTGTGACCCCATAGACAGAAGCCCACCAGGCTCCCCCATCCCTGGGATTCCCCAGGCAAGAACACTGGAGTGGGTTGCCAGGCACTACCTTACTCCTAAACCCTAGAAGTCTGTGCTATGATCCTCCCATTAGGATGCTTTAGAGACCCCACACAGTCTTTCACAGTCAGAGATATTTCCAACACTGTTGGGACTGCTGGGCTATAAAGCCCAAGTGGTAGGGCAGCTTGCCCCACATTATGAACCTGCTACTGTGTTCTTTCTTACACCATGTCTCACTGGTGCCTGCTAGCCTTATTACTTATCTAGTATATGGGCTGGAGCAGCATGCCCAAATGTGGCATATTTTATTCCCATATCCAGAGAGTGTTTGTCTTCAAGGTGGATGGTGCAAGGTAGAGCATCTTGTCTCTTACTTTAGAAAGGATATCCCAAAATGTCTGTAAGCTTCAGCTATGTGGCAGACCCTTAACTTTTGACCAAGTTTATCTCCTGCCCTCTAATGTGTATTTGTCCTATTAAGTCATCTAGGGCAACGGTCCCCAAACTTTTTAGCACCAGGGACTGGTTTCATGGAAGACAATTTTTCCAAGGATGTGGTGGGGCAGGGGGGAATGCTTTCAGAATGATTCAAGGCAATACACTTATCGCATCACCACCTCAGCTCTTCCTCAGATGATCAGACATTAGATTCTCATAAGTAGTGTGCAACCTAGATCCCGTGCGTGTGCAGTTCACAGGAGGGTTCGTGCTCCTCTGGGAATTTAATGCCACCACTGCTCTGACAGGAGCTCGCCCTCCACTCACCTCCTGCTGTGGGGCCTGGTTCCTAACAGGCCGGGGACCACTGGCAATCCATGGCCCTGGGGATGGGGACCCCTAATCTAGGGAGTCGTTAGTTTCTCCTCACCATGGTCAATTAGTATAAGGTCATCAGTGTAAAGGACAGGCATGATGTTTGGGCACTGAGGTAACATGCTCCTGGGGGTAAGAGCAAGAGAGCTGACAGAGCTCTGAGAGTAAGATGTAAAGATACGCTGGTCTTTCCATTTAAATGAAAACTCTTCCCTCTTTGCTTACTGATCCAGATGGGAAGAACAAACTTGCTAAGTCAACAGCAGCCTAACATATGCCAGGGACGGTGTTGATTTGTTCCATTAAAGAAACCACATCTGGAGGAAGCTTAGCTGCAATTTGTGTCACTTCTACCACTTCAAAGATCCATTATTCTCCCTGAACTAAAGGAACCAATTCCATTGGAACTTTCCCCACTGTCACCTACACTCTATAAAAAAATGGCCACCACAAGTGCATCAAGAATTCTGCTGCTCCCCTCATTTCTTAATGATGTGATGAAGAGCATTTCCTCTGGGACCCCCTGGGGTTACAGCTAGTGGGTGGTCGAGCAGATTGCACATAAAAGGAACAAACATATGCTTTCCTCAAGCCTTTAGAAGTCCTTTTCTACAGAGTACTAGAGATGTTCAGGCATTTTGTAATTGTAGAGCTTTGACTAAGTTCAGGCTTTGTTAGGCCAACATAAACACTATTTCTGGTTATTTTTAAAAAATTTGTTTGTTTTGGCTGCACCACATGGTTTGTGGGATCTCATTTCCCCAACCAGGGATCAAACCTGTGCCCACTGAGGTTAAACTGTGGAGTCCTAACCACTGGACAGCCAGGGAATTTCCTTAACACCATTTCTGGATACTCAAGCCAACACATTAAATCCCTAATCTCAAGTGAGTGTGGTCACATCAATAAATTCAGCCCAATCAACTCGTGAACACCGTAGAATCCGCTTTCACACATCCTTCTGAGCTCCTGTCAACACAGATAGGTAAATTCTCAGAATTCTTTTGGTTCATAAATAAGTTAGCTCCTCTTGGAGTAGACCTTGAACCTCTCTGTACTGAACTGAGATATGTGTCATTGTGGGCTGGAGGCAATGAGGAAATGCTTGTGGGGGAATCCTAAGGAGAATCATCACAAGTGTGTGAGGCAACTGAGCCAAGTACAGTCATTGAAAGGCATAATCACGATGCTGTGATCACTCACCTAGAGCCAGATATCTTGAAATGTGAAGTCAAGTGGGCCTTAGAAAGCATCACTACGAACAAAGCAGTGGAGGTGATGGAATTCCAGTTGAGCTATTTCAAATGCTGAAAGATGATGCTGTGAAAGAGCTGCACTCAATATGCCAGCAAATTTGGAAAACTCAGCAATGGTCACAGGACTTAAAAAGGTCAGTCTTCATTCCAATCCCAAAGAAAGGGAATGCCAAAGAATGCTCAAACTACCGCACAATTGCACTCATCTCACATGCTAGTAAAGTCATGCTTAAAATTCTCAAAGCCAGGCTTCAGCAATACGTGAACCATGAACTTCCAGATGTTCAAACTAGTTTTAGAAAAGGCAGAGGAACCAGAGATCAAATTGCCAACATCTGCTGGATCATGGAAAAAGCAACAGAGTTCCAGAAAAACATCTATTCCTGCTTTATTGACTATGCCAAAGCCTTTGACTGTATGGATCACAATAAACTGTGGAAAATTCTGAAAGAGATGGGAATGCCAGACCACCTGACCTGCCTCTTGAGAAACCTATATGCAGGTCAGGAAGCAACAGTTAGAACTGGACATGGAACAACAGACTGGTTCCAAATTGGAAAAGGAGTACATCAAGGCTGTATATTGTCACCCTGCTTATTTAACTTATATGCAGAGTACATCATGAGGAACACTGGGCTGGAAGAAGCACAATCGGAATCAAGATTGCTGGGAGAAATATCAATAACCTCAGATATGCAGATGACACCACCCTTATGGCAGAAAGTGAAGAGGAACTAAAGAGCCTCTTGATGAAAGTGAAAAAGGAGAGTGAAAAAGTTGGCTTAAAGCTCAACATTCAGAAAACGAAGATCATGGCATCTGGTCCCATCACTTCATGGGAAATAGATGGGGAAACAGTGTCAGACTTTATTTTTTTGGGCTCCAAAATCACTGCAGATGCTGATTGCAGCCATGAAATTAAAAGACACTTATTCCTTAGAAGGAAAGTTATGACCAACCTAGATAACATATTAAAAAGCAAAGACATTACTTTGCCAACCAAGGTCCGTTTAGTCAAGGCTATGGTTTTTCCAGTGGTCATGTATGGATGTGAGAGTTGGACTGTGAAGAAAGCTGAGGGCCGAAGAATTGATGCTTTTGAGCTGTGGTGCTGGAGAAGACTCTTGAGAGTCCCTTGGACTGCAAGGAGATTCAACCAGTCCATTCTAGAGGAGATCAGTCCTGGGTGTTCATTGGAAGGACTGATGCTGAAGCTGAAACTCCAATACTTTGGCGACCTCATGCGAAGAGTGGGGTCACTGGAAAAGACTCTGATGCTGGGACGGATTGGGGGCCAGAGGAGAAGGGGACGACAGAATGAGATGGCTGGATGGCATCACCGACTCGATGGACATGAGTTTGGGTGAACTCCGAGAGTTGGTGATGGACAGGGAGGCCTGGTGTGCTGTGATTCATGGGGTCGCAAAGAGTCGGACATGACTGAGTGACTGAACTGAACTAAACTATGCAGAAAAGGGCTGGTTCCCTCAAAACATGGAGGAAGAGCTTCCTCCACCAACAGGAGAGATTGAAGGCTGAATCTTCTCAAGCTTTGTCTATGTCTGCCCACATATCCCTACCTAAGTCTCATGGTTCCACTTCTTCTCCAATAATGCCCTTAGCTTAGTCCACAAGACCTGTTTAGTTTTTTTGTTACATTGCAAGCACTGTGGTTTTGTGACCCTTTCAATTGCACCTGGATTGCCTCCAGCTCACCCTGCAACCACAGGAGATGAAGGAGTACTCCATGGAGAGCTTCTGATTGCCTGAACATGTTCTTTACACATTTTTTACAGCTTATTGAGCATACGTGACAAATAATAAACTGTGTTTAAGCTGTACAATTTGAAGAGTTTTGAAAAGTATGTACTTGTGAACCTATCACTATGATAAAAGAAATGAACATATGCATCACCCCCCAAAGTTTCTTGTGGTACTTGGTATCCTCCCTGCCCCCTTTCCCCCACCCTCATCTCCAGATAACTACTGATCTGCTTTGTGCCATTCTAGATTTGTTTGTATTTTCTAGAATTTGATATAAATGAAATCACTTATGTACTCTTTTTCAATTGATTGCTTTCATTCACCATCACTATTTGAGATTCACCCATGCTTTTATGTGTGAATAGTTCATTCCTTATACTGCCAAGTAGTATTCCTTTGTGTAGATACATCACAATTTGTTTATCCATTGACATTTGACTGTTTCTAGTTTGGGACTATTACAAATAAAGCTTCTATGAACTTGTATTACCATCTTTCTGTGGACATACGTTTTATTTCTAGTGGGTAAATAACTGAGTAGAATGGATGGATGAAATGGTAGATGTGTGTTTAACTTGTAAAATTTAAAAAAAAACTGTCAAACTGCTATCCAAAGTTCAGTTCAGTTCAGTCACTCAGTTGTATCCGACTCTTTGCGACCCCATGAATCACAGCACACCAGGCCTCCCTGTCCATCACCAACTCCCAGAGTTCACTCAAACTCATGTCTATCAAGTCGGTGATGCCATCCAGCCATCTCATTCTCTGTCATCCCCTTCTCCTCCTGCCCCCAATTCCTCCCAGCATCAGAGTCTTTTCCAGTGAGTCAACTCGTCACATGAGGTGGCTAAAGTATTGGAGTTTCAGCTTTAGCATCAGTCCTTCCAATGAACACCCAGGACTGATCTCCTTTAGAATGGACTAGTTGGATCTCCTTGCAGTCCAAGGGACTCTCAAGAGTCTTCTCCAGCACCACAGCTCAAAAGCATCAATTCTTCAGCGATCAGCTTTCTTCACAGTCCAACTCTCACATCCATACATGACCACGGGAAAAACCATAGCCTTGACTAGATGGACCTTTGTTGGCTAAGTAATATCTCTGCTTTTTTAATATGCTATCTAGGTTGGTCTTAACTTTCCTTCCAAGGAGTAAGCATCTTTTAATTTCATGGCTGCAATCAGCATCTGCAGTGATTTTGGAGCCCAGAAAAATAAAGTCTGACACTGTTTCCACTGTTTCCCCATCTATTTCCCATGAAGTGATGGGACCAGATACCATGATCTTAGTTATCCAAAGTACGTGTATTAATTTGCATTTGTTCTGTATCCATGCCAAAAATTGCTAGGACAGATTATTTTAGCCCTTCCAGTGGTTGTGTAATGTTTTCTCACTACAGTTTTGGTTTGTACTTCCCAACGACTAATGACGGAGAAGGCAATGGCAAGCCACTGCAGTACTCTTGCCTAGAAAATCCCACGGATAGAGGAGCCTGGTAGGCTGCAGTCCGTGGGGTCGCTAAGGGTTGGGTCATTAGTCACTTGTACTTGCTATCTGCATATTCATTGGTAGAGTGTTCAGATCATTTGCCCATTTTAAAATTAGGTGTCTTCTTATCACTAAATTTTGAGATTTTTTACATATTTAGTTACAAGACTTTTATCATGTATATATTTTGCAAATGTTCTCTTCCTGTCTGTGACTTGCAGTTTTACTTTTGCAAAAATGTCTTTAGCAGAGCAAGAGCTTTTAACATTGATGAAATGCAATTTAACACTTTTCTTTTATAATTCATGCCTTCTGTGTCTACTTATGAACTCTTTGCCAGAACCACAGACACTAAGGTTTTCTTGTTTGCTTACTTTTGGATATTTTATGGTGTTAACACTCACTTTTTTAAGGTCTCATAAAGTGCTTTTATTTTTTTTTCAGAAAAATACATACTTTTTGGACTATTTTGCATTATAGATTATTATAAGATATTGAATATGCTCCCCTGTTATATAGTAAATTCTTATCACTTATCTATTTAATGTATAATATTGTATCTATATAAATAGTTTGTATCTGTTAATCCCATTATCCTAAGTTATCCCTCCCCACACTTTCTCCTTTGGTAATTGAAAGATTGTTTTCTATGTCTGTGAGTCTGTAGTTTCATTTGTATTATTATTAGATTCCACATATAAGTGATATCATGTAATATTTATCTTTCCTCTATCTGACTTACTTTACTCAGTATGATATTCTTCAGGTCTATCCATGTTGCTACAAATAGCATTATTTTGTTCTTTCTTATGGCTAATATGCCATTTTATATACATATACATATATATGGGCTTCCCTGGTGGCTCAGAGGTTAAAGTGTCTGCCTGCAATGTGGAAGACCTGGGTTCGATCCCTGGGTTGGGAAGGTCCCCTGGAGAAGGAAATGGCAACCCACTCCAGTATTCTTGCCTGGAGAATCCCAGGGATGGAGGAGCTTGGTGGGCTACAGTCCAGGGGGTTGCAAAGAGTCAGACACGACTGAGCGATTTCACTTCACTTCACTGCATATGTATATACATATACATATATATAGTATATATACATATACATATACCATACAAATCAGTGGCACAGTGGTAAAGAATCTACCTGTCAGTGCAGGAGATGCAAGAGACATGGATTCAATCCTCGGGTTGGGAAGATCCCCTGGAGTAGGAAATAGCCACCCACTCCAGTATTCTTGCCTGAAAAATTCCATGGACAGAAAAGCCTGGCAGGCTACAGTCCATGGGGTCACAAAGTGTCGGACACAACTGAGGGACTGAGCCCACACACACACATATAAATATATACCACATCTTCTTAGACCAATCATCTTTTGATGGGGACTTGGGTTGCTTCCATGTCTTGGCTATTGTAAATAGTGGTGCTATGATCATTGGGGTACAGGTATTCTTTCAAATTAGCATTTCTGTCTTTGCTGCATACATGGCCAGGAATTATGGTATTGCCTGATCATATGGTAGCTCTATTTTTAGTTTTTTAGGGAACCTCCATACTGTTTACCATAGTAGCAGCACCAATTTACATTCCCACTAACAGTGTTAGGAGGATTCCCTTTTCAACACACTCTCTCCAGCATTGACTATTTGTAGACTTTTTAATGATTGCCATCCTGATATGTGTGAAGTGATACCTCATTGTGGTTTCAATTTGCATTTCTCTAATAATTAGCAACGTTGAGCATATTTTCATGTGCCCATTGGCCCTCTGTATGGCTTTGGAGAAATGCTTATATAGATCTGCTCTATATAAGCTCTATATCTGCTCTGATTGGATTGTTTGTTTTTTAGATATTGAGTTGTATGCACTATTAAGTTATAAAGTTACATATGATGAGAGGGCGCCAGGTGGTACAGTAGTAAATAATCCACCTGCCAGGCAGGAGATGCAAGTTCGCTTAGTCCATGGGGTCACAAAGAGTTGGACACAACTTAGCAACTAAACAACAACAACAATGTGAGATAAAGATCAAGATTTATTTCTCTGCATTTGAGTATCCAATTTGTTGAAAAGAATATCCTTTACCAATAAAATCGCTTTGGTATGTGTATTGAAACTTAACAACGTGTGTTTGGGTCTGTTTCTCAACTCTCTATTCTGTTCCATTGATCTGCATGTCTATCTTAATGCCAATACCACAACATCTTGATTACAGTAGTTTTATGTCTTAAAATCAGGTAATGTAAGTTCTCCAATTTTTTTCCAAAATTATTTTGACTATTCTAGTTCCTTTGCATTTACATGCAAGTTTTCAAGTCAACTTGTCAAGTTACACACACATACACACAAACCAGTTGGAATTTTTGATTATGCTTACATTGACTATATACATCAATTTGGACAGACTGATCTTAACAATATTGAGTCTTCTGATCCATGAATACCTTATAGCTCTTTGTTTAAGTCTTTAAGTTTTATCAGCCGTGTTTATTAATTTTCAGTGTACAGATCATATAGATTTTTCCTTCAATTTATGCCTAGGCATTTCATATTTGCTGATGCCACTGTAAATTTTTAATTTTAATTTCTAATTGTTTGCTGCAATACAAATACGGAGAAGGCAATGGCAAGCCACTCCAGTACTCTTGCCTGGAAAATCCCATGGATGGAGGAGCCTGGTAGGCTGCAGTCAGTGGGGTCGCTAAGGGTCGGACACGACTGAGCGACTTCACTTTCACTTTTCACTTTCACACATTGGAGAAGGAAATGGCAACCCACTCCAGTGTTCTTGCCTGGAGAATCCCAGGGACAGGGGAGCCTGGTGGGCTTCCGTCTCTGGGGTCACACAGAGTCGGACACGACTGAAGTGACTTAGCAGTAGCAGCTGCAATTCAATACCTTGATAAATTCACCTGTTAGTTCCAGTAGCTTTTTAATAGATTCCTTTGAATTCTGTATTTAGATGATCATGTCAATTTAGTTAAGTCACTCAGTTATATCTGACTCTTTGCAACCCTGTAGACAGCAGCACACCAGGCTTCCCTGTCCGTCACCAACTCCAGAAGCTCAGACTCATGTCCATTGAGTCAGTGATGCCATCCAACCATCTCATCCTCTGTTATCCCCTTTTCCTACTTTTGATCTTTCCCAGCATCAGGGCCTTTTCCAATGAGTCAGTTTGTTGTATCAGGTGGCCACAGTATTTGGAGCTTCAGCTTCAGCATCAGTCCTACCAATGAATATTCGGGGCTGATTTTCTTTAGGATGGACTGGTTGGATCTTCTTTCAGTCCAAGGGACTCTCAAGAGTCTTCTCCAACTCCACAGCTCAAAAGCATCAATTCTTCAGTGCTCAGCTTTCTTTACATTCCAACTCTCAAATCCATATACGACTACTGGAAAAACCATAATTTTGACTAGATGGACCTTTGCTGGCAAAGTAATGTTTCTTCTTTTTAATATGTTGTCTAGGTTGGTCATAGATTTTCTTCCAAAGAGCAAGCATCATTTAATTTCATGGCTGCAGTCACCATCTGCAGTGATTTTGGAGCCCAAGAAAAATAAAGTCTGTCACTGTTTCCATTGTTTCCCCATCTATTTGCCATGAAGTGATGAGATCAGATGCCATGATCTTAGTTTTTTGAATGTTGAGTTTCAAGCCAGCTTTTTCACTCTTCTCTTTCACTTTCATCAAGAGGCTCTTTAGTTTTTCTTAACTTTTCACCACAAGGGTGGTGTCATCTGTATATCTGAGGTTATTTATATTTTCCCAGCAATCTTGATTCCAGCTAGTGCTTCATCCAGCCCAGTATTTCAAATTGGCAACATCCATTGGATCACAGAGAAAGCAAGAGAATTCCAGAAAAACATCTACTTCTGCTTCATTGACTATGCTAAAGCATTTGGCTGTATGGATCACAGTCAAACTGTGGAAAATTCTTAAAGAGAAGGGAATACCAGACCACCTTACCTGCCTCCTGAGAAATCTGTATGCAGGTCAAGAAGCAACAGTTAGAACTGGACATGGAACAATGGACTGGTTCCAAATTGGGAAAGGAGTACGTCAAGGCCATATATTGTCACTCTGCTTGTTTAAGTTATATGCAAGTACATTATGTGAAATGCCAGGCTGGATGAAGCATAAGCTGGAATCAAGACTGCCATGAGAAATATCACTAACCTCAGATGATCGTGTCAACTGTGAATAAAGATTATTTTAGTTCTTCTTTTCCAATCTCAGTGTCTCTCCCATCACTCCACCCTGCCACCCTTATTGCGTTAAAGAGGACGTCCAGTGGAATGTTGAGAAGTAGTGAGTGCAGACATCTTTGTTTCTAATCTTAGAGAGAAAGCATTCAGCCACTCACCATTAAGTATCATATTGGCTGCAGGCTTTTCATAGATGCTGTTCATCAAGTTGAGGAGGCTCTCATCTATTCTTAATTTGCCAAGAATTTTAATTACAAATGTTAGCTAGACTTTTGTAAATACTTTTTCTACATCTTTTTGAGATCATCATATCCAGTTTTCTTTTTTAAGTCTGCTAATTTGGTGAATTGCATTGATAGATTTCCAAATGTTAAACCAATCTTGTATTCCAAGGATAAACTCCATTTGTTTATAATGTTACTTATTATCGTGTTCATGAGAGAATATTGGTTTGTTATTTTTTTGTAGTTTTTTTCCCTCATAAACCTTGAGTAGCTTTTTATCTGTTAACACGGCTGCTGCTGCTAAGTCGCTTCAGTCGTGTCCGACTCTGTGCGACCCCATAGATGGCAGCCCACCAGGCTACCCCGTCCCTGGGATTCTCCAGGCAAGAACACTGGAGTGGGTTGTCATTTCCTTCTCCAATGCATGAAAGTGAAAAGTGAAAGTGAAGTTGCTCAGTCATGTCCAACTCTTAGCGACCCCATGGACTGCAGCCCACCAGGCTCCTCTGTCCATGGGATTTTCCAGGCAAGAGGACTGGAGTGGGTTGCCATTGCCTTCTCTTGATAACACTAGTCTCATAGAAAATGATATAAAATTTCCTGTAAGTACTTCTTTAGCTGCATTCCCCCAATTTTAGTATGTTGTCTTTTCATTTTTTATTAAACCAAAAATATTTTCAAGTTCCTTCTGTGACTTCTTTCACTTATGGATTATTTGAAGATATGCTGTTTAATATCCAAGTATTTGGGGGTTTTCCAGAAATCAAGAAATGTTTCTGTTATTTTAGTCTAATTGCCAACAAATTTTAAATTATTGTTTTAAATTATTTTAAAATTATTTAACAATTATTTTAAATTATTTTTAATTTCGTTATGATTAGAAAACTTCCTTTGTATGATTTTAATCCTTTTAAATTTGAAGATATTTATTTCATGGACCAGGATATGGTGTATTTTGGTGAAGGTTTTTCATGTGCACTTGAAAAGAATTTGTTTTCTTTGGTTGAGTTCAGTGCTCTATAAATGCCAGTTATGTCAAGTTGGTTGATAGTGTTACTCCAACCTTCTATAGCTTTTACTAATTTGTTGTCCGCTTTAGGCAAACTTTCTCTGGTTGTGGCCAGCAGGGGCTACTCTTTGTTGCAGTGTGTGGGCTTCTCACTGCTGTGGCTTTTCTCGTTGTGGAACACAGGCCCTGGGTGCACTGGCTTCAGTAGTTGCAGCTCACAGGCTCAACAGTTGTGACCTGCATGCTCTAGAATGCAGGCTCAGTAATTATGGCACATGGCCTTAGTTGCACCACGGCATGTGGAATCTTTCTGGACCAGGGATTGAACTTGTGTCTCTTGCATTGGCAGGCATTTCTTATTCACTGCACCACCAGGGAAGTCCAATAATTATATCACGTTTGATGAAGTTTTTCAATATAAGAGAAATGGAGTATAACTGTGGAATCAGGAACTTAAGTATAACTTGATTGGCAACATCATTAATATTAGCTCATTACTTTGCAGTATAAAAATGTAATACCTATCATTTAAAAAACTGTGGTAAAACCAACATAAAATTTATCATCTTAACTATTTATCTTGACAATTTTTAAGTGTATAGTTCAGTAGTTAGTTAATTACTTTTTAAAGAGATTTAAGTAGTAACAAGAAAAGTTCTGTACATTTATTTACACAGTTACCATTTTTGGTGTTCTTCATTCTTGTATGGATCTAGATTTTTACTTGGAATCACTTTTCTTCTTCAGCTTTTATCTATCTGAAATGTTTTCCTACCTTTTTTAAAAATTAATTAATTTATTTTAATTAAAGGCTAGTTACTTTACAATATTGTAGTGGTTTTTTCCATACATTTGGCATGAATCAGCCATTTACTGAGTTGGCTGATATTATTTTTTCTTCTCAGGGGTCTATTTTCCTGCTTCTTTGAATGCATGGCAATTGATTACTACATGGTAGACATTGTTAATTTTATATGATTTTGAGTACCGAAGTTTTTTCGTATTCCTTTAAATATCTGGGGGGCTTTGTTCTTGTATGTATGTGGTGTGTGCTCAGTTGCTCAGTCATGTTTGACCCTCTGCAACTCCCTGGACTACAGCCCACCAAGCTCCTCTCTCCGTAGGATGTCCCAGGCAAGAATACTGGAGTGGGTTGCCATTCCCTTCTCCACTGTTCTTATATACTGTCAAGTAAACTTGGATATGATTTGATTCCTTTGAGACTTGCTTTTAATATTTGTTAGATAGGACCAGAATGCCTTTTAGTGTAATCCTTTCATGTCAGTTTCTTTAGGGGATTAAAAAAGGTTGAAAATGGTATAGAGTAAGTCTAGAAGGTTGTATTAGTGAAGTCGTTCAGTTGTGTCCAACTATTTATGACCCCAAGGACTGTAGCCTGCCAGGCTCCTCCGTCCATGGGATTTTCTAGGCAAGAATACTGGAGTGGGTTGCCATTTGTTTCTCCAGGGGATCTTCCTAACCCAGGGATTGAGCCTGGTTCTCCCGCATTGCAGGCAGACTCTTTACCATCTGAGTCACCAGGGAATGCCTATGCCTGGTGAATAGGTCATATTAATCTCATATATAAAAGTAAATGCTGATTTTCATCTCATGTGGCAAAAGATTGTGATTTCCTTGAGGTCAAAGAGAACTTGTCTTTTTCCACTTATATCTTAGATATCAACAGTCTCTAGCAAGCATTTATTAAATATTTGCTTTCTATGTATTTTTAAAAAATAATTGTAATCTTTCATCTTATTTTTAAAATAACGTAGTTATTTTTACTAGTGATAGCAATTTTTGAAAGTAACTATATACTTCTTTAATGATTCTAAGTATTTCATCAACTTACATTTGCTGCATCCATTGTATTTTTCTAATTTTTCTTTTCTTTTCCATATCTTGCCTTCTCTTCAGTTTGGAGAAATGGAATTCACTTTCCTTTTTGTCTCCCACCATCACATTTTCATTAGGCCTCCAAAACTATTGAGAAATGAAAAATGAATACACAAAATATTAAATTACTGATTGTGAGGTTATCTGACTATAAACAAGAACTTCTGTGTGTTCAGTAGGAATATACCAAGATAGAAATAGAGGAGATGATAGACCCTTTTAAGATATTTCTAATTAAGTGAATAGCACATTGAACCTTAAGAGGCATAAGCCATAGAAAAACTAAGAGAATTAGTGTACTGAGGTGGTATTTAATAAGTATTTGTTGAATGAATACGTGAATAGACATATTCTAGGAGTGTTTTAGTTTCTCATAAGAACAAAGTTGACCAGTAGGTGCTACTGACTTGTGAAGACTCTAATCCTCAGTACTTTGGCCACCTGATAGGGAGAGCCAACTCACTGCAAAAGAAAAGACCCTGATGCTGGGAAAGATTGAGGGCAAGAAGAGAAGAGAATGACAGAGGATGAGATGGTAAGATGACATCACTGACTCAATGGACATGAGTTTGAGCAAACTCAGGGAGATAGTGAAGGATAGGGAAGCCTGGTGTGCTGCAGTTCATGGGGTCACAAAGAGGTGGACACAACTTAGCAACTGAAAAATAACAACAAATCCTCAAGGAATATGGGCACCCTCCAAGAATACAGAAGTCTCACCACTGTATCCTAAGACTTCGTGACTTCCCCTATATGACGCTTTATACTAGCTGCTTGCTTGTTTTCCTATTTTCAGTTCATTCCTCCTTCCTCACCACATACACATTAAATAACAAAGAGGAGAGTTTATCCCCCATGACACTCTGAATTTGCCCTATTAAAGCACTGTACTGAAATGTCCTGTTTACTTGACTCTCTCCTTAATTAAAAGGCAAACTACTTGAACAGAGGAATATTTTTATTTACCATTGCTTCTTAAGAATCTAGTAAAATGCCATACATCTGACTGGTATGCAATAAAATTTGTTGACTGAGTGAATTCACACTTGATCATTTTTCATACTTAGTATATCCAATATACCACATTCTACAATCTGTATATCAGAGATTGAGGGATTTGAATGAAGATACTTGAGTCATATAAACAAACATCCAGAACTATACAACCAGATAATGTTAACTTTTAAAATATAAGTTTATAAATATCCTTGGATAAAAAATATTTCCACAAAAAGGAGATTAAACAAACATGTCTATAGAAAAATTCTCAAATCACATATAAGCATTAGAAACCATGTATATTTAAAATCGTTCTCTTCAGTTCATATAAATACATGTTATATTTTCCAAAACCATGAAAACCCAAGTGATTTCCCACTAGGGTCTGCTGTTACAAGCTTTGTAGAGAAAATGGGATATTAGTCTCAAGAATACCCACTTCTTGTCCAGAGATTAATTAGAGTCAATCGGAGAAGGCAATGGCAAACCACTCCAGTACTCTTGCCTAGAAAATCCCATGGATGGAGGAGTCTGGTAGGCTGCAGTCCGTGGGGTCGCAAAGGGTCAGACACGACTGAGTGACTTCACTTTCACTTTTCACTTTCACACATTGGAGAAGGAAATAGCAACCCACTCCAGTGTTCTTGCCTGGAGAATCCCAGGGACAGGGGAGCCTGGTGGGCTTCCGTCTATGGGGTCACACAGAGTCAGACACGACTGAAGTGACATTGCAGCAGCAGCAGCATCTTCAGATTTGCTTTATTATAAAGATGGGTAATTGCTGAGTGCCAGAGAGTATCTAAAGATAGTCTATACTCAAAGCTGATTATTAAAAGCAGAAGTAGATGTTAAAAAAAAGATATATTGCTAAATCTTGAAGTATACTAGTAGCCCCAGAGTAGTAAAGAAAATTTTATGTAAATTAGTAAAATTTATTATTTTTAAAAAATTTGAAAATCACTTTCAGAAAGAGAGATAGGTTTCTAAGTATATAACATAGACGATTATTAATATTTATCTATTCTTACTGTCTCACAAACAGGCCTCCAGCCATTGTTCTCTATTCGACGATACCAGCCACTATAATCCTCTTCCTGAAGATCATCACTTTTGATATGAGATGTATGTTTTGCTGGAAGTTTTGTGTAATCTCTAGGGCTATTAGCACACAGATCTTCAATATGTCTGTGAGTGAAAATTTTATAGTATATTTCAGGTGGAAATTTAACCTGTATATGAAAAAGTTAAAAGACCCATGTCAATTAGGAAAATGGTCTGTTTTTAAAAATTACATCTTTTAAACTTCATATAAATGTGCTTTAATACTACTAAGTAAGAATTTATCCATACTTACACCACCTAATCTGAATCGTACATTAATACCAGCAGCAGCATCTAGAAGTTCTGCCTATAAAAAAAAATTAGTCTTCAACATTCTATATATATCAGTTCATAATTTCTCACTCTATTATATTAAATAGCTACTGAATATTGATTACTTATGAAATAGATGAAGTGAATAAACCTCAAATAGTTAATTTTAAATTAGAAAGTATCAGAATTTATTTTCTTATAGATTCTCAATAAGTAAAACAATTTACATGATAACTGGGAAAATGATACTAAACTATATTTCCTTTCTATGTAATGTAAAAGTTTAAGTGCCAGGTGATTTGCTAGTCATAAAACAGAAGTCGTTTTTTTTTAAACACCTCAAATATATTATTTTCATATTAAATATTATCTTCTAGGTTGGGAAGATTCCCTGGAGAAGGAAAAGGCTATCCATTCCAGTATTCTGGCCTGGAGAATTCCATGGACTATACAGTCTACGGGGTCGCAAAGAGTCGGACTTGACTGAGCGACTTTCACTTTCACTCTAGGTAGATTCAGAGAAAAGAATGTGACTAGTGAATCTGAGTTTAATACCAGCTGACCTTTCCTAGCTTTTGATTTTAAATCAAAAATCCACGTTTAAATTTTGTAAGAATTGTATATAATTGGTCTTCTAAATTTTAGTGCCCCACATCAAATGGAAAATAGAGAAAAAAAATCTTGGTCCCCAACCTGTCTCCTGATTATATTTAGATAAGAAAACAGATGTTATCTTAAATTGTTCAGCCTGAAAGACAACATGAGTTTTGCATAATTTTCTAACTAAAAAATTAAATACATCCACACACATATGTTCCCTGATTTATGATGGTTTGACTTACAATTTTTCATCTTTATGGTGGTTGCAAAAGTGATACGCATTCAGTAGAAACCATACTACTAATTTTGAATTTTGATCTTTTTCCACGTTAGTGATACACTGTATGATATTCACTCTGTCCTGTGATGCTGGGCAGCAGCAGTGAGAGAGATAGAGGATACAAATACTAATATCAGAAATGAAAGACAGGCCATCACTACAGATTCCATGGACACTAAAAGGATAATGAACAAATATTATGAACAACTCTATGCCCCCAAATTTGATAACCTAAATGGATTGATTCCTTGAAAGACACAACCTATCAAAACTCACATAAGGAGAAATAGACAATCTGAATAGATCAATATCTATTAAAGAAATTGAATCAATAACTAACCATTCAAAGTTTAAAACACCATGCCTATATGAGTTCATGGGTGAATTCTACCAAACATTTAAGGAAGACAGGATAGTGGAAATCACCCAAGCTGAACAGAGAAAAAGAAAAAATAATTTAAATAAGGATAACTTAGGAGACCTCTGGGACAACATGAAGCATACTCACATTTGCATTATAGGGATCCCAGAAGGAGATGGAGAGAAATTGGCAGAGAATTTATTTAAAGAAGTAATAGGTAAAAAATTTCCCTAACCTGAGGAAAGAAACAGACATCAAGTTTCAGGAAGCATAGACAGTCCAAAATAAGATAAACTCTAAGAGGTCCTCTACAAGATACATTTAATTAAAGTAGCAAAAATTAAGGATAAAAGGGAACCTTAAAAGCAGGAAGGGAAAAATAACTAGTTACATGAAAGGGATTGCCCAAAAACTACCAGCTGACTGTTTAGCAGAAACTCTGTAGGCCAGAAGGGTGTGGCACAATATATTCAAAGTGATAAAAGGAAAAAAATCTATAACCAAGATTACTCCACCTGGCAATGCTATCATTCAAATTTGAAGTAGATACTGAGGTTTACAGGCAAGAAAAAGCTAAAGGGGTTTGGCATCATTAAACCAACTTTACAATAAACGTTAGAAGGACTCCTCTAAGGGAAAACTAGAAATATAAAAACTACGAAAGAAATATAAAAATTATGAAAGGAAAAATTTCATTCTTAAAGACAAATGTAGTAGGTAGTAGATCAACTACTACTAGGTAGTAGGGAGGATAAAAGACAAAAGTGGCAAAATAGCTAAATTAACAATAAGGAGTTAAGGGATGTAAACAAAAAAAAGCTGTAAAATATACCAAAAACATTAAACATAAGGGGGTACCAAGTACAAATTCAGGGTTGTTAAAATGCTTTCAAACTTAAAAGATCTTTAAATTTATATATATATATATATATATGTATATGTATATATATATATATCAGTTCAGTTCAGTCGCTCAGTCGTGTCCGACTCTTTGCGAACCCATGAATCACAGCACGCCAGGCCTCCCTGTCCATCACCAACTCCCAGAGTTCACTCAAACTCATGTCCATCGAGTCAGTGATGCCATCCAGCCATATCATTCTCTGTCATCCCCGTCTCCTCCCACCCCCAATCCCTCCTAGCATCAGACTCTTTTCCAGTGAGTCAACTCGTCGCATGAGGTGGCCAAAGTATTGGAGTTTCAGCTTTAGCATCAGTCCTTCCAATGAACACCCAGGACTGATCTCCTTTAGAATGGACTGGTTGGATCTCCTTGAAGTCCAAGGGATGCTCAAGAGTCTTCTCCATAAATGTGTGTGTGTATAGAAACACATACACACCTCATGGTAATCACAAGCCAAAAACTTATAATAATGATACTCAAACAATAAAGGAGAAAGGAACCCAAAATAACATAAAGATAGCCATTAAATCACAAGGGATTCGAGCAAAAGAAGAAAGGAACAAAAAAGAACTATAAAAACAATCAGAAAATAATTAACAAATGGTAATAACAACATACTTATGAGTGATTACTTTAAATGAAAATGGACTAAATGCTCCAATCAAAAGACATAGGGTGGCGGATACAAAATGGATACAAAACAAGACTCTACAATAGATCCACTTAAGATCTAGAGACACATCCAGACTGAAAGAGAGGGGACAGAAAAAAGTATTCTGTGCAATGGAAATCAAAAGAAATTCAGGGAGGAATACTTATATCAGACTAAATAGACTTTAAAACAAAGACTGCATCAAGAGACAAAGAAGGACAATGCATAATGATAAAAGGATCCAGCCAAAAAGAATATAAAACAATTTTAAATATAGATGCACTCAATATAGGAACACTTAAGTATATAAGGCAAACATTAATGGATATAAAGAGAGAAATGGACAGTAACACATTAATAATAGGGGACTTTAACACTCCATTTTCAAGAATGGACGGATCATTCAGGCAAAAGATCAGTTAGAAAACACTGACCTTAAAGAGCTCTCTCTTGGGGAGAAGGAACAAGATGGCGGAGGAATAGGACGGCGAGACCACTCTCTCCCCGACAAATTCATCAAAAGGACATTTGAACGCGGAGTAAAGTCCACAAAACAACTTCTGAATGCTGGCAGAGGACGTCAGGCACCCAGAAAAGCAGCCCATTGTCTTTGAAAGGAGGTAGGAAAAAACATAAAAGATAAAAAGCGAGACAAAAGAAGTAAGGACGGAGCTCCGTCCGGGAAGGGAGGCTTTTAAAAGAGAGAACTTTCCAAACACCAGGAAACACTCTCACTGGCGAATCTGTGGCGAGCCTTGGAAGCTCAGAGGGCCACATAACCCTCTTTTTTTTTTAAGATTTTTTAAAAACCCACAGATTACCCGCCAAACGGTAATTCCCAGCGGAGAAGCAGAGCAGACGCCTGCATTCGCCATTAGCAAGCGGGGGCTGGGCAGGGAGGAGCCAGCTGAACTGCTTAGAGAGAGGACTGGGCTTGAATGCCGCGAGAACAATTTGAGAGAACTGGGGAGAGCAAAGCAGACTGTGGGATAGCTTCCCCATGAAAAGGCGGAAAGCTCTAACCTAAGACTCGGCCAGCCCTGCTCACAGAATAAAGGACTGAGCAGAGCGAGCCGGCTGCGGCTGGCCCATCCCCCATCCCCCGCTGAGACAGGCAGGGAGCGCAGCCAGAGCCGGAACGGGCAACCGCGGCCCCAGAAAGGCATCTGATACAAACTGCACACAGGCTTGTTGCTAATCAGGACTTCTTGGGCTCGGGCCGGTCGATATCCCCCTGAGAAGGTGCGCAGGTTGTACACTCAGAAAACTGAGTGGCGGGGACTGGGGAGGCGATAAGTCGCAGAGACCGCGCTCGCCAAACACCTGGTCCCCTGAGCTGCTCGGACTGGGGAAGGCACAAAACGCAGGCCCAACCAAGTCTGCGCCTTTGTGGAGTACCTGAGAACCTGAACTTGAGCAGCTCAGACCTGGGAAGTGCATACAACCCAGCGCCGGCCTTGGACAGTTCCCAGCAGAGCAACCTAGAGCCTGCGCAGTGTAGACTGGGACAGCATACGTGCTGTGAGCGGGGGCAAACCCAGTGTGGCTGAGACGCTGCGAGCACTCCCCACAGACGCCAGAGATATTCGTCTGCAACGTTCCTCCCTTCCCAGAACAGGACTGAACAACTGAGCCTTAAAAAGTGTCCACCCACCCCCTAGTATCAGACACTGAAGAGACCAGCAAACAGAAGCTAAAACAGAGGGAACCACCTTGGAAATGACAGATAGAGACGTCTAGAGGCTACTCCAAGAATAAGACCAAAAACCAGAGGCAAGAGGCTTAAGGCCGAATCCTGAGAACACCAGAGAACTCCTGACTCCAGGGAACATTAATCGATAGGAGCTCATCAAACGTCTCCATACCTACACTAAAACCAAGCACCACCCAAGGGTCAACAAGTTCCAGAGCAAGACATACCATGCAAATTCTCCAGTAACACAGGAAACTAGCCCTGAGCTTCAATATACAGGCTGCCCAAAGTCACTCCAAACCCACTGACATCTCATAACTTATTACTGGACACTTCATTGCACTCCAGAGAGAACAAATCCAGCTCCACCCACCAGAACACCGACACAAGCTTCCATAACCAGGGAACTTTGACAAGTCACCTGTCCAACCCCACACACAGAGAGGAAACTACATAATAAAGAGATCTCCACAAACGGCCAGAAGAGGGAAAGGCCACCCCAAGCAAAGCATTATAAGCAAGATGAAGAGGCAGAGAAATACCAAGCAAGTAAAGGAACAAGATAAATGCCCACCAACACAAACAAAAGAGGAAGATATAGGGAATATACCTGATAAAGAATTACGAATTTTGCTGGTGAAAATGATTCAAAATCTTGAAAGCAAAATGGAGTTACAGATAAATAACCTGGAGAAAAGGATTGAGAAGATGGAAGAAAGGTTTAAGAAGGACTTAGAGGAAATAAAAAAGAGTCAATATACAATGAATAATGCAATAGATGAGATCAGAAACACTCTGGAGGGAACAAACAGTAGAATAACAGAGGCAGAAGACAGGATAAGCGAGCTAGAAGATAGAATTGTAGAAATAAATGAAACAGAGAGGAAAAAAGAAAACCAAATTGAAAGAAATGAGAACAATATTAGAGACCTCTGGGACAATGTTAAACGCTCCAACATTCGAATCATAGGAGTCCCAGAAGAAGAAGACAAAAAGAAAGACCATGAGAGAATACTTGAGGAGATAATAGTTGAAAACTTCCCTAAAATGGGGAAAGAAATAATCACCCAAGTCCAAGAAACCCAGAGAGTCCCCAACAGGATAAACCCAAGGCGAAATACTCCAAGACACATATTAATCAAATTAACAAAGATCAAACACAAAGAACAAATATTAAAAGCAGCAAGGGAAAAACAGCAAATAACACACAAGGGGATTCCCATAAGGATAACAGCTGATCTTTCAACAGAAACTCTTCAGGCCAGGAGGGAATGGCAAGACATACTTAAAGTGATGAAAGAAAATAACCTAAAGCCCAGACTACTGTACCCAGCAAGGATCTCATTCAAATATGAAGGAGAAATCAAAAGCTTTACAGACAAGCAAAAGCTGAGAGAATTCAGCATTACCAAACCAGCTCTCCAACAAATGCTAAAGGATCTTTTCTAGACAGGAAACACAGAAAGGGTGTATAAACTAGAACCCAAGGCAATAAAGAAAATGGCTACGGGATCGTACTTATCAATAATTACCTTAAACGTAAATGGGTTGAATGCCCCAACCAAAAGACAAAGGCTGGCTGAATGGATACAAAAACAAGACCCCCATATATGTTGTCTGCAAGAGACCCACCTCAAAACGAGGGACACATACAGACTGAAAGTAAAGGGCTGGAAAAAGATATTCCATGCAAATAGAGACCAAAAGAAAGCAGGAGTAGCAATACTCATATCAGATAAAATAGACTTTAAAACAAAGGCTGTGAAAAGAGACAAAGAAGGAAACTACATAATGATCAAAGGATCAATCCAAGATGAAGATATAACAATTATAAATATTTATGCTCCCAACATAGGAGCACCACAATATGTAAGACAATTACTAACAAGTATGAAAGGGGAAATTAACAATAATGCAATAATAGTGGGAGATTTTAACACCCCACTTACATCTATGGATAGATCAACTAAACAGAAAATTAACAAGGAAACACAAACTTTAAATGATACAATAGACCAGTTAGACCTAATAGATATCTATAGGATATTTCACCCCAAAACAATGAATTTCACCTTTTTCTCAAGCGCACACAGAACCTTTTCCAGGATAGATCACATCCTGGGCCATAAATCTAGCCTTGGTAAATTCAAAAAAGTTGAAATCATTCCATGTATCTTTTCTGACCACAATGCAGTAAGATTAGATCTCAATTACGGGAGAAAAACTATTAAAAATGCCAACATATGGAGGCTGAACAACACGCTGCTGAATAATGAACAAATCATAGAAGAAATCAAAAGAGAAATCAAAATATGCATAGAAATGAATGAAAATGAAAACACAACAACCCAAAACCTCTGGGACACTGTAAAAGCAGTGCTAAGGGGGAAGTTCATAGCAATACAGGCACACATCAAGAAACAAGAAAAAAGTCAACTAAATAACCTAACTCTACATCTAAAGCAACTAGAAAAGGAAGAAATGAAGAACCCCAGGGTCAGTAGAAGGAAAGAAATGGTAAAAATTAGGGCAGAGATAAATGCAAAAGAAACAAAAGAGACCATAGCAAAAATCAACAAAGCCAAAAGCTGGTTCTTTGAGAAAGTAAATAAAATTGACAAACCGCTAGCCAGACTTATCAAGAAACAAAGGGAGAAGAACCAAATCAATAAAATTAGAAATGAAAATGGAGAGATCACAACTGACAACACAGAAATACAAAGGATTATTAGAGAATACTATCAGCAATTATATGGCAATAAAATGAATAACCTGGAAGAAATGGAAAAATTCCTGGAAAAGTACAACTTTCCAAAACTGAACCAGGAAGAAACAGAAAATCTGAACAGACCCATCACAAGCACGGAACTAGAGGCTGTAATCAAGAATCTTCCAGCAAACAAAAGCCCAGGTCCAGACAGCTTCACAGCCGAATTCTACCAAAAATTTAGAGAAGAGCTAACACCTATTCTACTCAAACTCTTCCAGAAAATTGCTGAGGAAGGGAAACTTCCAAACTCATTCTATGAGGCCACCATCACCCTAATCCCAAAACCTGGTAAAGACCCCACAAAAAAAGAAAACTACAGGCCAATATCACTGATGAACATAGATGCAAAAATCCTTAACAAAATTCTAGCAATCAGAATCCAACAACATATTAAGAAGATCATACATCATGACCAAGTGGGCTTTATCCCAGGAATGCAAGGATTCTTCAATATCCGCAAATCAATCAACGTAATACACCACATTAACAAACTGAAAAATAAAAATCATATGATTATCTCAATAGATGCAGAGAAAGCCTTTGACAAAATTCAACATCCATTTATGATAAAAACCCTCCAGAAAGTGGGAATAGAAGGGACATACCTCAACATAATAAAAGCTATATATGACAAACCCACAGCAAACATTATCCTCAATGGTGAAAAACTGAAAGCATTTCCCCTAAAGTCAGGAACAAGACAAGGGTGCCCACTCTCACCACTACTATTCAACATAGTTCTGGAAGTTTTGGCCACAGCAATCAGAGCAGAAAAAGACATAAAAGGAATCCAAATTGGAAAAGAAGAAGTAAAACTTTCACTGTTCGCTGATGACATGATCCTCTACACAGAAAACCCTAGAGAGTCTACCAGAAAACTAGTAGAGCTAATCAATGATTACAGTAATGTTGCAGGATATAAAATCAACACACAGAAATCCCTTGCATTCCTATACACTAATAATGAGAAAATAGAAAGAGAAATGAAGGAAACTATTCCATTCACTGTTGCAACAAAAAGAATTAAATACTTAGGAATATATCTACCTAAGGAAACAAAAGACTTGTACATAGAAAACTATAAAACACTACTGAAAGCAATCAAAGAGGACACTAATAGATGGAGAAATATACCATGTTCATGGATTGGAAGAATAAATATTGTAAAAATGAGTATACTACCCAAAGTAATTTATACATTCAATGCAATCCCTATCAAGCTACCAACGATATTTTTCACAGAACTAGAACAAATAATCTCACAATTTATATGGAAATACAAAAAACCTCGAATAGCCAAAGCAATCTTGAGGAAGAAAAATGGAACTGGGGGAATTAGCCTGCCGGACTTCAGGCTCTACTACAAAGCCACAGTCATCAAGACAGTATGGTACTGGCAGAAGACAGAAATATAGATCAATGGAACAAAATAGAAAGCCCAGAGATAAATCCACTCACCTATGGACACCTCATCTTTGACAAAGGAGGCAAGAATATAAAATGGAGAAAAGACAGTCTCTTTAACAAGTGGTGCTGGGAAAACTGGTCAGCCACGTGTAAAAGAATGAAACTAGAACACTTCCTAACACCATACACAAAAATAAATTCAAAATGGATTAGAGAGCTAAATGTAAGACCAGAAACTATAAAACTCCTAGAGGAGAACGTCGGCAAAACACTCTCCAACATAAATCACAGCAGGATCCTCCATGACCCACCTCCCAGAATATTGGAAATAAACGCAAAAATAAACAAATGGGACCTAATTAAAGTCAAAAGCTTCTGCACAGCAAAGGAAACTATAAGCAAGGTGAAAAGACAGCCTTCAGAATGGGAGAAAATAATAGCAAATGAAGCAACTGATAAAGGATTAATCTCCAAAATATACAAGCAGCTCCTGCAGCTCAATTCCAGTAAAATAAATGACCCAATCAAAAAATGGGCCAAAGAACTAAACAGACATTTCTCCAAAGAAGACATACAGGTGGCTAACAAACACATGAAAAAAGTCTCAACATCCCTCATAATCAGAGAAATGCAAATCAAAACCACAATGAGATACCATTTCACTCCAGTCAGAATGGCTGCTATCCAAAAGTCTACATGCAATAAATGCTGGAGAGGATGTGGAGAGAAAGGAACCCTCTTACACTGTTGGTGGGAATGCAAACTAGTACAGCCACTATGGAGAACAGTGTGGAGATTCCTCAAAAAACTGGAAATAGAACTGCCATATGATCCAGCAATCGCACTCCTGGGCATACACACCAAGGAAACCAGAATTGAAAGAGACACATGTACTCCAATGTTCATTGCAGCACTGTTTATAATAGCCAGGACATGGAAGCAACCTAGATGTCCATCTGCAGACAAATGGATAAGAAAGCTTTGGTACATATACACAATGGAGTATTATTCAGCCATTAAAAAGAATACATTTGTATCAGTTCTAATGAGGTGGATGAAACTGGAGCCTATTATACAGAGTGAAGTAAGCCAGAAAGAAAAACACCAATACAGTATACTAACGCATATATATGGAATTTAGAAAGATGCAAATGATAACCCTGTATACAAGACAGCAAAAGAGACACAGATGTATAGAACAGTCTTTGGGACTCTATGGGAGAGGGTGAGGGTGGGATGATTTGGGAGAATGGCATTGAAACACGTATGTTGTCATGTGTGAAACGAATCACTAGTTCAGGGTCAATGCATGTTATAGGATGCTCGGGGCTGGCATGTGGGGATGACCCAGAGGGAGGATAAAGGGAAGAGGGAGGTGGGAGGGCGGTTCAGGAGGGGGAACTTATGTAAACCCGGGGCGAATTCATGTCAATGTATGGCAAAACCAACCAATATAATATTGTAAAATAATTTGCCTCCAATAAAAATAAATTAATTACCAAAAAAAAAAAAAGAGCTCTCTCTTTCTCTTGATGTGTCTGGATAATGTGTCATCAGTTTAGTTTTTCTCAAAGTAACACCTCTTAGTTTCATTAATCTTTCCTGTTTTTGTTTTTTTTTTTTTTTGGTTTCTATTTCATTAATTTCTGCTCTGATCTTCATGATTTCATTCCATTAATTTTGGGTTTTTTCTTTTTCTAGCTCTTTTAGATGTAAAAGAAAAGGTGCTCAACATTGCTAATCATTAGAGAAATGCAAGTCAAATCCACAATGAGATATCCCACACTATCAGAATGGTAGTTCTTCTTCAAAAAAAAGGGACAGGGCTCAAATCAACAAAATTAGGAATGAAAAAGGAGAAACTGTAAGTGAATCGTTCGCAGAAATACAAAGGATCATAAGAGACTACTACAAGCAACTATATGCCAATAAAACTGACAGCCTGGAAGAAATGAACAAATTCTTGGAAAGGCACATTTTCACAGACTGAACCAGGAAGAATTAGAAAATATTAACAGACCAATCACAAGTAATGAAATTAAAACTATAATTAAAACTCTTCCAACAAACAAAAGTCTATGACCAAATAGCTTCATAGGAAAATTCTATCAAACATTTAGAGAAAAGCTAACACCTATCCTTCAAAAGTCTTCCAAAAAACTACAGAGGGAGAAAAACTCCCAAATTCATTCCACAAGGCCATTATCACTATCACCCTCATACCAAAAGCAGACGAACATATCACAAAAAAGGAAAATTATAGACCAATAACATTAATGAACATAGATGCAAAAATCCCCAACATAATACTAGTAAACAGAATCCCACACAGCACATTAAAAGCATAGTATACCATTTTCAAGTGGAATTTATCCAAAGGATGTAATGATTCTTCAATATATACAAATCAATCAATGTGATATACCATATTAAAAAGTAAAGATTAAAAATAATATGATCATCTCAAGAGATGCAGATAATGTTTTTAACAAAATTTAGCACCTATTTATCATAAAAATTCTCCAGAAAATGGGCATAGAGGGAAACTACCTCAATATAATAGGAGCCATAAACAACAAACCCACAACTAACAACATTCTAACTGGTGAAAAACTGAAAGCATTTCCTTTAGGATCAGGAACAAGAAAAGGACATAGACCCTTGAAATTTGTTTTGAAATAGTTTTAGAAGTCCTAGCCCTTGAACTTTTAAAAAAAATAGTTTTAGAAGTCCTAGCCATGGCAACTGGAGACAAGAAATAAAAGTAATCCAAACTGGAGAAGTAAAATTGTCACTGTTGCAGATGACATCATGTGACACCTGGAAAATCCTAAAGATACCACCAGAAAACTACCCAGCTCAGTTCAGTTCAGTGGCTCAATCACGACCGAATCTTTACGACCCCATGGACTGCAGCACGCCAGGTTTCCCTGTCCATCACCAACTCCCAGAGCTTGCTCAGACTCATGTCAATTAAGTTGGTGATGCCATACAACCTTCTCATCCTCTGTCGTCCCCTTCTCCTCCTGCCTTCAATCTTTCCCAGCATCAGGATCTTTTCCAATGAGTCAATCTTCGCATCAGGTAGCTAAAGATTTGGAGCTTCAGCATCAGTTCTTCCAATGAATATTCAGGACTGATTTCCTTTGGGATTGACTGGTTGGAATCTCTTGCAGTCCAAGGAACTCTCAAGAGTTTTCTCCAACATCACAGCTCAAAAGCATCAATTCTTCAATGCTCAGCTTTCTTTATGGTCCAACTCTCACATCCATACAAGACTACTGGAAAAACCATAGCTTTGACTAGATTAACCTTTCTTGGCAAAGCAATGTCTCTGCTTTTTAATATGCTGTCTAGGTTAGCCACAGCTTTTCCAAGAGCAAGTGTCTTTTAATTTTATGGTTGCAGCCACCATCTGCAGTGATTTTGAAGCCAAGAAAAAGTCTGTCACTGCTTACATTGTTTCCCCATCTATTTGGTGTCATCTGCATATCTGAGGTTATTGATATGTCTCCTGGCAATCTTGATAACAGCATGTGCTTCACCCAGCCTGGCATTTTGCATGATGTATTCTGCATATAAGTTAAATAAGCAGGGTGACAATATACAGTCTTGACATACTCTTTTCACAATTTGGAACAAGTCCTGGTTATAACTGTTGTTTCTTGACCTGCATACAGATTTTTCAGGAGGCAGGTAAGGTGGTCTGGTATTCCCATCTCTTGAAGAATTTTCCACAGATTGTTGTGATCCATACAGTCAAAGTCTTTGGCGTAGTCAATAAAACAGAAATAGATGTTTTTCTTGAACTCTCTTGCTTTTTCTCTGATTCAATGGATGTTGACAATTTGATCACTAGTTCCTCTGCCTTTTCTAAATCCAGCTTGAACATCTGGAAGTTCTCAGTTCACATACTGTTGAAGCCTAGCTTGGAGAATTTTGAGCATTATTTTGTTAGTGTGTGAGATGAGTGCAATTGTGCAGTAGTTTGAACATTCTTTGGCATTGCCTTTGGGATTGAAAGTATGGCAAAACCAATACAATAATGTAAAGTAATTAGCCTCCAATTAAAATAAATAAATTGAAAAAAAAAAGAAAACTGACTTTTCCAGTCCTGTGACCATGGATGAGTTTTCCAAATTTGCTGGCATATTGAGTGCAGCACTTTCACAGCATCATCTTCTAGATTTGAATAGCTCAGCTGGAATTCCATCACCTCCACTAGCTTTGTTTGTAGTGATACTTCCTAAGGTCCACTTGACTTCGCACTCCAGGACATCTGGCTCTAGGTGAGTGATCACACCATTGTGGTTATCTGGGTCATGAAGATCTTTTTTGTACAGTTCTTCTGTGTATTCTTGCCACCTCTTCTTAATATCTTCTGCTTCTGTTAGGTCCATACCATTTCTGTCCTTATTGTGCCCATCTTTGCATGAAATATTCCCTTGGTATCTTTAATTTTCGTGAAAAGATCTCTAGTCTTCTCCTTTCTATTGTTTCCCTCTATTTCTTTTTATTGATTACTGAAGAAGGCTTTCTTATCTCTCCTTGCTGTTCTTTGGAACTCTGCATTTAAATGGATATATCTTTCCTTTTATCCTTTGCTTTTAACTTCTCTTCTTTTTTAGCTATTTGTAAGACCTCCTCAGAAAACCATTTTGCCTTTTTGCATCTCTATTTCTTGGGGATAGTTTTGATCACTGCCTCCTATACAATGTCATGAACCTCTGCCCATAGTTCTTCAGGCATCTGTCTATCATATCTAATCCCTTGAATCTATTTGTCATTTCCACTGTATAATTGTAAGGGATTTGATTTAGGTCATACGTGCATAGTCTATTGGTTTTCCCTACTTTCTTCAATTTAAGCCTGGATTTGGCAATAAGGTGTTCATGATCTGAGCCACAGTCAGCTCCTGGTCTTGTTTTTGCTGATTGTATAGAGTTTCTCTATCTCTGACTGTAAAGAATATAATCAATCTGATTTCAGTATTGACCATCTGGTGATGTCCATGTGTAGAGTCATCTCTTGTGTTGTTGGAAGAAGGTGTTTGCTATGACCAGTGCGTTCTCTTAGCAAAACTCTTGTGAGCCTTTGCCCTGCCTCATTTTTACTCCAAGGCTAAACTTGCCTGTTATTCTAGGTATCTCTTGACTTCCTACTTCTGCATTCCAGTCCCCTACAATGAAAAGGACATATTCTTTGGTGTTAGTTTTAGAAGGTCTTGTAGGTCATTACAGAACCATTCAACTTCAGCTTCTTCAGCATTAGCAGTTGCTGAATCCAAGTGGCACAGACTTGGATTATTGTGATACTGAATGGTTTGCCTTGGAAATGAACAGAGATCATTCTTTTTTGAGATTGCAACCAAGTACTGCAGTTCAGATTCTTTTGTTGACTATGAGGGTTATTCCATTTCTTCTGAGGAATTCTTGACCACAGTAGTAGATGTAATGGTCATCTGAATTAAATTCACCCATTCCAGTCCATTTTAGTTCACTAATTCCTAAAATGTCGATATTTACTCTTGCCATCTCCTGTTTGACCACTTCCGATTTGCCTTGATTCATGGACCTAACATTCCAGGTTCCTATGCAATATTCTTCTTTACAGCATCGGACTTTACTTCCATCACCAGTCACATCCACAACTGGGTGTTGTTTTCGCTTTGGTTCCGTCTCTTCATTCGTTCTGGAGTTATTTCTCCACTTTTCTCCAGTAGCATATTGGGCACCTACTAACCTGGGGAGTTCATCTTTCAGTGTTCTATCTTTTTGCCTTTTCATACTGTTAATGGTATTCTCAAGGCAAGAATACTGAAGTGGTTTGACATTCCCATTCTCCTTCCAGTGGACCACGTTTTGTCAAAACTCTCCATCATGACTCATCCGTCTTGGGTGGCCCTACACGGCATGGCTCATGGTTTCACTGAGTTAGACAGGCTCTGGTCCATGTGATCAGTTTGGCTAATTTTCTGTGATTGTGGTTTTCTTTCTGTCTGCCCTCTGCTAATGAAGGATAAGAGGCTTATGGAAGCTTCCTGATGGGAGAGACTGACTGTGGGTAAAACTGGGATTTGTTCTGATGGGAACATGCTCAGTAAATCTTTAATCTAATTTTCTATTGATTTTCTGTTGATGGGTGGAGCTATTTTCCCTCCCTGTTGTTTGGCCTGAGGCCAAACTGTCGACCCAGCCTCCACTGGAAACTCACAGGCAAGTATGCCTCAGTCTCTTGTGGGGCCACTGCTCCTTTCTCCTCGTGCACACTTGGCTTTCTTTGTGCCCTCCAAGAGTAGGTTTCCACAGTCCTGTGGAAGTTCTGTAATCAAATCCCACTGGCCTCCAAAGTCAAATTCCCTGGGGGTTCTCAGTCTCTTTGCCAGATCCCCAGGTTGGGAAATCCGTTGTGGGTCCTACAACTTTCTCAACAGTGTGAGAATTTCTTTGGTATAATAGTTCTGCAGATTGTGGGTCATCTTCTTGGAGGCTCTGTGGTGGGTAACCCTGTGTGACCCAGGTCTTCTGCAGCCAGTGCCCCTGTCCCTGTGGCAGGCCACTGCTGACCTGTACCTCCACAGGAGACACTCAAACACTCAAAGGTCTGACTCAGTCTCTGTGGGGCCTCTGGGTCCTGGTGCACATAAGGTTTTGTCTATTCTGCCATCCTGCTGGAAAACTACTAGAGCTCATCAATGAATTCAGTAAAGCTGCAAGTTACAAAATTAACACACAGAAATCTTGCATTCCTATATACTAACAAAAAAAATCATAAAGAGATATTAAGGAAACGATTCCATTTACCATTGCAACAAAAAGTATAAAATAGCTAGGTTTTCCAATAAAGGTCTGTCTAGTCAAAGCTATGGTTTTTTTGGTAGTCATATATGGATATCAGTTGGACCATAAAGAAAGCTGAGCTCCAAAGAATTGATGCCTTTGAACTGTGGTGTTGGAGAAGACTCTTGAGAGTCCCTTGGACTGGAAGGAGATCAAACCAGTCAATTCTAAAGGAAATCAGTCCTGAGTATTCATTGGAAGGAGTGATGCTGAAGCTGAAACTCTAATATTTTGGTCATCTGATGTGAAGAACTGACTCACTGGAAAAGACACTGATGCTAGAAAAGATTAAAGGCAGGAGGAGAAGGGGGCGACAGAGGATGAGATGGTTGAATGGCATCACTGACTTGATGGACATGAGTTTGAGCAGGCTCTGGGAGTTGGTGATGGACAGGGAAACTGGGCATGCTGCAGTCCATGGGGTCACAAAGAGTTGGACACAACTGAGTGACTGAACTGAAATGAACTGATACCTACCAAAAGAGGCAAAAGACCTGTGCTCAGAAAACCATAAAACACAAATGAAACAAATGAAAGATGCACAAACAGATGAAGAGACATACTATGTTCTTGGTTTGGTAAAATCAATATTGTGAAAATGACTGTACTACCGAAAGCAAGCTACAGATTCAGTGCATTCCCTATCAAATTACCAATGGCATTCTTCACAGAGTTGGAAGAAAAATCTTTACATTTTCTATGGAAACACAAAAGATCCTGAAAGTCAAATCAGTCTTAAGAAAGAAATATGGAACTTGAGGAATCAGGCTCCCTGATTCCTGAAGTCCCTGAAGTCAAGGGACTTCACAGTATACAAAGCTACAGTAATCAAGACTGTATAGTATAGGCACAAAAACAGAAATATAGATCTGTGGTTCAAAATAGAAAGCCCAGAGATAAACCTGCCGACATATGGTCACGTAATCTACAACAAAGGAAGCAACGATATACAATGGAGAAAAGACGGCCTCTTCAATACATGTTGCTGGAAAAACTGGACAGCAACATATAAAAGGATGAAAGTAGAACACTACCTAACACCATACACAAAAATAAACTCAAAATGGGTGAAAGACCTAAATGTAAGACTGCTGCTGCTGCTGCTAAGTCACTTTAGTCGTGTCCGACTCTGTGCGACCCCATAGACGGAAGCCCACCAGGCTCCCCTGTCCCTGGGATTCTCCAGGCAAGAACACTGGAGTGGGTTGCCATTTCCTTCTCCAATGTGTGAAAGTGAAAAGTGAAATGTAAGACTAGATAGTATAAAACTCTTAGAGGGAAATAGGAAAACCACTCTGTGACATAAACCACAGCAAGATCTTTACTTTTTAAATATATATATATTTTTAACCTTTTAATTTATTTATTTTTAATTGAAGGATAATGATTATTACTTTGCAATATTTTGTTGATTTCTGCCATATATCAACATGAATCAGCCATATGTATACCTATGTCCCCTCCCTCTTGAGATTCCCTTCCACCTCCCACCCCATCCGACCCCCCCTCTAGGTTTTCAGAGGCCTGGTTTGAGCCCCTGTGTTACACAGCAAATTCCCACTGGCCATCTATTTTACATATGGTAGTGCATATGTTTCCATGTTACTCTCTCCATTTTTCCCACCCTCTCCTCTCTCTCCTGTGTCGACAAGTCTGTTCTCAATGTCTGTGTCGCCACTGCTGCCCTATAAATAGGTTCATCAGTACCATCTTTCTAAATTCCATATATATGTGTCCATATACTATATTTGTTTTTCTCTTTCTGACTTACTTCACTCTGTATAATAGGCTCTAGATTCATCCACCTCATTAGAATGACTCAAATGCATTCCTTTTTATGGCTGAGTAATATTCCATTGTATGTATATACCACAGTTTCTTTATCTATCTGTCCATGGATAGCCAGGCTGCTTCCCTGTTCTAGCTATTGTAATAGTGCTGCAATGAACGCTGGGGGTACATGCATCATTTTCAATTATTGTTTTCTCAGGGTATATGCCCAGTAGTGGAATTGTTGGGTCATATGATACTTACAAGGGCTTCCCAGGTGGCGCAAGTGGTAAACAACCTGCCTGCCAATGCAGGAGACATAAGAGATGTGGGTTTGATCCCTGGGTCAGAAAGATCCCCCAAATGGCAAACCACTCCAGTATTCTTGCCTGGAGAATCCCCATGAACAGAGGAGGCCAGAGGGCTTCAGTCAACAGGGTCACAAAGAGTTGGACAAGACTGAAGTGACTGAGCACTCAAGCACCCACAGTAGTTTTATTCCTAGCTTTTAAAGGAATCTCCATACTGTTCTCCTGAAACTCCAATACTTTGGTCACCTGATGTAAAGAGCTGATTCATTTGAAAAGACCCTGATGCCGAAAGATTGAAGGCAGGAGGAGAAGGGGACGACAGAGGATGAGATGGTTGGATGGCATCACTGACTCAATGGACATGAGTTTGGGTAAACTCCAGGAGTTGGTGATGGAAAGGGAAGCCTGGCGTGCTGTGGTTCATGGGGTTGCAAAGTCAGACATGACTACGCGACTGAACTGATACTGTTCTCCATAGTGGCTGTATCAATTTCAGTTCAGTTCAGCTGCTCAGTCGTGTCCAACTCTTTGCAACCCCATGGACTACAGCACACCAGGTTTTCTGTCCGTCACCAACTCCCAGAGCCTGCTCAAACCCATGTCCATCAGGTTGGTGATGCCATCCAACCATCTCATACTCTATTGTCCCATTCTCCTCCTGCCTTCAATTCTTCCCAGCAACAGGGTCTTTTCCAATGAGTCAGTTCTTCACATCAGAAGGCCAAAGTATTACATTCCCCCCAACAGTTCAAAAGCAGGATTTTTTTGACCCACCTCCTTGAGTTAAGAAAAAACTTTTTTTTAGTGGGACTTAAAAGCTGTTGCACACAAAGAAAACCATAAATGAAATGAAAAGACAATCCTCAGAATGTGAGAAAATATTTGCAAACAAAGCAATGAATGAAGGATTAATCTCCAAAATATAAAAACAGCTCATTGAACCTAATATATATAAAAAAACCAAATAACCCAATCAAAAAAATGGGTAGAAAACTTAAACAGACACGTCTCCAAAGATGAGAAACTGATGACAAAAGGCACATAAAAAGATGCTCAACATTGCTAATTATTAGAGAAATGCAAATCAAAAGTACGATGAAGTATCATTTTATACTGGTCAGAATGGCCATCATAAAAAAAATCTACAAACAATAAATGCTGGAGAGGATGTGGAGAAAAGGGAGCCCTTTTGCATTGTTGATGGGAATGTAAATTGATATAGCCAGTGCGGAGAACAGTGTGGAAATTTAAAAAGCTCCACCTTAAAGAGCTGCTGCTGCTGCCGCTGTTGCTGCTGCTAAGTCACTTCAGTCGTGTCCAACTCTGTGTGACCCCATAGACAGAAGCCCACAAGGCTCCCCCATCCCTGGAATTCTCCAGGCAAGAACACTGGAGTGGGTTGCCATTTCCTTCTCCAGTGTGTGAAAGTGAAAAGTGAAAGTGAAGTCGTTCAGTTGTGTCCAACCCTTAGTGACCCCATGGACTGTAGCCTACCAGGCTCCTCCATCCATGGGATTTTCTAGGCAAGAGTACTGGAGTGGCTTGCCATTGCCTTCTCCGCCTTAAAGAGCTAAAAAAGAACAATTATATGACCCAATAATCCCCTACAGGCATATACCCTGAGAAACTATAATTCAAAATGACACATGTACTCCAATGTTCACTGCAGCACTATTTACAATAGCCAGAATATGGAAACCTAAATGTCCAATGACAGATGAATAGATAAAGAAGATATGCTACATATAAACAGTGGAATATTCAGTTCAGTTCAGTCGCTCAGTCATGTCTGACTCTTTGCGACCCCATGAATCATAGCACGCCAGGCCTCCCTGTCCATCACCAACTCCCGGAGTTCACTCAAACTCATGTCCACAGAGTCGGTGATGCCATCCAGCCATCTCATTCTCTGTCGTCCCCTTCTCCTCCTGCCCCCAATCCCTCCCAGCATCTACTCGGCCATAAAAAGAAACAGGACTGAGTCACCTGTAGAGATGTGAGTCTGTCGTAAAGAGTGAAGTAAGTCAGAAAGAGTAAAACAAATATATTAACGCATATATGTGGAATCTAGAAATGTTATACAGATTAACCCAGTTCCAGGGCAAGGGTAGAGATGCAGATGTAGAGAACAGATATATGGACACAGGGGGAATGGGAGGGTGGGATGAATTAAGAGATTAGGATTGATGTATATACACTATTTTGTGTAACACTGATAGTGGGACCCTGCTGGACACCACAAGGAGCTCAGCTCAGTGCTCTGTGATGACCTAGATGGGTGGGGTTGGGGGGTGGGGTGGGAGGAAGGTCTAAGATGGAGTGGATATATGTATACATATAGCTTATTCACTTTGTTGTACAACAGAAACTAATATAACATTGTAAAGCAATTATACTTCACTTGAAAAGAATAAAAAATAAAGGTATTTATACATCATAAAAAAATATAACGTCCTTACCTCTTTAGGATTAATATATCTCACTATCTGACGTGGCTCCCCTTTTCTTCTTATGTTAATCAGACGTTTAAAGTGTTGGAATACAGCGACATTCTAAAGGTTAAAACACATAGGATTTTAATGATGAAACTGGGTTTTCTACCTCTAGTTAGCTTTTTGCCTAATTAGGGCAAAATGAGTGAAAATCATGAGACAGATTTTACTGTTGTGAAATAGATTTTAGAAATATTATCCAAACATGGTTTGCTTTCACAAGCCAGGTAATACTGGTATTATTCTCACAGGGGTTTACCCTTAAACTGGTAATTCTATTATTAGGAAGTATAAATAAAATGTCCAAAACTTTGGTTGTATAACTTTTGTATAGTCCAGAGTAATGTAGGAGAAAGACAAAACACAGTCTAGTGGTTAAGTACACCAAGCATGGCATGATATTGTTTGGGCTCAAGTGTTAGTACTTACTAGCTGTGTAAGTACGATCCTGAACAAGCTGCTGAACCTCTGTGCTCAGTTTCTCATCTAAAATATGGGAATGACAGTACTATTTCATACAGCTACATTTAGGAATAAATGAGTTAACATTTGTAAAGCATTTAGAACAGCTTCTGGCACAGAAGAGCATTCAACAAATATTATCTATTATTATCATTACAAAAGCCTCCTTATTCCTGTACTAATTCCACTGATTTACCAACCTTATCTACTTCTCATGTTAGTGCAAATTTAGTCAGACTACTCCAAGCAATTCTTGTATCCTGGAAAGCTTTCGTAACTTTCGTATCTTTCGTAACTTTCCCCTCATACCTTATTCCTCCCCAAACCCTTAATAACTCTTAAAATATTCCCCATCCACTCCTTTGCTTATATTCAGTTCAGTTCAGTTCAGTCGCTCAGTCGTGACCGACTCTTTGCAACCCCATGAATCACAGCACACCAGGCCTCTCTGTCCATCACCAACTCCCGGAGTTCACTCAAACTCATGTCCATAGAGTTGGTGATGCCATCCAGCCATCTCATTCTCTGTCATCCCCTTCTCTTTCTGCCCCCAATCCTTCCCAGCATCAGAGTCTTTTCCAGTGAGTCAACTCTTCGCAAAGGTGGCCAAAGTATTGGAGTTTCAGCTTTAGCATCAGTCCTTCCCCCCAGGATCGACCTCCTTTAGAATGGACTGGTTGAATCTCCTTGCAGTCCAAGGGACTCTCAAGAGTCTTCTCCAACACCACAGTTCAAAAGCATCAATTCTTCGGTGATCAGCTTTCTTCACATTCCAACTCTCACATCCATACATGACCACAGGAAAAACCATAGCCTTGACTAGACAGACCTTTGTTGGCAAAGTAATGTCTCTGCTTTTTAATATGCTATCTATGGTAGATAAAATATCAGATGTGATGTTTTCAAGGTCTGTGGATTGACAACCCAATTATTTCAACTTGCCTTTTAAAAAAAGTTTTATTCTCTTATGCATTTCCTCTTGCATTTTTTTGTCATTTCAAATCTATAGCTGAAGTTCCAGTATTTTGGCCACCTAATAGTTGGACTGTGAAGAAGGCGGATCGCCGGAGAATTGATGCTTTTTTACTGTGGTGCTGAAGAAGACTCTTGAGAGTCCCTTGGACTGCAAGGAGATCCAACCAGTCCATTCTAAAGGAGATCAATCCTGGGTGTTCATTGGAAGGACTGATGCTAAAGCTGAAACTCCAATACTTTGGCCACCTCATGCAACGAGTTGACTCACTGGAAAAGAGTCTGATGCTAGGAGGGATTGGGGGCGGGAGGAGACGGGGCCGATAGAGAATGAGATGGCTGGATGGCATCACGGACTCAATGGACATGAATTTGAGTGAACTCCGGGAGTTGATGATGGACAGGGAGGCCTGGTGTGCTGTGGTTCATGAGGTCACAAAGAGTCAGACACGACTGAGCGACTGAAATGAACTGAACTGAACTGAACTGAAAGAATGCTCAAACTACCGCACAATTGCACTCATCTCACATGCTAGTAAAGTCATGCTCAAAATTCTCCAAGCCAGACTTCAGCAATACATGAACCATGAAATTCCAGATGTTCAAGCTGGTTTTAGAAAAGGCAGAGGAACCAGAGATCAAATTGCCAACATCCGCTGGATCATGGAAAAAGAAAGAGAATTCCAGAAAAACATCTATTTCTGCTTCATTGACTATGCCAAAGCCTTTGACCGTGTGGATCACAACAAACTTTGGAAAATTCTGAAAGAGATGGGAATACCAGACCACCTGACCTGCCTCTTGAGAAACCTGTATGCAGGTCAGGAAGCAACAGTTAGAACCGGACATGGAACAACGGACTGGTTCCAAATAGGATGAGGAGTATGTCAAGGCTGTATATGGTCACCCTGCTTATTTAACTTATATGCAGAGTACATCATGAGGAACGCTGGGCTGAAAGAAGCACAGGCTGGAATCAATATCAATAACCGGGAGAAATATCAATAACCTCAGATACGCAGATGACACCACCGTTATGGCAGAAAGTGAAGAGGAACTATAAAGCCTCTTGATGAAAGTCGAAGAGGAGAGTGAAAAAGTTGGCTTGAAGCTCAACATTCAGAAAACAAAGATCATGGCATCTGGTCCCATCACTTCATGGGAAATAGATGGGCAAACAGTGGAAACAGTGTCAGACTTTATTGTTTTGGGCTCCAAAATCACTGCAGATGCTGATTGCAGCCATGCAATTAAAAGACGCTTACTCCTTGGAAGGAAATTTATGACCAACCTAGATAGCATATAAAAAGCAGAGACATTACTTTGCCAACAAAGGTCCATCTAGTCAAGGCTATGGTTTTTCCAGTGGTCATGTATGGATGTGAGAGTTGGACTGTGAAGAAAGCTGAGTGCCAAAGAATTGATGCTTTTGAACTGTGGTGTTGGAGAAGACTCTTGAGAGTCCCTTGGACTGCAAGGAGATCCAACCAGTCCATTCTAAAGGAGATCAGTCCTGGGTGTTCATTGGAGGGACTGATGCTAAAGCTGAAGCTCCAATACTTTGGCCACCTCATGTGAAGAGTTGACTCACTGGAAAAGACTCTGATGCTGGGAGGGATTGGGGGCAGGAGGAGAAGGGGATGACAGAGGATGAGATGGCTGGATGGCATCACCGACTCAATGGACATGAGTTTGAGTGAACTCTGGGAGTTGGTGATGGACAGGGAGGCCTGGCTCGCTGTGATTCATGGGGTCGCAAAGAGTCAGACACGACTGAGTGACTGAACTGAAAGAACTTATAAACACACAATCAGAATTAAAACATATTGAGGAATCTTGCTCTTCTTGGAACTCTCCTATTTTTATTATAAAAAAGAAATCTAACAAATAGTGCCTTTTAACAGACCTTAGGAAAGTTTATGCATCTATTAAACTTATGGGTGCATTACAACCAGGAATCCCATCACCTACTACTATTCCTCGAAATCGGCACATTATTATTACTGACTTACCAGACTGCTTTTTTAATACACCTTTACACCCTTTAGACCGGGATAAATTCACTTTCTCCCTTATCCTAATCATATCGGGCCTCATAAAAGATTTCAATAGACTATTTTACCTCAAAATATGCTTAACAATCCTAGTATTTGTCAAAATTTTATAGCCAAGGCTTTACTTCCTATGTAACAGCAATTCTCTCATGCATAGATCATTAATAATATACTATAACTACAAAAAGGAAAAATGATATTTTTGACACTGAATGGCCATAATATTCTTTAGACTCTAGAGTAAACTAATTAAAATAAAATCTTTTTTGTAATTACAAAACCGGTTCTTCTGACACATGCAGTTAAGAAAAGGTTAACTTGTTAAAATACTTTTAAGGAGCTCCAATTCTGCCTGGGAAACAAAAACAGGCCTAAGAAAAAACCTAAAGTTAACTCTTCTCATGTCCTTGGGATACACAACCCACTCTATCAAGGACTTCAGCCATAAACAAACTGGTGAAACTCAAAAACAAAACAAAAAGACATTTTAAATTTCAAGCAGAAAACTATGCCTATCTATCTAAAATTACCTACGTCTCAATACATGTCTTTGTTTTTGGATAATATAAAATACTAACATTCAAGACACTTCATAGTTGCTAAAGAAAAATAAGATATATATTTTTAATAAAAAGATATAAGAAATAGCAAATAAAATGATAAATACAAAAATATAAAAAGAGTTTATGACAAATAAAAGAAAATTTTATGACAAATGGATATAACTCATTGCCCTGAACTTTCTTCCTCTTCCTTCTTCATGTCTTATTAGATACAAATTCTTCTTTTATATGGGCCACACCTCTCCAGAATGAAACTACACAGCATGTGATAACCCATCTATTGGTTTGATTTGGCAATGGTAAAAACATTTAATTCTATAGGAACGGACAATGGTCCTGCCTATATTTCTGAACAATTCAAACAATTTTTGCATTCATTCTCTATTAAACAGATTACAAACATTTCTTATAATCCACAAACACAAGACACAATTAAACAAACACATTACACAATGTAACTGCAAATAAAAAATTAAATAAGAGGATATACACAAGAACACTTTTTATTCCTTATCCAGAACAGACTTTACTAGATTCTAATGTAATATAGTCTTTAAACTTATAACTATTATTAATGGAGCTTTATTTCTATTTCCAATCTGTAAGATTCTTAAAACAAAATAACATCAACTTCAATGCCTGTTTCACATTACATAAAAAAGTCACCATTTCCTGAATAAGTTATTTGATCCTGAGAATATCAAAAGTGCAGAATATTCACCTTCTTTTAGGGTCTGTCTTAAAAGTATAATCATCTTCCTTGACACACTGAACAGAGAGATTCAACAGCTACATTTCTCTTCCAAGGACAAGGTCAAATATATTTGGATATGAACAACATTTCATTTATCAAGTTGTTCTGCATCAACTTTTCAATAATTTCACTTAGGAAAAAATATTTAAATGTTTGCTCCTAATCCTTTGCCCCAAATAACCCAAACCACTTAAAACACAGTCAGATCCCATTTCTTTTTATATTAAAAAAATGTATATACTATATGAAGAAAAAATCAACTCATTAATTCTAAACCACAGCCAAATACCAGTCCCGAACAGATTTCTAGATAATTTTTTTTCTCTCTTTTAGACTGAAATATTTCTTAAGAATGTTTTCATCATTGTCACTTTCCTTTCTTTCTATTGCTAATATAGCTTTATTTGTTTTAAATTTTTTAAACTTACTGCAAGGAGATATCTTGACAAGAGCAAAAAAACATTTCGAGGAATTCAGGGACTCTTCTCTTCCTCTGTGCATTTGGTACCAGGACGTATTGAATAAACAATGGAAACCTAGGAAATTAATCTTACAGGGAAAGGGGTATGCTTGTATTTCCCCAGATGGATCCAAAAAACTCATATGACTTCCGCTTCAGAAGATTCAACCTAAGGGGGCCCCCAGCATTCAGACTAGAGACGATACAACAAAAAATTCAGGAAGAAGGAATACAATACAATACAAGCCATGGCGACTTTAAAAATTTCCGAAAAACACCGCACTCGAAGTCATCGACCTTATGATCTCCCTACTTGGGGACAGATAAATACCCTTACTAATCAAACTGAAAATCTGATTTCTCAACAGGGAATGCCTCAGAATCCTGAAAATACTTTTCTTCGCTATGCTTGCTTTGCTTGTTTTTGCCTCCCCTGCTGGAGCTGAACCAATTAATCACACTTACTGGGCTTACATACCTAACCCCCCTTTATTTCAGGTTGTAGTATGGACGGAGAGAAAACCAATCATATTAACCAATGACTTCATACATACGCCTTCTCCCTGGAGCCTTAAAGGGCCCTCACACCCTGGAGAAGAAGGGAAACTAATTAATATCTCTCTAGGTTATGAAGTTCTTCTTTTATGTATGGGCCCAGCAGAATTATGCATAAACATTAGTTGACAAACTTGGGCTTTTGCCCTGCCTCCAAAAGAAGACTTTCAGACACCACTGCCCATTCCTTGTCCGTGAATCATATTTATACTACTGAAAC
The DNA here is from genome assembly GCF_049115385.1 of Moschus berezovskii. Taxonomy (NCBI): domain Eukaryota; kingdom Metazoa; phylum Chordata; class Mammalia; order Artiodactyla; family Moschidae; genus Moschus; species Moschus berezovskii. The sequence goes on from NC_142473.1 coordinate 21,882,014, forward strand.
TTTAGGGAAAGAATTAGAGAAAGAACAAAGAACACTATGCAAAGGATTTACTAATAAAAACTTTAAATATTTTCCTGTTCATTGGGACAAATGTCAAGCTAAATCAGAAAAATTAATATTTGTGGCTAATCATACAATTGTTGATTGGGGACCACATGGTATGTGGTTATCTAACTGCTCAGATGATATTAATATGACTATGTGTGATTATATTACTCAAGTCACATGGAAAGTTACTAATACTACAATAGAACATTACCAAGACAGAGGACTTCTTGGATGACTTGACAGTGGAATGGCGCCCCCTCGTCCTCAAATCATTCTTGATAAACAGATTGGGCCTAAGCAATGGGACATCCGGAAACTTGCTGCAAACACCAAAGAACTTGAGACTTAGATTGCATTTCACAGAGACTAATCATCCGTTCCGTCGCTCAGTCGTGTCCAACTCTTTGCGACCTCGTGGACTGTAGCCTACCTACCAGGCTTCTCCGTCCATGGGATTCTCCAGGCAAGAATACTGGAGTGGGTTACCGTTTCCTTTTCCAGAGGATCTTCCCGACCCAGGGATCGAACCCAGGTCTCCCGCATTGGAGGCAGATGCTTTAACCTCTGAGCCACCAGGGAAGTCATAGCAATAGCAATTATTTCTTTCGCTATAATCAACCATATTTTATACAAGGTTATATTCCACTTCCTTTTGTTATAGCTACAGGAAACTTACAATTCAATAAGACTTCACATTCGGTAACTTGCATAAATTATAAATTATATACTTGTCTTAACTCCTCTATTTCCTTGAGAAATGACTCCCTTTTGATTCTTTGATCTCAACATAATCTGTGGTTACCAATAAATCTTCAGCGGCCCTGGGAAGAAGGTCCTGTGGCTGGACTTGCTTCCTGATTACTCACTAAATTGCTCTGACGATCTAAACGACTCATTGGATGGCTGATATTTGGCATTTTGAGATTAATAGCTATTTGCACCACTGCTGCTGTCACTGGTACTGCTTTACAAACCTCAGTTCAAACATATAATTTTATTCAAAATTGGACTAAAGATGCCCATACTATGTGGGCCACTCAGGCTCAGATAAATAAAGATATTCAAGAAGAAATACAAAAACTGAAAAGAGCCATTGGGTTGGAGATCAATTAACAAATGTACAAAAACAAGTGATGCTAAAATGTGATTGGAATTCTACTCAATTTTGTGTTACTCCTTTTCACTTCAATAATAATGCTTACAACTGGGAACAAATCAAATTTCATTTGCAAAACATACATGATAATGCTTCTCTCATTGTACAGTTATTACAAAAAGAAATATTTGAAACCTTTTCTAATAATCTGCCCTCTTACACTAATTTGGAAACTTTAGCTGAACAACTGGCTGATCAATTATCGGGGTTAGACCCATGCGGATGGTTTCAAAGCATTACCCACAGCATCGGGTCTGGAACTGTAATTTTAATGACTGTCTTGGCAATTATATTTGTCATCTACCATTGCCTTCTTACAAAGATCGTTAAAACTAAACAAACTCTTATGGTCAGAACTCTTTTTGCAAATATTATAAATAAATAAGGGGGAACTGTCAGGGAGTGTTTAACAGGAGGATTCCTATGTGCTGTTTCTCACAAGTCCTTTGTTTCTTTTCAAGTGGAGTGAGCAAGCTTCTCCAAGAAACCAGGACCATTGTGAGAGACAGGCTTGGATCGCCTCTAGTAAACATTCTCTTTACGACAAAACTGCTTAGTCTCTTCCCCCTTTTTCCTTGAGATATGGATTGTCTCCTGACCTTGTGACTATTATTAATCCCTTGTTTCCTTGGTAACGGTCACTGTATGTTTGGTTTTCTGATCTTTGTCATAGTCGTTAAGAAACTTCTTGTACCACAGCCTATATATACTCACAGAAAAATCATTAAGGCACCTTTGCTCCATCAGAGCTTGGGTCCCTTTCTTTCTTCTTTCTTTCTTTCTCTCTTTCTCGCTCCTTGGCTGATTCCTTAGAGCGTAGAGACCTGTCTTGCCCACTCTCCTGCCCGGGCTTCTACAACTCTCTTGAGAAGGTGCCCTGTGCCTTCACTTCCCCTCAAGAGAGCGCCCAGTGCCTTCCTGGGAAAAGCAAGTCCTGCGTCAAGGACTTTATTGGTTTTCTGCGTAAACTAGGGAGTATCAGCTTCTTTCTCTCTTTCGCTCTTATCGTCGTCTCCGGACCACCAAGTCCCTGGTCCACAAAGGACCCCAACAAGCCAAACCACCAGGTCTCCGGTCCACAAAGGACCCCAACAGAGTACCAAATCCATGCTAGAACTAGCTTTCCCAGCTAGTTCATGTAAATTTTTTAAAGATAAGCTTTCAGCATTTGTTTCTTTTGACTATGCCTTGTGGCATGTGGCATCTTAGTTCCTCAACCAGGGATCACACACACCCTCTGCACTGGAAGTGGGGAGTCTTAACCACTAGACTGCCAGGAAAGTCCCTTGTTTTTTTTTTTTTAATTTTATTTTATATTGGGGGGGAGTTGACTTACAATGTTGTGTTAGCTTCAGGTATAAAACAAAGTGGTTCAGTTATACATATATATGTATCCATTCTTTTTCAGATTCCGATTTGGGTTTTAAGAAGAGGACTGATCACCAGGGAAACCAGAAAATTCCATCTTGAAACCCAGAAGAGATAAGTGTTGGGCATTTCCCAGTCATAAATGGCATAGTGAAAAGTGAAAGTTGCTCAGTCATGTATGGCTCTTTGTGATCCCATGGGCCACATAGTCCATGGATTTCTCCAAGTCATAATACTGGAGTGTGTAGCCTTTCCCTTCTCCAGGGGATCTTCCTAACCCAGGGATCAAACCCAGGTCTCCCACACTGCAGGCAGATTCTTTACCAGATGAGCCACCAGGGAAGCCCAAGAATACTGGAGTGGGTAGCCTATCCCTTTTCCAGCAGATCTTCCCGACCCAGGAATTGAACCAGGGTCTCCTGCGTTGCAGGCAAATTCTTTACCACTGAGCCACTGGGAAAGCATACGACTACCACCATGTTCTTAACAGGAAACACCCTATTTGGCTTGAAGGGAAAACAGCCACTTTGGTAACCTTTGGTCTTCCATAGCGCATGGAGCCAGAGGAAACTGGCAAGGTCAGAGTCTGGGTAAGTGGCAAGTAAGAGACTGGAAAGGTCAGAGTCTGAGAATGCAAGGCTTTTTCACATAAGATGCCTGAGTCCCTGAGCAGGATCTACAAGTATCCAACTTCCAAGAAAAAGCTGGAGTATATGCATGTTTTCCTAGGGAAAGGGTCCATCTCTTCTCATAAAGCCAAGAGTAGGTTAAAATTCTGAGATAGAGAACAGCACTAAGCCAGTTGCAGACAAGAATGAGGAAGCCACCAGATACACCACCTACAGCCAGTCATATCTGAGAGCTTGCCAAGCTGTCACTGAAGTTAGAACATGGACTCACAGCAGAGACAGTCAAGCATTGTTTTTCTGCACTTCTTTCTAACTGTACTTCAAGTTCTTTTGAAAACAAGGCCCTGATCTTGGTCCACTGCTATCTTGTATTCATTCTTGGATATTAATTCACCAACATTAAACCCCAGGATAGAAGATGTGATAAGACAAGACTCCCTCCCCTACAGAGTCTTTTGCTGGTTTCAGTGGTGGACAGTGGTCATCACAGAAAACACATAGGAACTTTTCCCTGGAACTGAGGTGGGGTGAAAAGTGCCTGCTGTGATTACTATCACCTTTTCCTTGACCTGTGACCTCCAGTTTCTGAAGATATAGCAGAAAATAATCTTCCTTGAAGATAAAGGGTAACAAATTCATAAAACAAAAACATAGTCTTCCAATGCCCTTTGCTTTCAGATATTCTGGGTTTAGTTCAGCTGCCAGATAAACTGATCGATGCATTCATCTTGACAGCCAGGTGAGCCCACCTGGTAGCGTGATAAGCCACTGAGAGCTGGAAAGGGCACTGGAACCCTGATATCACCTGAAAATCCTTTCCTGGGAAGACAGTTTCATGAATGAGGTCTTTCAAGCAAATGACACCAAACTTCCCCAGGTGCTCCTCAATCACTGTGTCAGAGAGAGAACTTTATTCTTGACCTTGGCTTGTCTGTGTTTCAGGATGAGCTCCTGAAAAGGCTTCAAATCTGGAAATCCCTAGGTCACCTGGGCTTCCCCGGTGGCTCAGATGGTAAAGAGTCCACCTACAATGTGGTAGACCTGGATTCGATCCCTGGGTTGGGAAGATACCCTGGAGGAGGGTATGGCAACCCACTCCAGTATTCTTGCCTGGAGAATCCCCATGGACAGAGGAGCCTGGTGGGCTACAGTCCATGGGGTCACAAAGTTGGGCACAACTGAGTGACTAAACATACAGCACAGGTCATATAAGTTTCCACTCCACAAAGTATTTTCATGGTTTAAGGGGTTACTTTCATAAAGATACCACTGAAAATATTCTTCAGATGAAGTCTTGCAATGGTCCTCTGCACCAGTAAATTCACCCCATTAATCCTTTGGGTGCATACAACAAAGACCAAGGAATGTTTATCTGGCACTTCCAAGCAGTGAGGTTTCACTTCTAGTCATTAGAACCACACTCTGTCATGCAGTTGATGCCAGGAATTATGTAGGAACCATTCTAGTTGCTTATACTTGCACTCTTTTTCTTTCCTTTGCTCTTTCCTTTGCAAAAGCTCCTCCTTTGCCTGGGTGACTCTGAGGGCCTGATAAGCCTTCCTCTTTTTCAGGACATTTTCTGGAACCAAAGGGATCTTTCTTTCTTGGCTCTTGCTACACCATCTTCCCAACACTTCAGGCTGCTCAGGGTTTGTTTCTTCTTATGCCCAACAGCTAATATCCATCTACCAGCAGATATTTGACTAATTAAGACATATCCACCTGCCTGCAGCTTTTAGTCTTGAAGTGACATTGGAGTCAACTGGCATAACTGTTACATGTATAGACTTTCAATTAGCCCCATTGTCTATAGCCATTTTCCTTTTAGCCCTTTAGAATTACTAAATCCTAGGGTTCCAATAACAAACAGGCTCTTATTAGTGCCTCTTTAAGTATGTCTAGGTAAATCTTCTACATAGGTATGTCCATAAGATACTACCATTTATTTTTAGTTTTCCAGACATAAGATAAAATTTCTTATTTGCTCATGAACTCCCTTCTCTTTGTTATCGGTGAACTTTCAAAATATTGTCACTTTATTTGGATTCTGCTGCTAATAAGTCACTTCAGTCGTGTCTGACTCTGTGTGACCCCATAGACGGAAGCCCACCAGGCTCCCCCGTCCCTGGGATTCTCCAGGCAAGAACACTGGAGTGGGTTGCCATTTCCTTCTCCAATGTGTGAAAGTGAAAAGTGAAAGAGGGATAGAAAGTGAAAATGTGTGCTCAGTCTACCATTTTATTAAAACACACACACACATACTTGTTTATATACAAGGCTTTTCTACTGAATCTCCTTAAATTCAAGGATGTATTTTAAAGAGCCCAGCAGTGTCAGGAATGTAATCAGTGTTCAAAGGTATGTGACTGATTGGATTTGAATGTGGAAGAGAACAAATTACAAATGACAGAAAAGCTTAGGCCTAGATGACAAGCATGATGTTAGATACTAACAAGGGAATAATAGATTTTCAAGAAAAAAAAATTTTTTTTAGTGTTGGAAATCAATCATTATGCCCTAGTATAGGCAAATAATGGAAACTATTTTTCAAGACATCATTAACTGTTATGAAATTATTTTTGTGTGCTAGAAACAGACATACCACTTTACACACAGTGTTGATACTATCCTAGAGAGAAGAGAATTCATTTTACCTCTTTACTCTCACCTAATCCAGTAAATCAACTTGGAATATTCCTTATTGGATAAGAAGACCACAGAGCATACTGTAACACAGCAAGAAACTACTATATTAATCCAGATATGCATTATGTCCTCAAGAGTAGGTACTCAATAAATATTTAATCAGTGAATGCATCCCTAACACTTGCTTGCAAACCTGATTCCAGAGTCTAGAAAGAAAGTTTTCAGAGGTGGAAACCAAATAAGTCTTGATTTCATTATAGTGGCCATTATCAAAGTACCTGACCTAGATCAGAAACTCAGTAAATAATTGTGAGGCTAATAAGATAATTACCATTAACTTTTTCAAACTTTAAAAAAGTCTACTTATCAAGCAAATGCTGGTGTATGACTCTTTAATATAGTAATCCTAAAAGCCATGGAATTTTATAAACAGTTGAACTATATATCAATTATATCTCAATAAAGTTGCAAAAAAAGAAACTCACAAGGAAACTTTTCCAGGCATTCTGAATAACTCTGGCAGCTCTATCTTTCCTTTCAAATTCTGATTCCTGTTTCAAAGCCATGTGAAAGTCCTAAAATAAAATAAACAAAGGAGTATATTTTAAATTACTTTATATACTCCATCATGAAACTGTCACTAGAACTTCATGAAAATCAAATAGAAAGTACAAAGGAAATACTGAAAATGATATTTGGCATCAAAATAACTAAAATAAACATTAAAATTGACACCTTTAACTGATAGCCTCTGTTCCAATTTGCTTTTTATTGAAGTATAGTTGATTTACAATATTATATTTTTTCATTATTTTTAAAGATTATACTCCATTTAATGTTACAAAATTATGGCTATATTTCCCTGTGCTGTAAAATATATCTTGTTGCTTTTCTACTTTATACATAGTAATTTGTATCTCTTAACCCCCTACCCCTATTTTGTTCCTTCCTTTTTCCCACTTTTCATTGGCAACCATTAGCTTGTTCTCTATATCTGTAAGTATGTTTGTTTTGTTATATACATCATTTGTTTTAGTTTTTAGATTCAGCATATAAGTGATAATATACAGTATTTGTCTTTGTCTGACTTTTTTATTAAGCATAATAATCTCTAGGTCCATTCACATTGCAAATGGCAGAATTTGTCCTTTTTTATAGCCGAGTAATATTCCACTATATAAACAGCTGTGAAAAGAAGAGAGGCGAAAAGCAAAGGAGAAAAGGAAGATATAAGCATCTGAATGCAGAGTTCCAAAGAATAGCAAGGAGAGATAAGAAAGCCTTCCTCAGTGATCAATGCAAAGAAATAGAGGAAAACAACAGAATAGGAAAAACAAGAGACCTCTTCAAGAAAATTAGAGATTCCAAGGGAACATTTCATGCAAAGATGGGCTCGATAAAGGACAGAAATGGTATGGACCTAACAGAAGCAGAAGATATTAAGAAGAGGTGGCAAGAATACACAGAAGAACTGTACAAAAAAGATCTTCACGACCAAGATAGTCATGATAACGTGATCACTGACCTAGAGCCAGACATCTTGGAATGTGAAGTCAAGTGGGCCTTAGAAAGCATCACTACGAACAAAGCTAGTGGAGGTGATGGAATTCCAGTTGAGCTATTTCAAATGCTGAAAGATGATGCTGTGAAAGTGCTGCACTCAATATGCCAGCAAGTTTGGCAAACTCAGCAGTGGCCACAGGATTGGAAGAGGTCAGTCTTCATTCCAATCCCAAAGAAAGGCAATGCCAAAGAATGCTCAAACTACCGCACAATTGCACTCATCTCACACGCTAGTAAAGTCATGCTCAAAATTCTCCAAGCCAGGCTTCAGCAGTATGTAAACCGTGAACTCCCAGATGTTCAAGCAGGTTTTAGAAAAGGCAGAGGCACCAGAGATCAAATTGCCAACATCCGCTGGATCATGGAGAAAGCAAGAGAGTTTCAGAAAAACATCTATTTCTGCTTCATTGACTATGCCAAGGCCTTTGACTGTGTGGATCACAATAAACTGTGGAACATTCTGAAAGAGATGGGAATACCAGACCACCTGACCTGCCTCCTGAGAAACCTGTATGCAGGTCAGGAAGCAACAGTTAGAACTGTACATGGAACAACAGACTGGTTCCAAATAGGAAAAGGTGTACGTCAAGGCTGTATATTGTCACCTTGCTTATTTAACTTCTATGCAGAGTACATCATGAGGAATGCTGGGCTGGAAGAAGCACCAGCTGGAATCAAGATTGCTGGGAGAAATATCAGTAACCTCAGATATGCAGACGACACTACCCTTATGGCAGAAAGTGAAGAGGAACTCAAAAGCCTCTTGATGAAGGTGAAAGAGGAGAGTGAAAAGGTTGGCTTGAAGCTCAACATTCAGAAAACAAAGATCATGGCATCTGGTCCCATCACTTCATGGGAAATAGATGGAAAAACAGTGGAAACAGTGTCAGACTTTGTTTTTTTGGGCTCCAAAATCACTGCAGATGCTGATTGCAGCCATGCAATTATAAGACGCTTACTCCTTGGAAGGAAAGTTATGACCAACCTTGATAGTATATTAAAAAGCAGAGACATTACTTTGCCAACAAAGGTCCATCTAGTCAAGGCTATGGTTTTTCCCGTGGTCATGTATGGATGTGAGAGTTGGACTGTGAAGAAAGCTGATCGCCGAAGAACCGATGCTTTTGAACTGTGGTGTTGGAGAAGACTCTTGAGAGTCCCTTATACTGCAAGGAGATCCAACCAGTCCATTCTAAAGGAGATCAATCCTGGATGTTCATTGGAGGGACTGATGCTAAAGCTGAAACTGCAATACTTTGGCCACCTCATGCGACGAGTTGACTCACTGGAAAAGACTCTGATGCTGGGAAAGGTTGGGGGCGGGAGGAGAAGGGGACGACAGAGAATGAGATGGCTGGATGGCATCACCGACTCTGTGGACATGAGTTTGAGTGTACTCCGGGAGTTGGTGATGGACAGGGAGGCCTGGCGTGCTGTGATTCATGGGGTCGCGGAGAGTCGGACACGATTGAGCGACTGAACTGAACTGAACTGATGCATGCCACATCTTCTTTATGCATTTATCTGTTGATGGACACGTAGGTTAATTCACTATCATGGCAATTATAAATAATGCTTCTAAAAATAGGGGGGTGCATACATCTTTTTCAATTCTTTTCATTTTTTTTTGAAAATGAAACTCAGCAGTGGAATTGTTGGATCATATAATAGTTCTATTTTTAGTTTTTTGAGGAACCTCCATACTGTTTTCCACATTAGCTGCACCAATTTACATTCCCACCAACAGTGTACGAGGATTCCCTTTTCTTTACATCCTCACAACATTTGTTACTTGTAGACTTTTTGATGATAGCTATCCTGACAGATGTGAGATACTATCTCATAGTTTTGATTTGCATCTCTCTGATGATTACCAATGTTGATCATCTTTTCATGTGCCTGTTAGCCACCTGTCTGTCTTCTAAATGTCTATTCAGGTCTTCTGCCCATATTTTAAATAGGATTATTTGTCTTTTTTATATTGAGCTGTATGAGTTATTTACCTATTTTGAATATTACTGCTATTGTTTATACCATTGGCAAATATTTTCTCCCATTCTGCAGGTTGTCTTTTAGTTTTGTTGATGGGTTTTTTGCTGTGCAAAAGCTTTTAAGTTTAATTATGGCCTATTTGGGTTTTGTGGGGTTTTTTTTTTTTTGCTTTTATTTCTTTTGCCTTAGATGAATGATCCAAGAAAATATTGCTATAATTTATATCTAAGAGTGTTTTGCCTATCTTCTCTTCTAGGAACTTCATGATTTTAAGTTTTACATTTAGTTTTTAAACCATTTTGAGTTTTTGTATATGGTGTGAGGAAATGTCCTAATGTCATTGTTTTACATGTGACTGTCCAGTTTTCCCAAAATAACTTGTTGAAGAGACTGTCTTTTCTTCATGGTGTATTTTTGTCTCCTTTGTTGTAAATTAACTGATAGTGGATGTATAGTTTTAATTTTGGGCTCTCTATTCTTTTCCATTGATCCATATGTCTTTTTGTGCCCATACCAAACTGTTACAATGACTGTATGGTATTATCTGAGGTCTGGAGGTTATGCCTTCAGCTTTGTTCTTTTTTCTCAGGATTGTTTTCAGAATTCAGGATCTTTTGTGGTTCCATTTAAAATTTAACTTTTTATTTTATCTTGAAGCATAGTTGATTAATGATGTTGTCTTAGTTCTAGGTGTACAACAATGTGATTGAATTATACATATACATATATCTATTCTTTTTCAAATACTTTTTCCATTTAGATTGCTATAAAATATTGAGCACAGTTCTTGGTGCTATACAATAGGTTCTTGTTGGTTATCCATTTAAAATATAGTAAAGTGTACATGTCAATAAACTCCGTAACTATCCCTCCTCCACCATCCTTCCCCTCTGGTAACCATAAGTTCATTCTCTAAGTTTATGAATCTGTTTCTATTTTGTGAATAAGTTCATTTGTATTATTATTTTTTAGATTCCACATATAAGCAAAATCATCCAGTATAGTCTTTCTCTGTCTCACCTACTTCACTCAGTATGACCTACTTTACTCTAGGTCCATCCATGTTGCTTGCAAATGGCATTATTTCATTATTTTTAATGGCTGAGTAATAGTCCATTGTATATATGTATGACATCTTTATCCATTCACCTGTTGATGGAACAGTTCTGTTGCTTTCATGTCTTTGATATTGTAAACAGTGCTGCTATAAACACTGGGGTGCATTAATCCTTTTGGATACATGTTTTTATCTGGATGTATGCCTAGGAGTGGGATTGCAGGATCATGTTAGCTCTACTTTTAGTTTTTGAAGAAACTTCCATACTGTTCTCAAAAGTAGCTCACCAGTTTACATCCCACCAACAGTATAAAAGGGTTCCCTTCTATCCACACCCTCTCCCACATTTATTGTTTCTGTTTGTTTTTTTTTAATGATAGCAGTTCTGACTGGTGTGAGGTGATATCTCATTGTGGTTTTGATGTGCGTTTCTCTAAGTTAGTAATGTTGAACATCTTTTCATGTGCTTCATGGCTATAGGTATGTATTCTTTGAAGAAATGTCTACTTAGGTCTTCTGCCCATTTTTTGATTGGATTGTTTGTATGCTCCATGAACTATTTGTAAATTTTAAGACTAATTCCTTGTTGGTCACATCATTGGCAAATATTTTTTCCCATTCTATAGGTTGCCTTTTTGTTTTGTTTATCATTTCCTTTGATGAGCAACAGCTTCTGAGTTTAATTAGTCCTATTTATTTTTGGTTTTATTTCCATTACACTGGGAGACAGAAAAAAATTTTGCTGCAATTTGTCTCAGAGTGTTCTGTTTAGGTTTTCCTCTAAGACTTTTATAGTGTCTGGTTTTGCATTTAGATTCTTAATCCATTTTGACTTTAGTGTATAGTGTTAGAGCATGTTCTAATTTCATTTTTTTTACATGTAACGGTCCAATTTTCCCAGGGCCATTTATTGCAGAGACTATCTTTCCGCCATTGCATAGTCTTGCCTCCTTTGTTGAAGATTAAGTGATCATAGTTATGTGGGCTTATTTCTAGACTTTCTATCCTGTTCCGTTAATCTATATTTCTATTTTTGGCCAGTACCATAATGATTGGATGATTACAGCATTGTAGAATCTGAAGTCAGGGAGTCTTATTCCTCCACCTCTGTTTTTCTTTCTCAATATTGCTTTCACTATTTGGGGTCTTTTGTGTCTTCACACAAATTTTAAGATTTTTTTGTTCTAGGTCTGTGAAAAATGCCGTTGATAATTTTATACAGATTCCCTGAATCATTAAATTTCCTTGGGCAGTATAGTCATTTGGACAATATTGACTCTTCCAATCCAAGAGGATGGTTTATCTTTCCATCTATTTTGTCATCTTCGATTTCTTTCTTCGGTGTCACAGTTTTTGGAGTAAGGGGCTGTTGTCTCCTTAGGTAGGTTTATTCTTAGACATTTTATTCTTTTTGTTGCAATGGTAAATGGGATTGTTGCTTAATTTCTCTTTCATTGTAGTGTAGAGTAATGCAACAGATTTTTGTATTAATTTTGTGACCTATAAATTTACCAAATTCACCAATGAGCTCTCATAGTTTTTGATAGTATTTTTAGGATTTTCTATATATCATATCATGTCATCTGCAAAGTGTGACAGTTTAACTTTTTATTTTCCAATTTGCATTTCCTTTACTTCCTTTTCTTCTATGATTGCCATAGCTAGGACTTCCAAAACTATGCTGAATAAAGGGGCAGGAGTGGAATGTTCCTGACCTTAGAGGAAACTCATTCAGCTTTTCATCATTAAGTATGATGCTAGCTGTAGGTTTATTGTATATGACCTTCAATGTATTGAGGTAGGTTTCCTCATGTCAACTTTCTCAGTTCAGTTCAGTCACTCAGTCTTGTCCAACTCTTTGTGACACCATGGATTGCAGCACACTAGTCTTCCCTGTCCATCACCAACTTCCAGAGCTTGCTCAAATTCATGCCCATCGAGTCGGTGATGCCATATAATCATCTCATCATCTGTCGTACCTTCTCCTCTTGCCTTCAATCTTTTCCAGCATCAGGGTCTTTTCCAATGAGTCAGTTCATCCCCCCAGGTGGCCAAAGTATTGGAGTTTCAGCTTCAGCATCAGTCCTTCCAATGAATATTCAGGACTGGTTTCCTTTAGGATTGACTGGTTTGATCTCCTTGCAGTCCAAGGGAATTTCAAGAGTCTTCTCCAACACTGAGTTCAAAAGCATCAATTATTCAATGCTAAGCCTTCTTTATGGTCCATACACAAAACGGGAAAAACCATAGCTTTGACTATATGGACCTTCATCAGCAAAGTAATGTCTCTGATTTTTAATATGCTGTCTAGGTTGGTTATGACTTTTCTTCCAAGGAGCAAGAGTCTTTTAATTTCATGGCTTTCTGCCATAAGGGTGGCATCATCTGCATATCTCAAGAATTTTGAATAAGTCCATGACTCTCAACAGTCTACTCGAACACCAAAGTTCAAAAGCATCAATTCTTCGGTGATCAGCTTTCTTGATAGTCCAGCTCTCACATCTATACATGACTACTGGAAAAACCATAGCTTTGACTAGATAGACCTTAGTTGGCAAAGTAATGTCTCTGCTTTTTAATATACTGTCTAGGTTGATCATTGCTTTTCTTCCAAGGAGGAAGCATTTTTTAATTTCATGGCTGCAGTCACCATCTGCAGTGATTTGGAATCCCCAAAAATAAAGTCTGTCACTGTTTCCATTGTTTCCCCATCTATTGCCCATGAAGTGATGGGATCGGATGCCATGATCTTAGTTTTCTGAATGTTGAGTTTTAAGTCAGCGTTTTCACTCTTCTTTCATCCAGAGGCTCTATAGTTCTTCTTCACTTTCTGCCATAAGGTGGTGTCATCTGCATATCTGAGGTTATTAATATTTCTCCCGGCAATCTTGATTCCAGCTTGTTCTTCATCCAGCCTGGCATTTCATATAATGTACTCTGCATAGAAGTTAAATAAGCAGGGTGACAATATACAGCCTTGAGGTACTGTTTTCCCAATTTGTAAACAGTCCATTGTTCCATGTCTAGTTCTAACATTGTTTCTTACAGATTTCTTAGGAGGCAAGTAAGGTGGTCTGGTATTCCCGTCTCTTGAAGAATTTTCCACAATTTGTTGTGATCCACAGTCAAAGGCTTTGGAGTAGTCAGTAAGGCAGAAGTAGATGTTTTTCTGGAACTTTCTTGCTTTTTCGATGATCCAATGGTTGTTGGCAATATGATCTCTGGTTCCTCTGCCTTTTCTAAATCGAGTCTGAATATCTGGAAGTTCATGGTTGATGTAATGTTGAAGCCTGGCTTGGAGAAGTTTGAGCATCACTATGCCAGCGTGTAAGATGAGTGCAACTGTGTGATAGTTTGAACATTCTTGGGCATTGCCTTTCTTTGGGATTGGAATGAAAACTGACCTTTTCCAGTCCTGTGGCCACAGCTGAGTTTTCCAAATTTGCTGGCATATTGAGTGCAGCATCATCTTTCAGGATTTGAAATAGCTTAACTGGAATTCCATAACCTCCACTAGCTTTGTTTGTAGTGATGCTTCCTAAGGTCTACTTGATTTCGCATTCCAGGATGTCTGGCTCTAGGCGGGTGATCACACCTTCGTGGTTATCTGGGTCATTAAGATCGTTTTTGTATAGTTCTTCTATGTATTCTTGCCACCTCTTCTTAATATCTTCTGCTTCTGTTAGGTCCATACTGTTTCTGTCCTTTATTGTGCCCATCTTTACATGAAATGTTCCCTTGGTATCTCTAATTTTCTTGAACAGATCTCTAGTCTTTCCCATTCTCTTGTTTTCCTCTGTTTCTTCACATTGATCACTAAGGAAGGCTTTCTTATCTTTCCTTGCTATTCTTTGGAACTCTGCATTCAAATGGGTATATCTTTCCTTTTCTCCTTTGCCTTTAGCTTCTCTTCTTTTTTCAGCTATTTGTAAGGCCTCCTGAGACAACCATTTTGCATTTTACATTTCTTTTTCATGGGGATGGTCTTGATCACTGCCTCCTGTACAATGTCACGGGCCTTTGCCCATAGTTCCTCAGCCACTCTAACAGATCTAATCCCTTGAATCTATTTGTCACTTCTACTGTATAACTGTCAGGTTATTGATTTAGGTCATACCTGAATGGTCTAGTGGTTTTCCCTACTTTCTTCAATTTAAGTCTGAATTTGGCAATAAGGAGTTCATGATCTGAGCCACAGTCACCTCCTGGTCTCATCTTTGCTGATTGTACAGAGCTTCTCCATCTTTGGCTACAAAGAATATAATCAATCTGATTTCGGTATTGATCATCCGGTGAAGTCCATGTGTAAAGTCGTCTCTTGTGTTGTTGGAAGAGGGTGTTTGCTATGACCAGCGTGTTCTCTTGGCCAAACTCTCTTAGCCTTTTGTACACCGAGGCCAAACTTGCCTGTTATTCCAGGTATCTTTCGACTTTCTACTTTTGCATTCCAATCTCCTATGTTGAAACAGACATCTTTTTTTGGCGTTAGTTCTAGAAGGTCTTGTATGTCTTCATAGAATTGTTCAACTTCAGCTTCTTCAGCATTAGTGGTTGGAGCATAGACTTGGATTACTGTGATATGGAATGGTTTGCCTTGGAAACGAAAAAAGAGATCATTCTGTCGTTTTTGAGATTGCACCCAAATACTGCATTTTGGACTCTGTTGAGGGCTACTCCATTTCTTCTAAGGGATTCTTCCTCACAGTAGTAGATTAAAGGTCATCTGAGTTAAATTCACCCATTCCAGTCAATTTCAGTTCACTGATTCCTAAAATGTCGATGTTCACTCTTTCCATCTCCTGTTCGCTACTTCCAATTTACCTTGATTCATGGACCTAACATTTCAGGTTCCTATGCAATATTCTTCTTACAGCATCAGACTTTACCTCCATCACCAGTCACATCCACAACCAGGCATTGTTTTTGCTTTGACTCTGTCTCTTCATTCTTTCTGTAGTTATTTCTCCACTCCTCTCCAGTAGCATATTGGGCACCTACTGACCAGGGAATTTCATCTTTCACTGTCATATCTTTTTGCCTTTTCACACTGTTAATGGGATCTCAAGGCAAGAATACTGAAGTGGTTTGCCATTCCTTTCTTCAGTGGGCCATTTTGTCAGAACTCTCCACCATAACTTGTCCGTCTTGGGTGGCCCTCCATGGCATGGCTCATAGCTTCATTGAGTTAGACAAGGCTGTGGTCCATGTGATCAGTTTGATTAATTTTCTGTGATTGTGGTTTTCTTTTTGTCTGCCCTCTGATGGATAAGGATAAGAGGCTATGGAAACTTCCTGATGGGAGAGACTGACTGTGGGGGAAACCGGGTCTGGTTCTGATGGGCAGGGCCATGCTCAGTAAATCTTTAATGCAATTTTCTGTTGATGGACTGGGCTGTGTTCTCTCCCTGTTGTTTGACCTGAGACCAAACTATTCTGGAGGTAATGAAGATAACAGTGACCTCCTTCAAAAGGTCCCAAGCACGCACTGCCACACTCAGTGCCCTCGACCCTACAGCAGGCCACCTCCAACCCACGCCTCCTCTGGAGACTCCTGGACACTCACAGGCAAGTGTGGGTCAGTCTCTTGTGGGGTCGTGCTCCTTTCTTTTAGTTCTTCTAGGTCTTTGTTAAACATTTCTTGCATCGTCTTGATCCTTGCCTCTATTTTTTTTCTAATATCTTGGATCATCCTCACTATTATTATTCTGAATTCTTTTTCTGACAGGTTGGCTATCTCCACTTGACTTAGTTGTTCTTCTGGGGTTTCATCTTATTCATTCATCTGGGACAAATTCCTCTGCTATCTTACTTTGACTAACTTTCTGTGATTGTTGTTTCTGTTCCACAGTCTGTAGGTTTGTACTTGCTTCTACTGTCTGCCTCTGTTGGATAAGGTTGTCTAAGAGGTTTGTGCAGGTTTCCTGATGGGATGGGCTGGTTCCTGCTCAGTGGTGGGTACAATTGGGTCTTGTCTGTCTGGTTGGCAGGGCCATGCTCAGGAAGAGTTTAAGTCACTTGTCTGCTGATAGGTGGGACAGTGTTCCTGCTCTATTGGTTGTTTGGCTTTAGGTGACCCAGCACTGGAGCCTACAGGCTGTTTTGTGGGGCTAATGGCACATTCCAGGAGGTCTCATGGCAATGGGTACTTCTGAAAACTGCTACTGCCAATGCCTTTGTCCATGCAGTGAGCCATAGCTACCCACCCCCACCTCTGCAGAAGGTAGGTCAATATTCTTAGGTCAATATTAGCAGGTAGGTCAATATTCTTATGGGTCACTCTTTCCCCCTATATTTTAGTGCAGTTGAGACTTTGTGTGTATCCTCTAACTGTGGAATTTCTTTTCCCAGAAGTTCTCTGGAAGTCCTATTATCTAACCCCACCAGCCTTCAGAGCCAGATTCTCTGGGGATTCCTCCCATTGCTGGATCCCCAAGCTGGGAACACAGACGTGGGCTCAGCACTTTCACTCTTGTGGGATAATTTCTCTGGTACCATTGTTTTCCAACTTGTGGGTAGCCCACCAATGGGTATGGGATTTGATTTTATCATGAATTTGCCTGTCCTATGATCATGTTGTGGCTTCTTCTTTTTTTTTTTTATGTAGAAGATCTTTTTTAGTAGGTTCCAGTGTTTCCGCCCCCCCAATGGTTATTTAGCAGTTAGTTGTGATTTTAGTGTTTTCATAAGAAGGGAGTGGCTCATGTCCTACTCTATCATCTTGAGCTCTCAACACTCGTATATAAATTCTAGGATTATTCTAGTTCTATGAAAAATTTCATGGGTACATTGATAGGGGTTGAATTAAATCTGTATATTGCTTTGGGTAGTATGGCCACTTTAACAATAATAATTGTTCCAATTTAATACCATGGTATATCTTTCTATTTCTTTGAATCATCCTCAGTTTCCTTCATCAGTGTTTTATAGTTTTCAGAGTATAGGTCTTTGGAGACTGTCAGAATATAGGTCTCCTCGGTTTAAGTTTATTCCTACATATTTTTTTTGGATGTGATTTTAAATGGATTTTTCCCTTTCACTTTCTGATATTTCAGAAGTAACAGATTTCTGTATACTTCTCTTATATTCTGCAACCTTGCTACATTTATTATTCTAGTAGTTTTTGGGTGGAGATTTTAGGATTCTCTAGGTCATTTGCAAATAGTGACAGTTTTACCTCTTCTCTACATTTTATTTCATTTTCTTATCTGATTGCTGTGAATAAGACCCAAGAGAATCCCCAAGGACTTTCAACACTATGTTAAATATAAATGGTAAGAGTGGGCATCCTTTTCTGTTTCCTGGATTTAGTGGGAAGTCTTTTAGATTTTTACCATTGAGTCTGAAGCCAGCTGTGGGTATGCTGCAAATATTATGTTCTTTATTATGTTGAGATATGTTCCCTCTATCCCCACTTTGTTGAGAGTTTTTATCCTGAATGGATGGTGAATTCCGTCAAATGCTTTTTTTTGCATCTAGTAAAAAGATTGAATCAGTAATTTAAAATCTCCTGACAAGTAATAGCCCTGGACGTGATGGCTTCACTAGTGAATTCTACAAAACATTTAAAGAAGAACCAATTCTTCTCAAGGTTTTCCAAAATATTGAAAAGGAGGGTACACTTCCTAACTCTTTCTGGGAGGCCAGGTTTATCTTGACACCAAAGCCAGATAAAGACAACACAGGAAAAGATAACTATACACCAGTATCCCTATGAATATTGATGCAAAAATACTAGCAAAGAGAGCATCAGTCAGTTCAGTTCAGTCACTCAGTCGTGTCCGACTCTTTGCAACCCCATGAATCGCAGCACGCCAGGCCTCCCTGTCCAACACCAACTCCTGGAGTTCACTCAACCTCATGTCCATTGAGTTGGTGATGCCATCCAGCCATCTCACCCTCTGTCGTCCCCTTCTCCTCCTGCCCCCAATCCCTCCCAGCATCAGGGTCTTTTCCAATGAGTCAACTCTTTGCATGAGGTGGCCGAAGTATTGGAGTTTCAGCTTTAGCATCAGTCCTTCCAATGAACACCAGGACTGATCTGCTTTAGAATGGACTGGTTGGATTTTCTTGCAGTACAAGGGACTCTCAAGAGTCTTCTCCAACACCACAGTTCAAAAGCATCAATTCTGTGGCGCTCAGCTTTCTTTATAGTCCAAATCTCACATCCATATATGACCACTGGAAAAACCATAGCCTTGACTCGACGGACCTTGGTTGGCAAAGTAATGTCTCTGCTTTTTAATATGCTATCTAGGTTGGTCATAACTTTCCTTCCAAGGAGTAAGCTCTTTTAATTTCATGGCTGCAGTCACCATCTGCAGTGATTTTAGAACCCAAAAAAGTAAAGTCAGCCATTGTTTCCACTGTTTCTCCATCTATTTGCCACGAGTGATGGAACTGGATGCCATGATCTTAGTTTTCTGAATGTTGAGTTTTAAGCCAACTTTTTCACTCTCCTTTCACTTTCATCAAGAGGCTCTTTAGTTCTTCTTCACTTTCTGCCATAAGGGTGGTGTCATCTTCATATCTGAGGTTATTGATATTTCCACCAGCAATCTTGATTCCAGCTTGTGCTTCCTCCAGCCCAGCATTTCTCATGATGTACTCTGCATATAAGTTAAATAAGCAGGGTGACCATATATAGACTTGACGTACTCCTTTTCCTATTTCGAACCAGTCTGTTGTTTCATGTCCATTTCTAACTGACCTGCATACAGATTTCTGCATACCTGCATACAGATTTCTCAAGAGGCAGGTCAGGTGGTCTGGTATTCCCATCTCTTTTGGAATTTTCCACATTTTATTGTGATCTGTATACATACATATATATACATATGTATATAAATATATGTATAATATATATACTTTAGAAACCTGATGAATTTTTGTTAAACATTCATGACTTTGATTCTACTTGTTTGACTTAGGATAGATAGAATGCTAGATTTCTAATTAAAAATATATATGCAAGAAGCAACAAAGGTTTATTGTATAGTATAGAAACCTATAGTCAATGTCTTATAATAACCTATAATGGAAAGTAATATAAAAATAATATATGTGTATAGGTAAAACTGAATCACCTTGCTGTGTACCTAAAACATTACAAGTCAATGATACTTCAATGAAAGATATATATTAGAAAGAAAACCAAACAGAATGGATTAAAAGTTTGAACATAAGATCTGAAACCATAAAACTCTGCAAGGAAACACAGGTGGTAAGATCCTTGACATAGGTTTTGGTAACAACTTTTGAATATGACACCAGAAGCAACAAAAAAGCAAAAATAAAGAAGTGGGACTATATTAAACTAAAAGCTTCTGAACAAAGGAACCATCAACAAAATGAAAAGGTAAACTACTGAATGGAAGAAAATATTTGTAAGCCATATATCTGATAAGTGGCTAATATCCAAAATATGTTTAAAAACTCATATAACTCATTAACAAACAAACAATCCAATTTACCAGTGGGCAGAAGATCTAAATAGACATTCTCCCAGAAGAATACAGATGGCCAACAGGTACATAAAAAGATGCTCTACAAACTTAATCATCAGGGAAATGTAAATCAAAATAGCAATGAGATATCACCTTATACCTGTTAGAATGGCTATTATAAAAAAGACTAGAAACAGTAAGTGTTGGTGAGGATGTAGAGAAAAGGGAACCCTTGTGCACCATTGGCAGAATGTAAATTTGTACAGGCACTATGGAAAACAATATGAAGTTTCCTCCAAAAAAATAAAAATATAACTACCATATGATCCAGCAATTCTACTTCTAAGCATTTGCCTAAAGAAAATGAAAACACTAACTCAAAAAGATATATACTCCTCATGTTCATTGCAGCATTATTTACAATAGCCAAGATGTGGAAACAAGCTAAGTATTCCATGGATGGATGAATGGATAAAGAAGATGTGGAATATATGCACAATGGAATATAACTCAGTCATAAGACAACAAGAAAATTTTGCTATTTGTGACAAGATGAACAGACCTCAAGAGCATTATGGTATGTGAAATAAGTCAGACAGAGAAGAACAAATACTATATGATCTCTCTTATATATTAAATCTAAAATAATAATAATAAGTAAATAAAAAAACCAAGCTTATAGATACAGAAAACAGACTGGTAACTTCCAGAGGTGGAGAGACAGTGGAGTGTGGGAGAAATAGGTTAAATCACTTTTTTGTATTTTTTTCTTTAGTTTATATAAAGTGAATTGTAAAAAAAAAATGTATGAATTTTCACTTAGAACAATGGATTATCCCATCTGATAGTTGTCATATGACAAGATGTAATCTCTGAGTCCTCAATTAGTAGAGAGAGAGAGAGAGTGTGTGTGTGTCACTTAGTTATGTCTGACTCTTTGTGACCGCATGGACTATAAAGTCCATGAAATTCTCCAGGCCAGAATACTGGAGTGGGTAGCCTTTCCCTTCTCCAGGGGATCTTCCCAACCCAGGGGCCAATTAGTAGAAAAATATACAAATCAGAAAGCCCAGAAGGTTATGTAATGGAAGTTTTAAGATGAAGTCCTATAACATATACCTCAATCTGGATCGGAATTAACATTAGGGATGCAGGGACTGTGTCTACCTCTAAGCATAGTGTTAGGATCTCAACTAGTATTGATCTAACCACACCTCAGATGGTAAGTATTGTATTTCTTGTAGGCTACCACTGAAGTTTTATTGATTTCATTTATTTATCTATTTTTCCTATTAGACTGTGTTAAGAATCAATCAATATAGAACATTAACAGAATGAAGGGAAAAACCTACATAATTATCTCAATTGATATAAGAAAAGCATTTGATAAAATTCAACACCCTTTCATGATAATACTCAATAAATTTGGAATAGAAGGAAACCAGCTCAACATATTAAACAATTAAAATCCCACAGTGTACATTATACTCAGTGGTGAAAAGCTGCAACTACTCTGAAGCCAGGAATAAAGCAAGGATATCCAATTTTGCCACTTTTTTTCAACATAATACTCATAGTTCTAGCCAGAGTAATTTGGCAAGACAGAGAAATACAGGCGTCAAACTGGAAAGGAAGAAGTAAAATTATCTGTGTTCACAGAAAACATCTTATATTTATAAAACCTTAAAGATTCCACAAAAAAATGCTTCTGGTCCTATTAAATAAATTTATCAAAGTAGTAGAATACAAAGTCAGCACACAAAAGTCAGTTGCATTTCTATTAATGTACACTAACATTGAACAGTCTGGAAATTATAAAAATAGTTATTTACAACAGCATCAAAGAGAATAAAATATTATACTGAGGAATTAACTTTACCAAGGAAGTTAAAGACTTGTTCATTGAAAAGTACAAAAAATTGCTGAATGAAATAAAAGAAGACATAAATAAATGGAAACTGACAAATTTTATTTTCTTGGGCTCCAAAATCACTGTGGACAGTGACTGCAGCTACGAAATTAAAGACACTTAAACCTTGGAAGAAAAACTATGACAAACCTAGACAGCATATTAAAAAGCAGAGATGTCACTTTGCCAACAAAAGTCCATATAGTCAAAGATATAGTTTTTCCAGTAGTTATGTGAGAGTTCGACCATAAAGAATGCTGAGCACTGAAAAATTGATGCTTTTGAACTGTGGTGTTGGAGAAGACTTTTCAAAATCCCTTGGACAGCAAGGAGATCAAACCAATCAATCCTAAAGGAAATCAACCCTGAATATTCACTGGTGCTGAAGCTCCAATACTTTGGCCACCTGATGGTAAGAGCTGACTCATTGGAAAAGACCCTGACACTGGGAAAGACTGAAGGCAGGAGAAGGGGATAAACTGAGGATGAATTGGTTAGATGGCATCACTGATTCAATGGACATGAGTTTCAGCAACTCCAGAAGATAGTGAAAGACAGGGAAGTCTGGCTTCCTGTGTTAATTCATGCAAAATGGATAATTTCCTTCAAAACATTCTCAACTGTAGTCAAAGAATAGCTGATCAATAAATAATATGCTGGTTAACAGAATAGGAAGTTGGTTAAATAAATTATGATGCTGTCATAATAGTAGAATCCTATGAGAATATTCAAAATGATGCTGTAAATGCACACATTGACTTGGAAAACGTTTCATATTATGATGTCAATTTTCAAAAAGCAGTTTATTAAACAGCTGTAAAAATTATGTATGTTAGCTTCTCCTTGCCCTATTCAAATAGATAACTGTAGGTGGTACAGTGGTAAAGAATCCACCTGCCAATGCAGGAGATTCAAGCATCATGGGTTCAATTCCTGGTTTGGGAAGATTCTCTGGAATAGGAGATGGCAACCCACTCCAGTTTTCTTGCCTGGCAAACTCTATGGACAAAGGAGCCTGGTGGGCTATAGTCCATGGGGTTGCAAAGAGTTGGACAGGAATGTGCAACTGAGCATAAACACATGTATATGCACAACTATGTACATATGAATATGAATGTTGATAGTGGTGATAGAATTAAGGAGGAATTTAAAATATTTATTTTCATTTACTTCCATAATGAACATGTACTACTTGAACAATAAAAATTTTTGAAAATTAGTTCATCACCAGCAGGAGAACAATTCATTGCAGGCTTAACTTGAAAAGTTAGCAGAAATAGGATAGGGGAGGGAGAGGGCATGAGGGGTTTGAGTGAATCTCCTGTAGGTGGATCCCTAAAAGCTATGCTATTTTGAATGTGGTCCATAAACCTATGCCAGTCTCTGAGCTATATGTTACCAGAAGAAACAAAGACAGAAATCGAGAGTAGTTTGAAGATTTTTATAACAATTTGACACACACACACAATCAGTAAGTTTGTAGATCTTTGTTATGTTTTCTCTTTTTCTAGTAATTCAGTTTTATTTTATTTTCAAAAGCAATAGTTTGCAACACATTGGAAATAAAATTTTCAAAAGTTTCTTAACCAGTGAAAATTGATCTTGGAATCAGGGTCAGGAGTTTGGTCTTGGAATCAGGTTCAGGTGTTAATTTAGTTACATGTATTTCATGTAATGTCCATATTATTTGCTTAACATTCTAGAAACTGGAATATATAAACTGGAATCTACCAATCTAGAGGCATCTACAGATGTCTCTGTATATATATCAGACACCACTCATAAGAATCTTAATCTTTTGAATAATCTTGTTCTTAGTGCTGCTTTACTATTCTTGTCTAGACTGAGCTTAGTAGGATGGATGTTGGGGATTAGAGGCAGATTTTAACTTTTCATTACTATCATGCACCGGTTAAAAATAGTTCTAAATAAATACCTATTGGTGGAAATAATATAATAAATGACAAAGGAGGCTAAAAACTCTACATGTGTGCGTGCATGCTAAGTTGCTTAAGTCAGGCTTCTCTATGAAATTCTCCAGGCAAGAATACTGGAGTGGGTTGCCATGCCTTCCTCCAGGGGATCGTCCTGACCCAGGGATTGAACCTACATCTCTTATGTCTCCTGCATTGGCAGGCAGGTTCTTTACCACTAGCACCAACTGGGAAGCCCCCAAATTCTATATTAATTCATTGTTGTTTAAAGCAGAAACTTGAATGAAGTGGAGTGAGCTATTTATATACACAGAGTGTTTTAGGAAGATAGAACAGCAGGTGTGAAGGCAATGAAACAGGACGCTGGAACAATGACACTGTGACTGTAGCCAATTGGAGAGAAAAAAGAGTAGTAGGAGATAAAACCAGAGAGGTAATGGGATTACATAGTACAAGCTAAATGTTAGAATTCTATTATAACTGTGATGGGAAGCTACTGAAGTGTTAGACTAGAGGAGTAACATGCTCTGATTTAAATTTTTTGAATGTTACCCTGAAAAGAAAACAAAAAGACTAAGCTATCTCTATGGCTCAACATGAATAATTATGAATAAATCTATTACTATGTGAATATTAATATTAATCCTCCCAAAATGTATGATACAACAGTAATACTCCATAATTACATACCCTATGATAATGCCAACCACCCACAATAATATGAATTTGGAGGTAACATGATTGGTTATTGGCTTCTGACTCCAAAGAAGGCTTATTCTGGACATTTAATTATAGTTGAGCCTTGAACAACGTGGTTTGTACTGTGTGGGTCCATACATATGCAGACTTTTATTCAATAAATATATTGGGGAAAGTTTTGGAGATTTACAACAATTTGAAAAAACTTACAGGTAAGTTTACATGGCCTAGAAATATAAGTAAACAAAGAAAAAGGTATTGTCATGACAGCATTAAATATATGTAGATACCAGTTTATCTTATCAATTTGCTACCATAAAATACACATGAATCTATTATAAAATGTTTAAATTTATCAAAGTTATGCACACACTTTCACTTTTCACTTTCACACATTGGAGAAGGAAATGGCAACCCACTCCAGTGTTCTTGCCTGGAGAATCCCAGGGATGGGGGAGCCTGGTGGGATTCCGTCTATGGGGTCACACAGAGTCGGACACGACTGAAGTGACTTAGCAGTAGCAGCATGCACACACAGACTGAACATGGTGCCATTTGCAGCTGAGAGAATTGTAAACAATTGCAAAGATGCAATATTACACATACCTGCATAAAATTAATTGTAGAACATACTTTACCATGGTAATCGATTTATAGCCACCTACTGTTGCTACTGCAGTGAGCTCAAGTGTGAGTATCTGCTTAATATGCTGTGGTGCTAATCATCTCCATGTGAGTAATTCATCTCTCCAGTAAACTGCATATCACAGTGAAAAGTGATCTCTCATGAGTCTCATGTATTTTTCATCATGCTTAGTGTAAACCCTGAATAACACCCATACAAAGTGTTACTAGTGATAATGAGAGTGTGTGTTCCCAAGAAGCAGCATTCATGACATTACAAGAAAAGTTGAATCGCTTAATATGTACTGTGCTGTGAGGTCTGCAGCTGCAGTTTCCAGCCATTTCATCATAGGTGATTAAAATGCAAAAGTAGGAAGTCAGAAGATACCTGGAGTAACAGGCAAGTTTGGCCTTGAAGCAAAAAATGAAGCAGGGCAAAGGCTAACAGAGTTTTGCCAAGAGAACACACTAGTCATAACAAACACCCTCTTCCAACAACACAAGAGATGACTTTACACATAGATATCACCAAACACTCAATACCGAAATCAGATTGATCACATTATTTGCAGCTGAAGATGGAGAAGCTCTATACAGTCAGCAAAAACAAGACCAGGAGGTGACTGTGGCTCAGATCATGAGCTCCTTATTGCAAAATTCAGACTTAAATTGAAGAAAGTGGGGAAAACCCTATGTCATTCAGGTATGCACGCATACCAAGTTGCTTCAGCTGTGTCTGATTCTGTGTGACACTATGGACTGTAGCCGCCAGGCTCCTCTGTCCATAGGATTTTCCAGGCAAGAATATTGAAGTGGGTTGCCATGCCCTTCTCCAGGGGGTCTTCCTGACCCAAAGACTGAATCTGAATCTCTTACATCTCCTACGTTTGTAGGTGGGTCCTTTACCACTGCTGCTGCTGCTACTGCTGCTAAGTCACTTCAGTCGTGTCCGACTCTGTGTGACCCCATAGACGGAAGCCCACCAGGCTCCCCCATCCCTGGGATTGTCCAGGCAAGAACACTGGAGTGGGTTGCCATTTCCTTCTCCAATGTGTGAAAGTAAAAAGTGAAAAGTGAAGTCGCTCAGTCGTGTCCGACCCTTAGCGACCCCACGGACTGCAGCCTACCAGGCTCCTCCATCCATGGGATTTTCTAGGCAAGAGTACTGGAGTGGCTTGCCATTGCCTTCTCCGCTAGCACCACTCAAATCCCGTATGATTATACAGTGGAAGTGATAAATAGATTCAAGGGATTAGACATGATAGAGTGTCTGAAGAACTACGGATGGAGATTCATAACACTGTACAGGAGGTGGTGATCAAAACCATCCCAAAGAAAAAGGAATGCAAGAAGGCAAAATGGTTATCTGAGGAGGACTTACAAAAAGCTGAGAAAAGAATAGAAGTGAATGGCAAAGGAGAAAGGGAAACATACACCCATCTGATTACAGAGTTCCAAAGAATAGCAAGGAGAGATAAGAAGCCCTTCTTATGGGAACAATGCAAAGAAATAGCAGAAAGCAATAGAATGAGAAAGACTAGAGATCTCTCCAAGAAAATCGGAGATATTAAGGAAACATTTCATCCAAAGATTGGCACAATAAAAGACAGAAATGGCAAGGACCTAACAGAAGCAAAAGAGATTAAGAAGAGGTGGCAAGAATACACAGAAGAACTGTACAAAAAAAGGTCTTAATGACCCAGAAAACCACAATAGTCTCGTCACTCACCTAGAGCCAGACATCCTGGAGTGTGAAGTCAAGTGGGCCTTAGGATTCATTACTACAAACAAAGCTAGCAGAGATGATGGAATTCCAGCTGTCCTATTTGAAATCCTAAAAGATGATGCTGTTAAAGTGCTGCACTCTCCAAACATTCCAGCAAATTTGGAAAACTCAGCAGTGGTCACAGGATGGAAGCAGGTCAATTTTCATTCCAATCTCAAAGAAAGGCAACACTAAAGAATGTTCAAACTACTGCACAATTTTGCTCATTTCTCATGCTAGCAAGGTAATGCTCAAAATCCTTCAAGCTAGGCTCAACAGTACACAAACCAAAATATTACAGATGTACAAGCTGGATTTAGAAAAGGCAAAGGAACCAGAGATCAAATTGCTAACATCCATTGTATCATAAATAAAGCAAGAGAATTCCAGCAAAACTTCTGCTTTATTGACTATGCTAAAAGCCTTTGCCTATATGGATCACAACAAATTGTGGAGAATTCTTAAAGAGATGATAATACCAGACCACCTTACCTGCCTCCTGAGAAACCTGTATGCAGGGTCTAGAAGCAAAGTCAGAACAAGAAATGGAACAACGAATTGGTTCCAAATTGAGATGTCAAGGATGTATATTGTCATCCTGCTTATTTAACTTGTATGCAGAGTATACCATGTGAAATGCCAAGCTCTATGAATCACAAACTGGAATCAGGATTGCCAGGAAAAATATTATCAACTTCAGATATGCAGCTGATACCACCTTAATGTCTGAAAGTGAAAAGGGACTAAAGAGCTTCTTGATGAAGGTGAAAGAGGAGAGTGAAAAAGCTGGCTTGAAAGGCAACATTCAAAAAACTAAGATCACGGTATCTATGCCATCACTTCAAGGCAAATAGATGGGAAAAAATAGAAATAGTGGCAGATTTTACTTTCTTGGGCTCCAAAATCACCGGGGACAGTGATCACAGCCATGACATTAAGATATACTTGCTCCTTGAGAGGAAAGCCATACAAACCTAGACAGTGTATTAAAAAGCAGAGACATTACTTTGCTGACAAAAGTCCATATGGTCAAAACTATGGTTTTTCCAGTAGTCATGTATGGATGTGAGAATTGGGCCATAAAGAAGGCTGAGCACCAAAAATTGATGCTTTCAAACTGTAGTGCTGGAAAAGACTCTTGAGAATCCCTTGAATAGCAAGGAGATCAAACCAGTCAATCCTAAAGGAAATCAACCCTGAATATTCGTTGTAAGGACTGAGGCTGAAGCTCTAATACTTTGGCCACCTGATGTAAAGAGCTGACTCACTGAAAAAGACCTTGATGCTGGGAAAGATTGAGGGCAACAGAGGATGAGATAGTTGGATGGCATCACTGATTCAATGGACATGAGATTGAGCAAATTCCGGAAGATAGTGAAGGACAAGGAAAGCTGGTATGCTGCAGTCCATGGGGTCGCAGAGTTGGACATGAGTTAGCTACTAACAACAACAAGGACCATTGTTAAAAAAAAAAAAAAAAAGGAAAGAAATTCGTGAAGCTCTCACCCCAGCTTTAACATCAGGTGTGAAAACCTTGCACTTTGTGTAAAATACCTTCTTGTCATAAATTGAAAACGCAGCTTTTCTGTGGGGGCAGGATTGCTATAAGAAGTCATACCTACAGACTCTAATGTGATTCAAGGAAAAGTGAAGTCATTACATGAAAACATAAAGCAAAAGAATCTAAAGTTAAAAATTTTTAATTCCAGCAAAGGATGGTTTGATAATTTTAGAAAAAGGTTGGCTTTAAAAAATGTAAAGATAATAGAAGCAGCAGCTTCTGCCAACTAACAGGTGATAGGTTCAGATGCCCACTGAAGAAAATGGAAAGGCTATCTGCCTCAGCTGGTTCTCAGTGCAGAAAAGAGTGCCCTATTCTGGGGGGAAAATGCCACAAAGGACATTTATTAGTAATGAAGAAAAGTAAGCACCAGGACATAAGGTAAGAAGGAATAGGCTAACTCTACTGTTTGTACAAATGCAGCTGAGTTTATGATCAGGACTGCCCTTAATTATAAAGCTGTTAACCCCTAAGACTTAGAGGAAAAAGATAAATACCAGCTGTCAGTCTTTTAGTTGTACAAGAAGAAGACTTGGACAACCAGGACACTTTTACTGAATTGATTCCATCAATGCTTTGTCACTGAAGTACCTTGCCAGTAAAGGACTGTCTTTTAAAATTCTTTTGATATTGGACAATGTCCCTGGTTACTCAGAACTCTATGAATTCATCACTGAATGCATCAAAGTGGTCTATCTGATGTGAAAACACAACATCTCTAATTCAGTCTCCAGATCAGGGTGTCAGTAAGGACTTTTAAATCTCTTTGCACATGGTACTCTATGAAAAGGACTGTCAATATTCTAGCAGAGAATCAAATAGAACATCACAGAAGTCTGGAAAAATTACACCATGAGAGTTGCCATCATGGTTATAGAAAAAGCAATGAAAAAGCCATCAAGCCTGAAACAATAAATTCCTGCCGGAGAAAACAGTTTCCAGATGCTGTCCATGACTTCATAGAACTTATTACAGAAACAATCAAGGAGATCATGAAAGGGATTGTGGATGTGGCAAAAAGGTAGGAAGTGAAGGGTTTCAAGATATGGAACTTGGAGACATTCAAGGGCTAACAGACACCACATCAGAGTAATTAGAAGGCAACTTGATGGAGATGAGTGCTTCTGAACCAGTTCCAGATGATAAGAAAGAAAATATAGAAGAAGCAGTGCCAGGAAACAAACTGACATCAGACAATCTATCATAGCAGAAGAGTCCTTACTAGTCAAGACTGCTTTCAACTTCTTTTACAATATGGAATCTTCTATGCTACAGGCACAGAAACTAAACAGTGGAAGAAGGATTGGAGCCATGTAGAAAAACTTTGAGAGAAATGAAAAAGTAAAAAGTCAAGCAGAAACTAAAACATCTTTCTATAAAATTACACTGGGCATGCCTGCCTCTCCTACCTCCCCCTTCACCTCCTATACCTCTTTCACCCCTGCCAATCTGAGAAAGTAAATAACAATCCCTCCCCTTCCTCAGTCTATTCAATGTGAAGATGATGAGGATGAAGGTCTTTATGATCGATTTCCACTTAAAGAATATCAAATGATCATGCTGTATACTTAATAAACTTACCTGCTGTGTGTGTGGGTGTCTTTGTGTGAAAATCTAGTAACCACAATGGTGTGCCTCACTCTCCTGTAATTGGAGAAACTGAATATCAGTGTATCCCCATCAGTTCAGTTCAGTTCAGTCGCTCAGTCGTGTCCGGCTCTTTGTGAACCCATGGACTGCAGCACACCAGGCTTCCCTGTCCATCACCAACTCCCAGAGCTTGCTCAAACTCATTTCCATCCAGTCGGTGATGCCATCCAACCATCTCATTCTCTGTCATCCCTTTCTCCTCATGCCTTCCACCTTTCCCAGCATCATGGTCTTTGCCAATGAGTTAGTTCTTCCCATCAGGTGGCCAAAGTATTGGAGCTTCAGCTTTAGCATCAGTCCTCCCAATGAATATTCAGGACTGATTTCCTTTATGATGGACTGGCTTGATCTCCTTGCAGTCCAAGGGACTCTCAAGAGTCTTCTCCAACATGACAGTTTAAAAGCATCAATCTTTCAGTGCTCAGTTTTCTTTACAGTCCAACTCACATCCATACATGACTACTGGAAAAACCATAGTAAATTAATTCAGATTACCAGTATATCTACTATTGTGGGCAAGAATCCCTTAGAAGAAATAGAGTAGCCCTCATAGTCAACAAGAGAGTCCGAAATGCATACTTGGGTGCAATCTCAAAAATGACAGAATGATCTCTGTTCGTTTCCAAGGCAAAAAATAAAGCACAGTACTGTAAATATATTTTCTCTTTCTTGTGATTTTAACAACATTCCTTTCTCTAGCTTATTTTAAGAATATAGCATATAATACATATAATGTATAAATACGTGTTAATCATCTGTTTATGTTACAGTAAGGCTGCTAGAGTTAAGTTTTGAGAGTCAGAAGTTATATTTGGATGTTCAAGTGCATGAGGAGTCAGCACCCTTAATTCCACATTGTTCAAGTTTAAGTGTACTTTGTAATAACTCCTCCTTATATTGAATGCAATTAAAATCTTGAAATCTTACTGTTGTGACATGTTATAACAGTGTTATGACATGATTTTTTTTAATTAGGAAGATGAGCATAGAAGACTAGTGTGTGTATGTATATATGGTTGGTATAAGAGAGCTAATCTCTCATTTTATATTGTAAGAGGCTACCAGAAAACAGCCACATCTAAAAGAAATGATTGACATATACATACTACTATATATAAAATACACCTTGGAAGGAAAGTTATGACCAACCTAGATAGTATATTAAAAAGCAGAGACATTACTTTGCCAACCAAGGTCCGTCTAGTCAAGGCTATGGTTTTTCCCGTGGTCATGTATGGATGTGAGAGTTGGACTGTGAAGAAAGCTGATCGCCGAAGAATTGATGCTTTTGAACTGTGGTGCTGGAGAAGACTCTTGAGAGTCCCTTGAACTGCAAGGAGATCCAACCAGTCCATTCTAAAGGAGATCAATCCTGGGTGTTCACTGGAAGGACTGATGCTAAAGCTGAAACTCCAATACTTTGGCCACGTCATGCGAAGAGTTGACTCACTGGAGAAGATTCTGATGCTGGGAGGGATTAGGGGCGGGAGGAGAAGAGGACGACAGAGAATGAGATGGCTGGATGGCATCACTGACTCGATGGACATGGGTTTGAGTGAACCCCGGGAGTTGGTGATGGACAGGGAGGCCTGGCATGCTGTGATTCATGGGGTCGCAGAGTCAGACACGACTGAGCGACTGAACTGAACTGGACTAATAAGAACCTACTATTAAAATACAGCACAGGGAGCTCTACTCTGTACTCTGTGACCTATATGGAAAAAGAATCTAAAACAGTGGATATATGACTGACTCACTTTGCTGTACAGCAGAAACTAAGATAACATTGTAAATCAACCATATTCTAATAAAAATTCATTTTAAAAATGGAAAAAAGGAAATAAATTAAGGTTTACTTTAATAAATATACATTAAAGTAATATATAAAAAGTAGAATAGCATGCTATTTAAAATATGGAGGTAAAAAACAAAAGAAGTGCATGTGCAACAATGATAAAACAGAGTAGGGATAAAGAATGACCAAGAGATATTTTAATACAAACAGCCAAGGACGGCCTCTCTAATTAGGAAACACTACTTTTCATTATGCAAAGAGAGAACCATGGGAAAATGGTAGAAGAGGGTTCCAGGAACAGGGAACAAAAGATAAAAATGTCTTGAGATAAGGAGTTTGGTGTGTTCAAGTGGTAGAAAAGAAGAAAACAGTGCCCTTGGAGTTCAGAGAAGAGGCAGAAGAGTGGGAGGTAGAAGAAATAGGCAGGAGCCACACTATCATTATATGGGAAATTGGCTGGCATGGTTTGGCAATGTACTAGAGCTGACTTGTTTCAGTAGAGTCAAATTTTAAATTTTTGAGAATTTTGTGAGCTAGTTTTTACACACAGTCATTATTTTAAAATTAAATTACTTAAACTTACAATCAAATAAAATAAAGATAATACACACTCAAAACTCATCACTTAACTACTTACCTTCCTATTGAAGGGGATCAGAATATACTGCCCCAAAATATACTACTGTCAACTACAAATTGGCACTTGTCATTGGCACTTGCCATCGACCTCTACAGGAATTAAATCACATGCTGCAGCTGCTGACCTTCAACACCAACTGAAGGGAGTTCAGGGTGGAGAGCAGAAATGAGGCACTCTCTGCTCTGGATATACTAGCAGAATAGGTCTTCAGATAGTTAGATATTTTCAGGAGCTGACTTTATGAGCCCAATTCTTGCATTTTTCTCATATCTAGAAAAGCACTAAATTCCTTCATGGTGACTTCTGCTCCTCCTGATTAGCAGAAATCTGCAAAAGTATGCACTTGATTGCATACACTCCCCCTTCACAAAAGTCATATATATACTGACTTTTTTTCCCCTACCTATTTGGAGCAGTTCCTCAGAGCTATCTGAAATGCTGTCTCCTGGGTTATAGTCTTCATTTTGCCCCAAATAAAACTTAACTCGCACCTTTCATACTGTGCACTTTTTTGGTCAGCAGTTATGGTGACCACGAAGGTACCCAGAGTGGACTTCTCTATTTCACCTGAACTCTACAAAAAACCAGAGCCTTACTTCCAGGAAAGGACCCTTTCACCTATCTGCCTCCTCAGAGAGTCCAGGTAAATTTAGCTAAGTCTCTCCTGCTTCTTGAATCTCCCATATTGGATCTCCTGAGCTTTATGTGGCTGTGTATAGCATGTACCTGCCCCCTGCCCCCTATCACCCCTTCAGTTGAAAGATACTCAGGGTGGCCTTGCTAGCATGTGGAGATATCTAAGACAATTATGAACCTTCAACTGTGCCAATTAAGCATACAGCACCAGTCAAAGTTTAAACAATCTCTGTTTAATCCCCAACAAGCAGAGAAGGCTAGCTTGAAGGAAACAACAATAGATCTCTTCAGAATTCTGATCCTGAGGGAATAAATATTATGAGGAGAACCTGATTTTCTCTACCTGTGCCTTGAGACCAGAGCTCTCAGGATCACTCATCTAGATCATCTCTAATTCCTAAGACTGAAAAAAGGAGGAGTGGAAAAAACTCTTTTTAAAATTTAACTTATTCCAACTGTTTTTACAACTAGTAAGTTTTATATTGTGATATATGATTCATGACTAAGTTTAGAAAATGAAGCTATGAGATCTTCCATTCGCTCTGATAGTATGTTTATGCATGCACTATTTTTGTTCTTACTTTGCATGGTTATTATCAACTTTAACTTGTAAGTAGTGAAAGTCACTCAGTCGTGTCCAACTCTTTGTGACCCCATGGATTATACAGTCCATGGAATTCTCCAGGCCAGAATACTGGAGTGGGTAGCCTTTCCCTTCTCCAGGGGACCTTCCCAACCCAGGGATCAAACCCAGGCCTCCTGCATTGTAGGCGGATTCTTTACCAGCTGAGCCACAAGGGAAGCCCAACTTGTAAGTAAGCTCTACTTAATTGGATTAAAGGAAATTAAACACTTGAGTGAAAGTGTTAGTTGCTCAGTCGTGTCCAACTTTTTGTGACTCCATGGACTCTAGCCTACCAGGCTCCTGTGTCCATGGAATTCTCCAGGCAATAATATTGGAATGGGTTGCCATTGCCTTCTCCAGAGAGTCTTCCTGACCCAGGGACTGAACCTGGGTCTCTGACATATCAGGCAGATTCTTTACCATCTGCACCACCAGGGAAGCAGTACTTATACAAATTCTTTAAAAAAAAAAATACATAAGGTAACTGGCTAGAATTAACCTCAAACTCATGTGAACTGTAAAGTATTCAAAAAAAAATTAATACCTGGTATTAATGTTTAAGTTTGTTGATCTAATTAATATAGACATGTGTTTAGAGTCATCAACATTAAGTACAATACTTCCATCGTGTCTATGTTTCAGTTCAGTTCAGTTCAGTCGCTCAGTCATGTCCGACTCTCCGCGACCCCATGAATCACAGCACGCCAGGCCTCCCTGTCCATCACCAACTCCCGGAGTTCACTCAAACTCATGTCCACCGAGTCGGTGATGCCATCCAGCCATCTCATTCTCGGTCATCCCCTTCTCCTCCCGCTCCCAACCTTTCCCAGCATCAGAGTCTTTCCCAGTGGGTCAACTCGTCGCATGAGGTGGCCAAAGTATTGCAGTTTCAGCTTTAGCATCAGTCCTTCCAATGAACACTCAGGATTGATCTCCTTTAGAATGGACTGGTTGGATCTCCTTGCAGTACAAGGGACTCTCAAGAGTCTTCTCCAGCACCACAGTTCAAAAGCATCAATTCTTCGGCGATCAGCTATCTTCACAGTCCAACTCTCACATCCATACATGACCACGGGTAAAACCATAGCCTTGACTAGACGGACCTTGGTTGGCAAAGTAATGTCTCTGCTTTTTAATATACTATCAAGGTTGGTCATAACTTTCCTTCCAAGGAGTAAGCGTCTTTTAATTTCATGGCTGCAATCAGCATCTGCAGTGATTTTGGAGCCCCCAAAAATAAAGTCTGACACTGTTTACACTGTTTTTCCATTTCCCATGAAATGATGGGACCAGATGCCATGATCTTTGTTTTCTGAATGTTGAGCTTCAAGCCAACCTTTTCACTCTCCTCTTTCACTTTCATCAAGAGGCTTTTGTGTTCCTCTTCACACTCTGCCATAAGGGTGGTGTCATCTGCATATCTGAGGTTATTGATATTTCTCCCGGCAATCTTGATTCCAGCCTATGCTTCTTCCAGCCCAGCGTTCCTCATGATGTACTCTGCATATAAGTTAAATAAGCAGGGTGACAATATACAACCTTGATGCACTCCTTTTCCTATTTGGAACCAGTCTGTTGTTCCATGTACAGTTCTGACTGTTGCTTCCTGACCTGCATACAGGTTTCTCAAGAGGCAGGTCAGGTGGTCTGGTATTCCCATCTCTTTCAGAATGTTCCACAGTTTATTGTGATCCACACAGTCAAAGGCTTTGGCATAGTCAATGAAGCAGAAATAGATGTTTTTCTGGAACTCTCTTGTTTTCTCCATGATCCAGCGGATGTTGGCAATTTGATCTCTGGTGCCTCTGCCTTTTCTAAAACCTGCTTGAACATCTGGGAGTTCACAGTTCACATATTGCTGAAGCCTGGCTTGGAGAATTTTGAGCATGACTTTACCAGTGTGTGAGATGAATGCCATTGTGTGGTAGTTTGAGCATTCTTTGGCATTGCCTTTCTTTGGGATTGGAATGAAGACTGACCTTTTCCAGTCCTGTGGCCACTGCTGAGTTTTCCAAACTTGCTGGCATATTGAGTTCAGCACTTTCACAGCATCATCTTTCAAGATTTGAAACAGCTCAACTGGAATTCCATCACCTCCACTAGCTTTGTTAGTAGTGATGCTTTCTAAGGCCCACTTGACTTCACATTCCAAGATGTCTGGCTCTAGGTCAGTGATCACATTATCGTGACTATCTTGGTCGTGAAGATCTTTTTTGTACAGTTCTTCTGTGTATTCTTGCCACCTCTTCTTAATATCTTCTGCTTCTGTTAGGTCCATACCATTTCTGTCCTTTATCGAGCCCATCTTTGCATGAAATGTTCCCTTGGAATCTCTAATCTTCTTGAAGAGATCTCTTGTTTTTCCTATTCTGTTGTTTTCCTCTATTTCTTTGCATTGATCACTGAGAAAGGCTCTCTTATCTCTCCTTGCTATTCTTTGGAACTCTGCATTCAGATGCTTATATCTTTCCTTTTCTCCTTTGCTTTTTGCTTCTCTTCTTTTCACAGCTATTTGTAAGGCCTCCTCAGACAGCCATTTTTCTTTGTTACATTTCTTTTCCATGGGGATAGTCTTGGTCCCTGTCTCCTGTACAATGTCACGAACCTCCGTCCAGAGTTCATCAGGCACTCTATCTATCAGATCTAGTCCCTTAAATTTATTTCTCACTTCTACTGTATAATCATAAGGGATTTGATTTAGGTCATATCTGAATGGTCTAGTGGTTTTCCCTACTTTCTTCAATATAAGTCTGAATTTGGCAATAAGGAGTTCATGATCTGAACAACAGTCAGCTCCTGGTCTTGTTTTTGCTAACTATATACAGCTTCTCCATCTTTGGCTGCAAAGAATATAATCAATCTGACTTCAGTGTTGACCATCTGGTGATGTCCATGTGTAGAGTCTTCTCTTGTGTTGTTGGAAGAGGGTGTTTGCTATGACCAGTGCATTCTCTTGACAAAATTCTATTAGCCTTTGCCCTGCTTCATTCCGTGCTCCAAGGCCAAATTTGCCTGATACTCCAGGTGTTTCTTGACTTCCTACTTTTGCATTCCAGTCCCCTATAATGAAAAGGACATCTTTTTGGGGTGTTAGTTCTAAAAGGTCTTGTAGGTCTTCATAGAACCGTTCAACTTCGGCTTCTTCAGCATTACTGGTTGGGGCATAGGCCTGGATTACTGTAATATTGAATGGTTTGCCTTGGAAACGAACAGAAATCATTCTGTCGTTTTTAAGGTTAAATCCAAGTACTATAAGCTAAATAAAATCTTGTTGTATCTTTTAGAAGTCTGTTAGCAAGGAAAGTGACTTGATGTGAAGAAATGTTTAAGGAAAGAAAATGTAAAGGGAATAAGAGCTTTTAGATAAACTGTACTAAGAATAATTATGCTTCAGGAATGTCTAGCTAAAATAGTCTCTCTAGATTCTGCTAATTTCAAATTCTAGAGTTGTGCTAAATTAAGTGATGGAGGTTTATTGAATAGCTAGGTCATTCACAAACAAGATACTGAAACATTAATTGTCAAACACTGGCTTCCTTTTACAGAGAAATAAAAGGTTTAGAACTATTAATAAAAGTTTGGTGCTACACTGAGACATTTTATACAAGAAAGCACATTTTTCAAGAAATTATTTGGATTCATGTTTCATGGATGCTTAAAGAAAGTAGCATGCATGATTTTAGTAAAGGAGGTACGAGGAAAGGAATTGCATTTTATTAAGGGAAAAGGATGTAGGTCTGACTTATAGGTGGCTGTTTCTGGATGGAATAAAATAAAGTGATGGTACAGAAAGTGGTGAAAGATTTATGGAAAGCTGACCCCAAACAAAGAGTTTTATGCATGGTCAGGATTGACTAAGTTTAAAATAATTTGAGTAAATGAATTTAAAAGTAGGCTGGTGCAAAATTTGAATTAGGCTT
Source organism: Moschus berezovskii (assembly GCF_049115385.1). NCBI lineage: Eukaryota > Metazoa > Chordata > Mammalia > Artiodactyla > Moschidae > Moschus > Moschus berezovskii. The sequence continues at coordinate 21,919,674 of NC_142473.1, forward strand.
TTCTCTCTGACAAGTTTTCTTAAGATGTTGAAGTTCCTTTGATAATAAATTTTAAGTTCTTTACCTTTTAAATTATCCGTTCTGTATTTGCCTTTGAAATATTATTACTTTGGCTAAGTGAATAACTATTGTATCACGGTGACTATTGTATCCTATGAGTGTTGTAGGCCCTTTTGGTATTTTTTGACAAAATTTTCTAAATCAAATTCTAATGAGGTACTTTTGACCTTTAGCTTACTTTGGGATACTTCAAAAGGCCCCTGAAGCATCCCAAAGAGAGATATTAAACTAATTAGATATAACTGGTATGTAAATTGAATGAGAAATTTTGTCAAATGAATAATAAATCTTCTCAGGTTATAAATGCTTACTATTAGTAATATAGATATACCAGAAATTATATAGAATTCCTAAAGATATGACATGTTCTTATAAAATGTTATCAGGACTAATTCTAGTTATTATCCCAAACTGTTGTGTGTCACAGCAGTAACCAAGTTTCTTTGTCAATTGCATTGTAATCAGATTTCAAACATGCCTTCTTAAGTCTTTTGTTATTATAGACAGTTATGGTTTTATTCTTATGCCTTTGGAAAATGCTTCCTCTTCAAGATTTATAGAAAGAAATTTTGGATAAATAGAAGTTTCTGACCTTCAGACTATAATGTTGAACTGGGTAAGAAATTAAAGAATTCTAATGGAAAACCCAATACCTTCATAAAATTCTTAACAAAAAGGATTAGTTACATGAGACTGAATGAACTACTGAATATTGTTATAATATTTAGGGCTTTTTATCTGAAAAATTACTAGCTTAAATCTGTGTTTTCCATGTATAAGGAAACCTTCCCCTCAAACTAATTATGACTTATGGTAATTTTGGTAAATTATAACTTTATAAGCAGAATTAAGAGATGGGAATACCAGACTACCTGACCTGCCTCTGGAGAAATCTATATGCAGGTCAGGAAGAAACAGTTAGAACTGAACATGGAACAACAGACTGGTTCCAAACAGGAAGAGGAGTACATCAAGGCTGTATATTGTTACCCTGCTTATATAACTTATATGCAGAGTACATCATGAGAAATGCTGGGCTGGATGAAGCACAAGCTGGAATCAAGATTGTCAGGAGAAATATCAATAACCTCAGATATGCAGATGACACCATCCTTATGGCAGAAAGAGGAAACTGAAAAAGTTGGCTTAAAGGTCAACATTCAGAAAACTAAGCTCATGGCATCTGGTCCCATCACTTCATGGCAAATAGACGGGGAAACAGTGGGATAGTAGCAGACTATTTTGGGGGGTTCCAAAATCACTGCAGATGGTGACTACGGCCATGAAATTAAAAGACGGTTACTCCTTGGAAGGAAAGTTATGACCAACCTAGACAGCATATTAAAAAGCAGAGACATTTCTTTGCCAACAAAGGTCCGTCTAGTCAAGACTATGGTTTTTCCAGTAGTCAAGTATAGATGTGAGAATTGGACTATAAACAAACTTGAGTGCTGAAGAATTGATGCTTTTGAACAGCGTTGTTGGAGAAGACTCTTGAGAGTCCCTTGGACTGAAAGGACATCCAACCAGTCAATCCTAAAGGAGATCAATCCTGAAAATTCATTGGAAGGACTGATGTTGAAGCTGAAACTCCAATACTTTGGCCACCTGATATGAAAAGCTGACTCACTAAAAAGACCCTGATACTGGGAAGGATTGAAGGTGAGAGGAGAAGAGGACAAAAGAAGATGAGATGGTTGGATGGCATCACCGACTCAATGGACATGAGTTTGGGTAAAATCCAGGAGTTGGTGACGGACAGGGAGGCCTGGCGTGCTGTGGTCCATGGGGTTGCAAAGAGTCGGACACGACTGAGCTGAACTGAAGTTTGTTTTGAAGCTATCTCATTAATCTATCTTTGGATGAAAATCAGATGCCCCACAGTCTGCAACCAGGGAATTATTTATATTGGAAAAAACACCATTTAAAGGACTCTCTACAACCCAGATGGAAAGGCCCTCACCAGGTATACTTAACTAGCTCATGTGCAGCAAAACTAAAGGGAATTGGATTCATATTTCCCACTTAAAAAGGACCCTTGCACTGGAGTCTGCTGACCTCAAACTTACCTAAAATAATGCTCAAAGAGAGGAGAAACTACACTCTTATCAGGAAGAGAAGAAGGCAACATCAGAGATAGACAGGTTATCTAAGATGCTGGACATGATGCATATGCTCATTTATAATGTTTTCATGACTTCTTGGACCTTTGTATAAAAATCAAATGTTTTTCTATCATTGACATCATCCTATAGCAGTTTTAAAAATCAATCCAGTTATTGGGTATGTGGCTACTTACCTGTATCTAAGTACTTCTGCATTACCCTGGTGAAGATTTCTCCACTCTAAGGCTCTGATTGGATGGCTTTCAGGAAATTTATTTTAGAAGAAAGAAAGTTCAGTTGTATTCAGGCTACTCTGGGATCCTCTCATCTGGCCAATTAATAATACCTGCTCTGACCCTGGCCATACATACAAATTTTCTTTTAGGGTCACTCAAGCTCAATCAGAACAATAAGCTAAGTCTCAATCAAAAATGTAACCTCTTGTTTATTAGAAGGAAACCTCCCACAATTATGGGATAGATTTATGTGGTTAACACCAGGTTATGGTCATTTAAGTAAAAAAGCTCCTCTAGGTATCATGTTAAAGATGATCAGCCTTGAGGCTTCTGGTTCAGATGACAGAATAGAAGGACGTGCACTTATCTCTTGTGAAAGCACCAAAACTGCAGCTAGCTGAAGAAAAACCATTGACAGGAGGATGCTGCATACCACCAAAAAAAGATACCCACATCTGAAGATAAAGAAGAAGCTATAGTTCCAAATAGGAAAAGGTGTACGTCAAGGTTGTATATTGTCACCTTGCTTATTTAACTTATATGCAGAGTACATCATGAGGAACGCTGGGCTGGAAGAAGCACAAGCTGGAATCAAGATTGCTGGGAGAAATATCAATAACCTCAGATATGCAGATGACACTACCCTTATGGCAGAAAGTGAAGAGGAACTCAAAAGCCTCTTGATGAAAGTGAAAGAGGAGAGTGAAAAGGTTGGCTTGAAGCTCAACATTCAGAAAACAAAGATCATGGCATCTGGTCCCATCACTTCATGGGAAATAGATGGAAAGACAGTGGAAACAGTGTCAGACTTTATTTTGGGGGGCTCCAAAATCACTGCAGATGCTGATTGCAGCCATGAAATTAAAAGACGCTTGCTCCTTGGAAGGAAAGTTATGACCAACCTTGATAGTATATTAAAAAGCAGAGACATTACTTTGCCAACCAAGGTCCGTCTAGTCAAGGCAATGGTTTTTCCCGTGGTCATGTATGGATGTGAGAGTTGGACTGTGAAGAAAGCTGATCGCCGAAGAATCGATGCTTTTTAACTGTGGTGTTGGAGAAGACTCTTGAGAGTTCCTTATACTGCAAGGAGATCCAACCAGTCCATTCTAAAGGAGATCAATCCTGGATGTTCATTGGAGGGACTGATGCTAAAGCTGAAACTGCAATACTTTGGCCACCTCATGCGACGAGTTGATTCACTGGAAAAGACTCTGATGCTGGGAAAGGTTGGGAGCGGGAGGAGAAGGGGACGGCAGAGAATGAGATGGCTGGATGGCATCACCAACTCTGTGGACATGAGTTTGAGTGTACTCCGGGAGTTGGTGATGGACAGGGAGGCCTGGCGTGCTGTGATTCATGGGGTCGCGGAGAGTCAGACACGACTGAGCGACTGAACTGAACTGAACTGATAGTGAGACAGTAGGATGGGCAAAATCACAACAAAATCAAACCCCACACCCACCAGGTGGGTGAATAATAACCCATAGACTGGTGAATAATAATGCCAAATAAGTTCTTGCACTATTGTGAAGGTTCTGAAGCCCACATCAGGCTTCCCAGCCTGGAAATCCGACAAAGGGACTGGGAATCCCCAGGGAATCTGGCCATGAGGGCCAGCAGGATTTGATTAAAGGACTGCCAGAGGTCTAGGGGAAATAGAAACTCAAGCCTTGGAGGTCACAAACAAAATCCAGCATGCATCAAGACCCAGAGGAGAGGAGCAGTGACCCCACAGGAGACTGAACCAAAACTACCTGCTAGTGTTGGAGGGCCTCCTGTGGAGGCATGGTCTTCAGGGGCTCAGTGCAGGGACAGGAGCACTGGAAGGTCCCCCTTGGTGTAAACCCTCTTGGAGTTCACCATTAATCCCATCATAGAGCCCACAGACCCCAGGGCTGGGTTGCCTTTGGCCAAACAACTATAAGGGAAGGAGTGCAACCCCACCCCTCAGCAGATAATTGAATTAAAGCTTTACTGGGCAAGGCTCTGCCCACCAAAACAAGACCCAGTTTTTCCCATCACCATTCCCTCCCATCAAGAAGCTTACACAAGCCTTTTAGCCTCATCCATCAGAGGGTGGACAGAAGAAACAAGAAGAAGCACAATCTTACAGCGGCTAAAACAAAATCATATTACAGAAAGTTAATCATGATGAAAAAGCAGACAGTTATGTCCCAGATGAAGGAACAAGATAAAATCCCAGAAAAACACCTAAATGGAGACAGGTAACCTTTCAGAAAAAGAATTTGGAATAATGATAGTGAAGATGATCCATGGTCTCGGAAAAAGAATGGAGGCAAAGTTTGAGAAGATGCAAGAAATGTTTACCAAAGACATAGAAGAAATAAAGAACAAACAAACAGAAATGAATAATACACTAGAAGGAAGCAACAGCAGAATAACTGAGACAGAAGAATGGATAAAATGACCTGGAGGACACAATGGTGGAAATCAATGCCACAGAACAGAATATAGAAAAGAGTAAAAAGAAATGAAGACAGTCTAACAGACCTCTGGGACAACATTAACATTCACATTATAAGGGTCACAGAAGAAGAAGAGTGAAAGGACCTGAGAAAACATTTGAAGAGATAATAGCCGAAAACTTCCTGAACATGGCAAAGGAAATAGTCAACCAAGTTCAGGAAGCACAGAGTCCCAGGAAGGATAAACCAAGGAGGAACACACTGAGACAGATAGTAATCAAACTGACAAAAATTAAAGACAAGAGATAAAATATTAAAAGCAATAGGGAAAAATGACAACATAGAAGGGAACTCCCATCAGGCTATCAGCTGATTTCTCAACAGAAACTCTACAAGCCAGAAGGAAATGGCATGATATAATTAAAGTGATGAAAGGGAAGAACCTACAACCAAGAATATGCTACCCAGAAAGACTGTCCTTCAGATTTGATGGAGAAATCAAAACCTTTCCAGACAAGCAAAAGTTGAAGAGAATTCAGCACCACCATACTAGCTTTACAACAAATGCTACACGAACTTCTCTAGGCATGAAACAGAAGAGAAGGAAAAGACCTACACAAAATAAACACAAGATAATTAAGAAAATATTGACAATTATCATAATATAAATGAATTCAATGTACCACCCAAAAGACAAAGACTGGCTGGGCAGATGAAAACATGCATATATGCTCTTCCACTTAACACATCACTCTGCTTGATCCCCTCAAATTGTATGCAATTATTTTCTATTGTTAGGTTAATCATGTTCCCAATATGGCTTGCAATTGTAATTATCTTTTACTTTTTGTCTGGCTATTGATTGTGAAAACTGATAAACACCTCGTACTCTTGTGATTATGTAACTATTACTTACTTAATACCATTGTATCATGATTGGTCAATGGAAAAATAATGGAACTCTATATCACCAAATTAGGGTCGAATAGAAAAATGTGTAATCACTTCTTGAAATCCAGATGCATATCAGAAGTGTCTTGAAATTTTTTTTTTAAATATAAATCCTCAGGTATTGCCTTTTTTCTCCAGAGCTCCAGATGTTTTTAATGAGCAGTCATATTTAGAAACAACTATTGTTAGAAACAACTATTTAGAAACAACTATTGTTTCTAAATATGACTGCTCATTAAAAACATCTGGAGCTCTGGAGAAAAAAGGCAATACCTGAGGATTTATGTTAAAAAAAAAAATTTCAAGACACTTCTGATATGCATGTGGATTTCAAGAAATGCTCAAACTACCGCACAGTTGCACTCACCTCCCACGCTAGTAAAGTCATGCTCCAAATTCTCCAAGCCAGGCTTCAGCAATATGTGAACTGTGAACTTCCAGATGTTCAAGCAGGTTTTAGAAAAGGCAGAGGCACCAGAGATCAAATAGCCAACATCCACTGGATCATGGAGAAAGCAAGAGAGTTTCAGAAAAACATCTATTTCTGCTTCATTGACTATGCCAAAGCCTTTGACTGTGTGGATCACAATAAACTGTGGAACATTCTGAAAGAGATGGGAATACCAGACCACCTGACCTGCCTCTTGAGAAACCTGTATGCAGGTCAGGAAGCTACAGTTAAAACTGGACATGGAACAACAGACTGGTTCCAAATAGGAAAAGGAGTGCATCAAGGTTGTATATTGTCACCCTGCTTATTTAACGTATATGCAGAGTACATCATGAGGAACGCTGGGCTGGAAGAAGCACAAGCTGGAAACAGGATTGCCGGGAGAAATATCAATAACCTCAGATATGCAGATGACACCAACCCTTATGGCAGAAAGTGAAGAGGAACTCAAAGGCCTCTTGATGAAAGTGAAAGAGGAGAGTGAAAAGGTTGGCTTGAAGCTCAACATTCAGAAAACGAAGATCATGGCATCTGGTCCCATCACTTCATGGGAAATAGATGGGGAAAGAGTGGAAACAGTGTCAGACTTTATTTTGGGGGGCTCCAAAATCACTGCAGATGCTGATTGCAGCCATGAAATTAAAAGACGCTTACTCCTTGGAAGGAAAGTTATGACCAACCTAGATAGTATATTAAAAAGCAGAGACATTACTTTGCCAACCAAGGTCCGTCTAGTCAAGGCTATGGTTTTACCCGTGGTCATGTATGGATGTGAGAGTTGGACTGTGAAGAAAGCTGATCGCCGAAGAATTGATGCTTTTGAACTGTGGTGCTGGAGAAGACTCTTGAGAGTCCCTTGTACTGCAAGGAGATCCAACCAGTCTATTCTAAAGGAGAACAATCCTGGGTGTTCATTGGAAGGACTGATGCTAAAGCTGAAACTGCAATATTTTGGCCACCTCATGCGACGAGTTGACTCACTGGAAAAGAGTCTGATGCTGGGAGGGACTGGGGGTGGGAGGAGACGGGGACGACAGAGAATGAAATGGCTGGATGGCATCACCGCCTCTGTGGACATGAGTTTGAGTGAACTCCGGGAGTTGGTGATGGACAGGGAGGCCTGGCGTGCTGTGATTCATGGGGTCGCAAAGAGTCGGACACGACTTAGTGACTGAACTGAACTGTACTATAGGATCTTTTACTTCTATCTAGTTTCACTTTTTCTATTTCATATTCAGTACTCCCATTTCATTTAGTTTATGTTCTCCAACTTCTCCATCTCTATTTTTTTTATGTTCTTTCCCAAGACTTTATCAAGCACAGTAGAAGAGCTTTTGTATACATGTGTATAATACATATATTTTATAAAACTTATTAATTTTTGCCTAACTAAAAAAAAATACGACATTTTGATTCCACTTGTTTGACTTAGTAGGAATAGAATGCTAGATTTCTAATTAAAATATAGATATGCAACAAGCAACAAAGGTTTACTATATAGCATAGTGAACTATAGTCAATATCTTATAATAACCTATGATGGGAAATCATTTCAAAAATAATATATGTGTATTTGTATAACTGAATCACCATGCTGTGCACCTAAAACATTGTAAGTCAACTATACTTCAATAAAATATAAATATATTTTTTAAAAGATGATAAACCTTGTGACATCAGGAAGTTAGGCTGGGTGCCTTATGAACAATACCTATATATTATTACCCTTAGAGACAGTGATTGGTATGGAACTAACTGGATCAGATAACCAGAGGTTCACTGGGCTGCACTTAATGGAACTCAGTGAATTTGTGGTACTAATTTATGATCTTGGCTTCCACCAGGATGGATAGGAAGATGCATCCTGGGATTCCCATGGACTCAGGTCATATGTAACAATTTAGAGATGACCCCAGTCAATCTATCATTTGTATGAGTCTGATGGGCCAAGAGATCTGTCTTCTACTAGAATGACCATTTAGCAGCTATTTTTGTGCCTTCAAAAGGGCTGGGGAATGTAATGGGCCATATCAAAGCCTTAAGATTCACTCCACAGGCTTTAAATGATAGTAACCAGGCTATTAGCCTATTGAATTCTGAGGTGTCTATGGTGAGAAAAGAGGTGCTACAAAACCACATTGCCCTTTAGATCCTTACAGCATCTCAGGGAGGAGACCTGTGCCACAATTCAGATCGAATGCTGTGTTTTCATACCTGATGATTATAATGCTTACTATATAATTAGTGAACCATATGAAAAACCAGATTTCTGCCTTAAGTGACCAACTCCCTAGTCTTGATAACCTCTTCAAAAACTGGTTTCATGTGGGAAGTTCTTGGCTTAAATATTTACTTATAACTCTATTAATGCTATTAGCTATATTGTTTGTAATTTGCTTAATTTACAAGATTATAATTTCTTGTATTACCAAATGTGACTGAGCCTCTGACAAAAATGATGACGACTAGGTGACTTGAAGCAGTTGGTCAAATACATAATTTTGTATCCAATCAATGATTTTAATAGTATACTCTAGATATGGGAAGATGCAGTAACAGGGAATTTTTTCCTGGACCATAATAGATTAGAAGATAGGTGGTCCAAAGATCTTTAATTATTGTTAATAAGACCTAATCCAATAAAGGCACATTGAGTGGCCTATTCGTAAAGTCTTCACCAGACCTAGGAATGAGCACCTTGGGAAGAAATGGTTATGAAATGCCTCCCAAAGCATTGTTAAATTTATGACCATGAAAGGCTCCTATCAACTTCATAAATTTGAAGTGGCAAATTGGCACTTGCCATCGACAAGGATTAAATCATGTGCTGCTGCAGCTGCTGACCTGCAATACCCCCTGTAGGGAGTTCAGGGTCAAGAACAGAAATAAGATACTCTGCTCTGGAAATAACTGGCAGAATAGGCATTCAGATAGTTAGATATTTTCAGGAGTTGATTATGTGAGCCCAATTCTTACATCTCATATCTAGAAAAACACTAAATTCCTTCCTGGTGACTTCTACTCCTCCTGACTAGCAGAAATCTTCAGCAAAAATAAGTGCTTAACTGCATGAATTCCTCCTTCATTCACCTCTTACCTCTTTGGAGCAGCTTCCCAGAGATATCTGAAATGCTGTCTCCTAGTCCTCATTTTGTCCCAAATAAAACTTAACTTGCAAATCTCAAGTTGTGCTTTTTAGTCAGCACTACTTTGGCATAAGGCATTATTTTAAACTTATGGCAACTGAGAAATAGCAGATGAAGGACAAGCTCTCTATTCTCCCTATATGTACCTAAAAGGAGGACATGTATTTCCCTGTGTGAAGGTGCTCCCCATCTTCTTTCCCATATCATTATCACTGGAGGAAAATAACCATTATCCCTGGAGCCAAAATAATCATTATCACTGGCACTGAGATGCGTCTGCACAAACAAATCTTACTTAAGTAACCCTTAACCTCCATGAGCTTTCCCATGTACTAACCTTACATATATAAGGTAATTTACCACCTATAGAAGCCCAAATCTCTTTGGCTTTGTTTTGTCACTTCACAAGTTTATTACCTTTTGTTAACATAGTATACAAGCTCCCAGGGTTAAGCACCTTTTTGGGTTTCACTTCCGTTCCTTTACATGTATGTAAAATTAAAATATTAACATCAAGTAAAATCTGTATCACTTTCTCCTGTTATTCTGCCTTTTGTCAGTTTAATTTGCAGTCTCCAAGCACCAAAACCTAAGGGAGTACAGAAAAAAAATTTTCCTATCTTACACTATCTTTTACTATTTATTTCCTTGTGGTTATAATTTTTATTTCACAGTTCAACAGTGACCCAGAGATGCTCTGGGCTGGGCTTTTTGTTGTGAGGATTGCTCTGTGCATGTAGGCTGTTTAGCAGAATCCCTGCCTTCTACTCAACAGATGCAGTAGCACAGGTGTAACAACTGAAAATATCTCCAGACATTGCCAAATTTCCCCTGGGAAGCAAAATCATCCAAGGCTGAGACCTACAGGTCTCTGCAGATTATCTACTAGCACCTCCATGGTGGAAACTATATTATGGTGCACTGCAGCACATATCTTTCCAATTCCTGAGGCATATTGGTAGCTTGATACTGACCAGTGTGGGAGTATTTCCATTATAGGCAATGACAAACACTACAAATTAGGGCTTGATTTATAGGTTTTCTTTTGTTGTTGGTTGTTCAGAGTAAAGCTAATTCATTTGAAAATGTTAATGCCGACTAATTCCGTATGTCACCATTACACTATGACTACCACAAAAGTGATGAAATATCTTACAGTATTTAAAATTATTATCTGATTCAGAAATCAGTTGCATTATTGAGGGATAATAAAGTTACATTTCAAGAACAAAAAATGCTCAACTGGGGAGGGTCAAGTAAATTGAGAATAAAGAATTAGATTTGGTCAAATAAAGTTGCTTATTGGAATAGCAAGTAAGAAAGCTTGAGATGTGTTAAGTAAGTGGGAAAGTTGAGAAAGTGAATATTCAAACAATTCTTTGAGTGCTGAAAGGGAACAAAGACAGGAGTATATAGCTGGAAGGCAGGAAAGGCTGGATTCAAGAGTTTTTTTTTTAATATATGGGAAATACTAAGGCAATTAAGATGTTGTTTTGTATGACAGGTAATAAAGTCTTTTGTACGTTTAAAAGGACAAGGTCCAGAGAAGTAAAGGAGGTAGGGGCAAATGCTAGCCTCGGATAAAAAACAATATACATGTTTATTCAGTTCAGTTCAGTTCAGTCGCTCAGTCGTGTCTGACTCTCCGCGACCCCATGAATCACAGCACGCCAGGCCTCCCTGTCCATCACCAACTCCCGGAGTACACTCAAACTCATGTCCACAGAGTCGGTGATGCCATCCAGCCATCTCATTCTCTGTCGTCCCCTTCTCCTCCCGCTCCCAACCTTTCCCAGCATCAGAGTCTTTTCCAGTGAGTCAACTCGTCGCATGAGGTGGCCAAAGTATTGCAGTTTCAGCTTTAGCATCAGTCCTTCCAATGAACACCCAGGATTGTTCTCCTTTAGAATGGACTGGTTGGATCTCCTTGCAGTATAAGGGACTCTCAAGAGTCTTCTCCAACACCACAGTTCAAGAGCATCGATTCTTTGGCGATCAGCTTTCTTCATGTCTATTATGAAGTGCCAAATAAATTAATCAATGTGAAAATACCTCAGAAATTCTTATATACTAACAAGTACTATCAGGCCATTGTTGAGGTCATGATGGTTTTACTATATCCAGGTTCCACTTGCAAATTCAGAGATAAGATTTTTATGTAACCCCAATCACAAATTTCTATTATAGTTGATCATGGTTCCGCTTATCCATTTAGGCTCAAGAGAAAACCCTTACAAGGTAAATCTTTGAAGTCTAAGTTCCATTTACTCATTTAAAAGTTTGAAAACAGTATTCAAATTAACTTACTGAGATCAGAACCTATACTTCCCGTTTTGTTTTCCCACCGTTTCATTGAATAAACAAATGTTTTGTAATTTCAGTTTTGTAATTTCGCTTTTCCTTTTTTCCTGTGGCCCTTTATACAAAGAGCAGAAGAGGTAAGACAACTGATAGCCTCGTGGTTAAAAACCTATTTAAAGACGGAAAACCATTTCACAGATCGAACAGGAAAAAATTCTAGGAAACAACGTGAGGTAGGTTAACAAGTACTTCCCGCCAGGCCCGAAAGTGGACAAGACAGTATCTCTGCACAAGGAGCGGGGCCCAGAGAGCACGAGGAATAGGCAGTGAGCTCTTGTCAACCACAGCGACGCGAGTTCACCACGGACGGGGAGAGGGAACGCAGGGCAAGGGATTAATCCTGGGCAAGATCGTACACGAAAGACTGGACTCCCAATGGGTCTCGGGGAAAGGAAACGTCATTAGGGGGTCTGGATGGGGCGCGGACCTCAAGGACATGGGGCGTTCAGCACACTGAAGGAGAGAAGCCTCAGACCCAGTCGTCACACACTCAGGCCGAAGGGAAGCAGTACCGGCTTAGGCGGACAGGACACCCTTTTCCCTTCACCTGCCTATCGCCGCCGGGTGGAGCTCCGCGGGTGCCTTGCCTAACGCCGCAGACGGAAATGACGCAGCCCAGTTCCGCTTTGTTCGCCTTGGCCTGGCCCTGTTAGTCCCGCCTCCCGGCCCCGCCCCTCGCCTCCCGGCTGTTGTGCCTTAGTTTGGGCAACGTGAGTGTGAAAGGGATTGGACTGTTAGAAGCTCTCGGGCGACTGTCAAATGCGCAGAGGTAGAGGGTTTGGGACAGCAGGGAAGCTGAAGGGACATTCGGCGAAGTTGGGCTCAACATTTTATAACACCCGGTTACTTCAACCAAGGACTTGAAAGATATTGGAGAAATGTGGTGAAAGCCTTTCTACTGACTGAATTTCAGTTCAGTCGTTCAGTCGTGTCCGACTCTCTGCGACCCCATGGACTGCAGAACGCCAGGCCTCCTTTCCATCACCAATTCCCAGAGCTTGCTCAAACTCATGTCCATTGAGTCGGTGACGCCATCCAACCATCTCATCCTCTGTCTTTCCCTTCTCCTCCTGCCTTCAATCTTTCCCAGCATCAGGGTCTTTTCCAATGAGTCAGTTCCTCCCATCAGGTGGTCAAAGTATTGGGAGTTTCAGCTTCAGAATCAGTCCTTCCAATGAATATTCAGGACTGATTTCCTTTGGGATGGACTGTTTGGATTGCCTTGCTGTCCAAGGGACTTTTAAGAGTCTTCTCCAACACCACAGTTCAAAAGAAGCATTTCTTCTGTGCTCAACTTTCACTAGAGTCCAACTCTCACATCCATACGTGACTACTGGAAAAACCATAGCTTTGACTAGATGGACCTATGTTGGCAAAGTAATGTCTTTGCTTTTTTGGGGGGCGGTGGACCCCCCTTATTTTTTTACTTTACAATATTATATTGGTTTTGCCATACATTGACATGAATCAGCCATGGGTGTACATGTGTTCCCCATCTGAACCCCCTCCCACCTCCCTTCCCACCCCATCCCTCTGGGTCATCCCAGTGCACCAGCCCCAAGCACCCTGTATTATGCATCCAACCTGGACTGGCGATTTGTCGCACATGTGCTAATTTACATGTTTCAGTGTCATTTCCCCATATCATCCCGCCCTCGCCCTCTCCCACAGAGTCCAAAAGGCTATTCAAAACATCTGTGTCTCTTTTGCTGCCTCTCATACAGGGTTATCATTACCATCTTTCTAAATTCCATATATATGCTTTAGTGCACGTGAGTTTGACTGAATTCCGGGAGTTGGTGATAGACAGGGAGGCCTGGCATGCTGTGATACATGGGGGCACAAAGAGTCAGACATGACTGAGCAACTGAACTGAACTGATACCATATTGGTGTTTTTCTTTCTGGCTTACTTCACTCTGTATATAGGCTCAGTTTTATCCACCTCATTAGAACTGGTTCAAATGTAGTCTTTTTAATGGCTGAGTAATACTCCATTGTGTATATGTAAAAAAGCTTTCTTATCCATTCGTTTGCAGATGGACATCTAGGTTGCTTCCATGTCCTGGCTATTATAAACAGTGCTGCGATGAACATTGGAGTACATGTGTCTCTTTCAATTCTGGTTTCCTCGGTGCGTATGCCCAGCAGTGGAATTGCTGGGTCATATGGCAGTTCTATTTCCAGTTTTTTAAGAAATCTGCACACTGTTCTCCATAGTGGCTGTACTAGTTTGCATTCCCACCAACAGTGTAAGAGGGTTCCCTTTTCTCCACACCCTCTCCAGCATTTATTGCTTGTAGACTTTTGGATAGCAGCCATTCTGACTGGTGTGAAATGGTATCTCATTGTGGTTTTGATTTGCATTTCTCTGATTATGAGGGATGTTGAGCATCTTTTCATGTTTGTTAGCCATCTTTATGTCTTCTTTGGAGAAATGTCTGTTTAGTTCTTTGGCCCATTTTTTGAGTGGGTCATTTATTTTTCTGGAATTGAGCTGCAGGAGTTGCTTGTATATTTTTGAAATTAATTCTTTGTCCATTGCTTCGTTTGCTACTATTTTCTCCCATTCTGAAGGCTGTCTTTTCACCTTGCTTATAGTTTCCTTTGCTGTGCAGAAGCTTTTGATTTTAATTAGGTCCCATTTGTTTATTTTTGCTTTTATTTCCAATATTCTGGGAGGTGGATCATAGAGGATCCTGCTGTGGTTTATGTCAGAAAGTGTTTTGCCTATGTTTTCCTCTAGGAGTTTTATAGTTTCTGGCCTTACGTTTAGACCTCTAATCCATTTTGAGTTTGTTTTGGTGTATGGTGTTAGGAAGTGTTCTAGTTTCATTCTTTTACAAGTGGCTGACCAGTTTTCCCAGCACTGCTTGTTAAAGAGACTGTCTTTTCTCCATTGTATATTCTTGCCTCCTTTGTCAAAGATAAGGTGTCTATAGGCGTGTGGATTTATCTCTGGGCTTTCTGTTTTGTTCCATTGATCTATGTTTCTGTCTTTGTGCCAGTACCATACTCTCTTGATGACTTTGGCTTTGTAGTAGAGCCTGAAGTCAGGCAGGTTGATTCCCCCAGTTCCATTCTTCTTTCTCAAGATTGCTTTGGCTATGCGAGGTTTTTTGTATTTCCACACAAATTCTGAAATTATTTGTTCTAGTTCTCTGAAAAATACCGTTGGTAGCTTGATAGGGATTGCATTGAATCTATAGATTGCTTTAGGTAGTATACTCATTTTCACTATATTGATTCATCTGATCCATGAACACATTAGAGTTCTCCATCTATTTGTGTCCTCTTTGATTTCTTTCACCAGTGTTTTATAGTTTTCTATATATAGGTCTTTTGTTTCTTTAGGTAGATATATTCCTAAGTATTTTATTGTTTTAGTTGCAATGCTGAATGGAATTGTTTCCTTGATTTCTCTTTCTGTTTTCTCATTGCTAGTGTATAGGAATGCAAGGGATTTCTGTGTGTTGATTTTATATCCTGCAACTTTACTATAGTCATTGATTAGCTCTAGTAATTTTCTGGTGGAGTCTTTAGGGTTTTCTATGTAGAGGATCATGTCATCTGCAAATAGAGAGAGTTTTACTTCTTCTTTTCCAATCTGGATTCCTTTTATTTCTTTTTCTGCTCTGATTGCTGTGGCCAAAACTTCCAAAACTATGTTGAATAGTAGTGGTGAGAGTGGGCAGCCTTGTTTTGTTCCTGACTTTAGGGGAAATGCTTTCAACTTTTCACCATTGAGGATAATGTTTGCTGTGGGTTTGTCATATATAGCTTTTATTATGTTGAGGTATGCTCCTTCTATTCCTGCTTTCTGGAGAGTTTTTATCATAAATGGATGTTGAATTTTGTCAAAGGCTTTCTCTGCATCTATTGAGATAATCATATGGTGTTTATTTTTCAATTTGTTAATATGGTTTATTACATTGATTGATTTACAGATATTGAAGAATCCTTGCATCCCTGGGATAAAGCCCACTTGGTCATGATGTATGATCTTTTTAATATGTTGTTGGATTCTGTTTGCTAGAATTTTGTTAAGGATTTTTGCATCTATGTTCATCAGTGATATTGGCCTGTAGTTTTCTTTTTTTGTGGCATCTTTGTCAGGTTTTGGTATTAGGGTGATGGTGGCCTCATAGAATGAGTTTGGAAGTTTATCTTCCTCTACAACTTTCTGGAAGAGTTTGAGTAGGATAGGTGTTAGCGTTTCTCTAAATTTTTGGTAGAATTCAGCTGTGAAGCCATCTGGTCCTGGGCCTTTGCTTGTTGGAAGATTTCTGATTACAGTTTCAATTTTTGTGCTTGTGATGGGTCTATTAAGATTTTCTATTTCTTCCTGGTTCTGTTTTGGAAAGTTGTACTTTTCTAAGAATAAGTCCATTTCTTCAAAGTTGTCCATTTTATTTGCATAGAGTTGCTGATAATCGGAGAAGGCAATGGCAAGCCACTCCAGTACTCCTGCCTAGAAAATCCCATAGACGGAGGAACCTGGTAGGCTGCAGTCCATGGGGTCGCTACGAGTCAGACATGACTGAGCGACTTCACTTTCTCTTTTCACTTTCACACATTGGAGAAGGAAATGGCAACCGACTCCAGTGTTCTTGCCTGGAGAATCCCAGGGACAGGGGAGACTGGTGGGCTGCCATCTATGGGGTCACACAGAGTTGGACACGACTGAAGTGACTTAGCACCAGCAGCAGCTGATAATAGTCTTTTATGATCCTTTGTATTTCTGTGTTGTCTGTTGTGATCTCTCCATTTTCATTTCTAATTTTGTTGATCTTATCTTTCTCCCTCTGTTTCTTGATGAGTCTGGCTAATGGTTTGTCAATTTTATTTATCTTCTCAAAGAACCAGCTTTTAGTTTTGTTGATTTTTGCTATGGTCTCTTTGGTTTCTTTTGCATTTATTTCTGCCCTAATTTGTAAGACTTCTTTCCTTCTGCTAACCCTGGGGATCTTCATTACTTCCTTTTTCTAGTTGATTTAGGTGTAGAGTTAGGTTATTTATTTGACTTTTTTCTTGTTTCTTGAGGTAAGCCTGTATTGCTCTGAATCTTCCCCTTAGCACTGCTTTTACAGTGTCCCATAGGTTTGGAGTTGTTGTTTTTTCATTTTCATTCATTTCTATCCATATTTTAATTTATTTTTTGATTTCTTCTGTGATTCGTTGGTTATTCAGCAGCGTGTTGTTCAGCATCCATATGTTGGCATTTTTAATGTTTTTCTCCTGTAATTGAAATCTAATTTTACTGCCTTGTGGTCATAAAAGATGCTTGGAATGATTTCAATTTTTTTGAATTTACCAAGGCTAGATTTATGGCCCAGGATGTGATCTATCCAGGAGAAGTTTCCGTGTGCCCTTGAGAAAAAGGTGAAATTCATTGTTTTGGGGTGAAATGTCCTATAGAGATCTATTATGTCTAACTGGTCTATTGTATCTTTTAACGTTTGTGTTTCCTTGTCAATTTTCTGTTTAGTTGATCTATCCATAGGTGTGAGTGGGATATTAAAATCTCCCACTATTATTGTGTTATTGTTGATTTCCCCTTTCATACTTGTTAGCATTTGTCTTACATATTGTGGTGCTCCTATGTTGGGTGCATATATATTTATGATTGTTATATCTTCTTCTTGGATTGATCCTTTGATCATTATGTAGTGTCCATCTTTGTCTCTTTTCACAGCCTTTGTTTTAAAGTCTATTTTATCTGATATGAGTATTGCTACTCCTGCTTTCTTTCGGTCTCTATTTGCATGGAATATCTTTCTCCAGCCTTTCACTTTCAGCCTGTATGTGTCCCTTGTTTTGAGGTGGGTCTCTTGTAGACAACATATATAGGAGTCTTGTTTTTGTATCCATTCTGCCAGTCTTTGTCTTTTGGTTAGGGCATTCAACCCATTTATATTTAAGGTAATTATTGATAAGTATGATCCCTTTGCCATTTACTTTATTGTTTTGGGTTCGAGTTTATACACCCTTTTTGTGTTTCCTGTCTAGAGAAGATTCTTTAACATTTGTTGGAGAGCTGGTTTGGGTGGTGCTGAATTCTCTCAGTTTTTGCTTGTCTGTAAAGCTTTTGATTTCTCCTTCATATTTGAATGAGATCCTTGCTGGGTACAGTAATCTGGACTGTAGGTTATTTTCTTTCATCACTTTAAGTATGTCCTGCCATTTGCTTCTGGCCTGAAGAGTTTCTATTGAAAGATCAGCTGTTATCCTTATGGGAATCCCCTTGTGTGTTATTTGTTGTTTTTCCCTTGCTGCTTTTAATATTTGTTCTTTGTTTTTTATCTTTGTTAATTTGATTAATATGTGTCTTGGGGTGTTTCACCATGGGTTTATCCTGTTGGGGACTCTCTGGATTTCTTGGACTTGGGTGATTATTTCCTTCCCCATTTTAGGGACACTTTCAACTGTTATTTCCTCAAGTATTCTCTCATGGTCTTTCTTTTTGTCTTCTTCTTCTGGGACTCCTATGATTCAAATGTCGGGGCATTTAACATTGTCCCAGAGGTCTCTGAGGTTGTCCTCATTTCTTTTAGTTCTTTTTTCTTTTTTCCTCTCTGTTTCATTTATTGCTACCTTTCTATCTTCTACCTCACTTATCCTATCTTCTGCCTCCATTATTCTACTATTTGTTCCCTCCAGAATGTTTTTGATCTCATTTGCATTATTCATTATATATTGACTCTTTCTTATTTCTTCTAGGTCCTTGTTAAACCTTTCTTGCATCTTCTCAATCCTTGTCTCTAGGCTATTTATCCATAACTCCAATTTGTTTTCAAATTTTGGATCATTTTTACTATCATTATTTGGAATTCTTTATACGGTAGATTCCCTATCGCTTCCTCATTTGTTTGGTTTGGTTGGCATTTATCCTGTTCCTTTGCCTGCTGGATATTTCTCTGCCTTTTCACCTTGTTTATATTGCTATGTTTGGGGTGGCCTTTCCGTATTCTGGCAGTTTGTGGTTCCTTTTTATTGTGGAGGTTCCTCGTTGTGGATGGGTTGGACAGGTGGCTTGTCAAGGTTTCCTGCTTAGAGAAGATTATGTCAGTGTTCTGTTGGGTGGAGCTGGATTTCTTCTCTCTGGAGTGCAATGAAGTGTCCAGTAATGAGTTTTGAGATGTCAGTGGGTTAGGTGTGACTTTGAGCAGCCTGTATATTGAAGCTCAGGGCATGTTCCTGTGTTGCTGGAGAATTTGCGTGGTATGTCTTGCTCTGGAACTTGTTGGCCCTTGGGTGGTGCTTGGTTTCAGTGTAGATATTGTTTCGGAGAAGGCAATGGCACTCCACTCCAGTACTCTTGCCCGGAAAATCCCATGGACAGAGGAGCCCGGTGGGCTGCAGTCCATGTGGTCGCTACGAGTAGGACACGACTGAGTGACTTCACTTTCACTTTTCACTTTCGTGCATTGGAGGAGGAAATGGCAACCCACTCCAGTGTTCTTGCCTGGAGAATCCCAGGGACAGGGGAGCCTGGTGGGCTGCCGTCTATGGGGTCTCACAGAGTCGGACACGACTGAAGCAACTTAGCAGCAGCAGCATGAAGGCATTTTATGAGCTCCTATCAATTAATGTTCCCTGGATTCAGGAGTTCTCAGGTGTTCTCAGGATTTGGACTTAAGCCTCCTGCCTCTGGTTTTCAGTCTTATTCTTACAGTAGCCTCAAGACTTCTCCATCTATGCAGCACCAATGTTAAAACATCTAGGTTAATGATGAAAAGTTTCTCCACAGTGAGGGACACCTGGAGAGGTACACAGAGTTACATGGAGAAGAGAAGAGGGAGGAGGGTGACAGAGTTGACCAGGAGGAGAAGAGGGGGAATCAAAAGGGGCGAGAGCCTTATAAAATCCCTATGTGCTCTCCACAATCTGGACCACTCAGAGATGTTCACAGAGTTAAACAGAGAAGAGAAGAGGGAGGAGGGAGACAGAGGTGGCCAGGAGGATAGAGGGGGGAATCAAAAGGAGAGAGACAGATTCAGCCAGTAATCAGTTCCCTAAGTGTTCTCCACAGTCTGGAACACACAAAGAGATTAATAGAGTTGGGTAGAGAAGAGAAGGGGGAGGGGGGAGATAGAGGCGACCTGGTGGAGAAAAAGGAGAGTCAAAAGGGGGAGAGAGCAGTCAGGCCAGTGATCTCGCTCCCAAGTTAAAATGGGTACTGAAGATTGGGTTCTTAAAGGTTTAAAGTTGATAACAAATACCAAAAAGCAAAGATTAAAAATATAGAGTAGAGGTTGCTGCTGCTGCTGCTAAGTCACTTCAGTCGTGTCCGACTCTGTGTGACCCCATAGACGGAAGCCCACAAGGCTCCCCCATCCCTGGGATTCTCCAAGCAAGAACAATGGAGTCGGTTGCCATTTCCTTCTCCAATGTGTGAAAGTGAAAAGTGAAAGTGAAGTCGCTCAGTCGTGTCCGACCCTTAGCGACCCCACAGACTGCAGCCTACCAGGCTCCTCCATCCATGGGATTTTCTAGGCAAGAGTACTGGAGTGGCTTGCCATTGCCTTCTCCGAGAGTAGAGGTTAGATTCTCAAAAATACAATATTAAAAAAAAAGTCACAAAAATTATAAAAAATATATACATGAAGTTTGCTTTAAAAATAGGGTCTTTTTTTTTTGCAAGGTAATAGTAGGTTTTAAAAATGAAAATTAAAGGAGTAATAGGGGACTTAAAAGTAAAAAAAAATTTTTTTAATTAAGAAATGATAATAGTAAAAATATATCTAGGGCTTTCTCTGGAGCTGTTGCGGACAGTGTGGGGTCAGTTCATTTTCAGATAGTTCCTTGGTCCAGCTTGTACTTCTCAAGGTCTATAGGCCCCTTCCTATGTAGTTGGTGCTAACTACAGGGTTTTAATCTATTGCACCTGTCACTTCCAAAGTAGTTCCCTCTGTTTATTTTAGCTTCTTCTGTTTACTGGTCTCTTTAGTGTCTAATTTCCGTCCTAACACAAGGGGGCGGTGGTGGTCACTTTTTTAGGTTCACTTGTTCAGTCGTGTTATGGGGAGGGAGGAACACTGCAAACAAATATCACTGGCGTGTGCTCACAGTAATTCAGCCACACTGGGTTTGACCCCACTCACAGCATGTGTGCTTTCCCAGTCTACACTGTTCAGGCTCTAGGTTGCTCTGCCAGGAACTGTCTGAGGCGGGAGCTGGGTGCATGCAATCCCCAGGTCTAAGCCGCTCAGGTTCAGGTTCTCGGGTATTCCACAAAGTCACAGACTGAAACTGAAACTAAAACTAAAACTGAAGCTCCAATATTTTGGCCACCTCATGCGATGAGTTGACTCACTGGAAAAGACTCTGATGCTGGGAGGGATTGGGGGGCGGGAAGAGACAGGGACGACAGAGAATGAGATGGCTGGATGGCATCACCGAGTCGATGGACATGAGTTTGAGTGAACTCCGGGAGTTGGTGATGGACAGGGAGGCCGGGCGTGCTGTGATTCATGGGGTCGCAAAGAGTCGGATACGACTGAGCGACTGAACACAACTGAACTGAAGGCCCGCCTGACTTCACATTCCAGGATGTCTCTCTCTAGGTGAGTGATCACACCATCGTGATTATCTGGGTCGTGAAGATCTTTTTTGTACAGTTCTTCTGTGTATTCTTGCCACCTCTTCTTAATAACTTCTGCTTCTGTTAGGTCCCTACCATTTCTGTCCTTTATTGAGCCCATCTTTGCAGAAAATTTTCCCTTGGTAGCTCTAATTTTCCTGAAGAGATCTCTAGTCTTTCCCATTCTATTGTTTTCCTCTATTTCTTTGCGTTGATCACTGAGGAAGTCTTTCTTATCTCTCCTTGCTATTCTTTGGAACTCTGCATTCAAATGGATATATCTTTCCTTTTCTCCTTTGCTTTTAGCTTCCTTTCTTTTCACAGCTATTTGTAAGGCCTCCTCAGATAGATATTTTACATTTTTGCATTTCTTTTTCTTGGGGATGTTCTTGATTCCCGTCTCCTGTAGAATGTCACAAACCTACATCCATAATTCACCAGGCACTCTGTCTATTAGATCTAGTCCCTTAAATCTATTTCTCACTTCCACTGTATAGTCATAAAGGATTTGATTTAGGTCATACCTGAATGGTCTAGTGGTTTTCTCCACTTTTCAATTTCAGTCTGATTCTAGCATAAGGAGTTCATGACCTGAGCCACAGTCAGCTCCCGGTCTTGTTTTTACTGACTGTATAGAGCTTCTCCATCTTTGGCTGCAAAGAATATAAACAATATAACTTTGATGTCAACCATCTCGTGATGTCTATGTGTAGAGTCTTCTCTTGTGTTTTTGGAAGAGGGTGTTTGCTATGACCAGTGTGTTCTCTCAGCAGAACTCTATTAGCCTTTGCCCTGCTTCATTCTGTACTCCAAGGCCAAATTTGCCTGTTACTCCAGGTGTTTCTTGACTTCCTACTTTTGCATTCCAGTCCCCTATAATGAAAAGGACATCTTTTTTGGGTGTTAGTTCTAGAAGGTCTTGTAGGTCTTCATAGAACTGTTCAACTTCAGCTTCTTCACTGTTACTGATTGGGGCATAGACTTGGATTACCATGATATGGAATGGTTTGCCTTGGAAACGAACAGAGATCATTCTGTCGTTTTTGAGATTGCATCCAAATACTTCAGATATGCAGATGACACCACCCTTATGGCAGAAAGTGAAGAGGAACTAAAAAGCCTCTTGATGAAAGTGAAAGTGGAGAGTGAAAAAGTTGGCTTAAAGCTCAACATTCAGAAAACTAAGAACATGGCATCTAGTCCCATCACTTCATGGGAAATAGATGGGGAAACAGTGGAAACAGTGTCAGACTTTATTTTTGGGGGGCTCCAAAATCATTGCAGATGGTGACTGCAGCCATGAAATTAAAAGACGCTTACTCCTTGGAAGGAAAGTTATGACCAGCCTAGACAGCATATTTAAAAGCAGAGACATTACTTTGCCAACAAACGTTCATCTAGTCAAGGCCATGGTTTTCCCAGTGGTCATGCATGGATGTGAGAGTTGGACTGTGAAGAAAGCTGAGCGCAGAATAATTGATGCTTTTGAACTGTGGTGCTGGAGAAGACTCTTGAGAGTCCCTTGGACTGCAAGGAGATCCAACCAGTCCATTCTAAGGGAGATCGATCCTGGGTGTTCATTGGAAGGACTGATGCTAAAGCTGAAACTCCAATACTTTGGCCACCTCATGGGAAGAGTTGACTCATTGGAAAAGACCCTGATGCTGGGAGGGATTGGGGGCAGAAGGAGAAGGGGACGACAGAGGATGAGATGGCTGGGTAACATCACTGACTCGATGCACATGAGTTTGGGTGAACTCCGGGAGTTGGTGATAGTCAGGGAGGCCTGGCGTGCTGCGATTCATGGGGTAGCAGAGAGTCGGACATGACTGAGCTACTGAACTGAACTGATATTGGACTCTTTTGTTGACCATGATGGCTACTCCATTTCTTCTAAGGGATTCCTGCCCACAATAGTAGATATAATGGTCATCTGAGTTAAATTCCCCCATTCCAGTCCATCTTAGTTCGCTGATTCCTAGAATGTCAATGTTCACTCTTGTCATCTCCTGTTTGACCACTTTCAATTTGCCTTGATTCATGGACCTAACATTCCAGGTTCCTATGCAATATTGCTCTTTACAGCGTCGGACTTTACTTCCATCACCAGTCCCATCCACAACTGGGTGTTGTTTTGCTTTGGCTCCATCCTTTCATTCTTTCTGGAGATATTTCTCTGATCTCCTGTAGCATATTGGGCACCTACCGACCTGGGGAGTTCCTCTTTCAGTATCCTGTCATTTAGCCTTTTCATATTGTTCATGGGGTTCTCAAGGCAAGAATAATGAAGTGGTTTGCCATCCCTTCTCCGGTGGACCACATTCTGTCAGACCTCTCCACCATGAACCGTCTGTCTTGGGTGGTCCCACACTTCATGGCTTAGTTTCATTGAGTTAGACAAGGCTGTGGTCCATGTGCAGATCTCTCCTGATGCTGAATAAACCCATCCTTGCTGGAGAAATATCTGGGAGTCTATTGTGTAAGGGCATCAGCTGTCTGAAGAGGCTGGCAGATAGGAATGGGCACTATTAGCTGATTCTTTGGACAGAAATCTGTCTTCCTCATCCCCATGACTCATTGAGAATTGCCCTGTTGCTTTCTTCTTTCTTTTAAAAATTCAATTAATTTATCTAGGCCTTGCCCTATGGATATCCTTTAAAATGAAATGGTTGTCATTAAATATAGCATTTTCCTGGGTTCTATGAGTTGTTTTAGAGAATTATTGAACCGGAGGGGTATTGTGGGTACCTCTGAATTAGCAGCCAGTTGGTCAGAATTGTGGGTAGCCTGGGAACCTAACTTGTGCCTGGTGTCTATAAAGACAGTCTTGTGGAACAACGAGCCCTAAACCTCTAGGATCTGATGCTAAATCTGGGTGGTTAGCATCACACTGTATTGAAGTGTAAGGGCATCCAGTTGGGGTGAAACAAAACAAGTAGCTCATGAAAATATTTCTTCTTTTCTAATTCTCTTTCCTCACTTCTGGCAGTCATAACTCCCTCTACATAAGTTGCCCCTACCCTTCCTGTGCACACTTCTAGGATTTGCAATTTCTTTCCATAGAATAAACAAAATCAATCGCTTCTCGGCCTTTTGGCTAAGATCAAGTGTAGAATAAACAAAATCCAGTTGTTGTTTTTTTCCCCTGTGTTTAAGAAATGTTGCAGTGTTGCTTATCAGAGTTGAGTGTGGCTTCTTCTTCCACATAGCTCTATAGAGAGAACTTGGCTTAAAAAAAACCTTTGATCTCAGTAACTGGAATGGTTCCATGAGAGGTTGGCATAATTAGGGGCAGCAGTGTTTGGGATAGGATAAACTCTGGTTCTGTGAATAGAAGATCTGGTTCTGTTCATAGAAGAGGGATTTTTACTGTCTGGTTAATTTTTTCTCAACTAATGGAAGTCAAATATAACTCACCTCCAGAAGGATGATTTCATACCCCTCTAAATAAGAAACTGATATTTCTTCTTACCTTGGCCTTATGTCAGGAGAGAATGTTTCCTCTCTCTGCCTGCTATGGACTGAAAGTTTGCCTGTACCCGACCTCCCAAATTAATATGTTGAAACCCTCATCCCTCATGTGATGGTATTTGGAGACAGAGCCTTTGAGAGGTAATTAGGTCATGAGGGTGGAGTCCTGGTGATGCAATTAGTGCTTTTATAAGAGGAGAGAGTTGCTTCCTCTCTCTTTGCTTTGTGCCATGTGAGGATACAATGAGAAAGTATCAGTCTGCAAACCAGGAAATGGGCTCTCACCAGACTTCAGTCTGCTGGCACTTTGATTTTGGACTGACTGCCTCGAGAACTGTGAGAAATAAATATTTTCTGTCAAAGCCACCCAGTCTACAGTAAATTTTTTATAATGGTAGCATGAACTAAGATACTGCACTTACTATATTTTCACCTGAAATAACAGAAAATAATGGTGTCAAGCCCAACTATCTTTTCCTTCAATATTAATTTCTACTCACTAGGAAGCGGGTTTTAGAAAAGGCAGAGGAACCAAAGATCAAATTGCCAACATCCGCTGGATCATGGAGAAAGCAAGAGAGTTCCAGAAGAGCATCTATTTCTGCTTCATTGACCATGCCAAAGCCTTTGACTGTGTGGATCACAGTAAACTGTGGAGAATTCTGAAAGAGATGGGAATACCAGACCACCTGACCTGCCTCTTGAGAAACCTGTATGCAGGTCAGGAAGCAACAGTCAGAACTGTACATGGAACAACAGACTGGTTCCAAATAGGAAAAGGAGTGCGTCAAGGCTGTATATTGTCACCCTGCTTATTTAACTTATATGCAGAGTACAACATGAGGAACGCTGGGCCGGAAGAAGCACAAGCTGGAATCAAGATTGCTGGGAGAAATATCAATAATCTCAGATATGCTGATGACACTACCCTTATGGCAGAAAGTGAAGAGGAACTCAAAAGCCTCTTGATCAAAGTGAAAGAGGAGAGTGAAAAGGTTGGCTTAAAGCTCAACATTCAGAAAACAAAGATCATGGCATCTGGTCCCATCACTTCATGGGAAATAGATGGAAAAACAGTGGAAACAGTGTCAGACTTTATTTTTTTGGGCTCCAAAATCACTGCAGATGCTGATTGCAGCCATGAAATTAAAAGACGCTTACTCCTTGGAAGGAAAGTTATGACCAACCTTGATAGTATATTAAAAAGCAGAGACATTACTTTGCCAACAAAGGTCCGTCTAGTCAAGGCTATGGTTTTTCCAGTGGTCATGTATGGATGTGAGAGTTGGACTGTGAAGAAAGCTGATCGCTGAAGAATTAATGCTTTTGAACTGTGGTGTTGGAGAAGACTCTTGAGAGTTCCTTGTACCGCAAGGAGATCCAACCAGTCCATTCTAAGGGAGATTGATCCTGGGTGTTCATTGGAAGGACTGATGCTAAAGCTGAGACTGCAATATTTTGGCCACCTCATGCGACGAGTTGACTCAATGGAAAAGACTCTGATGCTGGGAAGGGTTGGGGGCGGGAGGAGAAGGGGACGACCGAGGATGAGATGGCTGGATGGCATCACCGACTCTGTGGACTTGAGTCTGAGTGAGCTCCGGGCGTTGGTGATGGACAGGGAGGCCTGGGGTGCTGTGGTGATTCATGGGGTCGTGGAGAGTCAGACATGACTGAGCGACTGAACTGAACTGATAGAAGTTTTAATTCATTCATTCATGAAGACATAACAGAATTAAAAGTAGACCAACCCAGTTATAAAATACCAAAACTATAGGTGGTTCAATACTCTTTCTTAAAAAACAAAATTTATCTTTTTCAAATTTCTTTAGAAAGTGTACTTTATTTAAAAAGTGTAAATAATATATCCCATGATACAAAATTCTAGACATTGTAAATTTTAAAATAGCACAAAGGAAATATAAATATTCATTTTATCTTCTTATATATATCTTTTATGCATTTATTTTCTTTTCCTAGGTTTGTATTTTTCATTATTGTCCAATCTGATTCATACTTACAGTAAAAACATTTTAAATATCATAGACAGGTTTAAGGCAAAAGTAAAAATTCCCTTCTCCCCATTCCCTCCTCAGATATTGGTGAATATCCTTTCAACCATATGGATACATTTTGTTTTTTACATATATGGTGTCACATTGTATATATTGTTCTATAACTTTTTTCACTGAACACTGTCATGAAAAGCTTTCATGATAGTGCATTTAGAGCTAATTCATTCTTTTAATGGTTAAACTGTATTCTTTGATGTATAGATATCTATTTAGCCAGCTCCCTCATGATGACTAACATGTTTCCAACATTTTATTGGGGTTTCTCTGGTGGTTCAAATGGTAAAGAATCCACCTGTAATGCAGGAGACCTGGGCTTGATCCCTGGGTTGGGAAGATCCCCTGGAGAAGGGAATGGCTACCTACTTCAGTATTCTTGCCTGTAACAAAATGTTGATAGCTTATTTTTGATAAATGTAGTTATTATATTAACGTACATACAGTCCATGGGGTCGCAAAGAGTTGGACACAACTGAGCAACTAACACTTTCACATATCCTCACACCCATCTCCTCCATAGGATCTGGTCACTTTATAGCTTGCCCTTTATTTTATACTTGTGCACTTGTGCTTTTCAGCAGCTGGTGCATATTTTTGTCCTATATCATGGACAAATGATATAGGTGCTCAGTCGTATCTGACTCTTTGTGACTCCATGGACTGTAGCCCGCCAGGCTCCTGTCCATGGGATTTTTCAGGCAAGAATACTGGAGTGGGTCACCATTTCGTCCTCCAGGGGATCTTCCTGACCCAGCGATAGAACCCACATCTCTTGCATTTTCTGTTTTGCAGGCGGATTCTTTATACTGCTGAACACCAAGGAGGCCTTAGTTTTGATTACACCCTTACAAAATGTGCTTTTGCTTTCATCTAGTTTAAAAAAACGTTCTGTGTCCCTATTGATGTTCAGTAAAGAATACATATGGCTAATTTAAAGTGGTCACACTGTTTTCCAGGTTAAGTAAATATTTCAATTAGAAGAGTAAATATTTTTAAATTGGGAGTGTGGATATTTCCTGTTTTGGGAGTGTGTTCTTTAATTAACTGAGTTTCAGACTGGTGATATTACAAGGAGTGTGCAATGAATTTCTGGGCTATAAGTCTTAAGACTACACCCTGTCCTAAAAGGCAAAGTAAATTTCCAAAGTTTTTATCTTAGTAATATAGCACAGTGAAATACAGAAGGGGTATGGTGAAGAATAGATACTTGCTTTTGTCATTAGCTTGTTAGTGAATCCCAAGATATCAGGCTTCCTGGAGTTTGTTGCAGAGGTATTCAAGCATCCCTTTTGAAGATTAAAAAGAATTAAAGATCCCTACCTGGCTACAGTTATCATTTATCTATTCAAATATATAGATAATGAAGGTACCCATAGGATGCTTTCATCTATTTTAAAAAATTGGGTTGTCCCTGATGGGTGTCCAACTCAGATCGACTGGGAATTATTAGCTTAAGGCACTATCTCTGCTTAATTTTGTCTTGGACCTTGAGTAAAGCTTAGTTAAAAGGATATGAATGAGCTTTAAAATAATTTCCTTCCACAGTATCCAAGCTACCTTTAATAAGTCATTCTTATCTTCCTTAATTATTCATATCAGATCTTCCACGAGGAAACTTGCTACTACTGAATACCAAAAGCAGCTTGTAGGGCCCTGCAAAAATACATTTTCTTCATAACTGGAAGGGGAAGACGGAAAGTGAACAAGGATAGAAACAAACCAATAAATACAATGTAAATAGTTTCATAGAAAGTTATTTATATTTTGGCAAGCCTCTCTATCTACTATGATCCCCAAGTTTTCTTTTTAGAGAAACTATGATGATGATAATAGCAATTTTTACTGAAAAGGTATTGATATACTAAGATATTTGGTAATACTTACTCTAATATTGCCCTATCCATCCACATAGCATGAAACCATCAAGAGCAGCAGTCCCCTGCATCTAGCCTTCCAGGCTGTCTTCATAGTCTTCACAGCTTAGATTCCATCTGTATGCTACCATGAAAGTTGTTGCTGGCACACATAGGAGTGTGAATCTGGACTCACTTAAAGCTCTTGTCTTAAAGGCCTTTTCCTGTGGCATTGGCACAAAGATGCACTGTCATCTGGCTGAGGAACAAGTTCCATTCCATCACGTATTTCAGGTTTGCTCAACTGGCGTTCAGCGTATTTCTGGAATGTGGAAAGATTAGTCCAAACTTCATTCTCCTGAATCATCCCCACTCATCCTATTGTTTCTAGTTGCTGTGTATTTTCAGACTAAAACCAAAGGCCTGATTTATTTCACTCCTAAAATGACATTTTAACTTTAGTTATGCTAGGCACTAGTGTGCTATTTCATAATCTTACAAGGAACCCCAATCCACTATTTTATGCATAGGTAAGAACCCTCTTGGAAAGGGACATCAAACAAAGTGTCCCTACTTGAACAACAGCACTTCTTGAATTCATCCTCCACATGTTAAAAAATAATTAACATTTCCGGGAGTTGGTGATGGACAGGGAGGCCTGGCGTGCTGTGATTCACGGGGTCGCGAAGAGTCGGACACAACTGAGCGACTGAACTGAATGTTCAAATCAGTGAACAAAGATGATATCAAAGTAAAGTCTGTGGTTTTTATACATCTTTCCCTTTAGGCCTGTAGTCATACACGTTTTGCAAATGGTGATGGGACTGTGAAATGTCCCTCCACTTTGGCCACTGGCTGAAATATTCCTTCACATCAGATTTTTCAGTTCTGTGGTTCCTCAGTATGCATGGTTGCATGTCCTCAGATTGTGCAGTACTTCAGCGTGCATGTACATGCTCAGTGGTGTCTGACTCTTGTCACCCCATGGACTGTAGCCCCCCAAGCTCCTCTGTCCATGGGATTCTCCAGGCAAGATTACTGGAGCAGGTTTGCCATTTCCTTCTCCAGGGGATCTTTCTGATCCAGGGATCAAACCCACATCTCTTGCATCTCCTACATTGGCCGACAGATTCTTTATCACTGAGATACAAGGGAAGCCTCAGTACTGTAATATTTACTACTAAAAAAAAATCCACATATAAATGGACCTGCATGGTTCAAACCCATTTTGTTCAAGGGTCAACTGTACGTTTCAAGTTTGTTTTATACAACAAATTAAATATTTGCTTTCCACCCTGTACTGACAGCAAAAGCATGAATCCTAATTAGTAAGGAGAATGAAGAGGTGGACATTTTGAGCAGAAAGAGATGTTAACAATGTCTAGTCCAACCCTCCTGTTTTCCATATGAGGGAAGATGTTCTCTGAGGTTCAGAGCTTTTAATCTATATTTGTAAGGTCTCTATAAGCATTGTTCTTTTAAAAACTGAATGGAGATAAAAATATGGTGGCCACAAAGGGACTTAGCACTATCTTTCTATAGGTTGGTGCCTCCGTGTAGACAGAATTCCACAGGCTGACTCTTGACCCCTTTCAGGAAGCAAGGACTCAGGCCATTTTTTGGCCTGAGGACATTCAACCAAGCAGGATGGATCCTCTGAACTGACCTGTAGTACTCCGTAATAGTAGCAGTAAAGCCGGTGTGGCTGTAGCAGATCCCTAGCAGTCAACTGTCCTTCTTTTGCAATCTTCTTGGCTTCTTCATCATTTTCCTGAAAAGTTTAAAAAGAAACAATGAATGAAAATTACTCCTGCAACCCACAAAGAAAGCTAAGTGGGAGGTAGGACAGATGTAGGGTTGAATGTGAACATCATGGGAGAGATGAAACGTGATGAAAACATACCTTCAGAATGAGGCTATGGAAACAGACAAAGTACCTTCCTGGACATCTCTGCTATATATGGAAATAATCACACATGGTTTGGATCACCCTAGTGCAACAATCCACATACAGCCCCTACTGTGACTGTCTTAGTACTTTCCAAGCTACTCAGGGAATCTGGGGCTCATCATCTGTTCCCTCAATCTAACTCTCTCTGCTTGATATTAAAATACAAACTAGAATAGAATGAATTAGTTTTTATGCTATAACATCTTATTTAAATATTTAGTTTGAACCAAAAAGTTGTTCTAAAAGGGTACCCATGAAAGACTATGTTATTGTTGTAATAAAAAATTCAGTTATTAGTACTCACCAGCTATTCCTTCAATACCAGGAATAGTCAATATTCCTAATTATACTTTTATAAAATATCTTATATGATGCTGCTCCCAGGAAAAGCCATTTGCAAGCAATTCTAACTCTTTACAAAGGGTCACAAAAATATTCTGTGTCAGGTATCCAGTTGTTTCCATAGCCACATTGCTTCTCAGAAACAGAATAAAGACTTACAATGGAAAGGTAAATTTTATAATTTCACAATAAAATATAAGAACTTTTTGGTGTTCTTCCTTTAAAAGAAAGAATTCTTATTTTATGGAAAGCTTGTGATTCTTGGGATGTTGTATAGCATGCATTCATTAAGAACTTGTTATCCCAAGAAAACCATACAAAAAGATACATGCATCCCAATATTCACTGCAGCACTATTTTTAACAGCCAAGACAGGGAAGCAACCTAAGTGTCCATTGACATAAATGGATAAAGAAGATGTGGTACATATACACAATGGAATATTACTCAGCCATAAAAAGTAGGGAATAATGCCATTTGCAGCAACATGGATGGACATAGAAAAGTGTCAATACTGAGTGAAGTAAGACAGAGAAAGACAAATAAATGATAGCACTTGTGTGTGGAATCTAAAAAACAAATGATACAAATGAATCTATTTGCAAAACAGAAATAGAGTCACAGATATAGAAAACAAATTATGGTTTCCAAGGGGGAAAGGGGAGGGATAAATTGGGAGATTAGGATTGACATGTATGCACTACTATATATAAAATAGATAACTAACAAGAACCTACTGTATAGCACAGGGGACTCTACTCCATCCTCTGTAATAACCTATATGGGAATAGAATCTAAAAAAGAATGGATATATGTGTATGTATAACTGATTCACTTTGCTGTTCAGCAGAAACTAACAACACTGTAAATCAACTTTACTCCAATAAAAATTAATTTAAAAACTTGTGCCCTTTTTTCTAACTGGGGAAAACAAAAGGGTACCATAATTGCTTTAAATATTTTCTTGTGCATAAAGCACTTTAACCCTGGTCTTTTTAATCTGTAATTTGCATTTGGTGTGTGTTATTTGTATTTGGTGTGTGTTCATGAATAGTGATCCTTTAGGAAAACCTATATTCTATGTAACACTCTACTTCAAATCTTCTAAAAATCCTCAAACATACTGATAGGGGGCATTCAAAATAGTCCTGATGTTGATTATTCCTGATGTTGATTTCAGGGAAACAAAAATTTCACAAAATAACATTTCATTTGCCTAAATTATGTCAAATTGTGTTATGATGAAACTTGTGTAACTAAATAATACTGGTGAACTTGTTACTGCCTAAAGAAATTAAAATTATGGAAAGCATACCTTGGCCCATTCAACTTTCTCTAGTAGATCACTAAGATTTCTTTTAATTGGAATATAATGTTTCCACGGCTTCAGTGCCATATAGAAATGTTCATAATATGGTGAATCCTGCTTCAGAACCAAACTGTCACCAAGCATGAGATATGGATATCTATAAGCAGCCACAGTCCCATCCACATTCACTTGATACTTGTACTAAAAGATTAAAACAAACATAAAAGTTTCAGCAGTCATTTGCTTCACGTCTGTGTCTGGTCAACACTGTAATATTAAATATACAGAAATTATTTTCCAACTTAATATTTATAAGCTTTACATTTTATTTTGCAACACATATCTTCTCTTTGTATTAAAATCATAAGCAGCATTTGTCAGGTCAATTTTAAGAAATACAACATATTTAAAGATAAGGTGATAAATAATTTTAGGAAGTAGGAATGCCTCTTTTAACTATGTACATAATGGGGAATTCAGATTTCTGTAACCAGGTAAGAAAACTATTTCCAAAGCTCTATATTTATTAAAGCTTAATACTGATAATAATTTACACTTTTATTTATACATTATTTCATTTGTTCCTTACACCCATGTAAGTATGAAAAGCAAAGGCATTTTTTCAAAGTTCGGTTTTAGAGCTGAGGAAACAGAAACCTGGAGAAGACTAAGGACTAGTGTGATGCTGGCAACACAGTACATATGCTGTCAACATGTTTGTTGGATTAATAAACTTTGATTTACATTTCAAAGTCATTTTTCATTCAATTATAATAATGTGCAGCAGATATTATCATCTCCTTCTTTCTTATAAATGATAAAACTCATTTCAGAGATCTTTATAAACTTCTAATGTATGAGCCCAAATCCCATGCTCTCTTCATTATACCACATTGAGAGGAAGAGGACATACAGATTTGGTAATTAATTTTTTCAGAAATAACTGGTACCAAGGGCTTTAGATTTTGTCACAGCCAGTTAGCTTCTGTCACGTTGTTCACATCTCTGTCTCGTTTGGCCTCATATACGGAGCTCTGAAGGAGCTGGGCAGGTTCACATATGTTAGAGGCGAGAGGTGGTACAGAGATGACAGCCCCAAAGTTAGTGGCAGAAGCAGGACTAGAGGTGGGACATGAACATCATTTTACTAGCATGAAATTAATACTCTATTTGTCAGATCATTTTATGTAACAGACATTTATATTCCCAGTTTATTAAAAAAAATACAAAAAAGAGAAAAACATGGAAATATACCCAAATCCTAAATTAATCCTTGTACTATATTTTGAGTACTAAACACAGTTCTGAGCTATTTGTAGCCAAAGTTAACAACAACAAACGAAAAAGAAACTGCATGAATTTTGTAATTCCCTGTGTCTGAAAAGAAAGTATGTGCTGGGTCATAAAATCGTAGCAATATGCCCAACCCCAGCTATTTGTGTGACTTTTAACCCAAGTTCATCACTTCATATCTATCCAGGAAGACCTAATCGCATACCTTAAAGAAGTCAAAGAAACCTATCAATTTAGCTTTTCCAAGCTCCTTTTCTTTCTCTTGGAAGAAGAAGTATCCTGTGATTCCTGCATCTAGTAGCTGTGGATTTTCCTTGGACAGCTGCACCAACTGGAGCCTCTCCTCTCGGCTATCTCTACCTCTGAAGAAAGCTTTCTCTGTTTTGTTGATCCAGGAAGGTCCTAGATGTTTGAGACCATAAAAAAATACTAATATGAATTTGACATTTTTATATTATGGTAAGTATAATCATCTTTAATCTACCTTTGTTATTTAAGATGCTAAAATCATCAGCACATCTTCTAAAGTAAGTGTAACTTCCGAAAAATATGCTCTAATTTTTATCCTTTTGTGTACTAAAGATAGCTCCCTCAAAAGGTTGAGTTCCTGTTGTATGCCTTTAGGAATTATCCAACAATGCTGGATCAAGTTCAAAGCACAAAGAGATCCCATGACTTGGTTCACATTAGTTTCTTCCATCTTTTGTGCTTCACACACACACAGACTAGACTGGCATTCTTAGAGTGACTATAACAAACTATACAATTAAGTAACACCCACACAACTTTAATTCTTAGGTCACTCAGAATTTTGAGCACATCAATTTGAATACACTGAAGAATTTTTCTAATATGCTGTTAAATGAAAATATATATGTATAACTAAACTATGTATATATATTTATATTCTCTCTTTCCTGGGAGGGAAATAATCAGGAAGAATTAATTTATATCTCTATCATTCTAAAAAGAAGTCATTAGTTAACACTTCTCAGTGTTCTAAGGGATAAATCATAAATCACAGAAACTAGAGGGGTGATCAACCTCTTTACTATTTTAGCACACTTTTCAGGAATTTACCAATATCTAATAAAAAGTAGGTCAGTTTTCATTTCCCATTATCTTTAGAGACTTTACAAGGAGCCTCTAGTCTTGTCTACAAAATAAGTCCACTTGAACTGCTCTAAATAGAAATGAAGCCTTATAAAGACAGGCAGTGTTTTTTTCTACTCAGGGAGTTCAGTTTAATAAAATGGTGTGTATTACCATAAACCTAAGGCCATTTGAGTGAACTCCGGGAGTTGGTGATGGACAGGGAGGCCTGGCGTGCTGTGATTCGTGGGGTCGCAAAGAGTCGGACACGACTGAGCGACTGAACTGAACTGAAGGCCATTAAATAGGAGGGAAGGAATTCAGATTGTAAAGGATCAAGAGAGACAGAAACAGGAAAGAGAATTTCTTACTGGAGGTTGTAATATCCAAATTATATCACAGTTGTCTTACATATGAATATAACTTTATATTTTTCAGAATTTTCCCTCATTTCGTCCAGCAATATAAAGGCACTGGAGTCACCATTAAGTGAAAGTTTTACCAAATACATATTTTTACGGGACTTCTCTGGTGGTCCAGTGGTTAAGGATCCTCCTTGCGATACATGGAAGGCAGGTTTGATCCCTGGTTGGGGAACTAAGGTCTCATGTGCCACGGAGCAACTTAGGCCACACACGACAACCACTGAGCCTTCACACCACAACTAGAGCCTGAGTGGCAACAAAAAGTCCTGTATGATGCAACGAAGATCTACCATGTTGCAACTAAGACCCAATGCAGCCAAATAAATAAAACAATTTTAAAAAGAAAATGAATAAAAATTTTTTAAAAATATATTTTCAAATGGTATTTACATGTGACCAACTCAAAGGAGACTCAGTTATAGTAGGTTTTGGACATTACTAGCCCAGCTCATGTGTCCTTTGATTTTTGAATTAGAAGAATCCTAAACAAAAACCTATTTAGAGTTCAGACCGCTGTTTTTCTCTTTTCCTGGTTAGAAAAGAAGAACAATGGTTATTTAAATATATCGACATACTCTCTCTGAGTGAACATTCCTTTCACCTTTTTTACTTTTAAGCTTTTTCTTAGAGAATGACTTTTACCTGTATTTCCCTGAATAGATAGGAGATCATTTGTAACACCCCTCAAAGCTTCAAGTGTGGAGTGGGTGATGTCATATGTTGGAAGGATAACATCTTGTGAATCCAGAGAGCCACACCATGAAATGATAGGTAAAGGGCCAGGGGTTTCATTGACTTTTCGATGCTCCAAAGGCCAGTCTCCAAGATTAACATAAAATTCTAAATCTGGGAGGAGGACCTAAATAAACAAAAGAATGTTTATCAGTGTTGGGAAGACCTCAGTCTTTGATACTAAATGCTTTGCTTCTTTGACTTTTAAAAAATTTCTGATAAAACAAATTTAAAATAGAAGAGAGAAGGATGCTTCTCATTCATCAGTAGTATCAGATAATCAAGGGGCTTCCCTGGTGGCTCAGTGTAAGAATCACCTGCCAATGCAGGAGACACGGGTTCAATGCCTGGGTAGGGAAGATCCCACATGCTGCAGGGCAACTAAGCCCATGTGCCACAACTACTGAGCCCACGTGCTGCAACTGCTGAAGCCTGCGTGCCCTATAGCCCGTGTTTGGCAAGAGGAGAACAGACAGCCATGAGAAGCTTGCACACCACAGCTAGAGAGTGGCCCCTATTCACTGCAACTAGAGAAAAGCCTGTGCAGCAACAAAGACCCAGCACAGCCAAATATAAATAAATAAATAAAATTTTTTAAGAAAGAAGACAAGGGTGAGGATAATGCATGACAATTCACTTAAGCAGGAATTAGCCATCTCTCTTCAGAGCTGGCATTTAAAACTGTTGTGTATATGTAACTATAGGTATGGTAACTATAGGTACGGAAAATTCAGAAAGGCGTGAATGAATGGCTTCAAACACCCTTTCTGCCAGCAGCCTAAGTGAGAATCTATAAAGTTAGACCCAAGCCCTTCTTTTCCTTCGTTATCAAACCTCTTTATAATAACCGTGTTTGTTTTTGGAATCTGCTATCCATTTCCACCTTCATGCTCAATGCCTAAGTTTAGGCCTTTATCATCTCTTCCCTAGATTGTTGCAATACTTGTCCCTTACTAGATGTTCTGATTCTAGCCTCTCCTGCTGTCCACAATGTTGTTCAAATTTCTAAAACCCAAACTAATGTTACTACTAAGCTTGCTGCTGCTGCTGAGTCACTTCAGTCGTGTCCGACTCTGTGTGACCCCTTAGACGGAAGCCCACCAGGCTCCCCCATAGTACCTTAATCCTATAGGACACAGTCTAAACCCCCTGGCTGGAATTCAGGCCCTCACTATCTTGCTCCAGCTTAGCTTTGAATCTCATCTTCCATCTGCCCAAGTACCAAAAAACTTTACTCTCTGAAAATGCCACCCACCTTAACATGTAATTCTCTTTACTTGGAAGGCCCTTCTCCTACTTATTCACTTGGCAATCTCTTTTCTCATCCTCCACACCCAGAGCAAATGTTACTTCCTCTGTGACTCGCCTTCCTCGGACATTTTAACTCTGGGTACCTACTTTTCTTATGTGCCTATCATGTTGTGGTAGAACGTTGCTTGTATTCATATCCCATCCTCACTTCTGAATAACAAAAACAAGTTCTCCTAGAGTGAGCTGTTCAAAAACCAGAGGTGAGTCTCATTTATCTTAAATCCCTTTTTAGTCACTGGGCAAAGAACCTGGAACAAAAGGGAAGGGCAAAGGGATATGATTCTTCACCCTAGTGCTCCCTTACTATCATTTAGTAGCTTATTAATAAGGGATTCCCTGGTGGCTCAAACCGTAAAGGCCTGCCTGCAATGCAGGGGACCTGGGTTCGATTCCTGGGTTGGGAAGATCTCCTGGAGAAGGAAATGGCAACCCACTCCAGTATTCTTGCCTGGAGAATCCCATGGACGGAGGAGCCAGGTAGGCTATAGTCCATAAGCTCCACATCAGAAGTTCTCACTGTAGAGGAGAATTTCTCAATCTTGGCACCACCGACATTTTCATCTGGGTAATTCTACCCTGTGGGTGTTGCCCTGCACACTGCAGAATTAGCAGAATCCCTGGCCTCTACCCACCAGTTGCAGTATCAAGTCCCCAGTTGCAACATTGCCAAATTCCTCTCAGAGGCATATCATTCCTAGTTGAAAACCACATAAGCACAGAGATACAGAAATACAGGGCAGAGTGGACTGGTGGTAGTCCAGGAAGAAAGAACCGCCTTTAGGATCAGATGCCCATAATATGCTCATATGATGGGCTGATGGGGAGGCAGGAGGCAACTGCTATTTAAAATAAGAATTGATTGCAGTCCCATATTTCATGTGCTTGGGAATATATAACTCATATCAGGAAAGGTGGCTTTTGGGTAAGAAAACTACGTTCATGGCCTTTCTAGATGAGAGAGGTAAAAAAATGCCCATTCTTCCTCCTTTATTCTGCACGACTGGGAATAAGGAATAACAAAAGGTAGTTTGAATTGCTCTGCTTAAGAGGATTTACAGAAGTTTTGTAAATATGGAAAGAGGGGCTGAATAGAGGGAGAGAAGGAGGAGGTGCTGGGGATGTGAAATCTTTTGGAAGATAGAAGCTCTAATCATGTTTCATAAGACTTGGGAGAGTGCTATATGGTCTACCTACCTGAGATGGGGGCTCAAACTATTTAACTTAAATATTAAAGGAAAGAGAAAACCAACTGATCCATACTTAGGTGGTAGACAGATGTACATTTTCAAGCCTGGAATCCATTTTCATTCTTTACCATTATTATTCCAAGAATTAAATGTTACAAATAAACATTTAAACTATTTTGGTTTTGGAATCAATGAATTCATTCTCATACCTTTCTTGCCAGTGACAGCAAAATCTCATCTGAGAACATTTTGAAGTCTGTGTATTTCCCTAAAGATCTTCGGTAGATGTGGTTATTGAGAACCGTGTAATGAACAATAGCACCCCTCTCATCCCCAAACCTTTTCGGAACTTCAGTTAGCATCTGCTGGAGATTAATGCTGGGGAAAGAAGCAAAATCTTTTTCAATCTGTGGTTCCTTGTCTGGACAAGACAGAGTTTTCTGCCAGGCCTGAGGATCCTCTTCTGGACACTCACAGTACTCATGGTACACTGGTCCTAAGGAAAGCAAAACATGTGGAATGCCAAGCTTCATTAACAAGCAATGCAACACACGGAGTTGTTTCTGCCACTGCTGTGGACATAGGATGACTTCTTGGTAAATTCTAAGATTATCCAGACAGGGATAATCTACTGTAAACAAATCAGTGGTAAAAAGTAATGTCAGAGTCTTGTGCTCTTACCTTCTGTCCCCTTTTCACCCCACCCTAGATAACCTAGTAGAGCATATATTCTCCCAATGTAACATATAGCATATTTTCTCCCAGTGTAACCTACTCATTCAATTCATTGATAAATTTATTTCCAGTGAGCTATAAATGGCTGATGAGCATAAAACTTACCTTTCAACAAGGAAAAAGAGAATGTATTCCTTTTTAGGCATGATTATATAGTAAGGCTGGTGATTTTTAAAGACAAGATGAGGTCTCTTCCTCTGAATCCCTAAAATTACCTCCATCAGCACATCTCAAAAAGGAAACATGAAACTCAGGGACACCTTGAAGTGTAAGCTTAAAGTGGTCAGACATAAGTATGAAACTATTCTGAAGACTCATTTAAAAAAGAATTTGTGCAAAATTTATCTTATTTCACAATATATCCATATTTAATATAAAAATAATTTAAAAAGCTATTTAATTTTCTTGAGGATTTCTACTTCAGACAAGCATAACAAATAGGGATCAATTTAGCTTCCTACCTAAAACTACCAAAATACGGATAAAATATATGAAACAATAGTTTTTTAAGACATTGGACATCAGGCAATGAATAGAGTTTGAGAGATGACAAACAAATGAGGTAAACTCTATAGTTCCTCAAGTTTACTGCCCAAGGGAGTTTCTAGGTTGTGCAACAGGGAGGAACAATCTGGGCAGAGCCCAGAAGTCTCACTGAGTTGAGACAGAGCTGAAAGTCCAAGGCAGCTAGAAGTTGTAGAACATACTGCACAGAGATAGAACTCCAGAGGTCTGTACAAGGTTTCCCTCAAATATTTAAGGCATACTGATCAATATACATGTTTGAATAAACTGTCCAAAACAAAGAAAGAACTATCCATAAGGTCATAGGGATTAGAGGCAACAATACCCATGGTTCATATAGGGCTGGAAAAAGTGCCCATTCATACAAACCAAACTGGAAAGCATCCTAATTCATAGAGGTTGGAAAGAATATGCAGAGATGTATTGCCTCAGTAAAGGAATAATTAGCCCTAGACTAAACATGGCTCTGGGCCTGCCTAATAAATTGTAAAAGAAAATTTGAAGGATCAACTTACTTCCAAACAACTTAATTGCATCCTAGAGAAAAGCTCAAGAAGATGAGAAAGCATTGAGCAATGAGAAATACACTGGATAGAATTAATGACAGATTGAACATAATAGAAAGAAATATTGTAAACTTAAACATATAGAAACTATACAAAATGAAATGGAGAAAAATATAATTTTAAATGAAAAGAGCATAGTTGAGTCATGGGATAATTTTAAGCCTAATGTATGGGTAATTAGAATTCTTGGAGGAGAGCTGATATAGAACAGAAAAAATATTTGAAGAACTTATGGCCACTTTTATGCTGGGTTTCATGAAAGCTATAAACCCAAAGATCCACAAATCTCAAGCATAAGAAATATGAAGAAACCTACATCAAAGCACATAATAATCAAATTGTTCAAAACAACTGATAAAGAGAAAAATATTTAGCAGGGGATCAAAGATATAGAAAATGGCAGATTTATAACTGGAAATAATGCAAGTGAGCAGATATAGAAGACAGCAGAACAATACTCAAAGGGGAAAAAAAAAAAAAACTGTCAACCAAAAGCAAAGGAGAAAAGGAAAGATATACCCATTTGAATGCAGAGTTCCAAAGACTAGCAAGGAGAGATAAGAAAGCTTCCTCGGAGTGATCAATGCAAGAAAACAGAGGAAAAGTCTTTCTAGAATGGGAAAGACTAGAGATCTCTTCAAGAAAATTAGAGATACCAAGGGAACATTTCATGTCAAGATGGGCACAATAAAGGACAGAAACAGTATGGACCTAACAGAGCAAGAAGATATTAAGAAGAGGTGGCAGGAAAACACAGAAGACTATATAAAAAAGATCTTAATGACCCAGATAACCATGATGGTGTGATCACTCACCTAGAGCTAGACATCCCGGAATGCAAAGTCAAGTGTGCCTTAGGAAGAAGCATCACTATGAACAAAGCTAGTGGAGGTGATGGAATTCCAGTTAAGCTATTTCAAATCCTAAAAGATGATGCTGTGAAAGTGCTGCACTCAATATGCCAGCAAATCTGGAAAACTCAGCAGTGGCCACAGGACTTGAAAAGGTCAGTTTTCATTCCAATCCCAAAGAAAGGCAGTGCCAAACAATGTTCAAACTATTGCACAATTGCACTCATTTCACACACTAGCAAAGTAATGCTCAAAATTCTCCAAGCCAGGCTTCAACAGTACGTGAACCGTGAACTTCTAGATGTTCAAGCTGGATTTACAAAAGGCAGAGGAAATCAGAGATCAAATTGCCAACATATACTGGATCATAGAAAAAGCAAGAGTTCCAGAAAAACATCTACTTTTGCTTCATTGACTACACTAAAGCCTTTGACTGTGTGGATCACAACAAACTGAGGAAAATTCAAGAGACGGAAATACAGACTACTTTACCTGCCTCCTGAGAAATCTGTATGCAGGTCAAGAAGAAACAGTTAGAATCAGACATGGAACAACACACTGGTTCCTTACTGGGAAAGGAGCATGTCAAGGCTGTATATTGTCCCCCTGCTTATTTAACTTATATATGCAAAGTACATCATGTGAAATGTTGGGCTGGATGAAGCACAAGCTGGAATCAAGATTGCAGGGAGAAATATCAATAACCTCAGATATGCAGATGACACTACCCTTATAGCAGAAAGTGAAGAGGAACTAAAGAATGTCTTGATGAAAGTGAAAGAAAATAGTGAAAAAGCTGGTTTAAAACTCAACATTCAAAAAACAAAGATCATGACATCCGGTCCCATCACTTCATAGCAGATTGATGGGGAAACAATGGAAATAGTGACAGATTTTATTTTCTTGGACTCCAAAATCACTGCAGATAGTAACTGCAGCAATGAAATTAAAAGTTGCTTGCTCCTTGGAAGAAAAGTTACAACCAACCTAGACAGCATATTAAAAAGCAGAAACATTACTTTGCCGACAAAGGTCCATCTAGTCAAAGCTACGGTTTCTCAAGTAATCATGTATAGATGTGACAGTTGAACCATGAAGAAAGTTGAGCACTGAAGAATTGATGCTTTTGAACTATGGTGTTGGAGAAGACTCTTGGGAGTCCCTTGGACAGCCAGAAGTCCAACCAGTCAATCCTAAAGGAAATCAGTCCTGAATATTCATTGGAAGAACTGATGTTGAAGTTGAACTCTCAAACTTTGACCACCTGATGCAAAGAACTGACTCTTTAGAAAAGACCCTGATGCTGGGAAAGATTGAAGGCATGAGGAGAAAGGATGACAGAGGATGAGATGGTTGGATGGTATCACCAGCTCAATGGACATGAATTTGAGCAAGCTCCGGGAGATGGTGATGGACAGTGAAGCCTGGCATGCTGCAGTCCACAGGGCTGCAAACAGACAGACATGACTGAGCAACTGAACTGAACTGATAATTCTACCTGGCAAAATATCTCTCAAAAATAAAAGCAAAATAAATATATTTTCAGATATCTAAAAGCTGGAAGAACTAATCATCACCCTCACATTAAATGAAAATTTAATAGGAATTCTTTAGATAGAAGGCAAATAGTACTAAGTGAAAACATGTATCTATGCAAAAGAATGAAGAGTACTAAATATGCTAACTACCTGGGTAAATACACAGGAATATTTTTGTTTGTCATTTAAATCTCTTTAAATTACTTAGTTTTTCTCTCCCCTAAGATGTTTTTGAACTATGGTGTTGGAGAAGACTCTTGAGAGTCCCTTGGACTGCAAGGAGATCCAACCAGTTCATTCTAAAGATCAATCCTGGGTATTCATTGGAAGGACTGATGCTAGAGCTGAAACTCCAATACTTTGGCCACCTCATGTGAAGAGTTGACTCATTGGAAAAGACTCTGATGCTGAGAGGGATTGCGGGCAGGAGGAGAAGGGGA
Organism: Moschus berezovskii; assembly: GCF_049115385.1. NCBI lineage: Eukaryota > Metazoa > Chordata > Mammalia > Artiodactyla > Moschidae > Moschus > Moschus berezovskii. The sequence continues at coordinate 21,962,688 of NC_142473.1, forward strand.
CGATAGAGGATGAGATGGCTGGATGGCATCACCGAATCGACGGACATGAGTTTGAGTGAACTCCGGGAGTTGGTGATGGACAGGGAGGCCTGCCGTGCTGCGATTCATGGGGTCGCAGACAGTGAGACACGACTGAGCGACTGAACTGAACTGAAGATATCAAAAAAATTAAACTCCAGGAGGTACATATATCACATTTATCCTTTTGCACATGTCTTTAACATCATCATAATGCAATCTGAAAGCCATGGGTTCTACACATAAGGCTGGCTCTGGTTTATGTAATAATTACTTACCTTTCAAAATATAGGGAGACTGAGCAACATGTTCATCACCATAAAGGACTTCTATCTTCAGCCCTTTACTGACAGTTTCATACATCCTATATCGCATCAAAAATGTTCCATCATTCCTGTCCAAAGGTTTAGGGACATGAATCCGAACTAACTCCTTAGGTGACAGAGATTTGATTACTACTCTGAATAGTGTTTGACCTGAGGGAGGGGAAAAAAAAAGTATAAGTAACTCTATTTCATGTTTCACAAGAAGTTTATTTTTTCTGTACCATCAATGGTAAACAAAATTATTTTAGTTTTGAACATCTTGGACACCAGGAACTATATTTGGTTTAGGTCTTCTAAACCAAGCAACTGAGGCCTGCAGCTCAAGATAGCAGAATAGAAGGATGTGTGCTCATCTCCTGTGAGAGCACCAGAATTGCAACTAGCTGTTAACAGAATGCTGGTACCCAATAAAATAAGATACCCCACACCAAAAGACAAAGAAGAAGCTGGAGTGAGATGGTAGGAGAGGCGTAATCACGAAAAAATCAAATCCCATACTGACCAGGTAGGTGACCGACAAACTGGAGAAAAATAATACCAAAGGAGTTCTCCCACGCGGTGAAGGTTCTGAATCTCATGTCTGTCTTCCCAGCCTGGGGATCTGACAAAGCAACTTGGAATCCCAAGGGAATCTGACCTTGAAGGCCAGCAGGACTTGATTATAGGACTTCCACAGGACTGGGGAAAACAGACTCCAGTCTTGCAGGGCACAAACAAAATCTTGTGCACACCAAGACCCTGAGGAAAGGAGCACTGACCCCACAGCAGACTGAACCAAAAGTACCTGCTAGCATTTGAGGGTCTCCTATAGAGGTGTGGGCTGGCAGAGGCTCACCACAGGGATGGGGGAACTGGCAGCAGCAGTCCCCGAAGGTTCCTCTTGGCATAAGCCCTCCTGGAGGTTGCCATTAACCCAACCATAGACCCCAGGGTTGGGTCACCTCAGGTCCGACAACTAATAGGGATGGAGCACAATACTACCCATCAGCAGATAATAAGGTTAAAGTTTTACTGAGCAAGGCTTTGCCCACCAGAGCAAGACCCAATTTCTCCCACCACCAGTCACTCCATCAGGAAGTTTACACAAGCCTCTTAGGCTCCTCCATCAGACGGCAGAGAGAAGAAGCAAGAAGTACCACAATCCCACACTGGCTAGAAAAAAAACATATCACAGAAAGTTATCAGGATGAAAAATCAGAAAGCTGTCTTCCAGATGAAAGGACAAGATAAAACCCTAGAGAAACAACTCAATGAAGTGGAGAAAAGCAACCTTCCAGAAAAGGAATTCAGAATGATAGTGAAGATGATCCAGGATCTTGGGAAAACAATGGAGAAAAAGGAAGACGTGCATACCAAAGACCTAGAAGAACTAAAGAACAAAAAACAGAGATTGAATAATACACTAGAAGGAATCAAGAGCAGAATAACTGAGGCAAAGAACAGATAAATGATCTGGAGGGCACAACTGTGGAACAGAATATAGAAAAAAGAATGGAACAGAATATAGAAAAAAGAATGAAAAAAAAAAAGGAAGACAGTCTAAGAGACACGTGGGACAACATTAAATGTATCAACATTCGCATTATAGGGGTCCTATGAGGAGCAGAAAGAGAGAAAGGACCTGAGAAAATATTTGAAGAGATAATGGCTGTAAACTTTACTAACATGGGAAAGGAAACAGTCAACAAAGTTCAGGAAGCATAGAGAGTTCCAAGGAGGAACACACCAAGACAAGTAGTAATCAAACTGACAAAAATTAAAGACAAAGTATTAAAATTTTAAAATATTAAAAGCAACAAGGAAAACATGACACATAACATACAAGGGAATTCCTTTCAGGTTGTCAATTGATTTCTCAACAGAAACTCTACAAGCCAGAAGGGAATGGCATGATATATTTAAAGTGATGAAAGGGAAGAACCTACAACCAAGAATATGCTACCCAGCAAGACTGTCCTTCAGATTTGATGGAGAAATCAAAACCTTTCCAGACAAGCAAAAGTTAAAAGAATTCAGCACCACCAAACCAGCCTTACCACAAATGCTAAAGGAACTTCTCTAGGCAGGAAACACAAGAAAAGGAAAAGACCTATACAAAATGAACACAAAATAATTAAGAAAATGGTAACAGATTCATACATATTGATAGTTATCATAATATAAATGAATGAAATGTACCAACCAAAAGACACACACTGGCTGTACAGATGAAAACATGTTCAGGTATGCACTTCCACTTACCACATCACTCTGCTTGACAACCCCCCTCCACCAGTTGTATGTAGTTATTTTATATTGTTAGGCTAATCATGTTCCCAATATGGCTTGCAATTGTAATTATCTTTTATTTTGTGTTTGGTTATTGATTGTGAAAACCGATAAACATCTTTTACTATTGTGATTATGTAACTGTTACTCACTTAATACCATTGCATCATGATTGGTCAACAAGGAAAATAATAGAACTCTATATCACCAAAAACTAGGAACTAATAGAAAAACCTGTAATCACTTTTTGAAATCCAGATGCATATCAGAATTATCTTGGTATTTTTTTGAAAAATACAAATGCTCAGGTATTGCTTTTTTCTCCAAAGCTCCAGGTATGTTTCTATTGAGAAGCCATGTTTAAAAACAAATGGGATATATGATGATCCTTTACTTCTATCTAGTTTGTTTTACTTTTGTTACTTCATATTCAGTGCTCCCATTTCATTTACTTATGTTTCCCAATTTCTTCATCTCTTCTTTTTTTTTCTGAAGTTCTTTCTCAAGCCTTTATCAAGCAAAGTAGAAAAGCTTTTGTAAACATATAAATAGTATGTATTATATATATTTTAGAAAACATGAATTTTTACCTAACTAAAAACTGTATGACATTTTGATTTCACTTGTTTGAGTTAGTATGAATAGAATGTTTGACTTCTAATTTTAAAAATTAGATATGTAATAAGCAACAAAAATTCACTGTATAGCACAGGGACCTATAGTTAATATCTTATAATAATCTACAGTGGAAAATAATCTGAAAAATAATATATGTATATGTGTATAACTGAATCACCTTCCTGTGGGCCTGGAACATTGTAAGTTAATTGTGAGTTCAGTTCAGTTCAGTTACTCAGTCATGTCAGATTCTTTGTGACTCCATGGACTGCAGCACCCCAGGCGTCCCTGTCCTTCACCATTTTCTAGAGCTTGCTCAAACTCATGTCCAGTGAACCGGTGATGCCATCCAACCACCTTGTCTTCTGTCATCCCCTTCTCCTCCTGCTTTCAATCTTTACCAGCATCAGGGTCTTTTCTAATGAATCACCTCTTTAAATCAGGTGGCCAAAGTACTGGAGGTTCGCCTTCAGCATCAGTCAACCCAATGAATATTCAGGACTGATTTCCTTTAGGATTGACTGGTTTGATCTCTTTGCAGTCCAAAGAACTCTCAAGAGTTTTCTCCAACACCACATTTCAAAAGCATCAATTGTTCAGTGCTCAGCCTTCTTTATGGTCCACTCTCACTACCATACACGACTACTGGAAAAACCATGGCTTTGACCATACAGAAGTCTGCTGCAAAGTAATGTTTCTGCTTTTTAATATGCTGTCTAGGTTGGTCATGGCTTTTCTTCCAAGAGGCAAGCAACTTTTAATTTCATGGCTGCAGTCACCATCTGCAGTGATTTTGGAGCCCAAGAAAATAAAGTCTATCACCATTTCCATTGTTTCCCCATCTATTTGCCATGAAGTGATGGGACTGGATGCCATGACCTTCATTTTTTGAATGTTGAGTTTTAAGCCAGCTTTTTCACTTTTCTCTTTCATTGTCATCAAGAGGCTCTTTAGTTCCTCTTCACTTCTGCCATAAGGGCAGTGTCATCTGCATATATGAGGTTACTGATATTTCTCCTGGCAATCTTGATTCCAGCTTGTGCTTCATCCAGCCTGGCATTTCACATGATGTACTCTGAATATATGTTAAATACGCAGGGCGACAATATACAGCCTTGCCGTACTCCTTTCCCAATTTGGAATCAGTCCATTGTTTCATGTTCAGTTCTGTTGCTTCCTGACCTGCATACAGATTTCTCAGGAGGTAGGTAAGGTGGTCTGATATTCCCATCTCTTGAAGAATTTTCCACAATTTGTTGTGATCCACACAGTCAAAGGCTTTAGCGTAGTCAATGAAAAAGTAGTAGATGTTGCTTTTTCTATGATCCAGCGGATGTTGGCAATTTGATCTCTGGTTCCTCAACCTTTTTCTAAATCCAGCTTGAATATCTGGAAGTTCTCGGTTCATGTACTGTTAAAGCCTAGCTTGGAGAATTTTGAGCATTACTTTATTAGCATGTGAAATAAGTGCAATAGTGCATAGCTTGAACATTCTTTGGCATTGCCTTTCTTTGCGATTGGAACGAAAACTGACCTTTTCCAGTCCTGTGGCCACTGCTGAGATTTCCAAATTTGCTAGCCTATTGAGTGCAGCACTTTCACAGCATCATCTTTTAGGATCCGAAATAGCTCAACTGGAATTGCATCACCTCCACTAGCTTTGTTTCTGTTGATGCTTCCTAAAGCCCACTTGACTTCGCACTCCAGGACACTCACTAGCCAGCTCTAGGTGAGTGATCACACCATTGTGATTACCTGAGTCATTAAATATTTTCGGTATAGTTCTTCCGTGTATTCTTGCCACCTCTTCTTAATATCTTCTTCTTCTAAGTCCATACCATTTCTGTCCTTTGTTGTGCACATCGTTGCATGAAATGTTCCCTTGGAATCTCCAATTTTCTTGAAGAGATCTCTAGTCTTTCCCATTCTATTGTTTTCCCTCTATTTCTTTTCATTGTTCAGTTAAGAAGGCTTTCTTACCTTTTCTTGTTACTCTTTGGAATTACATTCAGATGGGCCTATCTTTCTTTTTCTTCTCTGCCTGCTCTTTTCTCAGTTATTTGTAAGGCCTTCTCAGACAACCATTTTGCCCTTTTGCATTTCTTTTTCTTGGGGATGATTTTGATCACTGCTTCCTTTACAATGTTACTAACTTGTCCATAGTTTTTCAGGTATTCTGTCATCACATCTAATCCTTTATATTTATTTGTTACTTCTACTGTATAATTGTAAAGGATTTGTTTAGGTCATACCTGAATGGTCTTGTGGTTTTCCCTACTTTCTTCCATTTAAGTCTGAATTTTCTCCTTTGGGTAGGTTTAAAAGCCCAGTTCAGTTCAGTTGCTCAGAGAGAGCGAGCCTTCCCTCTCCTTCACCATCTCCCGGAGCTTGCTCAAACTCAGGTCCATCAAGTCGGTGATGCCATCCAACCATCTCATCCTCTGTCATCCCCTTCTCCTCCTGCCCTCAATCTTTCCCAGCATCAGGGTCTTTTCCAGTGAGTCAGTTCTTTGCATCAGGTAGCCAAAGTATTGGAGTTTCAGCTTCAGCATCAGTCCTTCCAATGAATAAGCAGGACTGATTTCCTTTAGGATTTACTAGTTTGATCTCCTTGCAGTCTGAGGAACTCTCAAGAGTCTTCTCTAACACCACAGTTCAAAAGCATCTATAAACTTTTAGGATGACATAGCCCTAAGGAAATTCCACTTTCTCTTTATAAAGTATGCACAAGCCTCCTTTGTAATCCATTTTAATATCTAATAAACCTCAATTCTGATGAAATTTCCCTTCCATTTCCTTAAGTAGAGAGAGATTATAGTTAGTTAGTAGAGTCACACAAATACAACACACTCACCTACACACAAACTCACACACCTTGTAAAAGCATAGATGTACCCCTCTAAGCTTCTTTCCTATAATTGAAATGAAACTGTTACATTAGGATGATCTATCATTCCTTTCAACTTCAAAATTTTGTGGGTTTTCTGTTCCAGGATAGACAGTACCTACTTAGTAAACTTTCCCTTCTCTTTTTGCAGTGTATTAGCTGACTTTTTTAGACTTTGAAACAATACTGTTTCAGGAATAAACATTGGGACTCCTTTCTTCAGAGAGTCCAGTGGACATACCTGCACTCAGCGCAGATCTGATCCTCAAGCACTTTGACAACAAGGAGCAGTCAATATCCTAATCACAGTTTATGACCATACCAAAGGAAAATGTTTAAAGAAAAGTGATGAATCTTCTGAAATACACAGTCTTGGTAAACAGCTAATTGTGATCAAATAAATCTTTCATATCATATCTATCATATTTAATAATATTAAAATATTAAACATATTTAACATATATTTGAAATTACTGAAGAAAAAAGTTTGTTTTCCCTATTCTTAGTTTCTAAATCTAGTGAGTGATATTTCTATTTTTTTGATCTTCAAGGTTTTATTTTTTTCTTGTGGGTCAGAAAAAAATGTTTCTTATTCTCTTCAGTTTAGTAATAGTAATGCAGTGTCTGACACATTTCTACTAAATAATTAAGTACCAAACACATACATTTTAGGATTTTTGAAAAAGTGTGATAAAATTATGAAAGACATCTGCTTACATAAATGAAATAACTATAAGGGATGTTGTAAAAAAAATAGTAATAATGTGAAATTATTATAAATGTTGGTCAATTACCTGAAATGCTTAATGAAACATATAAATCATTGCTTTATGTTATTTCCCACTTAGTTTCAGAAAGGCAATGTGGTGTGGCAGACTGAAAATCAGGAAGGCAGAGCCTGGGGACTAAAAAGCCATTTCCATCATTCTTTCCCCAGATTGGAAACAGGACAGAAAAGCTTCTTATCTCCTATCGAATAGTTCTATCCTCCATAAGTTTATGATTTTAAATAAAACACAGATATAACCTGCATATTAATGACTATGTGACATTTTGAGGCTTACTTTATGGAAGAAATCTCCAGAACCCTTCATTAATTTAAAATTGATCAGGACTAAATTAGAAATAAGCAATCCTACCCTCATAAAAGAGAAAATAAGAGTGTCATTTCAAATTGCTTCAAATAGAAGGAATGTGAATTTTCATTTGCCCTGGAGGCTAATATAATGGAACAGAAATGAAGTCAGCTTGAGCTTTTCTGTTCACACTTCTTTATGAAAGATAGCAAGTTGAATAAGAATGCAGTGACTAAAGGAGACAAAAGGAGGTTGTCAGTATCAAAACTTTATATCATTAGACTTGGAAATTTTGAAAACTTTTGATTGGGAAAGAAAGCATTTTTTAAAAAATTCACTTACTTAGTCGGGGGACTGTGCCCGTCCCTGAGCTCGAGATTTTCATATCTCTTATTTATTTCCTCCAAGAACTTGTGAGAAAGGTATTTGTGATCTCATATTACAGATCAGGAAGCCAAAGGCTTTCATGAAGAAGTTCAGTACTTTCACTAAGGTCTCATATATATGAGTAGCAGAACCAAAATTTGCACACATTTTGAATCTTTCTTCCTTCTAAGCCCATTTTGAATCCAATTTGTCACACTGTGTAATGTTGACATATAGATTCCCCTTCATGGATCACAGCATTGTCATGGTGAAGGGGCTTGTATAACTCAATGAAGATATGAAGCCAAGACATACAGGGCCACCTAAGACAGATGGGTCATAGTGAAGAATTCTGATAAAACGTGGTCCACTGGAGAAGGAAATGGCAACCCACTCCAGTATTCTTGCCTGGAGAACACTATAGACAGTATGAAAAGACTAAAAGATATAACACCAGAAGATGAGCCTCCCAGGTAAGAAGCTGTCCAATATGCTACTAGGGAAGAGCAGACGGCAATTACTAGTAGCTCTAGTAAGAATGAAATAGCTGGGCCAAAGCAAGAATGACACTTAGTTGTGGATGTGTCTGGTGGTGAAAGTAAAGTCTGATACTGTAAGAACATTGCATACAAACCTGGAATGTTAGATTCATGAATCAAGGTAAAGTGCACATGGTCAAACAGGAGATGGCAAGAGTGAATATCGACATCTTAGGAATCGGTGAACTAAAATGGACAGGAATGAAAGTGAAAGAAAGTGATGAGGGGCTTCCCTGGTGGCTGCAATGTGGGAGACCAGGGTTCATTCTCTGGGTCAGGAAGATCGCCTGGAGAAAGGAATGGCTACCCACCCACTCCAGTATTCTTTCCTAGAGAATTCCATGGACACAGGACCCTGGCAGGCTACAGAATGGGAGAATTTAAGTCAGATGACCATGATATCTACTACTGTGGGCGAGAATCCTTTAGAAAAAATGGAGTAGCCCTCATAGTCAACAAAAAAGTCCAAAAGGCAGTACTTGGTACCCGGATGCAATCTCAAAAATGACAGAATAATCTCAGTTCAGTTCCAAGGCAAAGTATTCAATATCACAGTAACCCAAGTCTATGTCCCAACCACTGACACAGAAGAGGCTGAAGCTGACCAGTTATGAAGACCTACAAAACCTTCTAGAATTAACATAAAAAAAGATATCCTTTTCATCTTAGGGGATTGGAATCCATAAGTAGGAAGTTAAGACTTACCTGGAGTAATAGGCAAGTTTGGCCTTGGAGTACAAAATGAAGCAGGGCAAAGGCTAACAGATTTTTGTCAAGAGAATACACTGGTCATAACAAACGCTCTTTTCCAACAACTCAAGAGATGACTCTACATATGAACATAACCCAGATGGTCAATAACGAAATCAGATTGTTTATATTCTTTGCAGTCAAAGATGGAGACACTCTATACAGTCAGCAAAAACAAGACTTGTTGCTGACTGTGGCTCAGATCAGCAAAATTCAGGCTCAAACTGAAGAAAATAGGGAAAACCACTAGACCATTCAGGTATGACCTAAATCAAATCCCTTATGATTATATATGGTGGATGACAAATATAGTCAAGTGTTTAGATCCGGTAGACAAAATGCCTGAAGAATTAAGGATGGTGGTTCCTTACTTTGTATAGTAGGCACTGACTAAAACCATCCCAAAGAAAAAGAAATGCAAAAAGGCAAAGTGGTTGTCTGAGGAGGCTTTACAAAGAGCTGAGGAGAGAAGAGAAAAGAAGGGCAAGGGAGAAAGGGAAAGATATACCCAACTGAATACAGAGTTCCAGAGAATAGCAAGGAGAGGTAAGAAGGCATTCTTATATGAACAATGCAAAGAAATAGAGGAAAACAATAAAATGGGAAAGACTAGAGATCTCTTCAAGAAAATTGGTGATATCAAGGGAACAATTCATTCAAGGATGGGCATGAGAAAGGACATAAACAGCAAGGAGACCTAACAGAAGTAGAAGAGATTAAGAAGAGGTAGCAAAAATACACAGAAGAACTATACAAGAAAGGTCTTAATAACCCAAATAACCAGTGGTGTGGTCACTTACCTAGAGCCAGACATTCTGGAGTGTGAAGTCAAGTGAGCCTTAGAAAGCAATGCTACAAACAAAGTTAGTGGAGGTGACAGAATTCCAGCTGAACTATTTAAAATATTAAAAGACGATGCTGTTAAAGTGCTGCACTCAATATATCAGCAAATTTGGAAAACTCAGCAGTGGTCACAGGACTGGAAAAGGTCATCTTTCATTCCAATTACACAGAAGGGCAATGCCAAAGAATATTCAAACTAACATACAATTGTGCTCTTTTCACATGCTAACAAGGTTATGCTCAAAATCCCTCAAGCTAGGCTTTAGCAATATGTGAAGCAAGAAATTCCAGAGGTACAAGTTGGATTTACAAAGGGCAGAGGAACCAGAGATCAAATTGTCAACATCCATTTTACCATAGAGAAAGCAAGGGAATTCCAGAAAAACAACTACTTCCGCTTCACTGACTATGTTAAAGCCTTTGACTATATGGATCACAACAAACTGTGGAAAATTCTTCAAGAGATGGGAATGCCAGACCACTTTACCTGTCGCCTGAGAAATCTGTATGTGGGTCAAGAAGCAACAGTTAGAACCAGACACGGAACAATAGACTGGTTCAACATTGGGAAAGGAGTACATTAAGGCTGTATACTATCATTCTGCTTATTTAACTTATATGCATAGTTCTGTTCTGTTCTGTTCAGTCACTCAGTAGTACCCGACTCTTTGCGACCCCGTGGACTGTAGCCTACCAGGCTTCTCCATCCATGGTATTCTCCAGGCAAGAATACTGGAGTGGGTTACCATTTCCTTCCCCAGGGGATCTTCCCGACCCAGGGATCGAACCCGGGTCTCCCGCATTGGAGGCAGATGCGTTAACCTCTGAGCCACCAGGGAAGCCCCTTATATGCATAGTACATCATGCAAAATGTCATGCTGGATGAATCACAGGCTGGAATCAAGATTGCCTGGAGAAATATCAATAACCTCAGATATGCAGGTGATACCACTGTAACGGCAGAAAGTGAAAAGGAACTAAAGAGCTTCTCGGTGAGGGTGAAAGAGGAGAGTGAAAAAGCTGGCTTGAAACTCAACATTTAAAAAACTAAGATCATAGATCAGGCCCCATCACTTCATGGCAAATAGAAGGGGAAAAAGTGGAAGCAGGGACAGATTTTACTTTCCTGGGCTCCAAAATCACTGGGGACAGTGACTACAGCCATAAAATTTAAAGATACTTGCTCCTTGGAAGAAAAGCTATGACAAACCTAGACAGCACATTAAAAAATGGAGATGTCACTTTGCCAACCAAGGTCCGTATAGTCAAAGCTATGGTTTTTCCAGTAGTCATGTATGCATGTGAGAGCTGGACCATAAAGAATGCTAAGCATCAAAGAATTGATGCTTTTGAACTGTACTGGAGAAGATTCTTGAGAGTCCCTTGGACTGCAAGGAAATTAAACCAGTCGATCCTAAAGGAAATCAACCCTGAATATTTAATGGAAGGACTGAGGCTGAAGCTGAAGCTCCAATAGTTTGTTTTTGTTTCGATGCTCCAATACTTTGGCCACCTAATGTGAGAGGCTAGCTCATTGGAAAAGACCTTGATGCTGGGAAATATTGAAGGTAAAAGAAGGGGGCAACAGAGGATGAGATGGTTAGATAGCATCACTGACTCAGTGGATATGAATTTCAGCATACTCTGGCAGATAGTGGAGGACAGAGGAGCCTGGCACGCTGCAGTTCATGTTGTCACAAAGAGTTGGACATGACTTAGTGACTGAGTAAGAACAACAAGGTTCTCAAAATTCATAGTTTGAAAAATAACCTCTGTCATTCCTGTTACAATGGAGTCTTCATCTCCCTTTTTGTTTAGGAGTTTTATTAATGCTCTCTACAGCTTCAACAAAAGGGCTGACTCCACCTGGCCAAGGGAACAGTCCTGAAGGCCAACTTGGTACAACTCGAGGCTAAATGGAAATCCTCGCAAATGTATGACTGCCTGCTAATTGTGAATACTCTATAGGAACCTATTGAAAACAGTGATCTTATTAACAATACCAGTGATTTGATAAAAGGGAAAGACCATTGAACGAGGTATTGAAAGCGTTGGGAATCTGGACATGACTTTGACATTTATCCACTGTGGAACCACAGGAAAAATATTTATTTTCACTAAGCTTGTTTCTTACAGGAATAGTGAAGAGAATAATACCAGTCCTTCCTATTCTAGTGACTCAGACAGTAAAGAATCTGTGATGAAGGAGACCTGGGTTCAAACCCTCGATTGGGAAAATCCCCTGGAGAAGGGAATGGCTACCCACTCCAGTAACCTTGCCTGGAGAATTGCATTGACAGAGGAGCCTGGTGGGCCACAGTCCATGGGGTCGCAAAAAGTCGGACACGACTGAGTGACTAACACTCTTACTAACTCTCAAGATTAAGGAGAGCATATGAAATAGGGCACAATTCAAAACACTGAAGTGCTACATAACTAGGAGGTATGATAATTTTATGGAGGTATTACTGATGAAGGACGACTGAATAGAAAAGAGTCCTGGTATCTTGCTGTCTAGACATACTCCAAACACCCTCTCTCCATCTCTTCTTTCTTTCCTTCTACAATAATTACTGGGCAACTCTGCCAGGCATTGTGTTAGACGCTGGGAATATAACAATGTCAGCAGGTTTTGCCTACATTCATAATGGAAGGAAATACTCAATTTAAGTCAGAGGTTACTGAAAATAAAGATATAGATTGGTTTCTTCCTCATCCAAAATCACAGACCCCCAAATTTCTGTCTGTGAACTCCTGTTTGAAATCCCCCTGTTTTAGACCATTCAAGTTCACATGTTTGCTATCTAGGTTCCTGAAGATATGCCGCATAATAATAGTACTCAGATCAGTGGCATCACCGACTCGATGGACATGAGTTTGAGTGAACTCCGGGAGTTGGTGGTGGACAGGGAGGCCTGGCGTGCTGTGATTCATGGGGTCGCAAAGAGTCGGACACGACTGAGCAACTGAACTGAACTGCAACACTGTTAAATGAGAGTGCTAATTAATAAGGGAATCTTGGTAAGTCATGTAAGATTACAGTTTGAGAAAAATTTCCGTATTTTTCATTTACTTCTTGGAGAAAGAAATTTTTCAGGACTTGCAAGTGAATGATGTTAGCAGAAAATGTAAAGACTGGTTGGGTGAGATTTCAGAAATATAGTGCAGGTTTTTAAACGGACCCCTGGCAACCACCATTTTACTTTCTCTTTCTTTGAATTTGACTACTTTAGATACCTCATAGTAGAATTGAAAGTGCTACTTTAAATGGCTGTTAAATATTCCATCACATGAATGTACCATGCTTTGTTTAACAACTTCCTTATGCTGCTGCTGCTAAGTCACTTCAGTCGTGTCCGACTCTGTGTGACCCCATAGACGGAAGCCCACCAGGCTCCCCCGTCCCTGGGATAGCTGCTCTTTAAACTTATTGTAATAAATAATCATAATGGGGCAAGAATATCCTTGCTCATAAGTCTTTGACTACATGCTGATCATTTTCTCAGAAGTCTGATTATCAGATTAAAAGGCATAGACATTTTTCATAAATGATTTTTTTTTCATTTTTACATATTCATTTCATTGCATTTTCATTACCTTTCACTTTGACATTTTCTAACTGTTGAGACATATATTTTGCACATTAGGTTTGTAAATGTTTAAGATTCTTCATGGAAAATTACTTTCCAGAAACATTTGACCAATTTGCTCCCACCAGCATAGGATGAAGGACATCGTCTAAGAGTATTTCATTAACAGCTTTTGAGTATTAGCAGTTAAAAAAAATTTTGCCATTATTTTTAGATTAAAAATGGAATAAAAAATAGAATTTTATTTGAATTTATGCATGTGTACTAGCTAAGTCCAACACTTTGTGATCCTGTGGACCGTAGCCTTCCAGGCTCCTCTGTCCATGGGATTCTCCAGGCAAGAATACTGGAGTGGGTTCCCATCTCTCCTCTAGGGGATTTCCCCACCCAGGGATGGAACCCATTGTCTCTTAAGTCTCCTGCATTGCCAGGTGGGTTCTTTACGACTAGTGCCATCTGGGAAGCCTATTTGAATTTATAGTTCTTTCATTAAAAGTAAGATTAACAGTATTTCACTTTGGGTCATATAACTTCCCTTTTTCATGTATAAATTAATTTTTTCCTTAGTTTTCCATCTTTTTTCTAAAGCCCTCCCCCCGCCCCCATTTATAACTGTACAAAATTATTTTTAGAAAACAAAGAAAACTATAAAGAAGAAAATACACTCCGTGGTTAAAGACTAAATCTGGGTTTAAGGATCTTCATCTGATCCTTAGGGCCATGGAGACTTCTTAAAAAACCAAAGTACTCAGTTTTCCACTGGCGGTGGAAGGGGCACTGGGTATTCTGATCGTCTCTTTGTTGATAAAACCGGGTGCCAGTTGACAGGACATAAATCAGCAAATCCTGACTGGCAACAACTCGAAACTAGCAGGACAAGCTGTTAAGAAGTTGCAAACTTAAGATACTAAGGAGAAACTGGGAGGACAACCGGGCAGAAGGGATTCAGGACAGGACCAGAGGGAAAACCTAGTAAGTTCCGAGTTTCACTAATTCCTGCGATCCGCATTCAAGAACTCGAAACTCGAAGAAAACAAAAATTTATCCTGCAAAACTGCCTCCTAAATTGCCTGCTACTCTGACATGTCCTTTTTTTGTAGGATCAGGCCTAAACAACGCAACCCGATCCATCGATTCTCGGGCTGGATGACTCAACGCGTGAAGGCACTCCCTGCAAGCTGTAACAGATCAGACAACTCGTCAGGCGTAGAAAGACCACCTCCAACTTGTGACTCACACAGCTTTCATTAACAGCCGGGCGCCATCCATACGGATTATCAGTCCCCGCCTGTTAACTGCGGAAGGGCGCTCGGAGTTCATTTATTCATTCAGCAGACCTGCGCTGCAACTCCCTCCCGCCTTTGGGTCTGGGAGGGGAGGGGAAGAGGACGTGACCAGAGCCGAGGGAAGGACGCCGCGCGGGCGGCGGGCGGGTTCCCGGGGAGGAGCGCGCGGTCGAGGCCGGGACGCGCGTAGGGGACGCGGGGAGCGGCCGCAGGGCGGGGCAGGCCCGCGGTCGAACGCTACCTGGGGGCGAGCGGGTGAGGTTTTGGCCCTCCGGGTTGACAGCCTGCAGGTAGAAATAGCGGACCGGCAGAACGACGCCCGCCTGCAGCCCGGGGCCCCACACCAGGCTCCGCGGCGCGCTGAGCTGCGCCTCCGGGGCCCCCGAGGCCACGAGCAGGGCGAGCTGCAGCGCCAGCAGCCGGGCCCGCGGGAGACGGCGCATGGTCTCCGGGCCACGGCGCCCCAGCTCGGCGGCGGCGGCGGGGCGGGGCCGGGCGCGCTGAGGGCCGAAGCGGGCCCACCCCGGGGCGGGCTTCGCTCCGCCGCCCGCGGCTCCGCCCCCGGTTCCCACCCGGCCGGAAGGCGAGGGCGAGCCCGCCGCGGAGGGGCCGGGTGCCGCCGCGGGGCCGCCACGGACTCGGCTCTCCCGCTCCAGGCCCAGCAGACGGCGGCGCGGGGCTGAGGATCAGGGCGGAGGGGGCGCTGCTGAGACAAGCGTGCTTGAGGCTGTGCCCCGCCGCCACTTCTGCTGCTGGAGTTTGGCAACTCTTCAGAGGAAACTGTCTTTTTTTAAAGGACGCACAGGGTGATTGCTGTAGAGAAACGGCCCAGTGGCGAAGAGCTTACGGAAACGCCATCAAACAACGAATTTCACTAGGTTAAAGACGCAGAGCAAGATGTCATTCCCCTGATTCCCGTCCAAGGCCAACTCTCCCAGCCCTTCCGTTCACAACAGCACCCATCAAAGCACTGTATTACCTGTCTTCTTTTCTGCTCAGCAGTCTCCCTCACTGGACTGTAACTCCCTCCAGTCTCCCAAATCCCCTAAACCCGATACTTCCCTTCTTTCAACAAGTGTTTGTTCAACCTTCACTGAGTTGGGGCCAAGCCTCTAGCGAGGAACCAAGAGTTGCGCGCAATAGCAGGAGTCAGAGTTGAGGCTGGTGGGTGAGCATCACCTCAGAGCCAGAAACTGCTGTCCCCTGTAACCGATGGGGGTTGATTGATCTTGAATGCTCCTCACTCCTCAGATGCTGGAAATCGGATCTGGGGAAAGACTGGCAAGGACCCTGGTAGCGGGAAGTCACTGTCTACCATTCTCTTCCCACCATTTTGATCTTGGATGGGCAACAGCAAGTTTCAGTGTCCCGAAGAGAGATCTTAGTTCCCTGCACAGGAAATGAACCAGGGTAACCTAGATGAAAACCAGGAATCCTAGCTACTAGACCACCAGGTAGAAATAGACTTAAGTGCTCATGCTCATAGAGGTAGAAAGGACAGAGGACCCATCCCCCCACCTCCCAACACCCTCTGGACTTCCTGTTAGGTGAGAATGATAAACCGCCTACATAATTTAGTGAAGTCACTCAGTCGTGAGGGAGTCTTTGCGACCCCATGGACTGTAGCCTGCCAGGCTCCTCCGCCCACGGGATCTTCCAGGCAAGAGTACTGGAGTGGGTTGCCATTTCCTTCTCCAGGGGAATCTTCCCAACCCAGGGATCGAACCCTGGTCTCCGGCACTGCAGGCAGACTCTTTACTATCTGAGACACCAGGGAAGCCCAGGAGTTAGAAGCTAAAAGCAAAGTGGCTCTTACCCTAACCTGAAAGTTTGAAGGAGGTAAAAACTAAAAACGGTTCAGTTCAGTTCAGTTCAGTTCAGTCGCTCAGTCGTGTCCGACTCTCCGCGACCCCATGAATCACAGCACGCCAGGCCTCCCTGTCCATGACCAACTCCCGGAGTACACTCAAACTCATGTCCACAGAGGCGGTGATGCCATCCAGCCATCTCATTCTCCGTCGTCCCCTTCTCCTCCCGCCCCCAACCTTTCCCAGCATCAGGGTCTTTTCCAGTGAGTCAACTCGTCGCATGAGGTGGCCAAAGTATTGGAGTTTCAGCTTTAGCATCAGTCCCTCCAATGAACATCCAGGATTGATCTCCTTTAGAATGGACTGGTTGGATCTCCTTGCAGTATAAGGGACTCTCAAGAGTCTTCTCCAACACCACAGTTCAAAAGCATCGATTCTTCGGCGATCAGCCTTCTTCACAGTCCAACTCTCACATCCATACATGACCACGGGAAAAACCATTGCCTTGACTAGACGGACCTTGGTTGGCAAAGTAATGTCTCTGCTTTTTAATATACTATCAAGGTTGGTCATAACTTTCCTTCCAAGGAGCAAGCGTCTTTTAATTTCATGGCTGCAATCAGCATCTGCAGTGATTTTGGAACCCAAAAAAACAAAGTCTGACACTGTTTCCACTGTTTTTCCATCTATTTCCCATGAAGTGATGGGACCAGATGCCATGATCTTTGTTTTCTGAATGTTGAGCTTCAAGCCAACCTTTTCACTCTCCTCTTTCACTTTCATCAAGAGGCTTTTGAGTTCCTCCTCACTCTCTGCCATAAGGGTAGTGTCATCTGCATATCTGAGGTTATTGATATTTCTCCCAGCAATCTTGATTCCAGCTTGTGCTTCTTCCAGCCCAGCGTTCCTCATGATGTACTCTGCATATACGTTAAATAAGCAAGGTGACAATATACAACCTTGACGTACACCTTTTCCTATTTGGAACCAGTCTGTTGTTCCATGTCCAGTTCTAACTGTTGCTTCCTGACCTGCATACAGGTTTCTCAAGAGGCAGGTCAGGTGGTCTGGGATTCCCATCTCTTTCAGAATGTTCCACAGTTTATTGTGATCGACACAGTCAAAGGCTTTGGCATAGTCAATGAAGCAGAAATAGATGTTTTTCTGAAACTCTCTTGCTTTCTCCATGATCCAGCGGATGTTGGCAATTTGATCTCTGGTGCCTCTGCCTTTTCTAAAACCTGCTTGAACATCTGGGAGTTCATGGTTTACATATTGCTGAAGCCTGGCTTGGAGAATTTTGAGCATGACTTTGCTAGCGTGTGAGATGAGTGCAATTGTCCGGTAGTTTGAGCATTCTTTGGCATTGCCTTTCTTTGGGATTGGAATGAAGACTGACCTCTTCCAGTCCTGTGGCCACTGCTGAGTTTTCCAAATCTGCTGGCATATTGAGTGCAGCACTTTCACAGCATCATCTTTCAAGACTTGAAATAGTTCAACTGGAATTCCATCACCTCCACTAGCTTTGTTAGTAGTGATGCTTTCTAAGGCCCACCTGACTTCACATTCCAAGATGTCTGGCTCTAGGTCAGTGATCACAAAGTTTATTATTAAAGACACAGTACAACAAGTGGGAGAGCACACAGAGACGTGGTTTATTTAAGTCAGAAACTAGGCAGAAATATATACCCGAAGAGAAAAGGTATGGGCTTCCTCTCTAATGAGTAAACAGGTAAAGTAAATCACACATATAGGACAGTCCTTCTGGGTCTTTGTTGTTTAGTCGCTAAGTCTGACTTTTTGCAACACCATGGGCTGCAGCACATCAGGCTTCCCTGTCTTCACTATCTCCTGGAGTTTGCGCAAACTCGTCCATTGAGTCAATGATGCCATCCAAACCATCTCATCCTCTGTCACTCTGTTCTCCTGAGCTCAATCTTTCCCATCATCAGGGTCTTTTCCAATAAGTTGGTTCTTCACATCAGGTGGCCAAAGTATTGTAGCTTCAGCTTCAGCATCAGTCCTTCCAATGAATATTCAGGGTTGATTTCCTTTAGGATTTGATCTCCTTGCAGTCCAAAGGACTCTCAAGTTTCTTCTCCAGCACCACAATTTGAAAACATCAATTCTTCGGCACTCAACCTTCTTTATGGTCAAATTCTCACATCTGTACATGACTACTGGAAAAATTATAGCTTTGCTATGGACCTTTTTTGAAGTGATATCTCTGCTTTTGAATATGCTGATATGGGTTGGTCATAGCTTTTCTTCCAAGGAGCAAGAATCTTTTAATTTCATGGCTGCAGTCATAATCCCCAGTGATTTTGTAGTCCAAGAAAATAAAGTCTGTCACTGTTTCTATTTTTTCTCCATTTGCCATGAAGTGACAGGGAGACCTGGCATGCTGCAGTCCATGGGGTCGCAAAGAGTCGGACACCAGTGAGTGACTGAACTGAACTGATGGGACCGGATGCCATGATCTTAGTCTTTTGAATGTTGAGTGTTAAGCAAGATTTTCACTCTCCTCTTGCACCTTCAAGAAGCCCTTTAGTTCCTCTTCACTTTCTGCCATTACAGTGGTATTATTATCTGCATATCTGAGGTTGTTGATATTTCTCCTGGCAAACTTGATTCCAGTTTGTGATTCTTCTAACCTGTCATTTTGCATGATGTACTCTACATACAAGTTAAACAAGCAGGATGACAATATACAGCCTTGACATACTCCTTTCCAGATTTGGAACCAGTCCATTGTTCCATGTCCAGTTCTAACTGTTGCTTCTTGAACTGCATGCAAACAGGTTTCTCAGGGTCTTAGTTTACTTTTGGTCAATTATCTTGTTTCTTAACTAACTGGTCCTAGGATCCTCCCCAACATGTGTGTGCAACTTTTTACTGAGATGGATCCTACCTCAGAAGCCTGTGGGTGCATGTCCACATACTATGGGGTGGTTCTGCCTCCCTTTTTGACCGCCAAGGAGCCTTCCTGCACATGTGCAGACAGGGAAGTTTTCCTTGACTTCAGGAATAGGCACCTTATCTATTTATTTTAACAGCACTCTGCTTTTGCCATCAGCTTTGTCCTTGGAGTGTCTGGGTAAGAACAAAGCTTTAATTTTACTTCACTTTACAAATCCCAGCTGACTGGCCCAGGGTCCCATCTATCTCCTACCTCAATTTTATCTATATTAGTTAATTCTTTGTTCTTCTTTTATCTGCTTATAGTTTTAATCTATTCAAAGGAAAGAAAGTTCTTCACAGGCTGTGTGAGCCTGGAGAAACTCATGTCCTGGTATGGACAC
This sequence comes from Moschus berezovskii, assembly GCF_049115385.1. Taxonomy (NCBI): domain Eukaryota; kingdom Metazoa; phylum Chordata; class Mammalia; order Artiodactyla; family Moschidae; genus Moschus; species Moschus berezovskii. The sequence goes on from NC_142473.1 coordinate 21,982,365, forward strand.
AGGATTTCTGCCAGCAGTTTCTTAAACCAGAGTTGCCAGAATCAGGCCCTGAGAAGCCACCTGTTCATCTCTTGGCTTTAATTAGGCTGTTCAGCATTCTTGCTATGACCAAGGTTTACCAGAGCAAAATCCTTACCGTATTTTTCCCAGTTCTCTTGATCTGCTTTAGGAATGCTGAGCAGAGTTTGTAGACAGTGTTCTTTATACTTTGGGAGATTTTTAGGAACTGGTGGTAAATCACTGATAAATTGTAGAGCTAAAGTATAGCATTACTTGGCATTACTTTCACTGCTAAATTTTATTTTGTGGGAGTGTCTGCATACTTTAAATGGAAAGCTTTGCTCTGCTCTAGCTACCACTTAAAAAGTTGTTTGGAACACATTTTGTTTGCATTCTTTCAAAATATTAAAGTTTTTTTTCAGAGAAATAACCTGAGAGTTAGCTGGTACTGGATGATAGTAAAATATGGCTTAATAAATTATATAACACATGATAACACCTGGTATTTTTGAGAACAGATCAGAGAAGTCACATAATTGTATCGGAACACCTGTTTAGCTGTATTGAATCCCTACCAACCTGTTTTGTTTCTCATCCTAACTCATATCTTAAAAAGTATATTTCTTCACATCATCCAATGCCTTGACTAGATTCTTTATAATAAATAAAATTTTATTTACTCAACAAACATTTATTCAATGCCTACTATGTTACAGACATTATACTTTGACTTCACAGCTCCTGTGGTTCACTGGGCAAAGAGGCAATGGACAAAGACAAAGAGGCAATGTAAATAGTGTTATAGGTGCTAAAATACGGGTGTCAAGGACTGTATAGTGTCTAGGATGTTCCTATGTGAGCTTCCCTAGTGGCTCAGTGGTAAAAAAAATATCTGCCTATCAATGCAAGAGACACAGGTTTGACCCCTGGTTGGAAAGATCTCCCAGAGAAGGAAATGGCAACCCACTCCAGTATTCTTGCCTGGAGAATCCCATGGACAGAGGAGCCTGGTGGGCTACAGTCCATGGGGTTGCAAGAGCTGGACACAACTTAGCAACTAAACAACAGCATACTTCATATAGAGATGATAACCAAAGTACCTCAGAATATTACTGTATTTGGAGATGGGTGGGCCCTAAACCAATCTAACTGCTGTTCTAAGAAGAGGAAATTTGGGCACGTAGAGACACTATGAATGCCTGGGTACAGAAGAAAGACCATGTGCGGATGCTGTGAGAAGGTAGCCATCTGCAGTCCAAGGAGAGAGGGGTCAGGAGAAGTCAAATTTGTCAACATATTGATCTTGGACTTCTAGCCTCCAAAACTGTGAGAAAATAAATTCTGATATCTAAGCCAATCAGTTTGTGGAATTTTGCTATGACAGCCCTAGCAAACAAATACCTCTCCCCCTACCTTCTCATACCCCGCCTCGCCCACCCCCAGCCACCCACAAAGGTCCTGTAGGGATGATGCAAAATGCCTATCATAGATGCCTGAAGTGAGTTGCATTACAAGAGATACACTCTAAGTTTAAGGGCTTACCATTTTTAGGGTAGCAGTAATTAAGTCTGCCCTTTGTCAGTGGGGAGATGTTATTTCATCCCTCTTGTGTTTGATGGCTGCATACACACCCTGAAAAATGGCATGAGTAAATCATCCCTCTTGTGTTTGATGGCTGCATACACACCCTGAAAAATGGCATGAGTAAACAATGGTGGCAGAGAAGGCAATGGCAAGCCACTCCAGTACTCTTGCCTAGAAAATCCCATGGATGGAGGAGCCTGGTAGGCTGCAGTCCGTGGGGTCGCTAAGGGTCGGACACGACTGAGCGACTTCACTTTCACTTTTTACTTTCACACATTGGAGAAGGAAATGGCAACCCACTCCTGTGTTCTTGCCTGGAGAATCCCAGGGACGGGGGAGCCTGGTGGGCTTCTGTCTATGGGGTCACACAGAGTCGGACACGACTGAAGTGACTTAGCAGCAGCAGCAGCAGCAAACAATGGTGGAGAACTTACATTCTTGGCATACCCAGCAACAAAGGTCCAGGTATGTCCAGGGCCCTTAGCAGATTGCCTCTACCAACATAAGTACACTGTATGAGGTCCAGTTAGCCCAACCTTGAGAGATGCTTTCTGAAAAAGATGACACCTGTGCTGATCATGAAGATGGTAATCTATGCTGATCTATTTTTATCATGAAGGTCAGATAAGAATCTGCTGCAAGAAGAAGGGGAGAAGACCATTCCAGGTAGGAAAAGGATTATATTGTCTACAACTAAAAACCCTAGCTGATTTTAAATTTTAATAAAGGACAGTAAAACTATTTTGAATAAAATACTGCTCATATTCAAGCTGACAACACTCTCTTGTCCTTGGTAGAGAGATGGCTTTGGGTTCCTTTTCTAGAAAAGGTAAAGATTAGTTAGTACAAATCTACTCATTTGTTTAGCAGGAATTAACATTTCAACATTAACATATCAATGTATGTCTAACATTCCAACTGGAAAGATCTGCTTATATTTCCACTTATCTTAAGTACTACTGGGAAGCAGATGACCCAACGCCACTGGGCTTCCTCTTCCTTTATAAATATGACAACTCTCAGAGAAAAATGCCAGACCATCCTCATTCCTTCTCTCTTATGCAGCTTATGTACCCAGGTACACTGACCTCCGTTTGTTGGTTGATTGCTTTTTGATGCAAATGGAAGGAGAAGAGTCATTTTCCAAAACCACTCAAATGGGTGATCTTATTCAATATCCACCAGAAAAATTTGTTTGAATAATTTTGTCCATCCCACTCCCCTTTTTGTATTTTTCTGGAAACTTTCACACTTAAAAACAATCATTTGAGAATGGGAATAAAAGTCAAGTCAAACAATGCATCCATTTAAATCATTTATTTCAACACCAGCATTGTTTTAAATTTGCACCTTGTCTTGTAACATATTTCATACCTGGAGAAGTTTAATAGCAAGTACATAAAAGGATTATTTGACAACATTTTAAACAATAGTGCTTAAGACTTATTATATGTTTCAGAAACACAGAAATGCCAGTCACAAAGATCCTCAAGTAAAATATTTACATATTTACACTATACATTTAAATTGAATATTCTGAAGCATTATTACTATTATTGACAATAAACTCTTAGCAATTAGGCCTCTTTAACTTTCTGGCATTCAATGGACTATATAACTTTTATATAGGTATGGATTTTCCAATTTGATACCTATCTTCACCATAAACTTAAGTGGACTTTCACCAACCCTAGGACCGGCACAGGCACCCATGTACTTCCTATACAAAGTAGTTTTTATTAGCTTATCATCAGCCAAAACCTTATTAGCAGCTGTTGGCGTTTTATTAATAGTAATGTATTGACAATGTAAGGGTGTAAATTATTTAGAGGGAAGTCTCTGAATATTAATCTTATTGAGCCTTATTTTAAATGGAATTTACACATAAAATTTATGGTTGTATAAGTCTATTATTTAAATGAACTAGTAATTTACCAGGTAATTATTCGCATTGATTCCCTTATTAGTGATTCCATTTATGTGAATATTTACTTTAATGATGATTATATATTAGAAAGCAAGTTATGAATATAAAAAATGACTAGTATAAATTACTATAGCTATACCAAAAATGAATATTAAAAAGCAGCACTTTGTATGTTAAAATACATAGGTATTTGCTACACTTCTTTAATGAAGTGTTTTATAAAGGTATAAAACTTTACAGAAGGTACTATTTTCATAAATTTTCTGTTTTCTTGATTCTTGAGCCACACCAACAAGCAAACACTACAAATGGTGCAAATGAGCACTGGCCATCAATTACCTTTAAATTCAGGTGGTAGATTCTAGTACAGAGAATCAGGGCCTGAAAGTAGTTGTTTAACCTGATCTTAACTTACCTAACTGCTGATAAAGGCTAAATTCAGTGAAAAATAAGCTAACTTCATTTCACCTTTGTAACATACATGTAGGCTCAGAGCGTTTACCGAAATAGAATTTGAAAGCTGATCATTTAAAAAACCAAGAATCTTAATATTAAAATATTAACTTTGAATATTTTAAAATTAAATAGAAAACATAGGTTATGGTTTATGAAATTTTAATTAAATAATCTATTAAATAGAAAAAGGAAGGTAGAATTTACAAACATACATGAACAAAGAATAAAATGTTACCTATGTGTTACCATACAAATTTAAATGGAAATATTTAGAACAGTTCATTTAAAATTCTACTATCAGTCTTTTTGAGAATTGGTCAGAACTTGAAGTTTAAGACAATTTATAGGTTTAAGAAATAGCTTTCATGTAGTTACCTCGTTTTCATCAGTTTTGAGTTTCATAGGAACTCGCTCTGGCATTTAGCTTCTTGAAAAGGCAGTATTTGAGAGGATAATAACAATGTGGTCCTTTCCATTTCTATCAGTTCCAGATCTCTGTACATTTCCCCAACTCCTATCATTATCCTTAAATGGATGAAACAGAGTAGGTGAGAAAAATGGAAACAAAATTAGGCCAGGAAGCAAATATAGACCAAACAAGATAAAATCCATTCATGTTGACCCTCACAATACTAAGAACCAGGATGGTATGTTTTCTGTAGTTCTAGCAGGTTAGCTTCACTGCTGCCTGTTTATTGGTCTTTCCTGATGAGGAGAAGAGAAATCTCCAGAAGTTCTGCATCGCAAATTAAAGAGTTAAGAAAGCCAAGTTATCAGTGAGTATGACAAGCTATTTAGTCTTGATAAAATTATTGAAGGAATCATAGTGACAAGCCTTTAGAAGCTCTGCCTTCTAACTTCTAAGGGTTTGGTAAATCTGGCAAAGAAGGCTGTGAACCTCAAGGTGTCAGATCTAAACTGATAGTACTTTAGGGACTTGACCACGGCTATCACTTGTGACTAAAACGGCTCATATGGAAAAAAGTGTTCTATCCTGCAAATAAAGAAAATTTTTACATGGATGGTTCTGGAGAAATGGGGAAAAACAGAAACAAAGCAACAATGAGAAAAACAAAAACAAAAGAAACAGTTGCTGAAAGAGCTGCATTAAGGATGTCAATCTCATGAAGGGATGTCTGCTTATCTCCACCCCGCAGATGTGTTCCTTTCCTAAGCAGAAGTTCTGTGGCTAAGCCACCCTCTGTACCATCCTAGAAACTATTTCAAATGAATTCCTATGCCAATGGTCTGCATAGTCAAAGCTATGATTTGTCCAGTAGTCATATACGGATGTGAGAGTTGGACCATAAAGAAGGTTGAGTACCAAAGAACTGATGCTTTCAAATTGTGGTGCTGCAGAAGACTCTTGAGAGTTCCTTGGACTGCAAGAAGATCAAACCAGTAAATCCCAAAGGAAATCAACCCTGAATATTCAATGGAAGGACTGATGCTGAAGCTGAAGCTCCAATACTTCAGTATCTGATGTGAAGAACTGACTCATTGGAAAAGATCCTGATGCTAGGAGAGATTGAGGGCAAGAGGAGAAGGGGGTGACAGAGGATGAGATGGTTGGATATAATCACTGATTCAATGGACATGAGTTTGGGCAAACTCCAGGAGATGGTGAAGGACAGGGAAGTCTGGTGTGCTGCAGTCCATGTGGTTGCAAAGAGTTGGACATGACTCAACAACATTCTTTGGCTTACTAGAGATTCACCTCTTCACAATAAGAACTTCAAATATGTGCCTCCCTTTTCCACTATGGATAAAACAGGATATCCTTATAGAAAACCCCTGATCTTTGTTCAAGACAAAAAAAAAAAACAGCCCAAACTCTAAATCTTCTAAAGGTTGATGAGTCAAACAGGATAATAATACTTACTCCATTGTTATCATCCCTACATTTTATTTAACAATCATGACTATGGAGTATGGACTGGAAGATGCGATACAGAGATTTGCTGTTGTGCTGGGATAGGAAAGGTGAAAGAAAGTTAGAGGGAATGTAGAGCAGATAGCCAAAACTGGATCGTGAATTAAGAGATTAATTTGGGGCTGAGTGGCAGAAGACCAAGCATATATACAGAGGAAGAAAACACTAAACAAGAATTCATTGCTTTAGGATTCACAGAATCATGGCTGAGAGGAGCTACCCCACGCCCAAGGATAGGGCGGTGGCCGAGAGGAGCTGTCCCACGTCCAAGAGGCGGTGGCTGCTTGGGCACAGGAGGGCCGAGAGGAGCTACTCCACATTCAAGGTCAGGAGAGGCGACCTTCAGGAGATACCCCTCGTCCAAGGTAAGGTACAGTGGCTGCACTTTGCTGGAGCAGCTGTGAAGAGATACTCCACGACCGAGGTAAGTGAAACCCAAATAGGAGGGTAGGTATTGGGAGGGGGCATTAGAGGGCAGACACACTGAAATCATAATCATAAAAAACTAGTTGATCTGATCATATGGACCACAGCCCTGTCTAACTCAATGAAGCTAAGCCATGCCGTGTGGGGCAACCCAAGACGGACGGGTCATGGTGGAGAGGTCTGAGAGAATGTGGTCCACTGGAGAAGGGAATGGCAAACCACTTCAGTATACTTGCCTTGAGAACCCCATGAACAGAATCAAAAGGCAAAATGATAGGATAGTGAATGAGGAATTCCCTAGGTCGGTAGGTGCCCAGTATGCTACTGGAGATCAGTGGAGGAATAACTCCAGACAGAATGAAGGGATGGAGCCAAAGCAAAACAAATACCCAGTTGTGGATGTGACTGATGCTAGAAGCAAGGTCCGATGCCGTAAAGAGCAATATTGCATAGGAACCTGGAATGTTAGGTTCATGAATCAAGGCAAATTGGAAGTGGTCAAACAGGAGATGGCAAGAGTGAACGTCGACATTCTAGGAATCAGTGAACTAAAATGGACTGGAATGGGTGAATTTAACTCAGATGACCATTATATCTACTACTGTGGGCAGGAATCCCTTAGAAGAAATGGAGTAGCCATCATGGTCAACAAAAGAGTCCGAAATGCAGTACTTGGATGCAATCTTAAAAACAACAGAATGATTTCTGTTCGTTTCCAAGGCAAACCATGCAATATCACAGTAATCCAAGTCTATGCCCCAACCAGTAATGCTGAAGAAGCCGAAGTTGAACGGTTCTATGAAGACCTACAAGACCTTTTAGAACTAACACCCAAAAAAGATGTCCTTTTCATTATAGGGGACTGGAATGCAAAAGTAGGAAGTCAAGAAACACCTGGAGTAACTGGCAAATTTGGCCTTGGAGCACGGAATGAAGCAGGGCAAAGGCTAATAGAGTTTTGTCAAGAGAACGCACTGGTCATAGCAAACACCCTCTTCCAACAACACAAGAGAAGACTCTACACATGGACACCACCAGATGTTCAACACCGAAATCAGATTGATTATATTCTTTGCAGCCAAAGATGGAGAAGCTGTATACAGTTAGCAAAAACAAGACCAGGAGCTGACTGTGGCTCAGATCATGAACTCCGTATTGCCAAATTCAGACTTAAATTGAAGAAAGTAGGGAAAACCACTAGACCATTCAGATATGACCTCAATCAAATCCCTTATGATTATACAGTGGAAGTGAGAAATAAATTTAAGGGACTAGATCTGATAGATAGAGTGCCTGATGAACTCTGGACGGAGGTTCGTGACATTGTACAGGAGACAGGGACCAAGACCATCCCCATGGAAAAGAAATGCAAAAAAGCAAAATGGCTGTCTGAGGAGGCCTTACAAATAGCTGTGAAAAGAAGAGGAGCAAAAAGTAAAGGAGGAAAGGAAAGATATAAGCATGTGAATGCAGAGTTCCAAAGAATAGCAAGGAGAGATAAGAAAGCCTTCCTCAGCGATCAATGCAAAGAAATAGAGGAAAACAACAGAATAGGAAAAACAAGAGATCTTTTCAAGAAAATTAGAGATATCAAGGGAATATTTCATGCAAAGATGGGCTCGATAAAGGACAGAAATGGTATGGACCTAACTGAAGCAGAAGATATTAAGAAGAGGTGGCAAGAATACACAGAAGAACTGTACAAAAAAGATCTTCACGACGAAGATAATCACAATGGCGTGATCACTCACCTGGAACCAGACATCTTGGAATGTGAAGTCAAGTGGGCCTTAGAAAGCATCATGACGAACAAAGCTAGTGGAGGTGATGGAATTCCAGTTAAGCTATTTCAAATCCTGAAAGATGATGCTGTGAAAGTGCTGAACTCAATATGCAAGCAAATTTGGAAAACTCAGCAGTGGCCACAGGACTGGAAGAGGTCAGTCTTCATTCCAATCCCAAAGAAAGGCAATGCCAAAGAATGCTCAAACTACCGCACAATTGCACTCATCTCACACACTAGTAAAGTCATGCTCAAAATTCTCCAAGCTAGTCTTCAGCAATATGTGAATCGTGACAGATGTTCAAGCAGGTTTTAGAAAAGGCAGAGGCACCAGAGATCAAATTGCCAACATCCGCTGGATTATGGAGAAAGCAAGAGAAAACCATCTATTTCTGCTTCATTGACTATGCCAAGGCCTTTGACTGTGTGGATCACAATAAACTGTGGAAAATTCTGAAAGAGATGGGAATACCAGACCACCTGACCTGCCTCTTGAGAAACCTGTATGCAGGTCAGGAAGCAACAGTTAGAACTGGACATGGAACAACAGACTGGTTCCAAATAGGAAAAGGAGTGCGTCAGGGCTGTATATTGTCACCCTGCTTATTTAACTTATATGCAGAGTACATCATGAGGAATGCTGGGCTGGAAGAAGCACAAGCTGGAATCAAGATTGCCGAGAGAAATATGAATAACCTCAGATATGCAGATGACACCACCCTTATGGCAGAAAGTGAAGAGGGACTCAAAGGCCTCTTGATGAAATTGAAAGAGGAGAGTGAAAAGTTTGGCTTGAAGCTCAACATTCAGAAAACGAAGATCATGGCATCTGGTCCCATCACTTCACGGGAAATAGATGGGGAAACAGTGGAAACCGTGTCAGATTTTATTTTTTTGGGCTGCAAAATCAATGCAGATGTTGATTGCAGCCATGAAATTAAAAGACGCTTACTCCTTGGAAGGAAAGTTATGAGCAGCCTAGATAGCATATTAAAAAGCAGAGACATTACTTTGCCAACAAAGGTCCGTCTAGTCAAGGCTATGGTTTTTCCAGTGGTCATGTATGGATGTGAGAGTTGGACTGTGAAGAAGGCTGATCGCCAAGGAATTGATGCTTCTGAACTGCGGTGTTGGAGAAGACTCTTGAGAGTCCCTTGGACTGCAAGGAGATCCAACCAGTCCATTCTAAAGGAGATCAATCCTGAGTGTTCATTGGAAGGACTTATGCTAAAGCTGAAACTCCAATACTTTGGCCACCTCACGCGACTCACTAGAAAAGGCTCTGATGCTGGGAGCGATTGGGGTTAGGAGGAGACGGGGACGACAGAGAATGAGGTGGCTGGATGGCATCACCGACTCGATGGACATGAGTTTGAGTGAACTCCGGGATTTGGTGATGGACAGGGAGGCCTGGCGTGCTGTGGTTCATGGGGTCGCTAAGAGTAGGACACGACTGAGTGAATGAACTTACTGACTGACTGATACATAGAGAGGGGTGGGGTGTGGAGGGGAGAGAATTTAGATTGTTTCACAGCAGCTAGTGCCCAGACTAGATTTTTTTAGTATCTGTCCTTTCCATAGACATACATATTTACACTTTATTTACATATAAATTTTGGTGAAAAGGCTATACATTTCATTGAAAAAGGCTCACAGTTCTGACTCTTTGTCATTTTCATCCAAGTAGTATTCATCATCCGTGGTCGTGTCTGTGTCACAATCTGAGTCTACTGGATCCTCTTCATAGATATTAAGTGGCACACTTAGAGATAAGCCATCCTCTGGCTTCTGTTTACTAGGAGAATTTGAAGTCGATGACTCTGTCGGGTTAGCAGGGTTAATTACATCATCTTTCAAGAAGCCAGGGTTCTTAAGAAAACTTGGTTTCCATAATCTCCCTTGTGTGAGTGACCTTTTTACATTCTCCAAGAAAGCCAGCTGTTGTTCTTTCCCAAAAATCCCATAGTCAATAGGCCTGGATATAGATGTTGCAGACCTAGGACCCAATTTTGTCCTGCTGTTGTTCAAAGCCCAACTTTCATTTTCACCACAGGAGGGAAGTTCAGAAAAAGATTTAAATTTTCGACTGTACCCGCTGTTAGAGAATTCACTCCCAAGGGTCAGTCGACTCAGGACATTATCAATAGAAGTGCTTTCAGAGAAATGGCGCTCTCTGACCTTTGGAGGATGACTTATTCGTGGTAGATCACCATGTACACTGACGCTTTTTAAGCTCTCTGAACGATAGGGGTGTACATGACGTTCACACTCCAGAGATGAAGCACTGCTTTGTCCTTGCTGACAACTGGTCAGTGGGTTGCAAACCGTAGATTTCTCTACAGGCTCCAGTTGAAAAGGGGGTTTTGACTTCCTCTGATGGTCAGGGAAGTCTGCTTCCCTGAGGCTGATCAATGTGGGTTGGGCCAGGGCTCCTAATTCTCTTTCCAAAATCTGAGCTACTGTTACATCCTCAGAATCCTCACACTTTGGTTGTGATTCTGAGATATTTTTAAACTTGTCTTGATGTGGTTGTGAAATGTTGTTGGACTTCTGATTGCTTAAGGGTGGAGAAGCTTCTCTATTGGATATTGCAGTAAGCTGGAGAGGGTTCTCATATTTCTCCACATTTATTCCATCATTACTTAACCTGCTTTCATCCGTGGTTTCTGTGGACTTTAAAGTAGGCTCAAGGGACAGTGGGTTGCACTCTGGTATGCCAAGAGACAAACTGCTAAAGCCAGAACTGTTCCCACTTTGGGGAAAGATAGTAGCTACATGTCTTCTAGGGTATAAATCTTTAGCTGGAAATTTTCTGCTGGCTTTGGACGTAACTGCCCATCTGTGTTTAACTGAAGATCTGCTTTTCCCTTTTTCTAGGTCAGCCAAGCTTTTTTTACTTTGATTACTCCCTTCAGGAAGTGAACAGTGATTCCATGCCAACTTCTGCATTTCCTCTTTAGCCTTGCTCTCTGTCGTATTTACCTCCTGCCTTATCTCAGGTAGTCTGGGTTCAGACTGTGAACTGTCTAAATCTTGTTCACTTGAACAAGTCTCCTCATCAAGCTGTAGTTTACTCAAGGCTGGAGTAAGAGCAAAGACTTGGCTTTCTGAGTCAGAAAGTGGTTTCTCAGAGTTTTTTGGGAAATCTGTTCTAATTTCCCCTCTGACTTCCCTAGGCTGCAATCCACTGGAGCTCTCCTCTTTAACTATGCCTGCGATATCTTTTTGAAGACTTCCAGTAGTTGTAACAGCTGTATCACTAACTGTACACTCCCCAGAACTTCTAATGATGTGGGAGTTTTCAACATTCTCTTCTGAATGGGCTGGGAGGTTAGAAAAACCACTGTCATCTGATTTAATGGATTGCAGACAATTTTCAGATTTCTCTCTTGTAACTTTTTTCTCATGAAGCATTGGTGAAGTAAACACAGTTTCACTTTGCAATTTTTTCTCTTTCTCATTCCTGCTTTGTGAATCAGATGGAGGTGTTTTAGCTAAGTTGTATGGGGAAATTTCTCCAGTTTTAGGTTCTCGTTTATGAAGAGAAACATCTGCTTCAATAGAAGCCATTTCCTGTAATGTAGATTCTGAGGACTCAACACTTGGTAATTGTAAAACAGTCATATTTTCAGTGATGTGAGAAGGACGGCTGTTCTCCTGAGCAGAGGTATCTCTAGACAAAGGTGTTCCTGACTGGTCTTGTGCAGGACAACTCAGTTGGTCTTTTTCTAAAGCATTAGGAGATGTTTTAGTCTCCACTTTAGTTGATTCTGTAAGTGAATCGATGTTTTGTGTATACTTTTGAAGAAGGTCACAGAATTTTTTGCTGTGCTTCCTTGGTAGAGTATAATATATTGAAACCACCTCAAGACATTTCACATTATCTTCATCACCAGAAACAGAAAACATACTCGTAGTCTTAAATTTATGTAAAGTTTTCCCACTTTCTTGTCCTGACTTATCTGAAGAAAAAGGTAAAGGGTGTTCATTTGGATGGGAAAATATGCCTGTCCTGGAGGCAGAAATTTCACCATTCTTTTCAGTGTATTCTTGTAAGTATTCCTCCTGGTCGTGTTGCTTGCTTAAAGAACACTCACAAACAGATGAGTCACTTCCCAGAGGGTTAATGAGTGTCTCCCAAGGCCTCAGTGTTATAGGAGAAGCATCTGTATTGGAAACCAAGCACTTATCTCTTTCATCTCTTTCAGTTGAGGCATAAAGCACTTCTGAAGGACATGATACAGCCCTCTTGATGAGGACTGGAAGTGGCCCTTTTCTAACAGAAGTAGACCCAATGTTTGTCATATTTGTCATCCCTTCTGTGGCTTCAAGTGCTACTGAGACTGAGTCTGAGACTACTTTGGAACATTCGCTCTCTGATTCACAAGAACTGGGACTGAATTTTTTTGATGTGTTCTTTCCTACTGGATCTTCCACATCATTTTTCATTTGTAATGCAACTGGCTCATTCCTAAACAAAGAAGGCATTATCGTACTTTCAGGGTGCCTGCTATCAATGAGAAAAACGGCTGATTTTCTTGGTAAAGTACAATAAATTGTATGAAGCTCAGGAGACTTGGAATTGCTTTGAGTTCCCTCAGTGAGACTGCTGCTATCACTTGTAGGCACTGATCTATTTTCTGTTTTGCTTAATTTTTCGATATAGGATATGCGTTGTCTTATTTTTCCTTTTCCCTTTCCACCCCTGAAAAGAGGGTGTGACTGGCATTTGACAACATTAACCTCTTCATTATGTATAGGTGTGTGATTATCATTACCCTTTTGGTTTTCTAAGTGGCGTAGCGAAGGTGGACTGTTTTGGTTCTTGTAATCAATGTCTTCTCTTTCTCCCACAGATGGGTCTTTCTTTGAAGGACATTTCCAGAACACTGTGGTAGAAGGAATTACCGGAGCATCAAGGCAAGAATCATTTGATGGTGAGGAATCTGGTAGTACCCCTGAAGACAGATCTGAAGAATTACGAGGCAGGTTGTGATCAGCATCTGACTTGCTACAGCTTGTAGAATAAGTCGTGATACATTCTTCACCCTTGGTATCTAAACGAGCAGGCTTTTCTGGAGACTGTGGGTGTTGATTATCAGTATGTTCAGAACTCCCGTGGTTATTTTTAATTATGCTTGAAATATCTTCATTACTTACTGTTAATTCCTGGTGACAAACTTGATTTGGGCTGAGAAAAAGTGATATTGTTCTGCTTTCCCGAATGAAAGGAAAGGAAGTTGCTGAGTCAAGTTTTCTGTTCCCAGTATAACTCTTAACTTTTTTTAGTTCATTGGCTTTATGAATTTTGGGGGTATCTCTCCTGGAAATGACTCCAGGCAACCTTTTTGAACTTACTGTGGTAGATGCATTAAAAACAAACCTGTTGCTCTTGTCTGAGTCCTGGGAAAGGGGATTTTGAACATCAGGTAAAGGGTTAGAAATTACTGTCTGTGAAACAAGTTGGGGTATTTCACCTGTCATGTTTGTCTGGCCTATCTTGTTTATATTTTTGTCTTTTTCCAAAACAGATGCCTTCAAGTCTTTCTCATTATTTACTTCTGTGACCAAGATATTGGCTTGGCTTTCAGTCAGAGGTGGAGAATCAACTGAAACGTTGTTGGTCGCAGTGACTTCTGTATAGTTTCTGTTTGGAAGAGAGGCTGGCTTAACTTTCTGCAAAGTGACTGTGGGAATCTGAAAGTTAGGACTCTGAGGATTCCCTCTGTCATCAGGAATGTGTGGGAAGGTACTTTTGAATGGGGATGCTAGAGTTTGAGCAATTCCAAATGAGTAAGGTTCTTTGTTTACATGTACTCCCATAGGAGAACATTCTAACCCACCAGATTTCATGTGATAGCTTGCACCAGTCATGGAACAAACATTTGCTGGGCTGAAATGAGGAGACTGGTTCCCATTTCCTTGTGACACCTCCATGCTCTCCAGTGTGGATGTCTGAGAATCAAACTGCCAGGGATGTGGTATCTGTTGGTTTCTGGATATATTTGTTCTATAACTAGGAGAAAATGACCCCCAGTGTTGAGAAGGAACACTATGGCCATGACCAGCAAGTGCACTGTTTACTTCAGTGGAGATCATTTCAAAGTCTCTGTCAGAAGAAGCAAATGGTTTCCTGCTTTGATGAAAGTCAGAAGAAGAATGTTCTTCCTGTTGGCTCCAAAAAGGATTTTGTTCAAATCTCTGTCCCCTGCTCCGTCCAAAGGTATTGCTAAAGAAAGACCTAGTAAATGGGTTATCTTCATGGTAGAATGGCATATTTTCTGAGTTCTCAAGTGGGTCAGGACTCATTGAATTATCTATGGGAGCATTTAAATCAACACTTTGGTAAACACTCTGTGAATGGTAAAATTCATATCTCCTATTCGCCTGGAAACACCTGGGATACATATACTGGTCAGCAGGGTCAATTTCCATTGGTGATGGTGCCTCGAGGAACTCTTCCTGGTTCTGTCTGTCTCTAGAAGGATCTGATCTATTCCATATGATAGATGATAAAGGAGTTCTCTTTGGGCTCTGTTGGTGGCTTGGTGATATAAACCCACTCTTATTCTGAGTTGTGGCTGGAAAATATAAGCTTCTTGCTTTGAAATACCCTGTAGCTGATGAGGCTGATCGTTGCCTGCTGTCAAAACATAGAGAAGTACTACCAAAAGTATTCTTTTGCACGTAATCTTCTTTTAAGACACTGGGTTCCCTTGTCCTATACATATCATAGATTGTCCTTGTTCTAGGAGAAAAGGTTTTAAATCCTTCCCTAGGGGTTCCTGGTCTTAAGACATCATAGATAGACATATTAGAAGTTTCATTATAGCAATTTTTGTGCCTTCCTGTGATATTATTGTATTTGCTCCCACTGTAGTAAAAACGACTGAACTGCGTTCTTGATCCAATGTTGAGAGGTGTTCTGGTATTAACTGAGCTTGGAGATTGTTCCTGAGCCAGTTTGCTATCCAAATCATCTAAAACTAAAAGGAGAATATATGTCATTTTTTTGGTAAAAGATTTTATAGTCTAATACTATTTTGAATTCTTAAAGGCCCTTCTTGAAGAAGCATAATCACTTATAATTTTTAGATCATATCATCGTAAACATTATGACATTAACTGATTATGTCTTTAAGATAGTTTGACTCTTACAAGGCTGCAATGGAAGTTACTTTTTCATACTTTTTCAAAGTTAACCTTCCATAATGCCTTTGAAACATAAAGCTACATTTTTTTTCACCTAACAAGGATTGTAATCATGATTTCTTTTAGTGCATCTTTTGTGTCATTAGGTAGCTATAACGTTCCCAACTGTGTTTACCTCAGGGGATTGTAAAAGAAATAAAAGTCTATAAATAATATGTTGTACTTAGCTGTACTTTATTGCCAAAAGTTTGGCACCCAATTTATAAACATACTTATTTGGATGAATTTGAGCAATATATAGAAATTAAAGTTCTATGAAATACCATCAAATGCTATACTAATGGTAGCTTGCTTCCTCTGAAAAAAATATGACCCAGTAGACATTTATATGTGTCTATCAGGTACAGTTCTAAGCACTAAATAGATTAACTCATTAAATCCTCACATAATCTTGCAAGTTTAGTAGTTACTATTCTCATTTTATAAATGAGAAAACTGAGGAATGAAGAAATTAAGTTGCCCAGCTTATACAGCTAGTAAGTGGATACAGGCAGCCTATGTCCTGAGTCCATACATGAAACCACTGTGCCACAAAAGTTCACTTTTCATTTTTTCTTTTAATGAACTGAAGATGATTTCACTATGAGTTCATTATGTTACAAGGATGTGAAGTTGCTGTTGTCAAACAATGTTTACTTTTCTCTCAGTAGCAAGGTCAAGAGAGTTGGTATGTAAGTCAGGCCCCAGTGACCTCCCTATAATTCCGAGGACCTAGGCCAACCCAAGAACCAGGGCTCATGTTTACTAGGACCACTGTCTCTGTGATCTCAGATAAGTCACAGGGTATTTTCATTTGGTTGGTACTTCCTTGAATCGTTTATTGAATCATATTTGACATCTTTTCCTCAATAAAAACCTGTTAGAATTTAAACAGAATCAAAATCTTTTAAAGTTTTAAGATGCCCTAAGACCTATCTTATAATATATATTTCATCATATTCATGTTACAATAAATGAGTAGATGTGTATTTTGAAGAAATGTTCATTAAAAAATAAAATATGACGTGAGAAATAAACTATGGAAATTATTTAAATTGTTGGTTTTTCGCTTACAGAATCTTTCCTTCTGATTTACATAAAATGTTTCACTCTTTGTTGTCATTAAAAATTGTAATTTTAACTCTTCAATGACAGAGAAAATGAGGTGTATCAGTATCTGAGTGAATATAAGTGAGATGTACTTATAATATGCCAATTATTTTAGGACAGGTATTGAAGAAGTTTTTGATATGCACTCTGGATTTTCTCTACCCTATTTTATTTATTAATTGGTACTATTAAGTTTGCATAGGCAGCAAAAGAACTAGCCCTGAGCATTAAATATCTGTAACTAAGGAGTTCTTTAGGGAATCATCCTGTTAATGTTTTAATGAAAAAAAAATTAGTTTTTCCCCTGTCCCTAAATAGCTTACTCACTATATCCACAGATAAAATAAGCAATGCCAAAATATAAGACAGGGCAAAAGGAAAAAAAAAAGAAACCTTTATAAATCTGTCTTTTAAACAAATTATAATGAAATCTCTGATTTCTGTTTTCTCTTTCAACCTGTTTATAGTATTTTTTCCTCATTAAAGTCTTTTGCTGACTACAAAAATATGTTGTTATAATAGAAAATACAGGAAAGTATAACAAAAGAGATAAAATCACCTAGAGTCCTTCTTACTAGAGATAACCACTCTTAACACTTGAATCCCAGTACTGCTATTTGACTCACAACTCTGAAGTAAAAAAGTCTGCTGTTCTTCTCCTTTTTATTTTCAGAGCGGTCATTTTTTTCCTTCACTTCATGAAAAATAGGTCTTCTCTACTGGGCAAAACCTTTGTTTTGGAACAGAAATTTTCCTCTGGGTCTCTTTTCTCTGAAGCAAGTTCTCTGCCAGGAACCATTTTACTGAAAGGAGTGCCTAGATTGAACATCCAGCTGGAGGTCTCTCAGTGACCACACCTCTTGTCCTAACTATAGGGCTGAGGTGATATCATTGCCTTTGCAAACTGAATTTAGTTCCTCGAGGTGAAGCTGGTGAATGATTTCAGATTTCACATTTCATATGGCCAGGTTTATTTTAATACAAAATAAACTATGTCAAGGTAAGTGATGCTTACATAATAAGATCCATGGGTATATAGTACTTTTGGAATCTGTTTTAGCATTTATTGTTATCTAATGTACAAGGTTAATAGTTTAACAACAATTAGATTTCATCACTGTGCATTTAGGCCCTAATCAGGAACAATAAATGTCTATTAAGGATAGTAAACTTTAAAAATATATGTCTAAAGATAAATCCTTTTATCTTTAAACATTATTACCATTCCATAGATTTATCAGGCCTTGCTCCAAGAATATTTACTTACATTATATTTAAATATAATATTTTTTTAATATTTCTGTTAATAGCATGTAACCACATCCTCTTCAGGTAAGGATAACAAGAGGACTTTAAAAATAAAGTACAAGGGCTTGAGCATTTTATTATAAACTGTAATCATTACTAGCTTTCCTTTCAGTTCAGTTCAGTTCAGTCACTCAGTCGTGTCCGACTCTTTGCGATCCCATGAGTCACAGCATGCCAGGCCTCCCTTGCTTTCCTTTAGTACCGGAAATTCCAAAGGAAATTCAATGCAGAGACTTACCTTGGAAGAACTCATCCTCTAGCAGTGAACCATCCCACGGAGGGACAGTACTTCCCTCCCTCATGCTTGCTGGCTTGGGGACAGTTGCACTGTCAGTGGGTTGGCTTTCCAGAGGTGAACTGTATATTTTCGCCTGCTAATTTTAAAATAGAAAATGTAATAATATTTTTGGACCTTCTTTAGCCAACATGTTCCCACAAAAACATCCCAAGCTTAAAAGTCCTAATCTAAGGACAGCAAATCAATTTTCCTACCATTTATTTATCTAGTTGTAATGTTTTGTTGTTTTTGCAGTTTGCAAGTGATCACAAACTTCCCCATACTTACATTAATTCCATTTTGTATAAGTTTTCAGACAAGAAATCTAGGCTGTCTCTGCAAAACATGCCTACAAATTTACACAGTACTACAGAAATCTTACAGAGCTTATTGGGAAATGGAAAGAAATCGACTTCTCTTGAGTGGGGAATGTTGTTTGTCTGGCCCAGTGGCTGTAATTTTAGGTTTCTTAACATTGTACCTATTTTCTGTCAAGAGGTAGTTAGCTGAAACTTGTAGTGGATCATAAGATTTGTGAACTTGATGGATTTAGAAATTAGAAAAAAAATTTTTTTTTAATTCTAAAAGTTGTTTTTTAGAGATGGGAATACCAGACCACCTGACCTGCCTCTTGAGAAACCAATATGCAGGTCAGGAAGCAACAGTTAGAAATGGACATGGAACAACAGGAACAATGGAACAACATGGTTCCAAATAGGAAACAGAGTACGTCAAGGCTGTATATTGTCACCCTGCTTATTTAACTTATACGCAGAGTGCATCATGAGGAACGCTGGGCTGGAAGAAGCACAAACTAGAATCAAGATTGCCGGGAGAACTATCAGTAACCTCAGATATGCAGATGACACCACCCTTATGGCAGAAAGTGAAGAGGAACTCAAAAGCCTCTTGATGAAAGTGAAAGAGGAGAGTGAAAAGGTTGGCTTAAGGCTCAACATTCAGAAAAGATCATGGCATCTGGTCCCATCACTTCATGGGAAATAGATGGGGAAATAGTGGAAACAGTGTCAGACTTTATTGTTTTGGGCTCCAAAATCACTGCAGATGGTAACTGCAGCCATGAAATTAAAAGACGCTTACTCCTTGGAAGGAAAGTTATGACAAATCTAGATAGCATATTAAAAAGCAGAGACATTACTTTGCCAACCAAGGTCCGTCTAGTCAAGGCCATCGTTTTTCCAGTGGTCATGTATGGATGTGAGAGTTGGACTGTGAAGAAAGCTGATCGCTGAAGAATTGATGCTTTTGAACTGTGGTGCTGGAGAAGACTCTTGAGAGTCCCTTGGACTGCAAGGAGATCTAACCAGTCCATTCTAAAGGAGATCAGTCCTGGGTGTTCATTGGAAGGACTGATGTTAAAGCTGAAACTCCAATACTTTGGCCACCTCATGCGAAGAGTTGACTCACTGGAAAAGACTCTGATGCTGGGAGGGATTGGGGGCAGGAGGAGAAGGGGACGACAGAGAATGAGATGGCTGGATGGCATCACTGACTCGATGCACATGAGTTTGGGTGAACTCTGGGTGTTGGTGATGGACAGGGAGGCCTGGCGTGCTGCTATTCATGGGGTTGCAAAGAGTTGGACATGACTGAGCGACTGAACTGAACTGAACTGAAAAGTTTTTTAATTTTCAATCCACAGAAATCATGAGGAATGGTAGAACCCCCCAGACACACATAAGGAACTGATTAATAGTTCTGAAAAAAAGGTGCTGAAAAGTATGACCTTGTATATATATTTTAAATCTTTGCTAGTTTTATAGGATTTAGGAGAATGATTTAGAGATGGAGAGGTGTTTACCTTCTTTACTAGCTATCTTGATTTCATTAAATCTGTCACTGCTCTTTTAAGTTTAATTTGTCTTTATAACCTTGGGGAATTATCCACTCCCACCCCTTCACTTCCTTTTGCCAAAATTCTATTTGCATTTCCTCTGTCAAACTGGCTCTGCCACTCCTGACTTCACTTTAACTCATCCTGCATGGTATCCTACACAAGGCCATTTCCCATTCCAATTGGTTTATTTTCAGTTCAATCTTTTCTTTTTTTTTTTTTGGCCACTTTATTTTTTTAATTGAAGGATAATTGCTTTACAGAATTTTTTGGTGTTCTGTTGTATATCAATAAGAATCAGCCATAGATAGGTATATCTATGTCCTCTCCCTCCTGGACCTCCCTTCCCTCACACCCTTCTAGATCGTCAAATAGCCCCTGATTGAGTTCCCTGAGTCATACAGCAAATTCCCATTGGCTATCTATTTTACATATGGTATTGTAAGTTTCCATGTTATTTTCTCCATACATCTCACCCGCTACCTCCTCCTGTCCCCCTGTGTCCACAGGTCTGTTCTTTATATTTGTTTTGCCATTGCTGCCCTGAAAATACATTCATCAGTACCATCTTTCTAGATTCCATATATGTGCATCAGTACACGATACTTATATTTCTCTTTCTGACTTACTTCACTCTGTATAATAGGCTCTATTCATTCACCTCATTAGAACTGACTCAAATGTGTTCCTTTTTATGGGTGAGTAGTATTCCATTGTAGATATGAACCACAGCTTCTTTATCCATTCATCAATAGATGGACTTCTAGGTTGTTTCCATGTTTTAGCTATTGTAAATAGTGCTGCAATGAACATTGTGGTACATGTGTCATTTTCACTTTTGGTTTCCCCAGGGTATATGCGTAGTAGTGGGATTGCTGGGTCATAAGGAATCTCCATACTGTCTTCCATAGTGGCTGTATCAATTTACATTCCTACCAGCAATGCAAGAGCATTCCCTTTTCTCCACAGCTTCTCCAGCATTTATTGTTTGTAGATTTTTTGATGATGGCCATTCTGACTGGTGTGAGGTGGTATCTCATTGTAATTTTGATTTGCATTTCTCTAATAATGAGTGATATTGAGCATCTTTTCATGTGTTTGTTAGCCATCTGTATGTCTTCTTTGGAGAAATGTCTGTTTAGGTCTATTTCCCACTTTTTGATTGGGGTGTTTATTTTTCTGGTATTGAGTTGTATGAGCTGCTTATATATTTTGGAAATTAATTCTTTGTCAGTTATTTCCTTTGCTATTATTTTCTCCCATTCTGAGGGCTGTCTTTGCACCTTGTTGGTAGTTTCCTTTGCTGTGCAAAAGCTTTTAAGTTTAACTAGGTCCTACTTGTTTATTTTTGTTTTTGTTTCCATAACTATAGGAGATGGGTCTTAGAAGATCTAGCTTTGATTTATGTCATTGAGTGTTCTGCCTATGTTTTCCTCTAGAGTTTTTATAGTTTCTGGTCTTACATTTAGGTCTTTAATCCATTTTGAGTTCATATTTGTTTGTGGTGTTAAGAAATGTTCTAATTTCATTATTTTGCATGTAGCTGTCTAGTTTTCCCAGCACCATTTATTGAGGAAGCTGTCTTTCCCCATTGTATATTCTTGCCTCGTTTGTCAAAAATAAGGTACCCATAGGTGCACGGGTTTATCTCTGGGCTATCTTGTTCCATTGGTCTATGTTTCTCTTTTTGTGCCAGTACCATACTGTCTTGACTGTAGCTTTGTAATATAGTCTGAAGTCAGGAAGGTTGATTCCTCCAGCTCCATTCTTCTTTCATAAGACTGTTTTGGCTATTTGCAGTCTTTTGTGTTTTCATATGAATTGTGAAATTTTTGTTCTAGTTCTGTGAAAAATGTCATTGGTAATTTGATAGGGATTGCATTGAATCTGTAGACTGCATTTGGTAGTATAGTCATTTTCACAATATTGATTCTTCCTGCTAGGAAAATTGGCTATCTCGCCATCTGTTTATGTCATCTTTGATTTCAGTTCACTTTCTACCCAGTCCCTGCCTCGTGAATCTTATTTGATATTCACTATCACATTTCATCTCATCTTGAATGCTTAAGACCAAATCTCTAATCTTTCCAAAGCTCCAGCTTTTTAACTTCTCCATCATAGGTCTGTCCAAATCTAAAGCCGAGGTTCTCTTAATCCTTGCATTTCCTATAATCTACTATAATATTTTTATACTTGTCTGCTTTCTCAAGATCTAGGTCAGTTACTCCTTACAAAAGAAGCCTGCCTAAATTTCATTGACTTGCCCATTAAATTATGGGCAAGCCATAATTTAATACATACAAAGGAAATTTATTAATAAGAAAGAAATAATCCAATGATATTTTATAGGCTATTGGATATAATTTAACACACATATTAAATGCAGAAGTAAACAAATATTAGAAGCACATTATAACTATAGGAATATAGCAATTGGAGATAATAAAACCAGAAACTAATCAACTGAGAAATCAGATCAGTTACAGTTACACTTTTCTCTCTACAGTGCATCAAGGTGTGCTCTCCTGTGCCCTACCTACTGTCTTTTTTCTTTTTTAAGATTTTATTTATTTGGCTGCCTTGGGTCTTAGTTGCAGCACATGGTATCCTCATTGCATCACACAGGACCCTTCACTGAGCTGCATGGACTCTCTAGTTGGGCTCATGGGCTCCAGAGTTCTCTGGGTCAATAGTTGCAATGCTTGGGCTTGATTGTATCCAGTATGCAGCGTTTTAGTTCTGCAGCCAGGGACTGAACCTGAGTTCCCTGCATTGCAAGGCAGATTCTTAACCACTGGACCACCAGGGAAGTCCCATCCAAATCTTTATTTGTGCTAATAACATTAAGCCATGAACTTATCAGTCCATTCTTTCCCAAACCTGCAGTTTTGATACTTGTTGCAGAGTAGATATATTTGATTAAGAGACAGTAAGCAATATTGTCTCCCAGTCATTTTAACATTCAAATGAACGTCAGATTTCCCTTAAGTAGACTGGAGTACATTCCTTCTGGCCTCCTGGATAACATTCTTTAATAATGAATTTATAATGAATAGAGGATCTTGCTTTGATTTATGTCATCAAGTTTCTGCCTATGTTTTCCTCTAAGAGTTTTATACTTTCTGGTCTTACACTTAGGTCTTTAATCCATTTTGAGTTTATCTTTGTGTGTGGTGTTAGGAAATGTTCTAATTTCATTCTTTTACATGTAGCTGTCCAGTTTTCCCAGCACCATTTATTGAAAAAGCTGTCTCTGCCCCATTGTATATTCTTGCCTCCTTTGTCAAAAATAAGGTACCCATAAGTGCATGGGTTTATTTCTGGGCTTTCTATCTTGTTCCATTGATCTATATTTCTGTTTTTGTGCCAGTACCATGCTGTCTTGATGACTGTAGCTTTGTAGTATAATCTGAAGTCAGGAAGGTTGATTCCTCTAGCTCCATTCTTCTTTCTTAAGACTGCTTTGCCTATTCAGGGCCTTTTCTGTTTCCATATGAATTGTTAATTTTTTTGTTCTAGTTCTGTGAAAAATGTCATTGGTAATTTGATAGGGATTGCATTGAATCTGTAGATCACATGACACAAATGAACCTATGAAACAGAAACAGACTCATGGACTGAAAACAGACTTATGGTTGCCCAGGTAGAGGATTTTGGGGGAGGGATGGAGTGGGAGGTTAGACTTAGCAGATGTAAGCTCTTATATAGAGAGTGGGTAAACAGCAAGGTCCTACTATATAGCACAGAGAGCTATATGCAATATCCTATGATAAACCATAATGGAAAAGAATATTTAAAAAGGATGTACATATACGTATAACTGAATCACTTTGCCATGTAGCAGAAATTAACACAACATTGAAAATCAACTATACTTCAATTTAAAAATAAAAAACAACAACAAAAGTGAAAAAAAAAGAATTTATAATGAAATGAAAAGTACATGAACTGAACAGTCAGGTGAAAAGACAAACTTCTTTAGGTGGGAAGTATTTCTACCACCTATAAACCGTAAATATAACCTCTTTCGGTTAGATTTCTGCCCAGATCTACTTCAAGGTCAACCCTATTCACCCAAGATACTAAAGATGTTTCCCACATAGTTCAGTTCAGTTCAGTCACTCAGTCGTGTTCGACTTTGTGATCCCATGGACTGCAGCACACCAGGCTTATTCTGTCCATGACCAACTCCTGGAGCTTGCTCAAACTCATTCCATCAAGTTGGTGATGCCATCCATCTCATCCTCTGTCGTCCCCTTCTCCTCCTGCCTTCACTCTTTCCCAGCATCAGGGTCTTCTCCAATGAGTCAGTTCTTCATATCAGGTGGCCAAAGTATTGGAGTTTCAGCTTCAGCATCAGTCCTTCCAAAGAATACTGAGGACTGATTTCCTTTAGGATTGACTGGCTTGATCTCCTGGCAGTCCAAGGGACTCTTAAGAGTCTTCTCCAACACCACAGTTCAAAAGCATCAATTCTTCAGTGCTCAGCGTTCTTTATAGTCCAACTCTCACATCCATGCATGACCACTGGAAAACCCATAGCTTTGACTAGATGGACCTTTGTTGGTAAAGTAATGTCTCTGCTTTTTAATATGCTGTCTAGGTTGGTCATAGCTATTCTTCCAAGGAGCAAGCATCTTTGAATTTCATGGCTGCAGTCAGTCATCATCTGCAGTGATTCTGGAGCCCAAGAAAATAGTCTGTCACTGCTTCCGTTGTTTCCACATCTAGTTGCCTTGAAGTGATAGTACCAGATGCCATGATCTTCGTTTTTT
Organism: Moschus berezovskii; assembly: GCF_049115385.1. Classification (NCBI taxonomy): domain Eukaryota; kingdom Metazoa; phylum Chordata; class Mammalia; order Artiodactyla; family Moschidae; genus Moschus; species Moschus berezovskii. The sequence goes on from NC_142473.1 coordinate 22,006,990, forward strand.
TGAATGCTGAGTTGTAAGCCAGCTTTTTCACTCTTCTCTTTCACTTTCATCAGGAGGCTCTTTAGTTCCTATTCACTTTCCTCCATAAGGGTGGTGTCATCTGCATATTTGAAGTTATTGATATTTCTCCTGGCAATCTTGAATCCAGCTTGTGATTCATCCAACCCGGCATTTCACATGATGTACTTTGCATATAAGTTAAATAAGGAGGGTGACAATATACAGCCTTGACGTACTCCTTTCCCAATTTGGAACTAGTGTGTTGGTCCATGTCTGGTTTTAATTGTTGCTTCTTGACCTGCATACAGATTTCTCAAGAGGCAGGTAAGGTGGTCTGGTATTCCCATCTGTTTCAGAATTTTCCACAGTTTGTTTTGATCCACACAGTCAAAGGTTTTAGTGTAGTCAATGAAGCAGAAGTAGATGCTTTTCTGGAATTCTCTTGTATTTTCTATGATCCAAAGAATGTTGGCAATTTGATCTCTGATTCCTCTGCCTTTTCTAAATCCAT